>NC_050476.1:2212192-3412192 GCF_013373865.1 Monomorium pharaonis
TACTGTTGTTAAAAAAAGTTACAGACTCCCGTTGTAGAATTACTTGCATCAGGAAGCTAATTCGAAAAATCAATTCTCCACGTCCGGAACGTATCGAGTAAAGGCAACGAAGCGCCGTCACTTGGTTTTAATCATCGCACGCAGCCGCGAATTCGGGAACCCGCGGGAACCATGTCGATCCTCGCTCGCGCGTCACTCGCGTGGTCGCACACCATGGCACGATGGCACATAGTGCGCGCCAACGGGAACGGGAGCCCCTGGACTTCCGGGATACCGCCAATCGCCAACCGGGATCCGTTGGCCACACGAGATGGCGGGTGAACCGACAAGAACTCGACGACGCAGTCGGAAGTACGTACCCATGATGCATCACCAATTGTCAACATGGCGGACATGGTTGAAAGTAAGTAAACTTTGCGTTATTTTCGGAGAAATTAACAGGGCGAACGGCTACGGGCGACCGTACCAATCGTCACCCGCGGAATCTGCGTTCCCGGTTTAACGATTCGGCGAGTCGCGCCGCGCGCGGTACGCCTGCGTCGTCCGCAATCGCCGTTCGAATTCGGCGTACGGGTGCGGGTTGGGTTTAAAATTTCAAAAATCATCAACACACGATTCAAGCGGGATTCCGTCGTGAACTCCGCGCCCGGCGCTACGAACGACGGCATCGAGGTCTGAACGTTCGCGTCCGTACCACGGTCGTTCGCGCGACACCGATCCGCGGCGACGGCGGCAACGGCACCGCGGATCCAACGCGAGCGGTTTATCAAACACCCCTCTCGAGTTTGGTTATGTCGCCTTTACGCCTGGTGCTGACTGGCGGTGCACGGTCGATACTCCCACGGCGAATTCGCCGATTTCACGCTCCGTAATTTTGTCCCACGAGCCGGGGGGGATTGACACACAGATATCTTTCCCGTCTCGCGTCTTGACCCGGTTGGATTCATGTTTTTTCATTTATGCATGCATTGGCTGTTCTGTGTTTCTTTTTTAATTTCTCGATTTTATTCTTTCGCGCACGAAGTAAATTTGTACACATTGTAGACATATATTGTTAGGTTTATTAGTAATTATTTGGAATAATTTTGGATTGAACACTAATAAATTTATTTGTAAATAGCTATACTATGTACACAATATAGATTTAAATGTGAAAGAAATTATTTCTGCATTAATCATACATATATGATTATGTACTTATTTTAAATTTATTAAGGTGAATCTGCAGAGGCACTGTTGTCCATAAAAAATGGCGGGTATCCATCTGTAGATGAAATTAAGACCGAAATAATGGATGACGATACGATGGATATGGATGAGCAACACAATTTGAATAACTCAATGGATCAACAAATGGATACAGAGGAGTCGGAACCGATACCGGAACTGGGACCTGCAGCTTTGGGTCTGCAAAGAGTAGGTACTCAGCCACCCTCCAAGCCAAATCCTCCAACGCAACCAGTACAGGTGTTGAATCGCAGAGGGATGCCAGCAAGAATCAGGAAAAAGAACAAATTATTCTACGACGACGTCTTGATCAATCATCCACACCACAGGTGAATTATTCTTCTTGTATCTGAAATAGGAATTAATAGTAATTAGATTGATTTTATTAATTGATTAAATGTATAAATAATTATAGAATTAAGAAAGATCCTGCAGCTGTAGAAGCGAAACAATCTCCCAAAAAAATGATGCGACCATCCCCAGTAAAGAGGCAGGCCAAGATTTCAAGTACACCAAAAAGTATAAGTTTGTCTTCGCAACCAGCAACTCCTGTGACGACTCCGGTCAAACAGCATAAGGAGCCCGATAAGTTAGCGCAGCTTGCATCGCCGGATCGTAAAATAGGACAGAAGATTGGCATGAGACTAAGAAATCTGTTAAAGCTACCAAAGGCGCATAAATGGGTCTGTTATGAGTGGTTTTACAGCAATATTGATAAGTACGTATAAATTTTACATAAAATTAAAAAGGATAATAATAATATGAAGCCTTTTGTGTTCACGACGCTAGAAATTGTTTCAAGATGGAAGAAAGTCGATCAATTGCATTGAATGGTTGAATTGATCAAATGTGATAAGTCAATTCTTTCTTCCCTCGAAGATCTCGAAGCAATTTTCAGCATCGTAGATATGAGGCTTTAAAGAGGCTTAAAAATCAGTTTTCTTAATGCTGCAATGTTTTTTTGTAGGATATTATTTGAGGGCGACAATGATTTTATGATATGTTTGAAAGAATCGTTTCCGCAATTGAAAACTCGTAAACTCACGCGTGTGGAATGGTGTAAGATTAGGAGGATGATGGGCAAACCGCGAAGATGTTCGCAGTCGTTTTTTGAGGAGGAGAGACGCGAGCTAGAGAGGAAGAGACAGAAAATACGGATGCTGCAACAGAGGAAGACAGCGGACATAAGCAGTTTCAAGGATCTGCCACCGGAAATTCCACTGCAATTAGTAATCGGTACGAAAGTAACTGCGAGATTAAGGAAACCGCAGGATGGTTTATTCACTGGCAGTATTGACGCCGTCGACACCAGCAATAATACCTACAGAATTACGTTTGAGAGAGCTGGACTTGGGACACATAGCGTTCCTGATTATGAAGTTTTGGTATGTTTATTTTTCCCAAAGAAGATGTCTATATTTATGTTCACATATTAATATAAAATTATCTCTACTAGTCGAATGAGCCACCGGAAACGATCAGCTTGGCATCATTCTCACAGAAATTCAGACCACGGCCTTTACAATACGTACCTTCACCGCCGTATATGATGAAATTATCTCCGCGATTGACTAATGACCCTCTGATATCCAACGCTTCTGCATCCATTCCGAAAAAGGCGAATACTGGTGGTACAGTGAATGGTTTTCCGTTGAAATTGCTCGAACTTATGGTTAAAGTAAACAAGATATTAACAACTAAGAAGAATAAAATTAAGAGATTGAAAGAGATGAACGGAGAAGCTGAAAAGAGACGTTCCTTGGGTGAATCGCTCCCTCCTGACTTCGAAAAAAAATACGCAGGGTACAATTAACCAAATACATAAACAATTCTGTTAAAATATATTTTAAAAAATGCTTTTTTACAATATACCATATTATCGTTTCCAGAATAATTGTCGAGTTAGAGAGAATGAATCAAGCTCTCCAAGACTTTTTGAACGAAATACAAGAATTGTGTCAAGAAATGGCGCCCGAACCTAGCGTAGCGGCGATGTTAGCACCGTCCCACCTCCGAGAGAAGTGCAAACAAGAAGCGGCAGATATGGTCGCTAAACATAACGCAATGAATGACAAAGCACCAGGAAAAATGACTCAATTGATAACGGATTTGACTGCGTTGATGTTACAAGTGAAAGTAAGATAAATAGATATTGCTGGTAAATAATTTTTTCTTCGCTTATCTAATACTAAAGATATTATTTTCTTTATCACAGAGCTTATCAGATTCCGATCGAAATGCGTACGAGCTCAAGGTGTTACAAGGTACTATGGAGCAGATAAGATCGAAACTCAGCCCGCAGAATCAGCAAGTATTTCAAAACTGTGTAGAAATTCACATGCAGCGCATTCAAGTAGGCCTAGGACAAATGGGTCCTCTAACGCCATTTATGGCGCAAAGAGTTTGAAAATGAGACAAAAACTAATAGTATATATTCTTACAAAAGTGTACAGTATAATACGATCATGGCATCACGATATTTTTTAGAAAAAAAGACAAGAAACTAATTCTGTATTTTCTCATCGTGTATAGGTCATATTACTAATATATTTATATAAAGTGCATGTCTACACAATATGATTTAAACAATTATAGTTTTGTATATACAGAAAAAATATTTGTTCTTCAATTACTTTAATAGTATACTCATGATACACTTAGAGGAAAATTCATGTATTGTTGGATAATATTATATGTATGGAATATATTAAATATCTAAGAGTGTTCACTTTTCAGATTTTTATGCATTGTATGTATCATCCAATTAGATATAAATATAAATGACGATTTATATTGCATTGGGTTGTAATGAGTCGATATTAGTCCGCGAATAGTAAAATTCTTCGAAATTTAACGAAATTTCCGTGCTTGTACATATGAAATCGATTTATATAGATAGATCTATAATTTGTTATAAAAGAGAAGCTTATCTCACTGCAAAGGTAATTTAAAAGCTTCAATTATATATGAGATTTATTGTCATAAATAAAATGTCTTTAATCTACTTGTATCTAGAAATGATATTTGTGCTCTATTATTTTTCTCACGAATTTGAATCACAAAAAGATTAAATAACTTTTTTAATATGTTCAATTATATTTCTTATACATAGTATTTATATGTATAATTATTTATGATTCACACTATATACGCAAATAAAAAGATGTACTTTTGATAAAAAAGAAATTTTTGAGTTAAAATATAATTCCATATAATTAAATTTAACAAATGTAATAAAAAAAGATAGATAATTTGTAATGTTACAAGTTGTACAAAATGAATTTTTTTACTATCTATAAATATATTACGCAATACATAAAGTCTTTTCAAAATAAAATGTAATATTAGTAGAGAGTAATGTCAAAAATATTCTCTTACTTATTTCATGAATTACTAAAAATAAGTGAAGGAATTTATTTCGCAAGATATCAAGTAATTCTATGCTATCTAGAATTTTCTTGCACTTGTAATTAATTTATGTAACAATACACAATTATTTGTGGTCAACAGTTAGAATATTTCAGCAGCTACCTTAACCATAAACGTTTTTTGCAATATACAATATTGTATTTTTACTATGTACATTTCCCATTATTATTATTATTATTATTATTACATTATTGATTACAATTGCAACATCCATTCCAATAGTGTCATACATGTAAATTAAGATATTTTTCAGTAACTTAAATTTTTTGCATCTTATGTTAATTCTAATAAGAATACAAATAATTACATTTTTACACAATATTTGTTGATGAAATAGCAATTGGAGAAAATTTATTAATATTTATCCAGCAATTTTCTTCGTTTATTTTCGATGATGTTCAAGTTCCTAGAGCCTTAGATAATAGCAAAATTTACATTTATGGAATGATGAAACTTGACACAAAATTGCCGATTAACCCTTTGTTGTCGTCCAGCGAGGACTCTGCATTTCACTTTGATGAAATATATCCTTCGTAAAAGGCAGAAAATAGTATTTGTGGCCATTTCTTGAGAGATTGAAATATCCTCTTGGCAATAAAGCTATTTCACAGCTAGAGAGCGTCAGTTTGCTTTGAAAGTTATAGAAGATCCCATATACCCAGGTGTGAAATATCTTTTTTGGAATAACGATTCAAGGACTATTTCTTTACTTGAAGCACCATACTTCAGTAATCTACTAAATTTTTTGCTTAAAATATTAAAATTTTTTTTTCGAAAAAAATTGTTTTACTTCTAACAATTTTTTTACTATTTAAATAATCAAATTTACTATATAAATATATATAAATAATTGAAATACATTCTTTAAACCTTAAGATGTAAATTGTTAATATTTTTTGTATTAATATCTCTAATACTATTTGAACTATGTACAAATGAATTTCATGCACTGGACCCAGTGAGACAATCGTGTTCCATGACAGAGGTGTGACAACGAAGGGTTAATAATAAACAAATTTTCTATTATGTATAGATTAACTTCACTTCATTCCTTAATATCCGCAGTATAATGTCAAAAAAGTCTTTGTTCATATACGCAAGCTTTGCGTATATAATCGAGGTTTGTATAATTCCTTTCTACTTTTTATGTTTATTTAACGCCTCCAACAATTCATCAGCGGCTTCACTAGTTTTCACTCTTAATAAAACTGAGACTGGTGGCGGTGAGGAATCTGGCATCGGTAAACAAAGCAACATTATCGTGTTTTTGTTCATGCGCTTCGTGGGAATATTTTGAGTTAATAAAGTATTGAGTAACAAGTTGCCCAAAGCAGTGTCGGCACGTACTATCAATTGTGTTTTTCCATTCGGTGTTGGTTTCAGATACAACATCCCGACGCCTCTGTCACTATAGTTGTTGTCTTTCTTCACAAAGACTTTACATCTGTTAAACAAGAAATTATAATTAGTGATTGTGATAAAGATAATTAAATTCTTTAAAGAATTCTGTGTAGTTTTTATATTGATACTTGCAATTTAAAAACGCAACGTACAACTTACCTTTGTTCATAAGTAGCACCTTCTTCAGCTACTGGTTTGAAATCTGGTTTCGGCGGCTCCTCATCTTCTTCATCTTTTTCATTGTCAGTTTTGTCTTCAACATCTTGCGGCTTTACCGCTTGAGGAGCAAATGAAAATGGCTTTGCACTATAAATTACAAAACCATGTTTTTGCATTTTGTTTAATATATAATAATTAAAGTTGTTAATGAACATTACCTTCCAAAGCTAAATCCTGCAGTCACATTACTGGTAGTGGAACTTTGTCCAAAACTAAAAGTGGGAAAAGTAGGAGCGGTACATTTTGGAGCAACACATGTGAATTTGGTTTCCTCTTCATTTGTATTTCCACTGTCCGAAACAACAGGTTTGTGTAAGAAGGGATTACTTTCAACATTGATGTTGCTAAATACATCCTTACTAGCGACATTCGATTCTATGTTTCCAAAAATAGATCTGCTTTTATCAGACGTGATATCTGTACTACCAAATATAGATGACTTAGGACTTTCCGTTTTCTGTTCTGCGTTACTGAATATCGATTTGGTATTCGCAGTGATGTTAGAGAATATCGACTTCTCAGGTTTCCATTCTGTTCCCGCAATTAAAACAGGCTTTGTATTTACACTTAAATTGCTAAATGATGATTTTTCTGGTTTCTTCTCCATGCTCACATCTTGTTTGCTATCGTTTTGTGCAGCCTGCGTCGTATGCTCCAAAGTGTGCGAGGTCTGTGCCTTGGTACTTTCTTCCTTTGATGTAATCTCTTTCAAGTATTTCTCATAATCCTTAAATATAGGTGTCAATATACAAAATGGATTCGCGTCTACATGACTCTTTATCCATGTAGCAACGCTCTCGTTCAATCCCTTTAGTTTAGCATAATAATCTGAGGAGTGACTTTTTGTCTTTTCAGTCTCTTGCACAACTTTTTTTTTATTTGCACCCATATTCGATGTCTGCAATTTAGTACCCTCTTCCTTTTTATCTGCATTGATTTCAGGAATCTTGGAAGCACCGTTGCTTGCAATTTGCCTGCTACTTGTATTTTCAGTTGTCACTGACACTGGAGTTACGCTAGTAGTGTTTGCGCTACTACTAGCTAGAAAGCTAAACGGCGATGAACTTGTTACAGGAGTAGTTTTAAAACCTGCGAATGATCCAAATGCACTTTTTGTTGGAGATCCCTGGAAGTTAATCCAAAATAAGGATAAAGATATATAAAATCCATATATAAACAGCCAGCATATTTCCTTACATCCTTTGATGGCAAACGACGCCTAGCTGTTTTTATAACTCTCTTCTCGAGTATATCATTTGACGCTAATGCAAATGTTCCAGCATCCTCTGGCTCGTTCTCCTCGTTCCAGTTGTCATGATTCAATTCCGTTGTTGCGGTTCGTTTGCCTGACATTTCTACTACCTAGTAAAAGAAAAAAACATTAACAATTAAATAAATGTGTTAATGAAAAATAATAATTACTTAGAAAAAGAAGTTAAAATCGTACTTTCTAGCACCGTATCAGTCAATTTAAAATAACAAATTGACTTACAAGAAAGGAATTGCTCAAAATTACACGATAAAACGTGAATATATAAATTTTTCTTTCTTATAAAATATAAAATAAGAAATCAAAGGTACGTTTACAGAGTATTTTGTACGAAGTGATTTGGTCGATATCACGTTGTTAGATAAGGTTATGTTTCAAGCTATCATTCCGGCAAGTTTCTCACGCGAGAATCATTGTACGAAATTACTCTGACAGACGCCTCGGAACGAATTACTCTGTCAGCGGTTGAGAAAGACGCAAAAACGAGGAGCAAGTGCCATTGCATAATCCGGCAGCGGCGGCGGAACGGAGATATCGATTTTTATTGCACTCACCTTGTATACCGAAGAAATTGAAACGTTTGCCGCGACGTTCCGCGATAACCATTGAATAATAAAAAATACCCGGGAAAGGGCATGAAGCGAAAATACATTGTTAGACTTCTGCGAACAGAGGACGCAGCGAAGCTCGCCGCGTGGCGAGGAAGTCGGCGCGATAGCCAATCAGAGTTGGACAGATTTTAACTCCATCCGCCAAACCTTTTCCACCCGGCGAAAAATTTGATTGGCTGCCGAGCCGGCTTCCGCCACGCGGCAAGCTTTACCGCGTCCTGTGTGCAGGAGCCATGACGGGTCAACTCATCTCTCTACACCTCATTTAGAATGCAGCATATTTTGTCTTGTAGAGAAAATATTTTGCTATCAGACTATTTTTAGCTCATTTCCTACAAAGCTACAAAAGCCTTTAAAAGTATAAATTTTATAATTTTACTTTTAAACGTACGTGTTACAGCGAGAGAAATTCGTCTGAAAATTTATCAAAGTGCGCACAAAAAAGAACTGTCGACGCACAGTTTGTTTTTAAAATTTCCCAAAATATTTAAACTTGATACAAGAGATAAATAATTTTATATTCGGGTGTTGAAGAAAGACAGAGAAAATGCAACATCCGGCGCTTGTATCGTGCCAGTGTTGCAAATCGACGGGAGTTGTCGTCACGGTCGTGGCTTGTATGGCTCGTTGATTGGTTGGCGAAATGCGACGACGATGGCGCGACGAATCAGAAAGCGAAATTTTGGAAACTGCGAGGGCGCGAGGGTTCCCGAGCCGTCATGTCCGGTTGAGGCGGAGGATCTTTCTCTTCTTTGTAAGCTATAAGCCGGCATTGTTACAAGGAACCCGGTCCATTATAAGATCCATTATCCAGCGAGGACGTCGGCCACAGATCCGTGTCACGAGCGTAGAATATCTGCTCGCAGATCGTGCTCCGATTTCGGTTTCTGAACCGGGAGACGACGCGCCTCGACGACGTGTTGGCGGTTGGCACCCCGAGGGTCTGGGACACGAGCTCGAGTCTATCTACAGTTGCGCGGAGCAGCGTGCGAAGAACGCTTGAAAAAGCACGATGGCGGCAGCGGTAGACTTCCAAAATCAGTCACAAACGGACGGTATGCAGGAACCGGCGGGTAACCAGCAGCAGGCGCACTCCGCGCAGGAATCTCATCATCATCAGAATCAGGAGCATAGTCAGCACCAGCAGCAACACTCCTCTTCGCAGCCGGCGCAGCAACAGGCGACCGCCGGTATTCCCGGGAAGGACGACGAGCGTAAATTGTTCATTGGCGGATTGTCCCGCAACACCACCGATAAGGAGCTCCGAGACCATTTCGGCAAGTTCGGTGAGATCGAGAGCATCTCGGTGAAGGTCGATCCTCACACTGGCGTTTCGCGCGGTTTCGCCTTCATGGTATTCACCAATCCCAAGACCATCGACAAGCTGCTCGCATCCGGCGAACATTACATCAACAAGCGCAAGGTTCGTAAGCGACGCCACTAGGCGGGACGGTTGTACATCCCACGTGTCGTATCCTTATGCTACGAGCTTTTGGTCAAGATCCGCTTAACGCTACTAATGCTCCGAGTATTTCATTAACCAAATAAAGAATAAAGAATTTTATGAATTGACCAATCGTAAGATATTTCGAAGTATTTGTAGTGTTAAGGGCCACTTTAACCTTTTCCTATTAACTTTAATCGGCAATTAACTCAATTGTCTAGATAGCACTAATGTTATTTGTTTTCATTATGGTGTCAAATTGTTATAAAAAATATTATTTTGTCATAAAAATAAAAATAAATAATTTCAGCTTGCTAATTGGATTGATTGAATTAATTGGAGTAAGTCAGAGTAACGCTACAAAAGCATTGTATGATTCAATTAATTAAATTCTTTGATTAATTAATTAATAAGATTGTTTGTTTTAATTGCGTATTAAAATTAAGTGGAGTTAGACGAAATGGCTTGAAATGTACTTCAATTTTTGTAATTCAGTATGACATTACAGGCAAGCTTCCACCACTTTGTGTATATATATTCAAGTAATTTTTTTATGTTTATATAGGTAGATCCTAAACGAGTCAGCAAAAAACCTCAACATGGTAAAATCTTCGTGGGTGGTCTTACTCCCGAGATCACAGATGACGACATCAAGAGCTACTTCAGCCAGTATGGTACCATTGTCGAGTTGCAGGCGCCTTTTGACAAAGTCAAGAATCAACGTAAAGGTTTTTGCTTTATCACGTTCGATTCGAAGGAGGTCGTGTACAAATTGTTGAAAACGCCTAAGCAGACGATTAATGGTAAGGAAGTAGACGTCAAGAAAGTGAAGGTTAATCCAGATCCAAGAAATCAGGGCTTCTGGGCACCTGGCTACGGATATGGATACTGTGGTGGATATGGCTACATCCCCGACTACAACGGTTATCATAACTATGATGACATGTACGCGAATTACGATTATGCTGGTTACGATGGCTACGACAATATGGGATATGGTCCCAAGCCGCGAGGTAACGGTCCGGGACCGCGTCAATTTCAGAGACATCAACCATATTGAGAGAGAGTGTGAGGGAGAGAAAGAGAGAGAGAGAGAAAGAAAAAATGTGTATGTATGAGAGAGAGAAAGAGAAAAGTATGTAACTGAGAGAGGTATATCTCTTGGTTATTACAACCTTTGATTATTACGAGTAGAACCTTTTATTATAGGTGGGACAATATTTCGTCTACCAAACCGAGACTGAATCCGGGATTTCGGGCGAAAATGTAAAAAAAAAACCACAAAAAACAAAAAAGAAGAAAAACAGAATCAGAAGCAGACAGCAGAGAAAAAGTGATCAAGATAGCTTAACGAATTGTAAAGTTCATTAAGCACAGAAAAAAAGCCTCGAATTCCCCGAATTTAGTGCGTTATGAAGGAAGCTTGCGCAAGTAATTGTATCAGTGGATATTAACAGTAACAATTAAGAATAACATTATTAATATTTTCGTTTAACAAACGTTGGCAATTATTTCAATGAACTTGCTAAGCAAGATTCCTGAAATCCGAATCAAGAAAATGAATACACGTTTGTTACAGTATCACTGACCCTCGTGTGTACTATCTGTATATTAAACAAGAAAACTTGTATGGTTTGCTCTTGGTTGTATCATGTTGTATGCTTCTTGCATTTAGGCTGTGTTTGGAAAGCGCGCTATTGTCGCTATTAAGTCATTCTACTCTTGATTTACATCCAGTGAATGATCAAGGTAGAACATCATATGAAACTGTGGATAATGCGCTTTCCAAATGTATCTTTAGAGTGAAAAGGGCATACAATGCATGTGCATGATGTATAGAGTGATGAGCGTGAAAGAGAAGAAAGTTCAAAGGATTTAGTTAGAAAGAACAAACCTCTATATATATATATAAAACAAACATCGATGAGATATCTAATATTAATCATCGTAATAAAATCGTGCTTTTTACTATGTCGATAATTTTGTATCGTGCAAAATATGTTTTCCGAATAAGTGAAATACAAACAAACCTTACAATATGGGATACAATAGCATGAAAGATTTTTTCTTGCGCAGAACCAGCGGCAATTACAATAAGTTCACATTTGATGAACGTTTTTCTGTATTTGTATGAGCAAAGTTTGTATAATACAGTATTAACTTTACACGGTCAATATTATCAGTACTAATAATACTGATAATATTTCTGATCATATGTGGTTAATATTGATGTAAAATATGCAGTGAAATATTCACATTTCTTGATTCTCTTGAGCATCGATATCATTGTATGATAGGAATACTGACAGTAACAATTGCAAAGCTGCTTTTTATGCTTAATATAATCACTTGGTGTGTAAAGAGGCGTATCAGTAAATTAAAATTTTTTAGTTAAGCGAGAAGAGTTTTGTCGCAAGTTCTGAAATACGATTTGCCCTATTTCATCTATTCATATATTCCTAATTTTCTATTATTATATATATCCATTTATATTGGATTATCCAAAAAGCTTGTGCCACATTTTTAGAAAATATTTGCTAAAACAATACAAGTACTTGAATACGTTTAGTTTTTAGTATTCATGAAGGATTACAAAAATCTACGCGTTTGTGGCACAAACATTTCGGAAAATCCAATTCTTTAGTAACCTATCTTAGCAGTCATTTATACGTTAAAAATTTGAGTTTTATTATATTACTTTCTTATAGTTAGCAATTGTACTTCAGACTATGCTTCCAATTTAATGCGTGTAACAGTTCAAATTGTCAAATGCGCGCAATCTTAATTTTTACAGTTGCAGTCTAATTATATTATCGAAAAAGAATAATCCACGGAGAAAATACAGGCTAATCTGAATTTAACATGGTTATTGGTTGAAAGAAAATTTACATTATGAACTGTTTATGATTACAATACTGAAGCTTCTTACAATCATATGATAATATAGGTGTGACTTTAACCTTGACAATATCATCACAATACCGAGTATTGTGATTATCGAAGTCGATTGAAGTTGAAGTTGATGATTAATCATTGAAGTTGTTTGAATTCGAAGAATAACAATAAAGCAGAGGATTCAAATTCGTTGAATTTTATGAAATTTTTCATTAATAATATTAGGATGTAACTTAATGATATTAGAATCTTTTTAATTTTTGCACACTCAATAGAGGCTATGAAATCAATAATTCGTAATATAATGTGAAACGTGTTATATTCATTCGATTTTGTGTTCTCACCGACAAGGTTTTTTTAACTCTGCAGTTTAATTTTTTTTTGCAAATTAGTGAACATCAAGTATTTCATTCTCTTATAACTTGTGAACTAGGGTCGACAAACTGAGAATACAAACAGCAAGATATTTTCAGTGTTGATCAGAATAATTCATCTGAAATATCAAAAATATTAGAGAATATATTCTACTGTTGGGAAAAATTTAATCAATTTATTAATTAATACGATTAAAAATTTAGTTCGATGTTTAATAGATCGATATAGAAAAGATTTATAGGAAATATTTGAAAAAATAATTTCCAGAATATGTAAATACAGATCAACTTTGCTGTATTGATTATGACAATGCAATGCTAATTAAATTATATGATTACATAGACACAGAAACATTCAAATTTTACGGGAAATATCTTGATTATGGATATAATAAGCGATAAAAATTTTTTTATGAGGAATACTCCAAAGAGAGTTGAAACATTCGATGTTTAGTTGATTGAAAATAAATGTTTCTGATTAAAAATATCATTAATTAGCAGTTATTCGTTTTAGTCACTGATTTATATATACTATTCTTATAGTATATTTAATTTATGTTATCGATTTGATTGGACATCATACATATTAATCAATGTACATATTGAACTGTTAATGCTATAACATATGTTTTGTATTTCACTTTAAAATAATTCTACTAGATATATGTCAATGCCAGTACAATTGTCTCGTATTACAACTATTATTTCTGGCAAATGTTTTTAAATATAACAAATACAATATCAAATGATACAATGATCAAATATTGCATTTTGCAAAAGTTCGATTATTTTAGTTAAAAACGAAAACTTAATTGAGATTAACTATTCGATTACAATTATATATATAATTACATAATATCATACATATTTTAGTTATTTTAATTAATAAGTTAATGTCCAATACTAGCTCTTGGCAATATCATGTATATTTTTCTTGAATATTTTTGTCTTACTTTATTATTTACGTACATTTACACAAATTGATAACTTTTGTGTTATAAGATTTACTAAAATTTACATTTAAAATAAGTAAGAATAAGGAAATTAAAATTAGTTGATTATGGGTGACATTAGTTCCATGTTTTTGCCTATAATATATCAGTTTGTCGGTCCTAATACAAATGAAATAATTTCTATTATTTGTACAAATTCAGGATCTCATATCCTGATTATAAATAAACATTTTAATTGTAATATTCTATCTTAAATAGAAATTGAATATTATCTACGAAACATTTGCATTGTAATAAATCACAAAATTAATATCGCGACCACATTTTGATTATATAAGAGTTTTTATAAAATAGTCTTTTACAATACCTCAGTACGTGTAACTGTATTGAAGGACAGTTACTTTTTGAAGGACAGTATTAAAGCCATTTTGTTGCAATAATAACAAAATTGATGCGCCAGTAACCGTTCGGATTAGCCAATTTTTTCTACCATAAATTTCTATTATATTAATTCAAGGTTCTGCTTAGAAATCTCGCTGGTATCTCTTTCTGAGAGAGGTAGATTATAAACGATAACTATGGGAAACGCCTTTTTGAGACTGGACAAAACGATAATTACATTCATAGTATACTCACGAGTCCTAATGATTACAAAGAAAGTATCATATATTGTACATCCATTTCAAAGAATTTCGCCTTTAATTTCTGAGCGTGTTTTTTTTTCAAAGCTTTGCCGTTAAAAGCGCAATTTAACTAAAGTATTTGGTCTTCTTCTCCACCACGTTTATGTTCTCTTCACAATTACAAGCTCTCGCTTTATTGAAAGAGAAAAAGAAACTAATATTCAAGGATCAAAATCTATTTCTTTTTGTGCTTAACTCATAATAGAAATGTTGGCTGATAACATGTAAAATGTAATTTAGTCTTGTAAGAGTAGTAATCTAATGATAACTTATAGTTACTATCGAGATTGGATTATACATATATCGTACGTGTGCGTGCACATGTGCATTCATGCATGGCATGCGTGCACGCGTGCCCACGCGTACGTGTGTTTGTAATAGATACGAAACACGCGGAAACGCGAAAAATCAATACTTAGAAAATAAAAAAAAATTTTAAAATTATATAATTAAAATATGAACGTCCTGGGTATACACGTGAAGTGCACGCGAGCGACGAATCCAACCAAAAACTTCCTGCTGTCGACAAAATAGCACATCTAGTTATGAGAAAAATGAAGCATCCTTGCGATTTAACCATAATTTATACATGTATTTAACGCAGCATGTCGTGTCATATTATCGATATCCTAAATGTATCATAAAATGTATATCGCCATAGCTAATTGCTGGCAGTTTGTCTCTAATAACGTAAGATGGATAAAACCTATCTTGAAACAAAGTTCTATTATTTGCGTCTCGTCTGTGTACGGTCTGCGTGTCTCGGTCTGTAATACAAAAAAAAAAAGAAAAATAGGATAAGCGCTAGACATAGAGCTAGACATGAAGATAATTCAGGAGGCGTTGAGTTGAGAGTGTGATAAAGGCTTCCCTAACTGATCCAGGTGACCAGAATGTTTAAGGCGCGAAGCGCGACTGGAGATGATGAGCAAGTTTAACGTTTCTTTTACATTTCTATCGAGCAGCGAGTTCCTGTTCGCCGTGCAAAGACTGTCCTTCATATCGCGAAAAGACTGTTAACACAAGTGATGATACAGGCACTAGAAAACCTCGACAATTAATAGAACTTGCGGTTTCGACCACAAAAATTGAAAGAATTAACCGATTAACATAATTGTAAAGAATGTAGATAAGACGCAATGGGACTACATTTAGATACATCGAAATTATATTGTAACGAGGCCGAAAAAGCTACATTCAAAAAAAAAGGTTTTTTCTCAGACGTTGCAAAGGCATCAACGGTTTGGCTCAACTTACCATCGATGTAAAAGTTTAATGGATTTCTCGTGCGAGTGAACGTACATTCACTCGAAAAGATAGTAGAGGATCGAGGAGCTAAGCTAATTAATGTCTTTGAAATTAAATCTGTATACCGTGTATACTATATTTGCTGCGTGCGGAAATATATATTGAGAATGATGAAGACAAGAAGTAGAGTAGAGTCAGAGGAAGAAAAATTAAAGAAAAACAAGACAGATATTTTGTTACTATTAATTACTATTCGCCTGTTTCACCCATGACACAATGTATATTTTAATTATAGCAAAAAAAAAGAATAAAAATGCCGATTATTTCAATTGTTCCCTTGTGGCATTATAATATAACACACACACACACACATAAATATATATAAATATACTAATTCCAATATATACAACATGTAAAATTATAATTCTTTGTTTTCTCTTATATTCTAGGATCTCTTTTTTTTTTTAAGATTGATAATTGTGAAGATAGCGTTTTTATTTTATACATATATGGATGTATATGTGTCTGTATTCTTTATTTAAGAAAAAAATGGAGATAGTCGCATATTTGCTTGATAGGCAACTTTCCCAAGAAATTAGAAAATTAATCCTCTATATGTTATATCAAACTATATCTTATATTTTTTAATTATTAATTCTCTATATTTCTGCAATTTTAATCTTTTGTTACATACTCAATCTTAATCTTCATTATATATATTTTTCAATCCTTTATTTTATATATTCAGTCTTAATTTTTTGTGTTATACATTCAATGTTTATACATACATTCAATTTTAGTGCCAATTATTGCAACTTCTTGCTAAACTTGCCTATCAAGTAAATATGTGTCTATTTAGAAAAAAATGATAGACATTAGCTTTTAATCTTCTATCTTATACAATCAATCTTAAATATAACTTTATTTTATTTTATTTGATAGATAAAAGTACAGTCGAACGCTTTTTTGCGTCGACGTGATATTTTAGTTTCTGATTTCATTGCTGGCGAGGCGTTAATGTGGGGGGGGGGTGGAGATGGAGTAAAATTGCTTCAACGAAAAAATCAAGACAAATCGCCGCCATTACAGCCAATTCATATGTTAAAACTTGGTAATACTGATTTTTATTATATTTAGGTTGGTACTGTTGGTAGTACGCGCAATCCCCACGATGCCCTCGTCGGTGATGTCGGGAGTCGGGATCACTTGGCACGGCAGTTTCTGATACCAGTATACCACTCGGTTGGTAGTCGCATGAGCGGCGCTGACTCGTTGATGTGTACGTAACAGCTGTGCAGCCGATGATCGCAGCTCGTCGCGGCGTTTTCGGAGCGATTCTTTTCGCGTGTGGGACGATCACCGGAGGCGATTTCTGACGTGAACGGAGACGGAGTATCGTCGCGAACGGCAAAGACGAGCGAGCGACAGAGGGAAAAAAAAAGAGAGAGAAAGCGTGTTCCCGAACGCGGTGCTGCTATGCCTCACCCAGAATCGGGTGCACGAGTGCCGTCGCGATCGGTCATGCCGCTCCAACGATCGCGGGGATTCGCAATGTAGCCCCTCCCGCTCCTCCTCGCAACATCCGCCCGTTCCCGCTGCTCCTCCTGCTTCTTATCCCATCGAGTCCGAGGAAAAAAAACACGCACTCTCTCTTTCTCTCTCACGCGTCGTTGTCGTCCCGACATCCTGATCACATCGATGCGTCGTCACGCAACGTTGACGAACACTCGCGCAACAACGCTCATAAATCTTGACCGCCGCGTCGAGTCATCCGCGACTACGCGTTCATCCTCAACCTCATCATCATCATCATCATCATCGTCGTCGTCGTCGTCGTCGTCGTCGTCATCAACGTCGTCGCCTACTACGAGAAGTGCCTTCCCTCGACTCCCGTCGTTTGGCCGTGCGAGTCTCTCGATTGCAGAGGAGGCGATGTGCTCTACGTTTCACCTGCCCCGGCGGTGAACGCGACGGCAGTCTTTACCGATACCGTACCTTTGTCCAGTCCTGCCTGTCCGCCTCGGTAAGTGGTGTGTGCCGAAGGGACGAATACACGTAGGATAGAAAGGAGAAAAAAAGCGACTTCAGCAATAAAGAAGCATATTAATTAATTTACCGATCGTCTCGCTCATTGTCGAAAATGATCTCCGTCTCGAGAAGCTTCGGATCGATGAATGTCTATTAGGTATGTTGTTTCCATCTAAGTAACCTGAGAAGATTTTACATTGATTACAAGTGAAAAATCAACGTTGTACCTTCTGAGAATCTCTCAAACTGACATTGAATACGGCTACTTCGAAATCTACTCACAAATCGACAGAGAGGCATCAGATTTCTCTGAGAAACTTCAACGTACTTATGTTCATTTCTATCGTGGTAGATTAACTTTAATCTTGACTTACTTTTTATTTTTCTTCTTAGCTGTAACAAATTGATAGAAAGTAAATTAAACCGAGTATCAAAGTTGATATACATTGACAGAAAATACTGGTAATGCTGCAAAAATTAAGAAACGAGATCATTATTGAAATCGTTCTGTTCACAAATTTATCTTTCAAAGGTGGAAGATATCAATTTGTAGTTTGTCATTGGTGGATTGATTGTGAGATTCGAAGGGAAACTACGGAGCATCATCACCGCGTGTATTTTTCCTCGAGGCTCGCTAATCGCCTGCGCGATCGGTAAGTTTCCGATCGCGAGCGCGGCAAATTCCTGTTATTTTCTTTTTACAGCGCGTAAAGTTATAAGAAGGAAAAAACCGCGTGTCGTGGCTTGTCTTGCATAATACGCGTCGGCGATTATCGTCAATTGTTTGGGTCCTAGATATGCGTGATGTTGTGTTTATTTTTTTTTGTTTTGAGCTCTAAATTCTAATGCAAATTAAAATAAAGTTTAATCCGAGATGAGATTCACCTCGGTTTAACTTTTAATTATCTTAGAACTAGACCTGCAGATCTCAACTGTAATGTTTAGAGCTTAGAACAAATCTTAGATCGTAAAAAGCACAATTAGATGTGTGGAGTTTATTAAACTCTGAATAATTAAAAAATTTGTGTAATAATACAAAGTTTTTAGAATATTCTAAATTAAGATCTTAGGACCGGTTTTACAATCTTCGGTTACCTTAACCGACCGATTATTTCTTTGAAATTGACCAATCATATTTGTCGTTAAGCAAAATTAATAAATGCGATTGGTCAATTCCAATAGAATAACCGGCCGGTTAATTTAACCGGAGTTTGTGAAACCGACCCTTAAGATAATTGTACAGACAAAATTGGTATAACTCACAGAATCGTATCTCATAACTTTTTTTAATTACAATGATAGAGCGCATAAAAATATATGTATACGAGATTGTAATTAAAAAAAATTTAGAGCTTTTTGTACTTCACATTAATAGTGATACATTAATATTCTATTTCAATAAAAAGTTTTTTACTGTTTAATTATTAAAATTAAAAACCTAAAAGTAGCCCGGCAAAATTTGTGGTTTATTCCATGTACATTCATAAGAAAAAGAGATAAATACCTGTAGACAGAGAGAGAAGAAAAGCATGTTTTAACATATGTAATTTCGTTTTTGCGAGTACTCCAAAATTAAATGAGATGTGAGCCGACGCGATATCTTATATGTATACGTTATATCTTATATGAACGTTGCGATTTTGCAGAGAAGTGAATCAGCTAGAAGCTAGCTGCCAACAGAAATGCATCGCTGAGACAGTTTGAAAAACAGAGACTGTCGTTCAGGTCAGAGTGTGTGTGACGATCTTCAATACATAACCTGAAGGACAAAATGTCTCAACTAAACATCAATACGGGCAAGCGAGGACGAGGGGTCGCGAGCACTTCCGCGTCGACCGTGTCCGCCCTAAGCAGTTCCACCGACTTGGCGAGCCTCTTCGAATGTCCCGTTTGCTTCGATTATGTGCTTCCACCTATCCTGCAGTGTCAGAGTGGACATCTAGTCTGCACGAATTGTAGACCGAAACTCTCCTGCTGCCCCACATGCAGGGGTCCACTGGGTACGTTCAGATTTTCTCGAGAAATTTATTTTTCTTTGCTGTTGAGATTGCACTTAACTAATTAACATTTGGTCAACGTAGGTAACATCCGTAATTTGGCCATGGAAAAGGTGGCGAGTAATGTCATGTTTCCCTGCAAATATTCCACCAGTGGTTGCACAGTTTCACTGGTGCACACGGAAAAGGCAGATCACGAGGATGCATGCGAGTTCCGTCCATACAGCTGTCCCTGTCCAGGCGCGTCCTGCAAATGGCAAGGATCGCTGGAACAAGTGATGCCACACCTTATTATGAGTCACAAAAGTATTACGACATTACAAGGTAATGAATTTTTGCTGTTTGATTGCATTTGTAGTTTATTTCTTATAATTATATTGTCCTCTGTGTAATTTTCTCTAGGCGAAGACATTGTTTTTTTGGCAACTGACATTAATCTACCTGGAGCTGTGGACTGGGTCATGATGCAATCTTGTTTTGGCCATCATTTTATGCTGGTGCTCGAGAAACAGGAGAAATACGACGGGCATCAACAGTTCTTTGCGATTGTACAATTGATCGGCTCTAGGAAGCAAGCAGAAAACTTTGCTTACAGGTAATTTAAATATATAGTTGTGTTATTTGCCTGAAAGTAATTTTTAAAAATTTAAGCAAATTATTTAGCCTTTCGTCTGCATATTTTTACTTTTTTTATCTGTAAGCTTGGTCTTTTTTGTACAGTTGTATTTTTTTCACTGTTTTTGGTTTTTGAATAATTTAGAAAAGCTCAAGATTACTTTTCAATCTCTTTATTACCAAGTTTTAATTCAAATGTTAAAACTTTTATATAAAAGTTGACATTTTGCTTTGCCAAAGGAAGATCTAGATTGCAGATGAAGGGTTAATAATTTTTCACTCTTCCCTCTTGTGTATAAATATCTTTTATTTTAATTCAACTGTTGCGCTCAACAGATTAGAACTAAATGGGCATAGAAGACGCCTCACATGGGAAGCTATGCCACGTTCTATTCATGAGGGTGTATCGTCCGCGATTTTGAATTCTGATTGCCTTGTATTTGACACTTCCATCGCACAGCTGTTCGCTGACAATGGAAACCTAGGGATTAACGTTACGATTTCTATGGCCTGAGGAAAGCCAGAAAAAGCGGTGTAAAGAGAAGAGATATGACACAACCCAGACATATCGAGCAGTCCTCGTGAAGTGCAGTAAAGTAAAATGGGACTGCCCGTTATGCGCACAGAACAATTTTTTTTACGTTACCAGATGGATATTAGCAATACAGAGACATTAGGGAATGTTGTTTCGAGTATGTTGACGATATGCAGCATTTGGATTCTCAGTATAGGACTGAAGTTATAAAGCTTTAAAGCAGTTTTTGGATGTGATGTATTGATATATCACAGAGATAAATATCTTTTCAGTATATTATATGCTGTGACTTTGCAGCTTTGATGCTGAGTACGATATCGAATTCCGAGAAAAAGAAAGTACCTGATATCCACGCTATTGTCACATTACTCTTACTCATTTCGTATCGAACTTTTATTCATGTATCTCTGAGATACGATGCATTATTGGACAACGGACAATCGTTTTTGTCTGTATTGTACGATTTTTATGGACTTGTACGGCAAACATGGACAAAGCGAGTTTTACGTTTTATTATGAATCTCGGCATGTAATTGATGCACTTCATTTTCGATGTGCATATTTCATGTTTTATATTATTTATTTTCACTAAAATTCACTTTTGATTTTAAAAAATTGTTAAACTTTTAATTTCTTTGCATGAAAAAAAATTTTTAATGACGCCGCGTATTTTTATGTTATTTGTAACGCGGTAAATTCGGCTTTCGTAACAAACGCAGCCGCAACCGTTTGATTATTCCGACCGTTTTATTATTTATGACTATTGCACGCAATCATGGTGCTCTTTCTGCGATTTTTATATGCAAATAATAGTGAAAAGCAAATCAGTTTTTTACCTAGTCTGAATGTCCGAGCAAGATGCTAATATTTTTACAACAGTTGTATCAACGTGGATTGCGTTTCCGAAATGTATCAATATCTGTAATGTACCAACATAGTATTGAATATCTAATACTAAACATTTGAGCCATAGATTTCAGAGCTATCTGTATATATTTCGAAACGCATCCGTGGTATGGAGCAATGTTAAATTGCAGCAAAGTTCCTGTAAGCAAGATAAAAAGGAAGTTAGAAGTGTGTGACTAAAGCAATGATATTAAAATGATAATAATAAATTCAGAGAAATTGTTTTATTCACATATAAATTTAATGTCACCGTTATACGTTTATTCTTATTTTATAAATATATGACAAAGAAAAAAATACTTTGTATTATGTTCAATGTTTATTAAATTGATTCTTTTATGACGAATAACTTTTCTGAAATTATATTTTAATAAGAGCTGTTTTAGATAACAATCATCTCACAAGATTTTTTTTAGTTATAAAAATTTTTTTAATTATTTAATTTATCAAAAAATTATCTTATTATATTCACTGTTCTACTTCTCAGATTCTTCCTTTGTACCGTTAGTTTATACAACATATTCATAGTTTTGAAGAAAGTTTTTGAAATGAGAAATTTAGCAAAACAGAGCATTGAACCGACTCGCAACGACTTGAGAAAGTCGTTCAATAAGTCAAACTAACAACAGAGAAAAGTTACAAGGAAAAAGAGGAAGAACATTATTTTCTTCGGAGGAACAATTTAGACTGAAATGTAATTATATGAGATGAGTAGGCTAAGTCTATAATGATTGATTATATTTTTCATAGATGGAAACTATGACGCGGGAACTTGCACGAGTATAATTGTATTTTTATCCGTATAATTTTCTTCAAGTACAGATTGCTAATTATTCTATTTAAGTTATTATTTTCACTTCTTTCTAAGTTGCTAAGTAATTCATACATATTGTTGAAACTGCCTCATTATCGAAGGCTGCTGACGATATTGGATTAATACCGTAATATGTCACTAGCAATTGTTCGCGAATTATTTATCGGTTTAATGCCCTGTAATACACAGTTGTGTGAGAGAAAGGAAGAAGTTTACGAAGTGTATAGGCGAAAGCATACTGTTATTGTAAATAAGACGCGAAAACTTATTATGTGATATAATTAGTATTATAGTAATGTACATCACACAACATGCTGACATTCACAATGTTGGAAGTGAACTTGAAGGGAACCAAGTGCACGGTGTATGCGCGCCCCGTAAATATAATCTAGCGTGCATTATCAAGCTTGTAACGAATTATATTTACATACGTCTGTTAGGCGAACATTTAATTTTAGTGGATTCACATTGAGAAACGAGCCTTCTTGGCGGTTACTGATAAAAAGAAAGAAACAAAGAGAGAAAATGAAAGCCCCTGAGTATGACGTTGATTGTTATGCCCCGTATGGAGAGACTGTAGAGAGCACATTTTTCCAGCTTGTTAGCGTGAAGCATAATTTGGCGAATCTCGAACGAGATTGAAGGAATCAGTGCGCTCGTCATTCCGAGATCATCAGATGTAATCGGTACGCGTGAGAATTCTGGATGGAAATGGAATTATTATGATATAGGAAAAGGATTACAAAAATAAACACGCTGGATGTGATTTTTCTTCCTGTAAATTACTAGACGGTGATCTAACAATTTATGTTTCGAGGAAATGCATCTCTCTCACATTGTTAAGTATCTTGTACATACGATAAGATAAACGATATCGCATAATCCTTATACTTTAACTAAGTAGTAATTTATTCTCTAGTATTTGCGAGGGCTCTATTCCCGTTTCATTGAATCGTTTTATTAAAATGCACGAAAATGCAATTACGTTCGATTCGCTTGACGGGTAAATATATTGTTTCGCTTGTATTACAGAAAATGATTATATATAACATTTAATATTCTCTCCCAAAAAGGAAGGCGAGGAGACGAGAAAATAATTAGTCGCGTTACGAGTTGAATAAGAAATAAAAGAGCTGGTGAGAATATGTAAAATGTTGAAAGCTGTAGATGAGATTGTCAATCCAACGTCGTTATCGTATGATATGGATTGACAATCTCATCATTTTGTTTCTGCATGAACTTACAGATATCTTAATAATATTTTTATGTTAGACCTACGTTACGGTACAGAACTTCCCTTTTTTATGCTGAGATACGTTGAAACTATTACGTTTGAAATTAGTACATCGAAATTAATTTATGTACATAGCAGACGGATTTTCACATTTAGAGAATTTTTCTTCCGATGAATTTTTACACGTTTAGAATGGTTTTCGCCGATTTTAACATGATTTTTATCCATTCACGACATCTGCGTTTCGGTTGCGAGTTGCGAGGAATGTGTCTGTACTCATCGTACACTTGGCGAATACCCAACATATCCTGAATAATCTATCTTTTTTATTTGTTTGACGATACAATTTGCAAAGTCACGAATGAGTCATTTGTGAGCTCTGAGTCCACAGCAGGATATTTTTACTCTACGAGATGTCTAGCGGAGAAGCCGGCGGTGCTCGTGCATTCGCAGACTAGTATAATTGTCGACAGAATATAGCTTTATTTAAATATACTGTATATACTTATATATGCATATTTATAGAATCTACAAAATGTTCAAATTATGTATAAAAAGCATTAATAAATTTTTTTTTATAGATACTTTCCTATACACTGCTTTCTTATCCTATGTATCAATGTTTCTTATAGAAGTGTTATGTAACTGAAAAGAGTTGAAAATATGTGCGTAATTTAGTTATATATTACTTGTTTGTTAGTAATTAACTTGATATTTCGAATTATTGTAGTTTGATAATTTTATTGATTTATATATTTTTAATTATAGATAATAAAATAAAAATGAAATTAAATAATCTTACATTCGGCAATTTTGATTTAATATACAAAAATAAAATCAAGAAAATTTAAAATCGATAAAGTATTTGGCGCATTTGAAAATTATTGTTTTTATGCATTTTATAATTATATTTGAGATCAGAGATCCTTTCATAATATAAACTTATAAACTTAAATTGTTTTATAACTTTATATGAATTACTATTTATAACTTTATATTATATTAATATAAAGTTTTTTTATATTAATTGTTGACTCAATATAGTATTATTATTAAGTAAGCCTCGATACAGCATAAAAAATGCAACACTTAATTAAATTATATCTAATAATTATTTTCGCATTCCCATCAAGTTTGTTTGCAAATTTATATAGTTTAACTTTTGTCTAGGCTTTTGGATTACTTTTTGCAACAAGATACTGTCAAAAAGCCTGATGATATTATTTTTATCCTTGCAATTTTTCGACTTTTGCGCGCAAAACATGACGATCAATCAGCTGGTGGCTAACTATTCCTTGGTTATTTCTGTAGAAACGATTAGCTGATTAGTCGGACCGAACGGACTGAACATGTGAACGTGTCCATGCCCTAAGCATGGACGACGTGCTTGCCGGAGGCCGGAGTTTCTGCTGGTTGCTGTTTGGTTATGCTTTTTTAACGAATCTGAATTTTGTTTCTTTAGTCTTGTCAACGAATTGAAATTCGGTGAAAATGCCCTGGAAACTTCCGAAACCGCTTATTTACGCTTCTGTAGCGGCGACTACTGTCGGCGTGGCGTATCTGACAAAGTAGTGTTGCTCGAAAGTCCTCTCAAGATTTTGCATAATTTGAAATCCATCAATTATTTTCTTTATACTTTTCACTATTTTAAAAATTAAAATTTAATGAATGGTTATTTAATATATCGTAAAAAAAAATATATAAACTGTTTATATATATATACACATTCATCTTTTCATTTATAGATATGATATTAACAAGTGGACAAGTAATTTTTTTTTCATTGCTTTTTGACAATATAAAAGTGATTATGACGGAATTATAGGGATTACATGGGAGGTGCAAAGTACAAAGGAAAAGAGGATCTAACTGATAAAATAGTCATTGTAACAGGAGCCAATTCCGGCATTGGAAAGGAGACAACCCAAGAGTTAGCCAGACGTAATGCAAAAGTTATTATGGCATGCAGGGACATGGAAAAATGTGAAACGGTATTTATATCATCGTTAGTATCCGCTCCATTTACAAATAAAATATAAAATCGAACAGACTGCGTTACATTGTAAGACATTACGTTTAAGTCGAGTGATTTCCTTCTCTTGTATTGTTATTATTTTATTATACAATGTAGAATTCTTGTATAGGAACGCCGAAATATTGTACTCGAAACAAAGAATAAGTATGTTTACTGCAGGAAGTGTGACTTAGCGTCGCAAGATAGTATTAGGACATTTGTTAAGCAATTTAAGAAAGGTAAATACTCATAAGTATACATAACTAGAAATTTTTTTATTTTTACTTAATATCTATCCTATTTGCATTGTTTACAGAATTTAATAAGCTTCATATACTTATTAATAATGCTGGCGTAATGAGATGCCCAAAGAGTTATACTCAAGAAGGCATCGAGATGCAGCTTGGGGTCAATCACATGGGACACTTCTTGCTCACAAACTTACTGCTGGACATCCTGAAAGCATCCATGCCAGCCAGAATTGTGAATCTGACAAGCGCCGCTCACCGTAGCGGTCAAATAAACATGAAGGACTTAAATTGGGAAAATGATTATGATGCTGGTAGAGCATATGGCCAAAGTAAATTGGCTAATATTCTTTTCACTCGGGAATTGGCAAATAGATTGAAAGGTAATTTAACATGAGCACATAATTTATTTTTGTTTTGCAGCAATTGTTATAGTGTACGTTCTCGTCGCTCATTTTTCAGGAACCGATGTTACCGTGAACGCTGTTCATCCCGGTATAGTCGATACAAACATAACACGGCACATGTCCGTATACAATAATTTCTTTACACGAATATTCCTGAAGCCGTTTGCCTGGCCGTTCGTTAGATCACCTTTGCAAGGAGCTCAAACTGTTTTATATGCGACATTAGATCCTAGTCTTGCAAATGTTTCAGGATGTTATTTCAAGTAAGCACCGTGTCGGAAATTTTACAAACAGCAAACGTAGCGCATATAATATCAGTGTAATTGTTATATATTTGTTACAGTAATTGCGAAATCAAGGATGTGACAGAAGAAGCCAAAAACGATGAAATGGCAAAGTGGCTGTGGAAAGTCAGTGAAAAATGGACAAAATTAAATGTTACTTAAATAAATGTATAATAGAAGTATATAAGCAATATACAGTTCCAAGATGTTTTTGAAATATGAGTCTTTGATAATTGTGTTTTTGAAATTCCCTTCTTTTCCTATAAAAATATTCATGTCTAATTTACATCAATGGTGTAAAATAAAGTATAAAGCTTCTGCATAATCATTCCTCACGCGTTTTAAGAATTCGTGTAAAACGTTCTATCGATGTATGTTTTAGTAAAATTGTTGGAATCCTAAAACATAGTGTTGCAAGATATAAATATAAAAATGCATTTTGTAGCATCTACGAAATAATTTTCGTGTAGGTTTAAAGAATATTTATGACAATGGAAGTTTATTAAAATGTTTCCCAAGCGTGTTCAATGAAAGTTCGCATAAGGCTCCAACGCATTTTTATAATAAATTATGTTAATCGTGCAAATCGCGACGTTAAGTCACACTTCCTGCAGTAAATATACTTATTCCTTGTTTCGAGTACAATATTTCGGCGTTCCTGTACAGCAGAGGCGATGACCGGTTTTTTATTTCTGCACTGCTGCAATAAGTTAGAACAGAGAGGTTCCTCTCTGGTTAGAATAAGACAAATATATTTTTTCTCTATAAATTTCATATTTTACAAGTATGCAGAATCTAAAAATTGTGGACATAGTATGGAAAATATTTAAAAAATTGAAACGCTGGTGGATGGAAAAACCTAAAATAATCGACCCGTTTTCAGATTTTCCTTCGTCGTTACTGCAAAATCGGTTGAGCCGATTGCATTTCATAGCGAGTTCGTACTTCTACTGTAGATGTCTCCTACTCTCCTATGCTTCCATAACCTCTCTAGGCGATCGACTTAAATTGAACGAAGACTGAAAACAAGAGAGTTTGTCCGTGAGGTTTGGTCAAATTCCACCCCTTGCGGGTCTCGTCTTTTTTTTTCTCTCTCGCTCACGTGTTATACTTTCTAAAAGATTGTTCACGCAACCATCTTATTCGTTGAATTGCAACATTGCAAGAGACTTTTTGTTTTCTAATTATTGTTCTTGTATCACACAAGACTGTAGTGCCTAATAGTCGTACCGTTCTCTGTTATCTCATCCGAAGACTGGAATCAAATTAACAAAACTGAACTGATTAAGACAAGAAGGTTCAACAGTTTTTACACATTAAACTTAATTTAATGTTAATATCTTTAATCACTGATAAATAGCATCGTTTTGTAGAAATCGATTGCCTATGAAGCATCATGATGCCTCAGTCGTGGGAATCGGCGGACAAGAGCTTAAAAAAGAACGTGTTAAAGCCTGGAATATTTATCAAGAAACTAACGGAAGGCTCCACGTGCACCGTTATCGTGGAAAATATAAACGTGTTTGGGACATCTGAAGCGGATTTAATAGAAAAATATCACACCGTTATCCTTGATGGCGAGCGCAAAAAGATGCTGGTGATAGGGGAAGCTGGTTCAGAGATAGATGAAAAAATTGAGAGAGTACTTTGCATGATGAATGTTAACGAGAAGAGTCTTATTACCATTGTCGTGTCTCCAAAGCAATTGGACAAACCTGTAGTTAGTAATAATTCTGTAACAGTCAAGTTCGAAATCACATTGAATCACTGTAATCGTCACAAACCAGTTTGGCAATGGCACACAAAGGAAAAATATGAGGTGGCTTTGAGATATAAAGAGATAGGCACCGAATTGTTTAAGGACTCTCGATTCGTGGACGCGTTTCACAAGTTCAGCAAAGCTTGTAAGCTTCTAATAACGCTAGAGCCGATTGCAGACTTGAAACTAGACAAACAACTCGAGTGTAATATTAATGACTTGAGGCTTACATTGTACAACAACATGGCGATATGTCAACTGAAACGTAAGAACTATCAATACGTCATTACATTGTGCACCAAGGTGTTGAATAAGGATAGTAATAACGTTAAGGCCTTGTACAGAAGAGGAGTAGCATATGGTAGCATGGGGGACAATGAAAGGGCTATTGTAGATTTGAAGGTGGTACTCGCTTTAGAATCCAGTAATCACTCAGCCAAAGAACAACTCGATGTTTATAACACTAGATTGCAAAAATCAATTCAGAGAAGTAAAAATATGATGAGAAGAATGTTTAAGACTTACTAATAATTTTTAAGTATTTCTTAACTATACATATGCTTTTCTATAATTTAATATCCATGTTACATAAAAAAACAAAGTATATTTTATAAATAAAAAAGTATAAAATGTTTTTATTTCTATCTGTTGTAACTTATTATCTTAAAGCTATTATCACTATCATGTGTAAATTACCACATTAGTGTTGTACCTCTTAAATCAATAGTTTTAATTAAAAAGTTGTACTATGTGAGGTTACAGATGTACAATATATATATTATTTATTTCTCATAATTTTTTTATTACAATTTTTATTAGTATAAAATGGATAACTGAAAGAATTATATGTGCAGTAAATATACATAATGCATCCTACACAAGTTTTTTTTATTATACAAAACTTTAATAGAGGTAACTTTCTTAATAGCCACGTCTACAAATTATTCAATAGTGTCATGTCTGTATATTTTTAATTATATCACAACTGTAAATTATGTAAGATATTACAAGTTTTTTCATACAAATATTATTATCTGTAAATGACTTGGACAATTTGTTAGTTTAATCGTTATATGTTTGTCAGTTTCCTAATTATTTTATAAAGTTGCATAACAATATAACTGTTCTAATATGAGAAAAAAATATTTAATAATAATTGATGTTACATATTATCTCAAGTTTGAAGTACAATATTGTGATAAAGAACAAATAGTCTAAATATAAAGTACAATTGTTGAATTTGATCACAAACTTGGGTTAATATGTAGTCTTGTGCTAAACTTATTCATATATAAGCCTATGAAATTTAAAAGAAAACTTGAGGAATTCTATAAAATTAGTAAATAAAATTTAGCACACAGAATCTTGGTAACCAAAAATTAAATTTTAATGGCACCTCCATAATCATTCTGCTGTTATCCTACATACATGTATACCCCATTTTGTATAAAATATTGTACAATAAGATGACGATTATACGGCTATATTAATAATACAAAATTCTTTACTGACTCAACTATTGTATTGTAACTCAATTAATAAAACAAATATATTAATAAAGAATATTTTTTAAAAAAGCTGCCTCTAATATTTATATCTGTCAATAAAGATATAAAAAAATATCATTACAAAAAATAATGTACCCAAATTTTGAATCTATTATGTTAAAAAGCTGATATATTTTGGTTTATAAATGTGAACTTGTTTCTTACGTACGTCTTCACCATGTAAATAATTCAAAATATCAAATACATATATAAATAAATTCTAGTGTTATTAAAACCACCACCAAGTATAGACTTCTAATTTTTACTATGTTAGGAAAATATGAGGCATGTCCTTTTTTATTTAATAAATTGTAATAATTATCTCCTTCAATAAGTCCATGTTATAATGTATTAATAAATTTCGTGTTAAAAGACTATATGCGAGTATAAATAAAATATATTACTCTCTCGAGTACGTTATAGATCAAATATAAAGTACATTAGGAATTATTTGGCAAGACTTGGTAGAGTTTTTAATACACGTCAAATTGTATTATCAAGATTGCTCATTGAACAAAATTCATGGAGATCAAAAACCTAATTTTTCTACATATGCAGATTTAAATAAACGTAATATTACAAACTTCATAAATTTAAAGTATTCACTGATCAGTTTTATTCAATGAGCAATATAGAAAATGTAGTCCAGCATATCTACGACACAAATTTGATTATTATTAACAGTGTGTTGTGGCAATAAGACTTATATTATTCTTAAATAGATCAATATAATCGGACAACTTCGAGATATTGCATTTAATAAAGTCATTACATTTAATTAAGTCACTACAACAATATGGCGTGTGAATATCTATATCGGAGTCAATTAAATAAGTTCTTAACATTTTTATCACTTTTTCTTTTAAACTACTTAGAATGTGAATAACATCGTGCAATATATACATTCCTTCTTTTATTAAACAGTAGTACAACTCATGTAGCGCGTTTCTGGCACGAATGAAATCTGAACTTTGTTAGCCCAAGCATATAAATAACACATAAAATAACAAGAACATAATCTTAAGACATAATCCATGCAAAACAAAATCCTTATTAAAACAAAAATTCAAAATGCACTTTAAATATAATGGATACAACAGAAAGCTTGATATAATGGAAAAAAAAAAAACAATGAGAACTATTAGGACTTATTTTCCCCTAATGTGTCCTGATATTTTCAAAAATGCACTTTTCTATTTTTCAATAACTTTAAATATATATTAACATCCCCGTGATAAAACTTTTAGGTTAAGCTACAATAATATTTTTCACCAGTACAAGATTTTATTTTTACAACATTCACATATCAAGGATATACTAGGCAATACTAGTAATCATGATTTCCATCAATCTAACGCTGTTTTTATAATTAGAATACATCGTATATACATTCACAGTCATTTTCAAATTAATGCTTCCAAGCCATAATGTTTAATCCAGTTTTAAACAGAGAGAAAACTATTCATGGTGGTATGTCAAGAGATAATGATATTGTAAAATTTGATTACGCCACTTAATATTAACATATAAGGATGCAATATTTCGATTCGTTTGAACAATTAGGATATGGATATGAGAATGAACGTTACAATAATTTAGGCTTGCCATTGGCAGTCACAGTGGCGTTTGTTGTTGAATTCGTTGCCGCAAGTTCAGCAGCCTGCGCCACTGCTACAGACACGGACTTCTCCACGAATTGTTGGTAGAGTGGCTTCATGAACTAAACAAAAAATTTTTTTAAATTAATATTACACTTTTATGACAATTATATAGGCGACGACGGATAATTATACGTTACTTCTAAATTTAAAGATTTTTTATTATTTTCTAGCTACACTAGATGCAGCATTCACTTTACGGAACTTAACGCTGAATATAGAAAAAGTATCAATAGTTATACGAAAGAAATAGTTTTTTAATTAAGTAATGGATGAATGTTTTTTGAAAGGGAAAGTGTTATCAGTGTAATATAGTTATTAAATATTTGATTATATATGAGTCGAATGCCATACCTTTTCGATATTTGCTCCTGTTAGCACTCAGCTTATGACAGGAATAAAAAAAGACAATAAAAGAGAGTAATGTTAATGGTTACTTCTATTATGAAACAGTTTTGTTCAGTAAGAAAAAATGCGAAACAGATGTGTAAGAAACATAAAGAGTCGAAGAGAAAAGCAATATATTCAGAATTAAAGATAATTAAAGATTAAAATTAGAAAAGAAAAGCGTGTGATCAGATATAGCCATGTCTATGAAGATCTCGATAGGTAAAATGACATATAGGTATTGCAAATATAATCACAATAATGGACAGAATTAAGTATCTTAATGTATACGTAAATTTATAACAAAGATGAGCGCATAGCCAGACCTGTTGCAATAAAAAAACGTCACATATTATTATGTGAACACCATATATACACATTATGTTGATAATATGCAAAGTATACACAGATTGACAAGTGTTGCTTGTGATATATAAAAACAGATATAAATTTTCATGAATGTGATTTTAGTGCAGATTTAAACATTCCATAATATTTTACGATATTAATTTTAATATTTTTTTTAAAATGTATTTTATATTAAATAGTGATCAAATACGTTAGAAAAAGTACATTACACATTTATAAAATTAATAAGTGATAAAAAAAACTCTACCTTTCTCAAATATCGTTTTTCATTAGTACACTGTGAACAACATAATTGTTTATCAGAAAGGTGTTATATCTATACAATAAGAATCAAAAGCAGGTACATAAAAAAAAATAAGGAATTTTCAATAATTTTTAATAAGACAATAGTACTTACATTTTCCCATATTTTACTGGCTAAGTCATCTATCTGCGTTCCAATTTCTCTAAATTCTCCACTATACCTAAACAATACCCGAACAAAAGATGGCACTCAGAAATTCTGATTGTAAAATAGAAAATTTTAACAAATGCAATATTTTAACGTACCTTATATATGCCCATAAGACAAGCGTGAGCAAGCCAGTACCCATAATAAGATTACATATATTTGCTAATGTGTACAGACCAACAAGACCAAATATTCCAGATAAAATGTACATGGTAACGGCAATTGCGAAAAACACTGCTGGCGTTCGCGCTGCTTTAAAAATATTTTTGCTCTCATTGTGTGCTTTAAATTGTGAGAAAGAGTCTTCCATGTCCTATATATTGTAAAAGGGAAATAATTAACAATGAAATAGATATTAAAAAAAAGATAAAAAAATTATAAATAATTAATTTAAAAAACTGCAGCAAAGTTAAACATAGTCACCTTAACCAATTTTTCCATATATATTTGACTGAATTCCTCGCCACCCATCTTTCGTTTATTCTGGAATAGACGAAGAGCTGAGTCCACGCAGTGTTGATGTTCGGATTCTAAGTGAGCAGTCGCTAAAAATGGTTTTGCTCCACCGCACACGTTTTCCATCATCTGAAGGTACAAATCTTTAGCTTCTGCTACAGCGGTCAAGTTGTTAGCTTCCGCCGTGGCCTGTAAATGTAAAACGCGATTACTGCGGTTGAAACGATTGCATGTTCCAGTTGAATAAAACAAAAATAGATTTGATGATATTAAATAAAAAATTACAAAAATCGAATTATTAAAAAATCGCTAAATTATACGTACCACAAGCATGCTTTTCGGTTCAGGAAGTTCATCTCCCTTATAAAGATTGATGTAACTCTTGAAATATTCCAATAAATCTTTTGCTTTTACGACTTGGCCGTTGATTTTCTTAGTTACCAGATTTTCCGGCGCTAGTATCATCGGTATGAGCACTTTCAACTGTTTCTTGAACTCGGCTTGTATCTCAGATAATCTACCGTCGAATTTCGGATTTGTTGCAATCTCAAGACCGGGATGCGGCATGAGAAAACACGATATGTCCGAAAAGCAGGACTTAATGTGTTTTCGCAAGCTTTGCAATTCCGGATGTTGCCTATCAGAAATTTCCAGTCTTTTGTCGAGCAATTTCTTTCCGCCGGTAGCGCCGTAATCAGCCTCGTACGGATAAACCCAGTCTCTGACTAAAAACTGCAGTCTTTGAAAGGGCGTGCTGTCGGTGCTTTCCAACGCCAGTCTACCGTATTCGGTGAACAACTGTAGATGTTGTAGATCATCCTCTTGAATGTTTTGTGACAGATTATATATTTGCACAGAAGACACCATTGTACTTAACGCGAACACCGTCGCGCAGTCTCGCACAGTTGACTGACTGTCGAAAGCGCCTTGAGTGTCCATAAGAATTACAGCGACCTTTTCACCGTTCGCCAAGGTAGCGGGGTAAACCTTCGACCACATCAATATTCCTGTGGTATCCCTTTCGGAACCACCCCTCCATGAAAAACCACTTAGTGGTTCATCTTCAGCGCCCAACCAAGAATCGGTATTACTGTGTAGTGTGTACTGTTGATTAACGCGATGAGGAAATTACCATCCAATAATTAAGGTTGTGTTGATCGACGACGAGCAAGCATGAAATAATACAAATCTCGTAAGTATCTGATTACATGTGTATGCTTTATTTTAATTTAAACATCAATGATTTAAATAACAAATGTCAGTTATTGAGTTATCTACCTTGTTATCCATGTAACGCAGAAAAAAGTCAAGAAGGAAACTTTTGCCTTTCCTGAAGGCACCTGCAACAGATACCACAACCACACTTCTATCTTTCACGTCGTCTTGTAGAAGAATTTCTGACAATGCAGCTTCATCTAATTCAAAGGTATGATCTTCTGGATGGGCAAGTACCACTTGGACAGGCCGCCCACCATCCGCGTCTTGCATCTGTGCATCCATCGGTGAGAGCCTTTCTATTCGATCAAATTTTCCTATATGATCTGTAAAAGAAAACTCGACTAAAAAAGCCATAATTACAGACAACAGGTAATAATCAATAATAATAATGCAAATACAAAAGATTGAGTCATTAAAAGAATTAAGAAATTTTTTGTATTATTTTATCTTCAAAAATAATCTCTAAATAAAACTTCTCTAGAAATTTTACTTTTTAAGTTATAAAATTTAATAAACGTCTCTGTTACCCAAAAAGCGTGAGGTACAAGAGAAAGAATAAATTATATAGACGAGGAAATTATACACAATCATATGTTTTGACCTTCCGCTCGTGTATTACACATGACGTGAAAATAAGTAATTCAAAAATAAAACCGCCGCCGGTCAACATTTAACGCATTGACTTGTGACAGGTATCTTGGATTACTGTAAGACCAAATGGAGATTTAAATCATCAATGCGAATGACAGGCTCACTGATTTAAAGATCAAACATAAATTGCCGGAAGATTATTGTTAAATATTTCATCGATGTAGTCGATGCTATCTTGATTATATCTTACAACGAAATATGCAACTTTCGTGATATATTATAATAAAGATTTTTTAATCTTAACAAATATATTAACGAATTATTTTTTTAAATTTAAATGACATTTATTTTTATAGTATAGTTTTCTGGTAATCACAAAAAAGTTGAGTTTCTCTACTTAAAAAAATGTAAAACGAGGGATACCGTTATGATATAACGGAATACCGAACTTTCAAGTAAAATAGATGAAGCGAAACAAGAAACGTTCGTTTTCAAATTACTACCACATAATAGAATAAGCTAACTGCTAGACCGTTATTCGTATAAGAGTATGGTAATAGTCATATGGCAAAAGGGCATACTAGAAAATTAATTCAAAAAGAATTTATCACAATTTCCTAGTTTTTTTTTTACGCAAATAAGAATATATTTATATTTAGGATAAAAATTGTTTAAAATTGATATTTACGTATTGCAAATAATATTTATTCTTCAATTATTATCATTATTCTTAACACATGATTTTTTATGTTAAAATAAAGAAAAATATATGTTCATCATTAAGAAGCAAAAGAACATTTCACGGTTCTTACTATGATAATCTTTCAATATTAAAGCGCGTTTTGTTCGCGTAAAGAAGCTGATTTCATCACATCTTTACATAATTTTTGTTAGCGATAATAAAGAAAATATCACAAGAAACTGAAGCTTGATAATCAACGATAGTTAATAGTTTAATAATAAAAAAATTAATAGATACGCACTATTTATCTTCTTTTATCATAATTTTCTGATTATTTTGAAACACGATAAAATTTTTATTGCGATTAAAATTTTTATAAACAGTAATGAGTAACAAGTTTGAAAAGATAAATGAAAAATAATTAACGTAGAGATACACTTTAAGTAATCTAAGACATTTACAATTCCAACTAAAGTTGGCAATATCTTGCATCATATATCGTGTATATGCGATAGTCGACGTATTTAGTGACATTGCAGCATGCTATGCTTCGTCATACTGGAGGCAACATATCACGGTCAGTTCATAGTTGTTTTATAATCCTATGACTATTACGTTTTTATTGACGATCTGGCATAAATTTCTTTAATCAAAAGTGCTGGAAAGATATCAAACAAATTATATAAAGGTTAAAATAATGTTAAAAATAATTATATACATTAAGCATCTGTGCTTACTCTTTTTATATTGTTAAAAAATTTTTTTTAATTTTTGCCTGTAAATAATATTTATCGTTTCGAATTATGTTTACATAATTCCTGATTGTGCATTTATATATCGGAATTGCCTACCAAATTTATTTTTGTTGAAAAAAAATTATTTCAGAAACATTCTTCCGAATATTTATATGTTATCGAGGATTTCATAGTAAGAAATATGTGAATCGTACGTGGCACTTGTATTTTCACACAATTCTAAATATATCTCAGTAAGATCAAATATACAAAATGTTTGTAATTATATATGAGTAAATTGATGTCGAGATTGGTATAGTTTTACACGATGGAACATTGGTTCTTTCATCGATAGCATTCAATGATTACGCATTATGAGCGAACAATTAATTATACTCTTGCAATTTTAGTTCCCGTTCTTTCTACGTCTTTACTTCCACTTCAGATCTTCATCGTCATTTACGTAGTGCATATACCGCCGTCCGAACACCACGACTCCTTATCTTACAATCGTACGAATTATTACAGTGTTGTTAATTATAGTCGTAATACAAGGCCACGAATTTCTCGTCTAGACGAATGATGAAAAATGGGAAAACGCACAGATCTTTGCGCAATGTATCCTTGAATGTTATATTAATTTGCAAGTATATAATAAACTGATAAACATCTAATAATTTAATGTAAACACATTAAACTTCTTCTAGAAAAAAGTAAAAATAACATATTATTAAGATGAGTTCAATAAAGCAGTCAATAATGAATCTTAATTATAGGACAATGATATGAAGAAACGGCTAAATTTTACAGGAAATTCGTGTCATATCGATCGTTCATATGCCGTAAGAAGCAGTTTTCAAGAAAATTTCAGACTTCCCGTGATTTAATAATAAACTTTCACATTGCATCCTTTTCTTCGAATCGCTTGAAGTACATACGAGATATTACCAGGATTTACGTGCATTCGAAAGAACAGAACGGCTTTCGCCGCGAACAATCTGGAAGAATTGTAAACTTAGAATAAACCTCTCATAAGAATCGCAGGAAGAATTCGGACGATGCCTAAAAAGTCGCCTACTAGTCGCGCAAACTCGTCGCAAAAATTTGATCCGGCGAAACTACCAAGGTCGCTTTTGTTGGTTTTCTTTTGTACACATAAAGAAGTATTTTATAGAAGAGAAAAGGGACTCTCATGTACCGAAGGAACTGGTGGAAGGAACCTCCACTTACGTGGAGGAAGTGAGTCGTCGTTTCGAAATTCACATAAAATTGTATTTTTGAGACTTTCAGCGATGCGATTTACGAATGAGAAAAGGAGAAATGAGCGAACATGGACGAATGATTTAAAAAGAACGGTCTAACAAAATGTTTAACCGATCAAGAAAAGCAACTCACCCATATTGTTGGCTGTCTTATCCTGTTGTGGTACACGGTTCACGTTCTCGTCGAGGGTCGTCATCGGGGCCTTCTCGGCTGAAAGCAGATTTCTAATTAACGTAAATTCAGAACTATTAAGAGTAATTAAAGTTAGTTAAATAGGGTTATTAAGTTGATTTAAGTGGATTAAGAAACATTGATTCCAACAGCTTGTCACAGATAATCCAGTCAATCGACAAGACATATCTTGCATTTCCAAAAAAGTTATCTGACAAACTAACTCGGGTTCTGCTGCGCTTCCACATACACGCTACGTTGTATGTCATTTCCGAAATTGGAATTGTGAGTCGTCGTCGTCGTCACATACGCGGTCTGCTGTGTCCTCGTTCTCGGCGGTCTCGCCGGTTCCTTCGGTACATCCGACCTTTCCGACGGCCTTGACCCAGAAGGGTCGTTGAGCCGCTTCCGTCTCGGCATTACTTTTCTCTCGGCCATACCACTTGACTCTCACATTCGTCACCGAATCGACACGACACACGATGCTCACGACAGGATCGTAACGTGAATTAAACGCGAATTAAATATATCGGGAAAGGAAACACTCAGGCACGACGCGTAGATGCACTGTGCATACACGATAGTCGGGTACTAAGTCCGCGAGGAGAGCCAGACTAGAAATATCCCGGTCGCTAGTGGTCGGTGCTCTTGAGGCCGTGCGTGACGGTGAACCTCGCGAGTTGGCAGCATCCCACGAGTGGCGATGCCACACCGACAGAAATCAACTGACACAATCGCAGAAAACGGTAGTGGGGCATGCACATGGGCGCCGACAGGATTTTTTCGAGTTAACGCATGTGTTTTCAACGAGACAGACTACAAGCTCCAAGCGTCACTTGGAGAATCTTCAGACTACACGTTCGAAAGATGCTTTGTACAGCATTTATACTTAATTTATACTTTGAGCGGGTAAATTTATTTTGTCAGTGACAAAGAGAAAAGTTTTCTCCTAGCTTACACCGAAAAAAATTATTTGATTATATTAATAAGACGTATGATTAAGTGTGTTTTAGTGAAACCAAGCGAAATTTCTGATTATTATACAATAGGACTTGAGATTTTATAATTAGAATATTTAATAGACTTTACAATAATCCGATAATTTCTGTAAGACTTTTAATTCGCTTTTAAAGAGTTATAATGATTGAATCTATCAGATTTCCAGTTAAAGATTAAAGTAAGATAAAAGTAAGACTTTTCAGTGTAGAATTATGATCTATTATTGTTAAGAAATCTAACACTTCTTTAATTATTTTAGAAAACTGCATCTCTAATTGTAGAATACAATGTACTTTGGATCATTACTTTCATTCCTCATATCTTTATTTTACTACAGTTTACTAATCTTTTCTTATCCCAATTAGATGTACGAATCTTATTAAATATATATATAAACTTTTTAAAAGTCTTTCAGAATAGAAGTATATTATTACGATTCGGCGACGCTGATGGAAATGCACATTCGCTGTTTTTATATCAAAAGTGGGGATAAAGGCAGACATGAAAAATACAGGATGATACAATAACAATGCCATCAACGTGTCTTTGCGTTAAGCTATTGCTGTACGCGACGTCGAATTCAGCTTCGTTCGACACATTACGAGACAATTTAATGACGATTGCCCGGAGAGAACGAGTGCGATTAGTGATGAAGAAGAGAAAAATGGCCCCGATTAGATGTTACATTCGTCCAAAAGATAACGTTTCATATTTCTAAAGTGTTTGATATTGTTAATCATACTTATGATACTAAAAGAATGAGTAACGTGAAAGAATATAATGTGTTATTTTATGTGCGATTATATGATTATACGAACTAAATCAACGAAAAAAACATATAAATTCTATTATTATATCTCGAAGGAAATGCAATATAAAGAAAATATATTTTTAACATTTTGTTAAATAATATTGTTGTAAAAGATCGGATACTTTATCCGCTTAGTGAAAATAAAGATAATAATAAATTTTCTGTATAAGAGAGAACAAGGAATATTTAATGAAAATTATGCATTCACTACTATAAAACGACTATAAAACGACCAAACACGAAACCTTCCATATGTGCAACGTAACTTAATTGAATACTGCCAGCGGCGATAAAATTATCCATTGATACCAATCACAAAGAACCAATTGTTGTCGTCATTATGATTCTACAATAGTATTTCTCCTTCAGAGAAATATTGCTACGCTTGTGTTTTATTAATATCAAAACGAGGTCATTGTAGATATAAAAAAATAAGTAATAATCAATACATCAAAATTTTTACGATTAAACAGTTTTTAATGTCCCAATCAATCTGTTGTTCGTCTAAATGAAAATGTGCTTTGGCAAGATTCCATAGTCTGTATGCAAAACGACTCACACGACACATCTTTCTAATTTCAACGGAAATTATAATAAAATGTAGAAGCAAATTATGCAAGAATAAAGAGAATAATTTTTTTCATAAATTATTTAAACAATTAAAAAAATAATATTACAGTTTTTTCATTGTTAACATTTTTATCGACAAATTCTTTATTCGGATTTAAAAATAGTTAAAAAAAATTTCTTAGAATCACGACTAAAGAACTCTCTGGTGAATAATCAGAATAATCAGTTTTAAAATCAGGAAATCTGTAATTAGTGATGCAATATAAAAAAATATAAACGCGCGTTACACACGTAGATTAACATTACTTTCTGAATATCATGCATGCACCTTGGACTTTCTTGACCTTTGGATATCGTTTAACGTGCTGCTTTTTGCATGAATTCGTGATCGTGTATGACGTACGCGGCTAGGTATCCTTGCGTGGACTGTAAGAGAAATAACGAGCTTAGGTTTAATTTAGAAACGGATGACACGAATAATTTCGTACACTCGTATACGCGAACGCCAACTGGGAAGAAGATCGCGCCATATGTCGCAAATATTGGCACTGGCATCCTTGCAAAAACTTTTAAGTAACGTCTCAAATGTTATAAGTAGAAATTATCAACGAACGGAAACCGGTGTGCAATCTATATCTTAGAACTGTCCTATTTAAATATTATATATCGTACAAAAATATTTTACATACATTATAATATGTTACATGTATTATAATATATTACGACGGTAACTTTAAATACATTGCTCATTTTTAAATTTTTACTTCTACAAATGTATGGCACTAATAGTTTTTTAAATATATTAATACCAAAACGTTTAATTTAAATTCTATACGTTAATAAAATTTTCTTGTTTCAAGAGTAGTTGCTCTTCTGCTTTGTGCAAAAATTGTCGATGGTATGAGGTGACACCGTCATGCAAATACAATCAAAGTCAATAGTTACTCCATGCGGATTTTTATCAATGAAGAATTTTAGATCGGTACCCGATTTGCACGGGTGATAAAGTGTAAAGTTAACGATCGCGATGGGCGTTACACATGAAATTACGACGTGCTTTTATAAGATATTTATTTTACGAAGGTATAGCCCCCACTAGAGTGTTTACGCGCGAAGGCAAATGTTTTACGACAAATGAGGGTTTATTGCGAGAAGGAAAACCTGAATGCGAATGCGAAATCGGTAAACGAGAAAAAGAGAGAGAAATAAGAAATCGCCCTCATGTAAACAAATGTGAGTGAGTTAGGATTATTGTTGGCTCCTTCAGACATTCCGGTTATCGTTAATTTCGCACACGATGCTATCCGGTATGGGGTTTATTTATATTTCCATCTCGCGTATATGTCGAGCATAACCGAGACCTCTGAAGTTTATGCAATACCGTATGCACTTGGGTTATGAGCTCTGCAACGGCCCGAAAGGTTTACCCCCGCGATTTTGCGAGTTTCAACCAATAGATTCTTAAATTTTCACTGGTACGTTACGCTGAATGAAATAAGATGCGATACCGTTCGACGCGAAACGTTACTCTATCACTGAAGGGAAAAAATCTAGTGCCTTCAGTAAAAACTGTTTAGTTGAGGCACTTTTTAACGGTACAACTAAATATTTTATTTTGTATAAAAAAAATTATTTTTTTGATGCAATTTTTATATAAAAAGCAAATTATTTTTAAAACTTTAAAGAAAAAAAAAAACAAAGTCATGATTAGTATCAATCGAACGCATCTCAGGTTTAAATTGTGAAAAGATACATTGGTCTATTGTGATACACTTTACGATAGATTTGGTTGCAATTTCTAGCTGAATGATTCGCATCGTATACGCACGATGTGGCTAGTACAGAAATCAATACTATCGAACTTCCTTCTTCTAAAAGCCACACTTTATCAAGTTACGGGATAAGTTAGCGTGTACACGTACGTTTCTCTCTGTCGCGCGATAAAAAAATATATCGTGTCATATGCAATTGCACTTATGCTCCTTTTTACTGCGAGCCCCAACTAACTCAATTGCATCGTTGCGTGAATTACGAGCAACGGAAAACGGCAGAAATATACGGTTGTGTCTCAAAAATAATGTCACGATCGCGTTACATGGTACCGAGATTGCGGCGTCGGTTATGCCTGCAAACGCATTATACAAAGTTCGCTCTTTTACGATCTCAATGGGTCGCCATCATTCAAAACTTTGAATGCAAAACGTCATCGCGCAAGAGAGGACATAAAGATTCTTTATGGACTACGTGAGAGCACGTGAGAGCCAATCCCGTTAAATCCTTAAACGTCTTCGACGACCGGTCGCGAGGGTGCCTTCCCGCTTGCTCTTTGGACGAGAACCCGTACTTTCGCATATGTGTATCGCTGGATCGCAATTAATGGCGCACGACCGATTGGCTTCCGATTCATCTGACTGAATAATGCAAGTCTAATTAGCGAAGTGCACAAAGCGTGGGAGCGCTCGATGAATCCGACTCGTGGAGAGAGAGAGATATGCAGTTTACATGTTAAGTATGTATGTGCGCGCGTATTGACGCGCCGAGAACACGAGCATTTGCGTTGGCTCGATCGTCGGACCTCTCTCATCAGCCAATTGACATCCTTGTGTAACTTTACTTTATATCACGATTGTTCGAGTTATTGCGGCCTGAATAAAGATGCAAATTGACACGATGTGTCCTACAGTCGCATCATTTTTAGAATTTATTGAATTTTTATTTTCCTCAAACGCGTACAATCAAATTTTCTTAATTAGGACATTGCGATTACTTTAAAAAAAATAAAAAAAAAAAAGAGAGAGAGAGAGAGAGAGAGAGAGAGAGAGAGAGAGAGAGAGAGAGAGAGAGAGAGATACAATCAGCAGCTTGGAAACGTGGTGTAAAGACACATGTTACTAGGCACGAGGAGTGCCAGTTCTAAGCGGATGTAAAGAGAAACTCTAAAGAAGAAACACAAGCATAAGTCATCGAGAGGGGGGGAAAAAAGTCGTAACGATCGTACACGATCACGTGTCTGAAAGTTAGATGGATAGCAGAATCAAGGTACACAGCACGCAGCGGAAACTTTTCCCTCATCCAAGCCTAATCGCCGTCATCTAACTAACGTTCCGCTTGGATCTGTCGGGAAAGAAACGCCTATAGCGGTTACCGGAAGAGAAAGGTGACGCGTCCCGCAGGTGGACGGCCAGGTACCGCAGGAATCAACTTCAATTAACTCGGTGAATTGTCTCGGGAGGGAATTGCCCTCCGCCGCCGCGCGAGTCCGGTGTAACACAGTCCGCCGGACTTCCGCCTAATTTATCGCGGGCGGCTCAGAAATTTATTGTTGAGGCGTTGTGTTCCCGTCTGGCGATGGACCGTCGTAAACTATCGGGAAACCGGGGGAGACCGCCGGCTCTCGTTTCCATCGGACGTGCGTACAAGCGCGGTGCACGCTCGGCGCAAGCAAAGCTATCGAATGCTATTCAATAAAACACGCGCCACGTCGAGCTGAATAGGCGTATTCGCCAATATGCGACTCTCATTTCCAATCCCGGAATACGTGCCCGCGCGTGTGCGTGCGTGTTATTAGAACGTTACGCCGCTTTGAGCACGCCGACGCGCTTCTCTCATTCAACATATTGTCGCGCGGATTTCATTTAATTCGGAATAATATTACGACTTCCTGCCACGAGAGCGAGAGAGGAAGAGATGTAGAGATAGAGAGGATGCGTTGGATTCTCGACGCGAAAAAACGTGTTCGCTAATTTCGCGCCGAGAGATGAGCACACGCGCGCGTATACGCGCGGCTCGCCGGCGGACGGATTAAAGCGACACGCCGATTCTAAAAAGAGCAATTTCGTTATAACGTACGAGCGTAACGCGTTTTCGCGTTTCCTCTCGCGCGCTTGTTGTTTGCCTTTGATACTTGTAATTTTGAAAATCAAATCAGAGTCGACGCCAGCGGGATGTCCTGCAACCTGATTATCTGCGTCGCTCTCTCTCCCGCGCGTTCCTGCTTTTGTTTCCTATTACTCCGCTAATATATTTTCTCCAGCGATAGAGTAATGCACATACCTGAAACATAACGTCTGCAGCGAATAAACGGGTGATATAAGCGAATAACATTAATTTTACGATAAAGAGTTGCAATGTCATCTGCAATCATGTGTTTGCAGATTAACTTAAATTGTAAATTAATATCTTCAGGCAACCGTCTTTCGTAATTTTAAAGTGCTCGATGCGGAAAGAAGCAGTCTTATTAGTTACGGTACATTTTTTAAAGTTCCGAGTATAAATAGATTCTAGTAACAAGCAATCAAGTTTTTTGTTCTTTTAAAGAAAAACTTTGGAATGAAGAGGATGTAACGTGATGTGCTACTTTTGTATTACATTTATATCTATGTAATACTTGGTTGAGAAGTCATTAAGTATACACGTAAATGTAAGATGCAAGACGTAATTAGAAACGAGAAACTACGTACACTGTTAAATTCGGATTGTATCCAATTTGTGAGTTGTTTTTAATCATTTCTATGTCACTACTACTTCTACTCGATACGTTTTTAACTTTAAAAATCAGATAATTATTGTTCGATTTCTCTCAAGGAAAATTTTAAGAAATTTCTAAATTAAATTATACTAAAATGTAAGACAGATATATTTGTTCCAGAAAACTAAGTTTACGAATTTTTTGAAAATGTTGGAGTTTAATTACTGGTTAATTTAATTAAAACAAATGTAGTAAAACAATTTCACTCAACAAATATATATTAAATTTGATGTAAATTAAAAGTTTATTATTTATTAGTTGCATACGTTAATATGAATGCTTTACTTTTAAACTGAGTAATTAAATTACAGAAACGAATTAATTAAACAAAGTTGTTTTTTTAATCATACGTTGTGTCAAAACAGTAAATATTGACATAAGACGCATGTGGAAGTTATAAGATAACAAAACATCGTTTAACTCAAAGAATCGATTTAAATTTGACCTTTTACTCTATTAATACTGTGCTTCTCTTGATTTTTCTAGTTCCGCTCCGACTTTACATCGCGCTCTAAATTTACATCAAACTTCATCCTACATCGCCATCGATCGTCGAGATGTTAGCGCTCGTACGACAAAGGTTGCACGTTTAAAGCGATTACCGTATACAGTCGTTACGTTATTGCGTCACAGAGTTACTTCAGCGGGCTGTGCAACAATCCGCGTTGGACTCGGCGGAAATCTACCGAGTTAACATCGCATTCTCGGGGGGGGCAGGCCTTTGACTGCGATCGACCGTCGAGCTAGAGTGTGACGTTTGAGACACGCGGTAGCTCGTGCAATTCTTAACCTTGCTGACTAATTGAACGGCAAGGTCGTGCAGATATACGCAGCGAGCGACGGAGCTATCGTCTGTCGTGGCGGTTTTGCCGCGAGCGGGCGGCACCTACGAGAACGCGCTCTCCCCACGGTGGAGAGCTCCACATGTCGTCATTCTCTTACCTCTTGACAGGATCCCGCCGCAGATCGTTTCGCGCGGCTCCGTGCGCGCGATATTTTTAGGCCCTTGCGTCGACACACGGCCACGAGACGGCCGTGTTATCCCGGTTACGCGAGCACGCGGCATAACCTCCACGCGGGCGGTCGCGCGCGCGTCTCGACACGATTCCCGCGGTTTCCCGTCTTTCGCGTCGATACATCGACGATCAACACGATCGACGGAGACGCGTGTGGCCCACGCACGTTCCTTCGAGGAAGGTGAATTTGCGCGACGTCACCCTCCTTTCCCTTCTCTCTCCTCCTCACTCTCTCACTCGTTCGCTCGATCTTGTCCCCTTTCTCGTTCAGTCACCGTGATTTGCGAAAATTGCAGGTCACTCGCGAATCAGAAGTTGTAATTCCATGAGCGCGAGGGGATTCGAAACTCGAGAAGGGAAGCGGCACGAGCAAGGTGTCACGCGACGACACGACACGGGGCACCACGTCGCGCCGTGTGTCGCTCGCGCGCACAGCTGGCTCGCGTCCGAGGTACGCGCGGCGAAGCTCGCGATCCCGGCGAGAACGCGCGTGCGAGCGGCGTCGCGCGGCCTCTCGTCGACCCCGTCGAAAACGGCGAGAAATCAAACGGAATACTCACCCACATACGAGCTGCCGTGGTTGTCGTACTGTTTACGTTGTCCAGCGTCCGCCATATTGGGCTCCCGCGTGACGTCACGTCCGCCGTTGCGCGCCACGGTCGCCACTCGTAGTCTCGCGACGAACCACGACGAACTGCGGCGAACTTCGCCGCGCGTGTCGTCGACTCGTCGTTCGTTTGTCGTCGCGCGCGATTCGTATCGCGTTTCGCGCGCGGACGATCGCTGCTCGTCGAGCGTTGAGTATAGGTCGATTTCATTTGGTGGTGAAACTAAAATTGGCGAAGTGAAATCGGATAGGTTGAGAGATTAATGCCAATTTCACTTATGACGTTTTTGACCGGTGCTGGGTTAACGACTCAGGTTTTTTCCTTTAGAACTGGCCAATCACAGTTATTCCCTTCTTCAGAAGAATAGCTGTGATTGGACCTTATGACTTCATTAATCGCTCCCAGGGCTGCTATTCCGCCAATACTTGAATTTTAATCTTGAAATCGATTGCAAAGAATAAAACTAATAATTTAGTAGCAACAATAACCATTGTGCTTTCAAGTATAATTTTTTAACAAGTAAATATTACATATAAATGTATTTTTTACGCGCGGTTTAATATGCTCTCGCAAGAATTGTAAAAATCACAGTAAGCTTCTATCAATTTATAAACTATTCAGTTACATATAGTTATATATTTACTATGTTGGTATGTAGATACTTGTAAGTCAAGCTAAACGATGACCTAAAGAAATGTGTACAGCAGTTATAAACGCATCGATGACGGAGTCATTTACATTTTACAGCGATTAACAATCGTTAGCCGTCTCCTTTTCGTGAGCATGAGTTGCGAGCCTGAACGAAGACGAGCCTGCATGAATTCGCTTTAAATTAAATATAAATTAAATGTATCTATAATGCATTAAGGTGTATACCGATGTTAAATGTAGCGCGCTCGCACGATCGCCATGTTGGTGTGACGCGGAGAACCGTCCAATCCGCGAACGAGACGACGTTCGAAATTCGCGGCTGCATTCACGCGGGATCGTAATCGCAAAGTCGGCGGTCGGTTCGCGCGCGTTCGGTCGTGAGATCCGCGAGAATCCACGGAAATCCACGGGAATCGAAGACAATCCGCGACCATTGTCGGTCGTTTCGTCCTCGGCCGTGTCCACGGTAACGATATCTAACGTCCGTGAGACCCGAGTCGCGCGCCTCGTCCAGGATTTTGCGGTTTCGTCGGTTGTACCTTTCGCCAACGAGCGGATCAGTTCGCGCGCGTTTGGTGTTCGAGTCCGCGAGAATCTGTGGCGATCGTCGATCATCTCGTCCCCGGCCGCGCTATTGATGGCGATATCTAACGAGTCTGCGAGTTTCCGAGACGTGTGTTATTCTGGATTTGCAATTTCGGCGGCTGTGCTTCCTTCGCCAACGGACGAGTCGATTCGAGTCGGCGGCGGGGTGGCGGGCAGCGGCGACGAACCGCAGATTGGTTTGGATCGCAAATGCGGTAGGAACTTTTATTTCTCATTAACGAGCATTTATTCAAAGCTGCAATCAAAAGTATAACGGGAAGCGTGATTGCGAGAAATATGGAGGTATATGCGAATATTCAAAGTAAATTCGTTCTCTCCCTTCCCCCCTGCCCCCTGACGAGTGGACGCTCCCTCTTCTCGGCGTATCGTGATTGCTCGCCTTTCCGAAAGATGGCGGCACGGCTCACCTGCGCGTCATCGCGTCCGAGCGCGCTCGATAGCGCGGTCTAGGTACTTCATATATAGAAACCCGTGCGTGATCACGGATATACCCCATGGTGGAACGTGGATGCTGTGCGCGGTGGTTCGTGTCTCGTACATGCGCGGGTACGCAAGACGACGATACGCGGAGAGAGGAGGAGGGACGACGACGTGCGTGTGTTGTGCGTGGTGTGTCCGCGACGTTACGCGCAGATCTCTCGCTGTCGTACGCCGTAAACGCCGTTATCGCGAGTGACAGCCGTTCGTTTCGGCGAGACGACGACGACGACGACGACGACGACGACGACGACGGCGCGGCGGCGGCTGCCCGTGTTGCGCCGTGCTGCGCGCAACGACGATCGCGACGCGCGGCCATCCAGCTAGAATGCTCGACGGGTTGGTAAACAAATCTCGGGTGGAGGTGGGACTCGCGAGGAGGGAAAGGCACCGCGAGAGGCTGACGTCGTCGCCGGGTGAGGTGACAGCGGTGTGGTGGCGAGGATCGAGTTAAGGAAACGCACGCAGTGTTGCTCTCGCGACGAGAGCGGAAATTCAAACGGTTTCGCAGGACCGAACAGGAGCAGGAACGACAGATAGACAGACACGCGCCAATTTGGAGATCGCCTCGCGTCGCGTGGGTGTACGTGGTGAGAGTGTGTGCGTGCGTGTGTGTGTATGCGTGAGTGTGTGTATGTGTGTGTGCGCGCCGTAGCCGAAACGGACTCGCCGTGAGATTCGTGTCGTGCGGCCAATCGGTCCGTCGATCGTCGATCCTGACGATCGCTCTCGCACGTGACTCTCGCGCGGACTTTGGCGCGGTGCCGTCGCCGGCCCTTTAAATCGCTTCCCCCTCCACTTACGGGCCGCGCGCGTGTAACGGTGCCCCGGTCGTTTAAAACCCACGAGGTCTGTACCGGTTTACCCTCGACGTTTAAAGGGCCGCCTCTCGACGACTCGTCCCGGCCCGGCCGTCCTCCACTCGTTCGCTCGCTCTCGCTTTCGATGCCGCCGTCGCTCGAACGTTCTCCATACGGCGCCGCGAGCAGTCACGCGCGCGAGATCGTGAATACACGGCGCGACGACGCTTGACCAGTGTTTTGGCAGCCAGTGTTTGGATCACCGACGAGCAGCAGCCCGACGACGATCTTCCCTGAGAGGAGGAGAGAGCCTCGAGAGGAGAGAGCCCGCCCGGCTCGGAATGCGGGATTCCTTCGCAGTTTTCGGCGAGACGTGTTTAGCCTGGTGAGTGCTACTACTACTACTACTATTACTACTATTATTACTACTACTACTGCTACGTGCCCTTTGTTTCCCTCTCCTGGCAGTCGGCGACGTCGGCGCCGGCGCCGTGTATCCCGCAGGATCCCGCGCCCTCGTGCGATGGATTCTACGCGGAATTAATCCTCGGATTACCGGGCGCACGCGTTCGTTTTTACGCCGCTTCGGACGGGACGGGTTTGCCTGACGAGTATTTATTATGCCTCCTTTATCCGCGCGCCAAAGGGGCGTTTTTTTAATTTATGACAATAATAAAATTGCATTAAAATTAATGGACGTCGGAGAATCATTAATTGTTGAAGTTTCTCTTTCTCAAGTGCCCGGAGAAGTGAAATTTAATGTACAGAGTATTCTTAATGCTTTACGATTTGCGCTTGGTCCACAATTCAAGAGGTGATTTCGTTACGAGACGGCCGGAGAAAATTATCGACCAGAACGAATTATCTAATTAATAATTAAACGGTATAAATTATAGTAAATGTTGAAATATGAGATCTATATAGGCTCTTGTATTCGAGAAGTTTTTTAGCGAAGAAAATAGAGCAGGTTTTTTGAGGAAAAAACAATCTGAAATATATAATAGTTTTAAGTTTAACACTTGCTGCAACACGTACACCAATTCTATACTTTCGATCGAGAAAGTCTCGAGGCAATTTTCGCTACTAAGAATTTGAGCGTATCTGGTATGCATTAACGCACCTGCATACGCCGCGTGTCACGTGAAAATTTGCATAAACTCAATGCATATGTATATTGCTATACGAAACTGCGCAAAGTGCGGCTGCATGTGTGGCACGCGCGTCGTCGAGATATTAAAATATTAAGATTCAATCGATAGCTCATTTTCTCGGGCGGGCTATGTTTCTCATAAAGCGACTTTTAACGAGTTCGCATGATTGTCGACGTGTGACGCGCACAGCTGACGCACGCGCGCGCGTGTGTGTATGTGTGTTGCTTTTGAGCTGACGAGATCCCGGTGAAACGAGCGAAATTCTAGGCGGACGCGTCTTCGCACGTATACAGAAACGAATTTCAGAGTTACGGGTGTGTATGTATCCCGCCGCCGCGAATATCGAATAATCTGCCGTGTGTGATAGCCGATACCTTTGCCCGTTGTCGGGCGCTTTTTGCCGGCCCCGAACAACACTCGGTAACGAGGATAAAAAACCGAAAAGTTCATACCTCGCGCGCACTCTGACGCCATATCGTTCAAGGAAAATACGATAAAAACCCGGGATGCGTGTAAACAAAAGTTCGTAGTAATTTAATAGTGACTTGGTTCTTACGTCACGAACGACCCCTCATTGCGATCTCTCTTTCCCTTCTCCCCCCTCTCACACGCATGTAATTACATACTTTTTCCTTATTCATATCATGCAAACACATGTGCGACTTATTAAGATATGTTGAGCTAGCTGAGCCTCCTTTTTTTTTTAATTAAAAGATTCAAATGAAACATGAGCTTTAACTTTCGCTATCGTGTTCCATCCTTGTTAAACGCGTGAGAAATCTAGTTTTTTGTCTTTATTCCCTGCATTTCTCCTTTTTTCGTCAAAATATTTTATTTAAACTGATTTATTGTTCGCTTGTATTGAGCTTGGATTCATGGGTTTACTAAACATAAGTGAAATTTATACCGTTCAAGTTATTTTTACGATAAATAATATTGAATTATTTTTATTTCAATTTAGAATCGTATTTAAATTGTATCATTAATGATTCACAAATATGACAGTAATACATTATTTTTGTTACTTTTTGCATAAAAAAATTTTGTCAAATTTATGGAAAATGTATTTTAACATATTTTATTACTCTTCTATTACGTTCTTTTGTGTTGTGACTAGCAGGTAGCAATGTAATTTTTTATTTATAATATATCGCGTTTTGCAATTAACATAATTACGATTAATTTTTTAACCAAGTATTCAACGTATTGCATTGATTAATTGCTAATTATGCGTCTCGATAATTCGATCTTAGGTCAGTTTCATCGTAAGTCGACGCGATTACGTGTCGCCGTAGCCGCATTCATGTGTATTTTTTTTATCTTATCTTACGAGCGTAATTATTATTGAACGAAGTCATTTTGCGTGCTGTGAATAAGAGCGTGTAAAGAGACGTCGATGTGTCGTCGCAGGCGCGGTTTTTTCTATCGTTTTTAACTGCGATCGCATTACGATCGATGGCGAAGACCTCGGCGGCTCGCGGAGGTGCCAAATGTTGTGCCTAATAGATTCCCGTTGCCAAGGAGCGCAGCCAGCTGCGAGATATCAATTTATTAATCTGACTTTTGCCCGAGAGAGAAACGCGGCCGGTCGAGTGAGTCGAGTCGCGTATTTTTTAACGTGGAAGTTTTTTTTTTTCTAGTTACTTTAGACGCTTAATTGCAGACACGCAAATATACTAAACGATAGAATACACATCGATAAATTGCTCGTTATATCAATAAATTGTCGAACCCTATTGTACTTCTGACGATCGTCGCCCCCGGATGTATTATGTTTGAGATATAATGCGAATCGATCCTCCCCGGGTATTCGCGCAGGCAACCGATCCGTAAGTTATTACGTTGATATTTCCTCTCCTATGCTATTTATGGCCAGAGATATTTGTTTATATTTGTCCTATAAAATACGACGCGCGATGGTGAAAGCTCTATCGGCAGTCGGCGCACGATGCATAGCCGTAATGAAAAGCCGTGTGCCATTAGTCCGCGTGTCGCGGCCGGAAATGGATGGCTGTTTTTTCTTCCTTCCTTTTTTTTTGCCCTCCCCCCGCCTTCCTTCTCCCCCCTTACCACGAAAATCGCGTGACATTGCCGCGCCGCGACCCGTTACGTGCACGCGCGGCGTTTCTGATATCGCCGCCCGACCGACCGCATGTAAAATGCCGCCATTCTCGTTCTACCGACGACGTGCATTTCGCACGAGCGAGCGCCGTGAAATCCGATTGAACGCGTGCCACGTGTAATGTATCATCTTTCCGTTACGTTCTTGCCTGAAATTCGTGCTCCACACGTATCCTATTGATTCAGTCTTCCGGTCGCGGGCGTATATCACCGGGTGGGCAAGTGAATCTTGTCTAAATAATTTCCCAGGATGGATACCGCGAAATAAGAGATTGAATAGCGCGTTAACATTTCACAATTAAATGTCAGAGAGCTGTGCGTTATCAAAGAGAAATCAATTCTTCTCAGTTAAGTCTCTATAATCTTACTTGAAACTTGGAGCAAGCAACTGTTTCTCTAACTCGTAGCGTAAAATCCGTTACTCTTGTTATTCTATTACGCGTGTGGTACGCTTTCAACAAACAAAGCACGAATCGTAATTTAAAGTTTCGTTTCCTTGGCTTTTCTTACTCTCTTTCTCTCTCTCTCTCTCTCTCTCTTTTTCTTTCTTTCTTTCTTCCGTTCGATCTTAACCGAAAACGTCGAGCTCTCCAATTCGCGCGGGCAGAAAATCAAAGTATCGACGCAGTCCAAGTTAGCGCGGCGTGTAATTACTCGCGCGCTTAATTACTCCGCCTGGCTTTTTTTCACAGCGGCGTGCACATTTGCTTTTTATTCGCGGAAGAACTCAGGGGGGCGAAAAGAATTTCTCGCGCATCCAACCGCTTTCCCGCGTGCGCGCGCGCATACTTCGGCCCCCTTTCACTTACGAACTCATCAATCTCACCGGTTGGTTTTCCGACACGCGGCCGCGATCCCTCATTTCCAACCGTCTCTTATTTCTTTTCTTCCGCGGCCACTTCGTTCGCGTTATGTAAGCTCGCATTATCATATCTCACGTATGTCGCGCCGTATCTCGTGTTACCGCAGAATTCATCGACACTCGCCGGTAAACACGGTCATTTTTTCAGATGCGTCTCGTATAACATGTGCGGGTTTCAAGGTATAAAATATTAAGCCAATTTTGTCGCAATTTCTGCATAGTACAATATTTGGTACAAGGCATGGCACAAGTTCTATACATATCTCTATACATATAATTTTTTTAAAATTAATATGTATGTATATTGATAACACACTAACTCTTGAGTATATTTTTTAAACCATGACCTGACCTAATAGATTAATAATTGTGGAAAAAACAGGTTTATTTTTCGTACCAATTTGTCTTTGGAAATAATTTTATCATAATTAATTTAAACAGTTATCAAAACACATACCACACACACACACACAGACACATAATTTTACGTAGCTCTTTGTAAATATTTTGAAAGATGGAATGGGATTCGCAGAAATGTTGGATTTCGATGAAATCTCATGTTTGCCGTATAATACGTGTGCACAATTTTTGCTCCGCGCTTTGCTATTACGTCATGCGGTTTCCGCCGAGTGCACGTGCCGTGCGCACATATAAACGCGGGTTAATAACGTTACTAATTTCACGAACCCTGTTGTAGTTAAATATTTTTGTTTATTGACCACTAACGACAGACGTTAACGTTAGTACCGATATTATTTGCGTGATTTACGGATTTCCTGTTTTTCGTTATAATTATTCCATCTTGTAATACGATATTCAAGTTATTATTATTTAATACCTTATCCTTGTTGCTTGGTAAACGAGCTCCCAAATATTAATTATAAATATTTTAATATGAATAAATATATTAATAAATATATTTAAAAACATTTGAAACGCGTATCGTTTACAGTAGTTATTTAATTTCAATATGTGTGTAAGAATGAGTTAACTCGCAATTAATATTGCACATGTATTAGATTTTTCGGCATTTTCCGAGAGACTTTAATTTCGCGGTGACGGTCTTTGCGCCGTATTTTTCTTTTTTACATGCGTGATTAATTTTCCACATGCACACATGTACACATGCATGTGTAGACTCATTTTCATATTGCATATCAAATTGAAAATTTATGTTCTCGGATTTTTATATGAATGGACGTGTGGAGAACTGAAAAGCACTTTTTGATATCTCAAATCGTTCTGTAAACACACGTTTGCACGTTACACTTTTGTTGTATCCATAAATCTCTTTCTTTAGTTGCGTCTGACAAACAAACGACAGCGCAATACAATATAATATAACGGCAGAGTATAAATATACAGTATTGTGCGTCGTCGAGAAATTACATTAACATTGCACGTCGCGTCGCGCATTCGGGATTTTATTCGGGATCCTCTATTTGTATTCGACCGCGCCGTGCCTGTTTCTTCCATGGAGTTAATTGGATGTCTATACCTCCGGAAAACTCCGTGGTCCATTCGTAAATCGATATATTTTGCGTCTGTGACAGGTGCTGGCTCGTCTGCGTAAATTTGTCATGTCCGTCCGAAGCTCCAAAAATAGCTCCTTTGCTACTGTCGGCTTTTGCTCATGTCGTAACCTTTTGATTTGATACTATGGCGTTTCTTTAATTGGATTTTTCTCCCGAATCACAGTGCATAATTAACATTTTATTACTTGTGTGTTTCTTTATACATTTTAACATTTGTTATTAGAACTAACTTTGTTATTTTAATTTGAACTTATATAAATTTTCTACAGGAAGTAATCGTAAGTGGGATTTTTGCAGAAACATGTAATCGATATAAATAATATTATTTGTCTAAATATAATACCTCACAAAGCATTTTCTTTCAACAATTGCTATCCAAGTTTATGAGACAGTTATCGCACACAGTCGTTCAAACGAAAGATAGCTCTACCATTAAAATAAAAATTAATGACGCGAGATAACTTATCATTGTATTTGTATTTCTTAGTCACGCATGAAAGGGATATTAGTCATTGTATGTCTATTTTTTTACGCTAATAATGTTCTTATCCTATTGAAAATATCGACATGTTATCTATAATTGAGCTAATAATTCTGAAACACGGTTGAGTTACGGGATATATTTGGAACGACATGAAAGACTGTCGGTTACTCTCAGGTCGGCAAATTTTCCACGTCCTTACGATATTAGGTCAACCATTTGTAAAATCCGCTGTCGGCTAGATCCCGGATCCCGTACCGTAGTTTCCGCCTCTGCGCAGGCGATTTGAATAAAGGACCCTGACCGCAGAATGCTAACTATATTCGCGTGTGCAAATCCCGAGAGCGGGAGAAACGTTACAAGTATGATTGCGTTCGTTGGCGAGTTCGTATTTGCTGCGAACCTACGCAAATGCATACGCAAACGTTCCATAATTTCAGGTCAGTTATCGTTTTCACCGGCTCCAATTTAATTACAATAGGAGGTTCTGTTACAAAACGGAATACCATCGCTAACATATACGACGGTGGCTCGTAAACGCGCGCAAAACACGATCGTTCCTATATAACGAATAACGTGTACAGAGTATGGCATTCGTGCGCGAAATGCAGCTCATCGTCTTTTTTACAAATTGAAATTTGTTATACGGCGACAATAAACGGCGACAATGAGCACAACTAAATGATATTATATAACTTTAATGTAATTGTACGCCGTAGCATGCCGCGATGTAATAGCGTGTACTTGTGTCATTTTTAAATTAACATCTGCTTTACTAAATATTAATAATGAGTATAATAATATTAATAAAGAGTATAAGTAATATTACGCGATATTAATGCATTATCGGTAATGTGCATATCCACGTGCACGATGGCGGATAAAAACCAGATTAACTCGCTGGCTTTTCATCGTTACGCGGTGAACGTGCGCCGTTTTACGCACCGCTACATCGTGCTCGTATACTGACCGTAATAGTACAACGTTAAAATCAGTTATTATCGGCGAGTAAACGTGGCGGCAACATTTAACGCTTAATTATTTTACCGTTGCGCGCAGCGCGGCGTATCAATGCGAAAATGGCTGTCGTTTACATACGTACATATTATGTCTTTATGTTCTTTTTTTATTTGACGTAAAAAGGACCAAAAAAGGACCAAAAAAGGACCGATGAGCACGATGGAAAAGTTGACGTCGAATTTCGCATAACTCCGTCAGCATCGACATTACGTCTTGCACGTGCTCGATATGCATTCTTCATATAGTCTGGAAAATGCCAGGAGTAAATTTGACACGCAAATATCGCCCGACTAGATATTTCTTCTCTAATCTCAATTCTCATTCCTCTCCTCTCTCTCTCTCTCTCTCTCTCTCTCTCTCTCTCTCTCTCTCTGTCTCTCCCGATTAGCAAATATATTCTAATCCGTGCAATCTATACAATCGGATTCCGTGTTTTCGGTGACGCACACACTTTTTCGTATGTATTCTAATTATTTTTATCGCTTTTTAAAATTTTGTATTTTTGGTTTATACATTGTAAGCAAAGTCGTACGCACGCAGGAAGCGATGTGTGTCACGCGGCAGATTCACGCTCTGACGACGCGGCGACGCGACGCAAACGCGAAGTAATTGCAATTAAAATTTGTTTCGCGAAATTGTTTAGAGCCGTGCCCACGTCGCGCGCACGCGGCGCGGCGAGAGCTTTTATCCCACGCTTGTTTTTCGCCTTTATCGCAATTCCCCAGCGAATCGAAAGTTACCATTAGGATCCCTCCCTCTCTCCGATTTCCCTCTTTTTTTTTTCTATCTCTCTCTTTCTCTCGATTGTAATTAACGATTCGCGTCCAATAACAACGGTCGGATCACGAGCGCTGTCGCGATCGAACGGATTACTGTAAATCGAAACTGTCGAGATGTTGATTTCGAATATAAACGCCATTTTTCTGTACTATGGGTAACGCATAACGTAACTCTCATATCTTTGGAAATTCGTTGTCGATTCAAGAGGCATTAAATTGTTGCACGATATAAATCAATCAATTTATTTACGAATATTAAGAATAACTGCTTTAATACTATTTAGTATCTAGGTTCAGTTTTTGTAGTGAAAATAATTTATAGCGTATGTAAGATTTTTTAGTATTTTTTATCTCTAATTGTGCAAATATAATTTTCTGTCTAATATAAAGATATATTTGCACAATTAAAGATAAAAATACTAAAAAATTCTACATATATTACTATGAATTGTGGAATTTTTACACATTATATTTATGTAACTTTGCAGTGTACGACACAGATGCATTTTCGTGTGAATATATTTTTTTTCACGGAATACATTACATAATATACACGATATAGATATTTAAATGCTAACTATCGCATTAAACAGGAAGGTCTGATCTCCCCCGGGTCCGATTTGCAGCAATAAGCTTTCGGCGGTCTCTAAAAATCGTGATCTGTATATATATGCATTATGACTGATACTTAAATGTACATGACGTGCGCAAAGCAAATTCAGGTTTCGTGGCGATTATCGGTAATATTTCCGGTACACCCGGCTGTTAATAATGCTTCTATTATTAATGAACGAACTCGCGTACGAGCGCCGTGTTAACGGTCTACTAGGCACGCGGGAGGGGGAGGGAGAGGGGTCAATATCGTCACTATGCCGGTAAATGCACCGTGTAGGACAGGTGACGTGTAATTGTAAACTTGATCAAAAAGGCCGCCGCGGCCGCCAATGCGATCGGCCAATGCCGCATGTGCCGTGTCATACTATACATCTAACCCCGCCCGTGTCACGCGCAGGGATCATTCGGTGAGTTTTCGGCGAAACGTACGGAAATCATTAAAAACGCTGTTGACAGCGGGATCCGCCTCGATTCCGGGATTTATATCTCGACGGTCCGAGTTCGATGTCCCGAAATATCTCGCGTAATAGCCGCCGAAATACGAGCAACGCGATTTGCATTTTAATGTGTATAGAAATAAGCTCGCGCCGCATACGAATCCCTGGTTTTTGTGTTGCCAATTTATTAATACGCGAGAATTTCGGATGCGGGATCGAGAGATAGATTTCGTGATTTTTTTTTTTTTTTTCAAACGCTCGCATTTTTCAACGAGGCGGAATTCGGATTCGGCACGCGTGCGAACGTGCAGCGTGTTATCGGAACGTGCAGAATAAATGTTTTCTTACGTGTGAGACTTATACGAAGATGGAGCCGTTTCTCTTTATGACAACATGACCGATAATCTTCGCGCTTTTACACGCCGCATGAGCACTCGCGCGTTGGCGGTATCTCAAGGATATCGAACCAGTTCTATGACCGACGTTGGTAAAATGTCGCACTCACTTTCGTGCGAACAGAAACTTTCTCAGGGACGTAATACCGACGGCGTGTAATTAATGAGTCGCGGTAATTAGCCCGCGAAAAAAATCGTTACCGTACGACGAATGGAATGCCCTATTTGGTACACCGGAAAAAACATTTTATTATTATTTTATGTAACGATAATATAAAATTTTAATGATCTCCATCTTTTGTAGAGAAATCTGCGTTATTATACGCAATATATTAAATTTTTATTTATAGGTTTTAATTTTATTCCCGAGATGGAACGCGTTATGTATTAAATATTGTTCCGTTACGTTAAAATATAATCGTCCGATAATTTTGTATCGCGTTCTTATTAATTCGTCGATCGCTTCGTATATCCCTTTTATGTCGTGTGATATTTTTGATACGTTACGCGACGAATTTGCTGAACGAGGAGAATAATGTGTTAAGATACCTTTTATACCGAGAGACGAGCATCGCTTGCGCACGGAACGTCATAACTCGAAACGTAAAGAACGATACGAGCGATGTCGGAACACGGGGCGAGCGACAAGATTTATAAGGCTCTCGCCGGGCCGCCATAAAGCTTGAGAATTCTATTTATTTCGCGCACGCGGGGGCCAAATGTGGGCCGGACGCGCGATGAGATAAATTTACGGTCCTTTTTAGGCATCAAATCTGGCGGGTCGGCGAAGTTTGGCTCGCAGCCAGAGCCAGCGGAGGCCTCGGTGGCCACCGCGCGAGCGAGATACACCAACACGCGAACGCGGCATTATGAGGATATTTAATTTGTGCCTCGCGCCGTTATATTTCACTCGGCGTTGATGGAATGGCTTGTTCTCTCACGATTCGCCTCCCTCCCCCTCTCTCCCCGTTTCTGCGCGGTCCAGACGTGATTTACCGTGATCTCTATCAAGCCGGCTTCAAAATACGCGTGGATCTCCTTTTTTTTTCATCCCTTTCTTCCCGTCTCTTCTCTGACTTTCCGTTCGTTACTTTCTTTCGGGTTTTTCACTGAACAATCCTATTTTCACGTCCACGTGTCCGTGTCCCATATTACACGTTGTGATTCATTTTTCATTCGGCAGCGAAAGGATTAGCATCGTACATCATTGCGAATGGAGTAGATCAATTATACGTTCGTTTATAATTTAGAGTATTTTTTTATGCGTTTCGGGAATTTTCGCGCTTTGATAGATTACGGAGAAAAATGGCGTACTAAATTTTCGTCGCTGTATCTGCAGTCGGACAAAGGTAGAAACTCGCTCGCTTTCGGCGAGCGTCCCGTGAAATTGCGGGGCTTTTCAGCAGCGTGGTAATTAACGTTTCCGGTAGGATGATGTTGAAAATCCGCGATGTTAAGAATTCCAGTACGAATGAATGTTTAACGGTGAGCGGACGGTCGCGTTTACCTCCGCGATTATCCGTGATAATAATTAACGACGCGTATTTTAATAAATCGTTATTATTGTTATTGCGAATACAGTTATCGTGATAATCAAGGGAAATCATTACGGAATGCAATCCGGTTATAATAATAAAAGCGCGTGTAATGATAACAAGAATAATAAAATAGGACGTGAAATACGCGGCTCGCGCACATAAATGTCCATTATTTCCGTTCAAATTGACCCATATCTGAAGACGAACAAACGATACTATTTTCTTTTTATCTCGCCCAACTGTTTGTACATCTTAGCATAAATACTTTTGATAATAATAAAAAGGTTAAAACATGAAAAATTAATTTTTTAATTAAACTCTTTAACACATAACAATATTTGAGAATGTTGAATGTAAAAATGTTGATATTTAAAGTGATATTTAAGTGGCATTCAGTTAGAAATGTACGATTTTCTCTGAGAGGTTTTTTGGTTTCTTTTTTATTTCTCTTAAATATAATCATGTTTCAAGACATTTTCAAAATATAATTAATTTGTAGCGCGTACCCCAGATAAACAAACATGCGTTTCACTCAAAAGCTCGTAAATTACAATTGAATATTCCCAGTGAACTTATATTTCGGCTGAGCGGTTAATCAGGTTCATTTTTAACAACGCGCGGTTGTATTGTACGTGTGTGACAGGCCACCCCCCCCCCCCCCCGTGCAACATGCCGTTTATAGACGACTTGAAAACACGTAAAATGGGCGGTGTGTGGCTATTCGATTGCATTCAGAGAGAATGGCGTGTTGCGGATTTAAAGCGCGCCGTATTAAAATTTCACGCCACCAACGTGTCGGGGACGACTACTAATTTCGCGACGGTGCAGAGCGGGCGACGCGCGGGATTCATTAGTACCAGTAATTTCATTCCGTACTGTAATCCGCGCCTGATTCACCCCGCGCGCGTACGTACGTACGTACGTATGCGCTATGCGCGCGCCATTATTCTGTTACATAGCTTTGTAAAGATCTCTGTGCGTCATTCCCACGGGCGAGCGGGGCCGCGATGTATGTATGTATGCACACGGCGGGGTCGCCCCTCCCTAAACAAGCGCCTCTTATTTTCCGCTCTTGTGCAAGATTATTATTCCGCGGCGATGCAGCGAGCACAGGCGCACACACGCGCGGGCATACAAGTACGTACGCTTAAATAGCCATTGTTGTGTGCCGTCGAAAGGTCGATCGATCGAGAGACATGTGCTTTCATCTTGTAATAATGATGGACCGCGAGCGCCTCTTTATGCGCTATCCTTCATTACGACACGATCGGCTGCTCTTTCTCGACTATATATTTCATCTCTCGTTTGAAGTGCTCGTCCCTTCCCATCTCGCGGATGTATCCTTCTGATTTCGTAAAAATAATCAATATGTTCCGTTTGTACAAAGACTTTGTCGGTTCTATAAAAAATAAATGTTTTTTTTTTAAATTATTTTTATTTTGTTCTACAGATGCTAGATACTTTGGTGTTTAATAAATTAAAGAAAATCTCCCGCAATTAATTGTCACTTGTAAAATTAGTAATAACATTGTGATCAATACATGTGTTTTTATCTGATGCGTATGATTTTACAGCAAGTCTATGGCAATATTTGCCGCCTTCTAAATAAACAGCTACGAATAAGCAACGTCGTCGCTTTTGAACGGCGACCGTGAAAGTATTTCAGCGCAAAAGGAAGACGCGAGAACGTCGAGACCGAGAGTGATTCAATAAGGATAGCGTGTGTGCATGAGTTACAGGGAAAAGAGGCAGAACGTGAAAGTCTTGAAAGTTTTGCGCAGAACGGTTGTTCGCGGTTGTTTCGCCCGTCAATTAGATACGCTTCATCGATCGCGTTAATAAACCTGTTGTCGGGCGTCGTTTATGTTTAGATGGACTAACGTTTCATATGGAAACTATCGACAATTCAGACAACCGTATGGTACCAATCGGTCGATCAATAACTATTCATATTCAAACAAAGTAGTTTCATATTTCTCTATATTATCTATCGATATAGAAAGCAAATTAAACATAGATTAATGACATTGCTAGATTCATTAGAAAATATGTTCATAAATAATGATGATGTAAATAAAGAAAGATGTATAAGGTACATTAACATAAAAAAGAGATTGTGACAGTAGAAATAATTTTTATAAATAAAAATACATTTTATTTATAATAGTAGTAATAAAAGTAAAGCGAATCATTAAGTAAATAACATTACTTAAAAATTAGACACATTCAATGAACCTATTTAGAATAAGTTTCTAATTGTTTATTAAAGTGCTATTTTAATTTTGTTATAATATATGTAGATATGTGTGAAACAAAATTTCTGCAAGAACGAAATGCAATTAGTGTTGATTTCTTCTGGTTGAAACGTGATCCACGTACGTGAAGGATACTTCTATCTTTTGCATTCATAAAAGAAATGTTTCTTTTTTTTTTGTAAGCGCCAGTGAAAGCGATAAACCTCGATTTTTGAGCCAACGTCGAGCAGAGCGTGACAACGAAAGGTATAACCCAGCGTGCTTTCGAGGCTTTCGCGTAATGACGTAGGTAATCTATGAAAGCAACGCGTGAAAAAGTAGAACGTCGAACAGATCAAAATATCGATCACCAAAGAGCGATAATGACTAGCGATGGATTCGAAAGCGGAAGATGCCGAGCACGACCTTTTCAAACGACTCTCATTTTCTCTCCGTCCTGAACCGTGATTATTCTCGCATCATTTGTCCTTGCTCTGCGCACCACAAAAGCAGCTTTGCCTTTAATCTCCGTTGTAACATAAAGCCCCATACAGAATCTCTCGTTTTGTATATTAATGTTAATGTTGCTTTATACATCTTTTTGCACGTTCTATTATTATTATTATTATTATTATTATTATTAAAAATATCTGCACAGTGAAATGAGCATAATTAACATCAATTTATACATTTAATTTGCTTTATGTATTAATTGATTTTCATGCGCAACTGAAATTCTATTAAATTTTCTTGTTAAATAAAAGAAGATAATTTATTAGGGAGAATAATTAGCTTGTGATTTTCGGAATAATTTTACAATTTAAAATATCTATATTGAATGGATGGAAACTCCGTCCGAGTTACTTGGTCTATTTGGCTTCAGTAACCAAGATGCGTTTGTTGGTTCATACATTTTGAAATTTGCGACTGTATTTGCGCATGGTACTCGAAGAGTCAATGATCGAGCAACAGTAGAAGAAAAAGTCGGGATGTAGAAACAACGTGTCGATCGCAAAAGTGAGACGCGACGTACGTGCAGGAAAAACGAAAAAATAAAAGGATCGTCCGCGTAAAAGTTTTACGAGCTCGTCGCGGCACCGCTTCGTTGCATCTGTTTGCTCTTTATTCGTGCTATGTACGCTATATTTCAGACTCGTCTGCGCCGCGAAGCTCACTTCCCGCGTGTAAATTAACTTCCAAATCGTAAAGGGACCTGACTGCAACAATGACTCTGCCGTTCCTCTTCTACCCTCTTCTCTTATCCGGCTTCCATGTTTCTTTTAATGACGCCACTCTTCTCCGGAAGTATGATCTCCTGGGACCGATGTTTATGGGCCGGCAGCCTTTTTTAGACGTATACGACATATAAAACGTCCCGCCTAACGAATTTGCTGAGATCGTCGTGACGGCGAATTATGTAGTTCAGTGCTTTTTTATTATTAGTGAGTAGTTGCCGAGAGAGAGAGAGAAAAAGAGAAAGAAAACGAACTCTCTTTTACTCTCAGCTTCTCTAAATTCCTCTCCTTGCTGGCGTTACTTATAGAAATAACATGAGTCACGTTTTAAGCATTCGTGGCAGGAAAGCAAATTCTTACATCCTCGCTGGATTTGTAATACGCAAACGTACGGTTTTTAAGTAACACCGTTTTGAAATTCAAAATGCTATTCAGCAACGTAACAAAATTATGGAAGCGTCTTTTTTGCATACTTGAGAAAAAAATCCCCGAATAGATTGTTTTGTCCGTGAATGAGAACGCGGGTGATTCCACGTTTTTTCCATATGGTACCATCCGCGAGTTTCGCGTGCGACGCTAAACGAATTGGCTACCGAGTATAAATTTCAGTTGCCTTCACGTGTGTTTTGTCTGTGGCCACGCAGCACGGGGGAGGAGGAGGAGGTCGGAGGGGTGGAAAACGCGCGGCAGAGCGATTGTTATTAATTCTGTCTCCTGGGTACCACTAATATTCATTTGGCCGGTGGATAGGGACGTACCAAGAGCCGCCGATACCACTCGAGTCCCCGGAAAACGGAGTATCTACAGCGGGCGAATAACTCAATATCGACGTCGGTTAATACCGTAGGGACGAGACCCGCGACCGCTTCCGTGCGTATTTCCTCTATTTTTTTCCCCCTTTCTCGTTCCTCTCATTCTCACTTTTCGCGGATGTATAGCGTCGAACATAGCACGGATTTAAATTCAGTCCATTGACTCCTGACTTTCTCGCGGCTACTACTACTGATGGAAGTCGAATACCGTGGCCACTTTTATCGAGTTTCCCCGAATACGCACGCGGAACGACGGTTCCCGCTCCGTATTTTTGTATCCGAGATTAGATGAAATGTATCGCATATCATCTAAGTTTTATTCCCGCACCGTTTTTTCGTACGTATTCGCCCATACGTTGTTTAAATTTTTTTATATTTTGAAAATTTTCCCATTTTAGTAGAATCGGACAATTTGCTTTCAATTCATCAATTGTATTCGTTATCTTGATTAGGACACGAGTGTTTCCTCAGTTATAATTGACAATCGATATTTCCGGCATGTACATCCAAGTTTAATTTCCTGCCGGAGGAGGACGTAGTTTGCTTTCACGCCGCGAACATTTGGAACGCGACTCATGTCGTCTTTGTAACTAACAAGGGAAGTGAGAATATCTCCTCCGCGAGTAGCAAATGCAAAATTGTTCCCGCCGCGAGATCTCTCGTAACATGTTACCGGTCTTCGGAATACGAGTTCCGTCAGGATATGCTCTCGGTAAATAATTCCGCGCATCGGAAATTTCTATCGTACCATCCGTCGCGTCCGTATTTTTATCTTCGCATATTCTGTACCGTGCTCTTGAGAGATAATCTCTCCTGAATACGTACCTCGTAGCAAGTACAACGATTTAAAATGACGGGAGGAAGGAAAAGGGCAGAGAGAGAAAGAGAGAGAGGGGGGGGGGGGGAGGACAGGCTGAGGACTCCGTCCGAATCATCCTACTCGTATTTTTCTTCGTGAAATACGTTCCGCGGCGAAGGATTTACCTGATGCCATCCCTCCCGCAGCGACGTACATAAACCTCGAGAAATTAATCCCTCAGGATAAGACAGTATGACGGAGCGAGCGTGGAGGCAAGATGGAAAGGGTCCTCTTTTCTTTTCCTTTTTTTTTCCTTTCTACGCGCGAGAAGCAACCCGATGTCTCGCGCTTGCTGAGCAACGATTAACCCAAAAAGTATACACGACTCCTGCCCTTTACTTTTCGCGATTTTTGTTTGTCTCTTTCTCTCGGTCTTCGAACTTCTTTTTACTCCACATTTTATTTATAGTCTTTCCTCTCTGTCTTTTATTTGCGCTCTTTGATAGAACGCATTATTTCTGCGCGTATAAACCAGTGGCATTTAACACATGTCTCGTAAATGCAATCTCCCCACAGCATTTACACGGGCAAACAATTATTAATTGTTTATTAGAGATAATGTTACAAGCGAATTATTTAATATTTATTTCCTGATGAAATTACCAATCGAAAAATATGAGAATTGTTTTGATTAAGGACGCTTATTTGCGAAATAAGACTCCAAATCCGGGTTGTACAATAATTTTTTTATCCCAATTATTACTACTGATTTCAGAAACAAGGAATAGTTTCGCGGTATTTATTTCAGAATTAAATATTTCGTTGAATTGAATATTTCGTAGCGGTGACGCGGTCCGTTGGCACGCGACGTGCGGCATTTTGCTTTTGTCTCGGCGTTCGGTGTTGCGTAAGGTCGCGTCGCGTTATTATTCGCTCGCCGTCTTTTCCGGGTACACCACGGCATTAATAGATCCGTATATTATCAGCCTCATTATTTTTCGAGACGCAGTAACGATAAATATTGCAAGGACGTAATCGTTAAACGCGCAATCGTTCTTTATGAACGGCGAGTGTCGAGCCGCGTTGTTATTCTCGTGACTTTTTTGCACGCGTTAAATATTTGCGAGATCGCATTGCACTCGTTTTTCGTAACGTGCAACGGCACACTGTTATGTACACGCAGTCATTTTTCTTCTATTCGTATAATGACCGAGATACGAGTGAGTTGATAATGGCACGAATCATTAAGTATGTCGCAGCTAATATTGTTCGGAGCGTCGCGAAAAGTATTACGTGATACTAAAGTGCGATTATCTTTCATGAAACATGTAACTATTACTTGCCCGCAATTAATCTAACATCATACTTTGAACATAATTAAATATTTTGATATATTTTTTGAAATATCAGATTTATATTTGATAAAAAATTCGATGATCAAATAATAATTGCGAGCTATTTAAAGGATATAATTGAATATGAAATCTTACCCTTGTAGATTTACTTGCTCTTTCATATGCACAATGCAGAGAGGAAACCCCTATTGTTTTGAAAAATTGTCATTCGGAAGTTTCCTCCTTTCGTCTTTTCGTCCGGTGATGGGAGGGAGCAATGTCAGCAACCCTATCCAACCCATCAGCTATTGAAACCGTTTGAGCTCAGCTGCACCATACTTCCACTCCCTTTACTGCCCATCCACTCCTCTCGTCGATTCTTCTTCGCTATCGATAGATATATCTGCGGTCCACGCCATCTCCGATACAAAACCTTCCCTATCTCGGAGGGTACGCTGCGACTATCGGTGGTACTCGCGTATTTTTCGACCGTCCAATAACATCCGGCTTTACCTCTTCGCCGCCACCATTCCGAAGTACTTGGAAGCACGTTGTTACGGACAGGCGTACGTTATTTCCGCGCTTACTTACCGTTCCCGATCCGCAATTTTCTCCCCCCCTCCCTCCCTCCTCTCGCTTTCTCATATGCCACAGCGTGGGATTTGTGAGAATTTTACTTACCTCTTGTGCGCGCGAGACGAGAGGAGGGAATATATACGTAAGTACGTGTGTACATGTCGCGAGGGTGTACGGTCGCAATCAACGATAGGCCGCGTGAAAATTGCGGGCGAGAGTTGCGGAGAGGACATGGAGGAGGAGGGGTGGGAAGGGCGAGCAAACAGAAGAGAAAGAAACATTGGAAGCTGTATGGAAACGCGAGAGACGAGAGACTCCGGTTCTCGTGAGTCACGATTCGTTCCAAGTCGCTGGACAGTCACATCACGTGTTTCGGTTTTCGCACAAATAAGAATAAAACAAGTATTTATTTTCGCCGTTGGCCAGGGGCGCCGTCGTATTTGCATTCGCTAAATCCTGTCGGGTACGTGCGTACGGTAACCATCGACGAGCTCGAGAGAAAGAACACTCGACGCTGCTTCTTTTCGCGGTTAATGGTACACGGGCAACGTTGGAAGAAGCGAGAAAAAGATACACCGTTTTTCGCGACGAACATCAACTGCTTTTTCCCCTATTTTTCTACGAGCTGCGTCTCCTTATCACGATTCATTGACCGAGACCGTCTTGCTTTTCAAATAACAAGTCTCGTCCGGCAGATGCAACTCACTGATAGGATCTGTCAAGATAAATGTTCTTCAATGATGATAATCGTTGCGATTTAATCAGTTAAGTTAATTGTCATTACTCGATCTTGAGACGATATCAGAAGATTTACTGTGAAAATATTTCAATGTTACATTTTAATTATTATATATGCTCGTATACGATTGATATCACAATGATTCGCTAAGCCTATAAATCTTCTCGTAACTACGCGGCTTAAAATCTCGCTATAATTTCGTTCAGATTATATCCGCTTGTGTCCGTGTGTTGTACACGTTTTCGAGTTCTTTGTACGTAGGGTCGCGTCCGCGTCGGCAGCAACGAGAATCTAAAGGGAATAATGAATCCACGTAGCGACGTCGGTTCGCTCGTGTGCTTCGAAGGTCTTTTGCTGCCATTGGACGCGGAAGGGAGAAAAGGGAGTCCGGAGAGAAGAAGCCTTAAGCTTTTCCCCGGCAGCGAGGAAACTTCGATAATCCTCGTCGTTTACGCTCACGTAGGTGCACGGCTCGCAGGCGTCCCTTTCCTCCCCTTTTCCCGTTTACCCCCTGTTCTTCGTCGTCGTCGTCGTCGTCGTCGTCGTAATTGGGGGACAGGGCAGCGCTAGGTCGATAACGGGGCACGTAAGTTAAAACGCATGATAAAATCGCCGTTATTCCGGGTGGCGCACCGACCTTTTGTACCTTATCCCTCAAAAGGTATAGCGTTTAACTCTTTTGCATTTTGCTTGACGGCCGTAAATCCACGGCGTTTCGATTCGGATAGATTTGTTTCCGCGTCACTCGTGGCTTTCCACGTCCGTGAATAATGCATGAATAAGTTTATTATACGCGAAAATGGTAGAAAGTGTGTTCATAAATATTTAAAGTGCTTACGCTCAACGCAAAAGCTGACGTTAGCGCGATTTGCTGTATCTGGTAGATTCAACTGCGAGGGTCTTTTACACGAGAATACATGCGTTGACACTTCATATGTGATGCCTTGTCGCATGTGTGATGTATGTATTTGTAAGGAGGCTGACAAGATGAAAATGAATATCGATTGCTACGACATCGCAGTAGATTGTGGAAATATATGCAGAATTTATTGATAGCTATAGCTGCTGGTATAATTCAACATTGTATAGATTTCCTGTGTGTTGTGCAGTATCGCGTATATAAATATTTAAAATTCTCGCATAAACTTGGAGAGACTTAAAAGAATTTTTTGCTGTTCCGAAGGATATTCCTTCGCGTCATATTCTTTGCGAATTCGAATGTAAAATGTAACAAAGGAATTTGCAAAGTTATACTCCTGATGGTGGACCGTGATATTGGAGGTGGACACGATATAGCGGAACTTTAAAATTCACCCCGGCGACTTTAGCTACGTTCCGACGAAAGTTTTATAATCCCGCTTTCCTGCGACCACGTAGGTGAGCTCATGTCGCTCCGGTCGAGGTATATAAGTCGAAAAGGGGGTTGCACACGAGGCGACAGGGGTTAAGAGACGCGGTGCTGAAGTCGTCACAGGAGAGAGGATGGAAGAGAGAAGGAGAGAAGTCGGACAAGAAAAATAAGAACAAGACGGTCACAGAGCCGAATTACACGACACGGAAACGAACGGTGGAGAGCTGAACTCGTAATCAAGAAAAAGGAAAAGGCCAGCGAGGAACGAGGATAAAGATTCTACTTTTGCGGCTAGGAGGAAAGATGCAATTTTGGGAAAAAATTTGCAATTTTTAATTTCGTACCTTTCTGTGAAACGCAATTCGTTTTGCTTTTTTCTTCCGGGAGTTCTTAATTAAAATTTTACTCGTAAATGTACGCCCAGTCGGAAATGGCGCGATTTATCACAATCGAATCAGGAAATATTATACACGATAAGAAGAAAGTCGTTCCAAGTGCGCGGAATTAGATACACTACGTTGGCTATCAAGGAAGGGCCGAGTTACACTTGTAAATCACACTCGACTAGGCACCAATCGCGTAAACTCTCTCGGTGCAAGACAGCGGGAGGGCAGGCGGCGAGAGGGCTGAGTGCTTTCAGTTGGCAGGCAGGAATCGCTGAATCGAACACAATTTCTCTGCGGGCGTTCAGGACGTGGAGAGTGAGCGTAGTAATCTGAGATCGCTTAAACGCTTTGCCGGTGCGCGGCACGATAATTGATTGCGCGACTCCTGATTAGGGTTTCCGATCATTTGACACCCGCTCTGTCTGCAATTCGCGCGAGGGTGGTACCTTGTCTCCCTTCCGTTGACTCGAGTGGTGGAGCGTAACAGTAGAGGAATATCCGAATTACTCTAAAATCCTGCCTTTATCTTAAATTCTATCAAAGAAATATTTTTACATCTTATATTTGTAATTTTAATTTTAATATTTCCGTCACGCGAGTTAAAATGAGGATTAAAAAGGTCGTATTTAACACTGCCATTAAAATAAAAATGTTGCTTCTTTTTCTATGATATAATTTGTATCACTTTATATAAAAGCAATTAATGAGCAAGAAAAAATAAATATTCCTTTCATATTCTCGTAGTTACCTTATAAATGCGCTAATATTTACATCTGTTTCTTTATAAGTACAAAAGTTGTACTTCAAATAGATAGCTAATAACGTTTATGTGGACGACAAACAACAACTGTCTATAATTTCTGCTTTACACGACATCGTATGTACGCGCATTCCTCGACGTGAGAGCGTATCTTCGATCGGTGCGGAATATATGCGTGCGCGTGAGAAAAGCGAGAGATATTTTTGTAATCCACCCACGTTCGGAACTCGTAAGCGCCGGCCAATTTTTCGGTACGGTCAAGTTGGCGGGGACTCCTTCAATTCCCGCTCGTTTCATCTCGCAGGTTTCCGTTTTCCGTTCCCGTATTCCCGTATCCCGGCAGCATCCACCTTCGCCGAAGAAACGCGCGCGCGTGCGATCGTTACCGAGCTAGAAAGTTACGCGGATCGATCCCACGTGCAGGGTTGAACTGCTCTCTGGCAACCCTCTCCCCCCTTTTACTCTCTTTCCGCCTGCAATCCCTCTCATTCTTCTCCCTGACCGCGCTTTGTTAAGGTGCGCATCTCCGACGTTTATCGTGCGGCACACGATACGGAGATATATTCTTACTCTCTCTCTCTCACCAAACCCTCGTATCTTCTCGCAGTAACACTGGCTTTACGTAGTTTCCGCCTTCCATCGTTTTTTTCCCTTCTATCTCTCTTTCTCTTAACTACGCCTTCGCTTCTGTCGTGTCTTGCTACTTTTTGCGTAAACTCTCTCGATCGATTATAGCTTGCAGAGAATGAGGTTTTAAATGTCTTGACAAAAGTTTAAAGACTTTAGTTCTTTTGTTTCTCTTCTTTCTGTATATACACTCTTATTTTTTTAAATACTTTCTCTATTGTGCATGCGCAAAGAAAAATTTCGACATTATTTTAAAGTCCATTTTTTAAGTAATTTTTCTGTTTGGGTATTTCTCTCTCTCTCTCTCTCTCTCTCTCTCTCTCTTGATCCTTTTTATTTTGGCACTTCATGAACGGGGGAAATTTATCGTTTACTTGTTCGCCGTTGCGTCGTTGTTTACTTGAAAAACATCGTATTACACACCGTGACCCAGTTCCGTGCTAAAGAGGAACGAAGAGAATGTTAAGTGCAGTTGTCTTAAAATTATCTCATGCTAGCGTAGCGAGGTGCATGCGTTTCGAGTTCACGTAGCGCGTTTAGAGTTACCTGAGTTTCACCCTTCGTCTTATTCAAAACTATGTTCGTCTTCCTAAGGTTCCTATTATCTGACTGTCTTGACGTGAATCAGCATTGAATTTCCGTTGGAGATGACTTTCGACACGTTGTTAATGTAGAACTCCTCGCGGTGACATTTTATGTAATATAAATTTGAACAATCTCTCTCTCCCTCTCTCTCTCTCTCTTTCTCTCTCTTTCAGGAATAAATATAAAAATTAAATTAATGAAATTTACAAGTACTTTTCGATGATGAGAAATTATATTACCGCCTCTACATTCCACATAACGTTTTTAATGATGATTTAATATTTGTAACAGGCAACAGTGCGGAAAATTCGATGGAATCGAGAGGCGTGAATATCCGCGCGGCTGTAAATGGTGTTAATGGTCAGAGAAATTTTCGATATTATCGTTCGGCCACTCTCGTACGATTCACCGAAAATTTTCGCTGACGTTCGAAAGAATAATTTGTACCGAGAGCTAACTTAAATAAATTTATTACTGATTTATTCCAATACATTAATGCAAAATTACTGCCGGCATTAAATGTTGATTTAACTTTAGCTTACCGTCAATATTGAACTGTACATTGAACTACACTTGTTTTTATGTATAAATCATATAAATCAACTATGAAGAAGTTATATATTATTTAAACTCAATTATTATTAGAAAACAGAAGCACTTGCTAATTGATATGATAATTATTTTGCTGGTATTTTTTTAACTGTAATATTTGTTAATTTAATTTTTTAATAGTTTTAAATAAAAAGCGCTTTTTATTTAAAATTTAACGTACGAAATTTTAAATTAAAATTCGCATCAAGTCAATTATACGTGGCTCAAATATTTTGAAAAAAATAGAATTATTTAACAATTTAGAATAATGTATCTCTGACGGGATTCGTGTCGGTTATAATCGAAGGTGATATCGTGCCAAATTAATTTTTTTTGCCATCGCTGTCGTTACGCGCCGCGCGCAAACACACACAACACCCGATGGTTTTTCGAGAGCCATTCGCGAGGCAATCGTCGAATCGTTTTGCGGAACCAGCCGGAATATCGCGGGGCATACGCGTTTAATCGAATCGTAAATCCATTCCTCTCCTCCGTTCGCGCGGAACAGCTCGAAAATTGCATGCAAATGCAGAAATATTCCGGCGAGAGAACGCGCGCGCGCCCCGTGATTTCTTATCGATTCCCGACAAGCGCTTTTCCTTTCCTGCTTTTTCTGCTCTTCGTCGTTCGCACGCTTTTCCATTTTCCGACTCTTTTAGTATTTTTGCGACTACCTGTTTTTTTCTCTCTTTCTCCTTTTATCGATCAGATGCTCGAAAGACGTTATAAGGCGGGATCGCCAAACGAAATTTTATCATCATGTTATGCTTTATTTTCTTTTCTCTGATTTCGAAAACAGAGTTCTTCGTGCGCGCGCGTGTGTGTATGTGTATCGATGACGTTCGGAAGTATCGGTTCGGCGCGGATGTAGGTCAAACTTCACTATCGCCGGTCGGAAACTTTTCGTCTAGTTGATAGAAATACAGGGTGCAAAAGTCGTATATCGATTTGTGCTCGTATACGAGGTCCCATTCGTTCATGTATCGACGATCAATTAAGAAAAGTCGTTCGGGAAAATGTGAAAGCTGTAAAAGCCTTTTAAATTAAATAAAAGCCATTGTATTTAAAGTGTTCAGCTAAATGAACTTGTGACTGCTCGCTTTTTGAGAGTGACGGTCAAATTAATGGCGCTTTGAAGGGAAGGGAAGGAAAATCGTGGTGGAATATGTTGACATTGTGTTATTGGCAATTGTTAGTCGTTAATATATCATAATTTCTGGCTAAAGTAGCCGTGAAATTATGGCACATTTGTGCCATTTTCGTGTGAATATGGCATACACATTATAATATAATTTGGCATCTTGTTAACGTTTTCCCTTGTCAATATACTTATTGTTAGTAATTAATGTATAACGCAATGACGTTAGCAAAAACATCTTTATAAATCTATAATTTTGTACTATTGGATTAATATATCCAACACAATTTATTTTAATATATCTAAAATACATTTTTTGCATAAAATATATTTTTTATAAATACTATAGAGAAAAATACTTTTTCTTGGTATATTATATTGCGATATCCTATTATGTAATACACTCTACGCGCGAATATAAAATAATTTTTTTACATAATGCATTTTATATAAATAATATTTCAAGGCATTTTCGAATTGGTTGTGATTTATAAGCAATCTTGTTAGATATTTAATATATTTTCTACACATATATATTTTTCTCTGAACAGAGAGATTAACATGCTTTCACTTATTATGCTATATTATATATCTTGTATCAACTCTGTCGGAGTATGTTTCCTGCGACGACATATTAGAATCAAGAGTCTGTCAAGCGTGTAATGGCATGCAATTTTTGTGATTGGCAGATAGAAGCCTCGCGTAATGGCTTTTGTATTGGGCGCGATTTCTTTCTTTCTCTTTGCGTTTGGTCAGAGAGGCGTCGAGCCAGCGGTGGCAATCCTACGGGTGTGATCCGTCTATGTCCCTGGCATCGACAAGCTTTCACAAACCCGCACTATTCCTCGGAGATTTAGGAGGGACATTTCGGGAAGAGAGAGCGCGCGCGTGAGAGACGTCTGCGTGGAAAAATGTCGGCTGCGAGACACGCCGATAATGCGACGTGCGATTTGTTTCCGCCGTGCGAAATGACAGCGTATCAAAAAGACTGACTTGCGATATTTTCATCGAAACGCGTAACATTTCTTCGTCAGTACATAACTCCCATATATATCGCTTGATTTCGTTACGAGAAGGACATTGTCAGTTCATCCGTGCGTGCGTATGATGACATGGTAGGACAATTTGTATAGTTTTACGTTGAAAAGTGTTAAAACCTGTCAATTAATTACATTGTACTGTAGCAAACTTAATTTAAAGTCTTGATTTTTTAAATAATACCATCGTGATAAAATTATTTTAAAGTTATTAAATTTAATTTAAAATAAAAAATGCTACGATGCTTGAAAACTTTTAATTGTTAATGTTTCGAAAGAAAATCGTTATTTTTAACATTGCTACGTGACGAAAATGAGAAAGATTTTGATCATGATTAATAGAGGACGAGACTCTTCGCGTAACTGGTTTTTAATGTTGTATGACGTCAGAGTTTAAAGTTCTTACTACCGGTGAAAATTGCTCTTAATGATCGAATCATTAATGATGAGACAAAAAGACTCGCGATATTAAAATAAAATTTGCATTAAATAAATGGTTGCTAACCATGTAATTTGAAAGGAATACTCATGAATAGAAAAAACTCTCTAAACTTGACTACGAGTATATTTAATGTACAATAGTTATTTCTGCCTTATAGCGTTATATAATAATTGACAAGATAATTTTAATTATTGCTGACCTTCGGTGCTTCTATACGCATTTACGTTGCCGAACCAGTTGTATATATCACAAGAGAGAAATTATTTTTATTATTTCTTTTTATATCCTGTTTTTTTATTATTTTTTATTATAACTGATTATTTAAAGATAAAATTTGCTATCAATATTTGTAACTTATTTTGCGATTTCTAAAAATATATTTCGGCTTTGTCAAGATCGAAGTTTAGTTTGCACAAAACAAAGAAGAATAAAAGGTATATCTGCATCTGCATCATATCAGATATCTGCATCAGTTATCTCACAAGAGATATTTTCTGCCGGGGATTTACGTTTCTCGATGTTATTGATGCTAGACGCGATGGAAAAGGATGGAAATCGATAGTTACAGCACCGTGAACCGAGAGATAACATTCTCGCTGCGCTAATGCGCACGAAGATGGTAGCATAACCATTAACGGATAAATGGCCTGGCGGGCAAAGGAGAGTAGGGAGGTCAGTAGTTCGGAGCGATTCGTATTTTCTATGTTAATGCACAGACATAAACTACAGCCCGTACTAGACACGATGTTTCTCTCAGCTGGCTTCTCCGGGTGGAACAGCTGTAACCAATGCCGAAATCGATTACCGTGAGCATAAATTTATGAAAATATCCGTCTGCGATGTCGTGTGAAAAAAAATATCTCTAAAGCATCATCTCACCCCGATATTCATCGCGTAACATCCTTGTTTTGGTGGCGGCGTAATACGAAGTTTGACGTCTTTGAGTTATTGATGCGACTTGACTCTTTGCATCTTTTCCATTATATTTAAAATTATTTTGCACCAATCGGTCAAGTTTAATAAGCTTTTTGTGTTATATTATTACAAAAATGCATTTTAGCTATTGTTTATATTTTTAAAACACGAAAATGATCATATATTTGTTAGTCAAATCGAGATCAGCAGGAAAAATGATGTTGATACGACAACTATGTTATTCTTCCACTTAATTATCAACATTTCCTCGTCATCTACAAAGTTGGTTAATTCTCATCGCGTATTTCGATCTCGCTTGGCCTTAGAATTCATCTTCAATTCTCCCTATATTCCACGGCTACTCTTCAATTTACATCCTCTTTATCGGAGCTAACTTCCTACCGCGTAACATTATATCCACCGACGTTGCTGGTTAAACTTTTTATACGTTTACGAGATTAAACTTTGGCCCCGTGGGTACAAAGAGCCCGCGCATTTCTCCTTTCTGGTTTTCCCTTTGTCTTGTTCTTCTTTCTTTCTTTTATTATCTATCTATTTATCTATTTATCTATCTGTCTGTCTATCTCTTTCTAGTACAGTTCTCACATAGTTGTTTAAGGAAACGAGGCGCTTACTATAAATGTCGACTAAACAAGTTCTCCGGACTGCGTTATCGTTTATTTATTTTTCTTTTTGGTTTTTAATTCTACAATGTGAGGAATGTGATGGCATATAGACGTAACTGCTTTCTCTTCTCAAGTTCTTTCGGAAAAATTTCCAGAATCTTATGTAATTGGCATTATATATTTTTTAATTTTGTATTCCTGCAATTATTCATTATATTTATTACGTTTTTGTAACGTGAGTTTTAAGAAGAGCATTTAGCAAAGAGATTTAGCAACATCTCCTACATATAAATTATATTATATTAAATTGATTAACTATAATAATTGATTTTAATGATTTATGTAATTAATTGGAAATATCTTGAAAAAATAAATGGATCTATATTTTTTTAATATTAAAGAAATAATAAATTTCACTGTTATTTTTAAAGAATATTACACGAGCCGTTGCATTGCATTTTTATGATCTAGTCGCCGATAACATGACACGTTTATGAAAATGTAATGTATGTAATTACGCCGCGAATTAATTGTTCAGCAATAAGTGCAGTAAGCGATTATACTGCACGAACTCGTATCGCACGAAAACGAACTCATATCTTCCAAATTATGACATCGAGATCTGAAGTAGAGAACTCATGCGGGGTTTGGGTTTCGTTTAAATTCACCCTCGATGCCGCCGGCCGCAGGCTCCGAGAGTCCCTGAGGAGAGAAAAACGAGCGAAGGCGAGGGCTCCGGTTCTTAACCCAATTCCGGAGATAAATGCTAAGTAGAGGCGGAGATTTCTGAGATACGAGAATCCGGCTCGGCGATGCCTTAGGGCGAGGGGCGACGTCGTGTCCCTTAAATTTCACGCTCGTTACTTTGCACACGTAGCTTGATGCGTATATGGAAGATAATGGGCATATATATATTCGTGAATATACTTCCGCATTCATTCTAAATTTTATGTCAATGTTGCTGCATACGAAAAACTAACGCTTCTTCCTACATGCGCAAAATAACCACCTATTTGTTACAAATCTTTCTGTTACGAATATATTGGCATATATTCGATAAATATGCTAATATTTATATTTAATATTCATGTATTATATGTCGTACAAAACATTTTTCAAAATTAATTCTTCTAGTCTAACTTTTGATTACAGAATATCTAAATTTGTCTCAAATAAATATAGTGTATTGTACTAATTGAAAATTTTCAAATATAGATTTTCGGTTTATAATAGAAGAAAAAACGAGAATTTATGATTGACACATACATATGATACATTACTTTTAATTTATATTTACATGATGATTTTGCTTATGTACGCATAACAATACATATTCTCGTAACAGAGAATTTATTAGGTAAAAATTGTGTAGACACTACATCGTGTATTCCCTAGTGATTTGTTGAAATCTACAATCGCAATTTCCCTGTAACCGCTGGCTTTTAGAGTGCACTTTTGTTCTTTCCATTAATTAACGCTTTGCATTTTTCCGCGTGTTGGTTAGCGGTTTGTGCCTCGCCAGCGATACACGCCGGCTTATTGTTTCTCCCGCATTACTCAATTGTCCAATAGTTTGCGGTGCAAGGGTGCATAGGCGTGAGCGACAGCTCATACAGTATTATATAAATGTTGCACGTATCATGAACCTATATACATATGCATATGCGTACACGTCGTCTGTATTATTCCATCGTCCCACAAAAGCGCGGTGGCACCGCATTTATCTGACTGACCATGAATGCGAATTTAGTTGTGGTTGTCGTGATGCATCAATATATTCTTCTGTCGCTTGACATGATTGTAAGGGGTGAAATTGCTCAAATCGGCCTTACAGTTATGAATAAATAATTATCTCGTTATGTATCTTGAGGATAAAGCAAAAAAATATCACAAGCAAAGGTAGAAAATAAACGAATTCTTTTGATGTAACGTTGAAGTTTTTAAATATGTGTATGATAAAATTTTAATATAAAAATATAAACGTAATGATCAAATGATAAAATACATTATTAATATAAATAAAAAGGTACATATTTTTACATCTGTATAGAGCTCTATATTATAAATTTTGTTACTAAACTCATCAATATTTCTTTGCTTCTAGTTTATACATATACGTATAAACATTAAGAAAAGGTTATAACATCAGGAAAAGTTATGAGAAAAGTCTTAGTGCAATTAATGTGTTGAATTAACATAACACAGCTTAGACTTTTAAAACTTAGTATTAAAGATCCTCTCTACCAACCAGCTATGTACACGAACTTATCGGCGCTACGTACAGCTGTGTTGATACAAGTTTTTTTATTAAAGATAAAAGAAAATTTTTATTTTTTTATGCTTGTGAGGGAATTTGTAAGTTCTTCCTTTGCAAGGAACATTCCTTTTTTTTTGTAATTGCTAATATTCACGTTGTTACAAAAATGCATAACCGTCTAGCTGATTTTTCCGGATATCAGAGAGGAATTTGAATACACATATGAATTTATTTCCGAAATGTGTGGGTCACATTAGAACATATTACAAATATACAGTGGAAACGCGACATGGTTACGTGACCTCCCGTTTAAATATTTTTTTCTCTCGCGCGCGCACGAAAGAAGCGTCGGTGTATTTGCATAATAACTAAGAATTTGCATAATGGGAAAGAATGTATAATGCGAAGTTATACGAGCATGTGTGCACTAGCGCTCCTATTACCGTTGTCCCGTAGGATACAGGACAGTCTGCGATGTTAATGAAACTAACCGAAGAAGATTTTGCTTGAATTACATTTCGACTAAAATGTAAGTGCCCGCATACCCCTCTGTAATCATTACATGCGATTGTGATCGATTTTCACGTGCTCCGGTAATTTGACGAGAGAGCTCCATTAAAATTCCAGAACTATCGATTACTCATTCCGTGATCGGTGTTTTCAAATACTCGACGGCAATTTCTGCTTCGTCATTCCATTTGCGTAAAATTTATGCTACGCCTAATTATTTGAGCCAATTACACTTACATGCCAATAACTGAAGTATTATTTTTTATATTATTTTTACTTTTTTATTTGATATTGCGACATTGCGAAATATTTGATATTATCAAATATTTCAAATCTATTTAATTCTATAAATGATGTATTTATTTATTACCTATACAACCATTTATTTGTCCTCCTTTAAATTATATAACTTTAATTTGGAATATTTTGTTCTGAAATGCTTTCTTTTCAACATATTTCAATGCTTTCGTTAAAAAGGAATACTCAGTACAGATTTTTTAAAGATAATTATATTATGTTATATTATTTATGACAAACTATTTAGTTAAAAAAATCGCGAATGTGTGCTAGTGTTGCGTGGGATCGCGGTCGTCGTTAGTTGATCGCGTTCGAGGCAGTGCATAACGTCAAAGTAAACACACCCCTCTCCCTTCCCGGCACGGTATTTCAACCTATCTACTTCATTGGCGAATTGTTGGCCCATGCAAAGATCGATGTTCCTTCAGAGATGTTATTTGGGCGCCACCGGAAACTACGCTCGGAAATGTCGGCGCTGTTGAATAGTGGCCGTGTTTTGGCCCACCCCGTACGTGTCGGTCGATTGTATAGGTGTTTTGCACGTTAATACATATATAGACACGCACGCACACGCGAAAATCCAACGTCGGACGAGTATCATCTTCTCTTCTCCCCCTCCTCGTTTCTCTCGCGTCGCCGTCTCTTCAGCTGGTACAGGATTTAAGGGAGGAAGGTACTATATTTGGCTGCCAGGTACCGCCCATCTCGTTTATGCGCCCTGCCTGAGTCAGCAAGGTCGTAAAAGGCCTTCTTATTCGTAGAAACGATTTCTCGCAGAGGATCTTGTTTGTTGCCAATATCATTCCTGCGAAATCCTACCTGCCTCCGACTCTCTTTCTCGGATTTTAGATCCCCTTTAAAACGCGTCGCGCAGTCGGCATAATTTTCAAACTACAACGAGCACTTCTGTATTTCGACTGCACGAAGCCAAGCTGAAGATGTATTGCTATTATTAAAAATATAATTTCATTTTTACTTGTGCCGCTACTCTACTATTACTCGCTTTTACGAAAATTATTCATAATGGGAAAGAAATTCTCATTTAGCGTTAACCTAGTTGCAGTAACAAGTTATAAAAACATTATTTCTCACGTATGTACGCGTGTAGGTACGCTTTCTGATCTAAAAATGTAATAATTGCTCTATTCGTGTTAGGAAAATCGATTCCCAGGACGACTGTGCCGAGCGAAATTGTTTAAACACTCGGAAACGGTCGCGCTGCACGATTGGATGACGATGTTCATAAATTAATATCCCGGTTTGTAATTTTCCCTCTTGGTACATCCGCACTGCATGATGCCGCAAACACGCCGAATTCCCCGACGAGTTTGCAAAATGCAGTACCGTGCGATTTTCTACAGCTGACAACAGTCAGTTATCTATCGCAAAAACGTGAAGCACGAGGCGACGGTGCTTTAATGTAATCCCGCGATGGAGAAAAAATAATATTATTCTAGTCCCGGCCCGTCCAAAGTTGTCGGACGCTATGGGAAAGTTGCCACGCGCTCGTGACAAAGTTACTTTTGCATTACCCTTTGTCCGTCGAGAGGAGTTCCTCCCGTCTAAGGCATAAGTAGATTCTCCGATAAAGGAGCCGCATTTCTTTCCTGAAAATCCTTCAGTCGATGGCGATGGCGGCAGGGCGACCATCGAAGGTAGTTACCGTCTATATATTCCCTTACGCTTGCAATTTTTCTTTTAATTCCGTAGTCGGGAAATTAGGTTTAACTCGATCGTCTTATCCGGATAATGTTTCTCCTCCTCTCACGTGACTAAAATTCGGATAGTTTCTAAAATGGCAATGCAACTCCAAGTTATTAAAGTTCTAAATTAAATTCCGCAAAAGACCGTAATACGCCAATACTTGGGCGGGGAAATAGTTTGCCGGTTGCTTGCAGGCTACCGGTAGGCTAAAGTCAGAAGAGTTGACATTAATTGGACCGTCTTGACAACTTTCATTCATCTCCTAACAAGCTACATTCGTCCCCATCCGTATTACCGGTTACCTCGCCCGCTTGCTGCAGACGCAGCTTTAGCTACTCCCACGTTTCAAGAGCGATTGCGTATTAGAGCTTACTCTGAAAGCTCGTTCCAATTTCTGAGCGAAGTACTTATAGTCCCTACAAGGTAGAATAGCTCGCTTAACAATTTTTGCTATATAAACACATCCTTCTATAATTATGTATGTAGAAGTATATACGAGTGAATGCTTGCATTATCACGTGTAATTTTTTACTTTTCTCTTATCTTTCTTTATTAATGTGGCATTTAATTTCTTTGTTTCTATTAAAAAAAAATTTTTTTTTTTCTTTCAAGTTTCTAGAGTTTATCAGTAGACGTGAAAATTATTGTTAATATTGCCATGTCATGCCTCATTTTTTTAAAGCGTATATTTTCCGAGGCTTTGAGAATTTGTTCAGCTTTATAGCTCGATAGTTAAAATAGACATAACGCGCGCGCATTTGTACATATTTATTATAATATATATGAATATTTGTAAACTCACTGATTCTCTATTGTGCCGAGACAATTTGGTGCACTGCATCCCTCATTACCTCAGCTGCATACAACAATGAATTTAACCGTCAACGAAACGCATTCACAACGGAGACAGGCACTGTCAGCGCATGCGACTGGCGCTGAAGCATCGGAGAATTCCATATGCAGGTTTGTTATACCCGGGGTTTAACTTGTGTTATTACTGCCCCAACAAGTCAAACAATGGGGAGAGCACACCGCCGCTCCTTCCTGAAGTTCGTGATAGGTACGCTGTTCCATAAGCCAGCTCCCGAAACCAGGAACGCGGGCTATCGCAGGGAAATTGGAGAGAATTCGGTGGAAAATTCGTGTCTGTGGTCTGGCTCTTACACGTACCGCATTTCCGAGTCTTCCACCATTGCCCTCCTGGTACGCGCTCGTTCGCGATTTCCCGCGCGTCTAATTATATTACGCGCCGGTAACGAATGTTTGCCTCGTGTGATTTCGTTCCCGCCACGCTTTTTTCCTCTCCCGTCGATCTCCCTCCGAGATCTTCCGAATAACGAACGCACAAACATCACGTACAGCCGCAATCGTAGAATTTATCGAATCTAATTGACCGATCTCTCTGAAAATTTGCGCGTTCTATTGATATCGGATATTACTTTATAGAATGAACATAATCATTTTCGTAAAGTCATTAAGGAAGAAACGAGAGTAGTTTGGTTAGTTTCTGAAATAGATTTATTTCTAGAAAATTATCGTAAATAAATTTATTACCAAATATTGCACATGTAAACTTTTATTTTATAGGAGAAGAATGTACTTATATTTAACAGTATGAATTATGAAGAATTAGAAATTGCTTTTCTGTATAACCATACATAAAAAAATATATAGAGAGGGATATAGAGTAAAAAAAAAAAAACGCACAGTTGGAACTGAAATATAAGAATCAATACTGAAAATTAATATCTTTTTGTAAAAAAATCATGCAGCAAACATTGCAATCAACACTACCTGATACACGATATAAATGAGATGGTTACAATTGCGAATATGTAAGACAATACTATATATTAAACTTCGTTATATTAATAACAAGACGTATATTTGGATCGTGTTTGCAAAGATTTGGTTTTATTTTCTTGCACACGCCTTTTATAAGGTTACCCTTTTTTTATTATACCCCTGTTTTTTTTATTTTCACGTCGATCCACTCTCCCTTCATTCGAGTCCAAGCTTTTGTCTGCCTTTGCTTGACTTGACGTCTCGTTTCCTCCGTGTTAAGGGCTGCTCCTCGGCGCGTCTGCTTTTTTCCAGCCGCGCGAAGAAGGAAGCCGCGACGTCAATATCGCACAAAGATTCATCTCGGTTCGGGCAGAAGCCTGCCGTAACAATCACGCTGATGGAACCACGTGTGTGCGTGCGAGGGTAGATTTTGTCCCTTAGTGATAGGATTGATCAAACCATGAAGTTCATATTCCAGATAGAATAGAAAGGCTTTCTTTTGATTACTGTCAATGGGAGTAACGATCGATGTGAAATGAAGTCTATTCGTTCTGCGTAGAATGTAGAAAAATTGAATGTAGCGTAATGGAGTTGTGAATAAGGCAGAAATTATGAATTATAAGCATGAAACGGAGTCTAATTAGTTGGACTGCCATGTATATCTTTTTTTTTTTGTAAATGAGTGCTAAGCGCGGTACTTGCTTGTTGCGAAGAGAAATTTGCCGATCCTTTATCGATTTAATTTAAAGTTTCCTTCAGATTGTCGAACTCGACCCATTGCTTTGGCGGCAAACTTTATGAAGGAAGTAAAATAACTTTGCTGTACGCGAAATATCGATTTGTTCACCTCGCGGTGTTCTTTATGAAAAACGATATCAGAGAAGTAAGAGGGGGGAGGGTTGTGAAAAATTAGAAATTTTCCTGCTGACTTTGCGTATCACGAGCCAAACAGCATGCGCCCGGAGATAATCAATTCTCTTTGTGACCCCATTCTTCTTCGAACTTCATCAATTTTCGTCAACTGACGATTGCCGAAAAGCAATGTCCTTCTCGTCGCGTTCGGTCAAGTTGGTGTGGGAGTTGTGACCGAAGTACTTCGTCTTACGATAGTTTCCGCAGTTTGTGCAACATCGCAGCGTGCACGGGACATTAATATTCCTGTCACGTCGGGCCCTTTCGAAAACCCCAGCCCGATGCGGCGCACTGTTCTCTCCGTTCGCTGTTCTCCGTTCGCTACCGATGGTGAGTCGATATTAGCCGAAGCCGTATCCGGAATCTCATCGCGGCATTTCGTCCCCAATTCGAATTCCACGAAATCCTTTCGACGAAGCCAATCCGCTCTTATCCACGGCACGGACCTTGCGCTTCACGTTCAAAGGAACACATATATAGATTCCTGAAAAGTCCTCAACATGGAAGGAGAGAATTGCAGGAGTCACAGAGGGAGACGGAAGAAAACTGGGAAGCCGCCCAAATTCTCCCTCTCTCTTCCTGGTGAACGTTACCGAAGGATCCGAATATTTTCTGCGAGTTCTTTATTTTTTCTTTTCTCTCTGTTTTCTTTCCTCTTCCTTCGTATGCATATGTTGTGTGTATGTGTTGTGCGTGCTTCTCTATTCTCTCTCTCGAAAGAAAGGATAGTCTTAAGTAACTGCTCGGATGGCAGATGCAATTCGTCTGGTACTGAAAGGGCGACACTACTCCCTAGCGCTACGCCTACGGTCTGGCTTTACAATTGGCTTTACTACTATGATACTGTCACGCTCGAATATGCGCTCTGTTTACAATTCAAATTTCGAACAATACTTACATTTTGTGCAATCAGTGATTGTATTCATCTACAAAAATTCATAATTGCTTAGCAACGAAAGATAACGCTATTTTTCTCAATGTCGAAATTTGGCTTGCAACAAAATTGAACATATATAAAATATCGATTACTATATAAATATTGTTTTTCTAAAAAAATCAAAATATTTAACGCGTTAAGCTTGTTTGCGATATGCTTTACTATTCTGTTCGTGCTTAATGCGCACGTTATAGGAAATATTATGTGGATACGTCTGTGTGAATTACATATATAGTTTATATAAAAAGAATATATTTACTGGTTTCGCCAGCATATCAGTATGCAAGGACAATTTTTATAGCTTGAGACGCATCGATTTTGCCATCCCTCCTCTTATCGAGATATAACTTTTATGTTTGCTTTTATAACTACATCCGTCAGCTTACGGTAGTCGTCGAATATGATTCGTTGAAAGCTTGGTACTTTTATATTTCTTACTTAAAACTCTATGATAACTATATATATGTGAATTTGTCTTTGTGCTTGCATCTAAAATGGCTAAAAGCATTAAATTTGCAAATGTAGTTGCAGTTTTATAACGAAACCATAATTACAGTATTTTTTTCTATTGGATATCTATAAATTTTTTTCTCTAGAACTTACTCTATTCTTAGTATGCATATTTCATATTTTCTTACTTAACAGATATGCTTGTTACAATGTTTTATAATAGTTGTTAACGAGATACTTTTTTTCTACTTTTCGATATGATTTAAAGAAACAGATATTTTTTTTCGACAAAATGCGCGCGGTTAGTTGATCGATACGTACGTTTTTCTCGCAAAAAGTGCATCTCGAGATTGGCTCCGCTATCTTCCGCACGTCGGTCATTACGATTTAAAGCTGCTCGTAGTTGTCTTCTTCAGTTCGCCGCAATTATCAAACGATCGCGTTTCGCGTGCGATGCTCACGCGTGGTATTGACGGTGTGTCGAAAGGCGGTGCCGACGATATGAAAGAGCGATATACACGTGGGATAGAAGTGGATGCCGGCGGAAGGAAAATCGTGCCCGATTCATTAAAGTCCCTTTAGTTCAGCGCGCCGCCGTTTTATTATATGCTGAACGTTGATTTAGGGATTCGCAACGGGGTGCGGACCAGCCGCGGTGCATTGTCTCGCCACTCGCCCCATGCTGGGCATTGTTATCCTCCTTCCCCATTGTCCGACGTATCGACTTTCTCCCCTTCCCTCCCCTCTCTTTTTCTCTCTCTCTCTCTCTCTCTCTCTCTTTCTCTGCTCCTCTCTCTTTCTCTCTATTCCTCTCTTACCCTTTTGACTCTTGCCCATCACCCAGATATCAACGCGCGCACTCGTGTTGCGAAACGCGATGAATGAGCCAAGAGAGTTTTTCGTGAATTAATTGTCTGGGCAACCTGAATTTTTCGATGCGGTTAGCTCAGCGAATTAATTAATTAAATCGTTCTTGAATATTCAGGACTACATTGACGTGTAATGTATATAATTCCAGATATTTTAGGCATCGCTAATTAAACAGTATCGGATGACATCACTCTTTAATATTGACGTGGAAGACTGAATTTTACATTATGGAAGCATTGTTAATATTTTATAAAGACCGCAAAATAATGATTTTAATTGCGCACGTCTTCCATGTCTACTTTTTGCTAAAGACTGATTTTCATAAAATAAAGTTAAGTAAAGACTTTTCAAAGATTTCGTTTCTTTTTCTGTTAGAGTTTAATTTGAGTAATTTATAAATTTTTGGAAAGAAATTATTCAAACAAAAATAGAACAGAAATCCGAATATGTACATGTAACGTCGTATTATACGTGCGTCTCTGGCCAGTAATACACTTTATGGTACGTGCTTTTTTGATCACACTCGCCACGAAACAGTACACAGAGGGAATTAGCGCTGTACTGGGCATATAACTGTACTACACTGCATTACACACGGAAGTCTCTCGGTATGACAACTGGCTTAACGCTCTCGGCTCGGGTGTATGCACTTGGTATGCACGGTTCGAAATGTAGAAGCAGGCTAGTGGCCACTCTCTGTAGCATCATCCGCGGATCGCGCGATGCACAACAGTGGCTCGCAATCAGCAGGAGCGAATGCGCGGCACCTGTGTTGAACAATGACGCGCCACGGAGACGATCCGGCGTAACGTCCCGTGTTCTGCGATTGTGCCGCGTCGTTCTCGCATTGTTACGATCGAGACACGATAATGGCACCGGCCGATTCTCCGCGACAGTGTCCCTTCCGTCGATGCAGCCATCGTCGATGCACCGATGCGGCGTTTCCGGACTCGCCATGTTCGCGATTTACCGCGGCTGCAGCGGTTCCCTCCTCCTCCTCCTCCTCCTCCTCCTCCTCCTCCTCCCCTCCTACCCCACGGTTAACCCAGCTACTCGACGAGCTGGATTTGAGCATCGAGAGACCATCGATATCCATCGGGACGTTCTCGACGTCCGTGACAGACGCGTGCTCCCCGGCGCGTGACGAACAGCGAGCACAGCACTGTGCGATGCACTCTCGCCTTTTGTCTCTCGCGCGACCTGAATTCCTTGCGGCCCTAAAAGTTCAGCCGACGCGGGATGCGGAATGCAGAAGTGCAAACGTTCGTCACGAGGATTGTAAAACAATCGGGCCTGCTGCGCCCGCGCTGGTTCTCTCGCATTGCAAAATTCCGCCGAATCCGCAAGCGTTATTTGGTATATTGGGAATATACCAAGATTAAAAAAATAACGCTTTGTATTTGAAGGGAGATGAAATTATTAATTACTTCGAAAGCTTTATTTTATGCGAACTTTTGTGCTTAACAACGAGAAAGTTTTTACGTAAAAAATGGAAAATACTCTTTTTATATTTTGAACTCTTTTTATTTTTGTTCTCGTTGTTTCGAGTGTCGAAGATAATCGTTAAAACACGTGAGAAAATAAAGGTGAAAAAATTGTGGAGGTGAGAGAAAATTTGGAAACAAATTTTTTCGGGGGTTAAAAATTGTTCAAAGGATTAAAATTACGTCTGTCCTCGTGAAAATGTATCTTTCCTTCTCTTTCTCTCCCGAGGGGAACCTTGGGCTCTCGTCGATGGGCGAAAGGAAATTGACTTGGAAAAATGTTATAAAAAGCGTAACGACTCGTCCTGTCTCTAGCAGGTCTCGCCGCGGGCCAGGAAATTGATTTACCTGCACGCGCAGATTTATCCTCGCCAGGGAAAAATAAATTCCCTCTCTTCTCTCACCATATATCGACCGCGAACGAGTTCGATGAAACGTTCTCGCACAATCTTCTCTCGTCCGTCTGCACGTCGACAGGGTTCGCGCTATACGTCCGTATAATGCTGTCCTTTCAGTTTTAATGTGCCGTCGCTATTGTTCGGGCTCAGCGTTTCTTTAGCGTAGCAAATAAATTGCGATGATCGTTAGATCTAAAGAGATTCTTTAACCTTTATTCGAGCGAGGTACAAATGCATTGATCGAACCTGTTTAAACTAAGGTTCTATTACTTTTTATTCTTGTAGCGCGATGTAGTCTATAGACTGTAATCATATATTTACGTACTGTCTCTGTCGAGAAGGTTATCGTACAATATGCACGGTAATGCGTACTTGTACCGTTCCGCTGCCAACGTATAATTTTCGCGGTGTAACTTTGTAGTCAATGCTGCACGAGAAAGAAATTATCCGAGTTTGTGTGGCGCTACGTTGAGACGGATTTAATGCAGTGATTTCCAGTACACTGTGCACATTTTATTTTCTCACGTGAAAAAGAAAAAGGAAATGATTGTAATTTGTAAACTGTATTTACGGATTTTTTTTTTAGACGAGACTGTTATCACATTATATAAAGGTATATAACTCAGTTGACTGAAAAAGAAAAAAACAAAGAATTTAATATTCATCTAGCTCCGCCGAAATTTTCTTGGAGCGTAAAGGGTTAATTGGCGCATTACTCTACGACTCTGCGCGCGATGTGAACAGACGGAATCCGCTCCAACCTGGTAATATTTCCCCTCGCAGTATAATGATAAGCGTTGTCGGAATGACGAATTATAATCGACCTCGCCCCCGCGTTCTCCTAAAGAGATCTTGAATTCTGGAAACGGACGGTCGTTTGGTGATGTGCCATTTATTCCAGTGAAATTACTCGTGAAACGAAAGTTTCCCCGGAAATAATGGTCGCAACGGGTGCGTGAACGACGGAATTTCTTTCGGAATATTCTCAAGTCCTATGACTTAATGTCGTGTCCCTTGACATTAAGTATGACATTTTCTTGACCGTCTAATTTGTTTTAAACGGTAAAATCCATCATAAAACTGATTGCGTAGGAAAGAAAGATCCTTAAAATTCATTCTTAAAAAGTGGAATTTACCTGGAAATCGTTACTGTTTACGACAAATGTATACGAGAGAGCTGTAACATGGTATATTTTTTTTTGTTTAAAAAATAAACCGTGTTAATCGATCGATTCCATCGTAACGAATCGAATGGTCGCGACGTGTTTTTCAGTTGCCTGCGCATCATAACAATTTTATTCTAGTTTGCTCCACGTTTTATTTTCGCAACGTATTTTCATTCTATTTGGATACAATTTTTTTCAATCACGGTGCAGGCCCATCCCCGCTTGTAGCTATTATTATAAAAATATCAAGAAGGAGAGATCTATGATTAATTCCGCGATTTTGCTGCTCGAGCGACTCCGCTAGTTGAGACTGCAATTATTATTCGCTACGGTAACGCAACTCCGATCACGTTCGTCGGTATAGCGATGTGGAACGAGAAGACGCGCACTAATTTTGGATTTCCGATCCAAGTTCCGCTTTATTATCGCGAAAGTTCCTTCGCCTTGCGTTGTCGCGGCCTGCAAATAGGCGTACGAGCAAAGTACGTGTGCGTAGCTCTTAGGTTCGCTCTTAGGTTGCAATCAATTCGACGAGTAGCAACGTGCCGCCGACTGATTGTGCCAATACACGTCGCTGTCTCCTTCCGCCGTACTCCCATGTCCAATCGGTAACTTTACGCTTTCTCTTCTTGTTTCTCGTCTTTACATCTTCGTCATCTCTTTTGCCTTTCGTCTCCTTTGATTTCCTTTGTCTCTTGTTCTTATTCGTGTCGTTTGCTATTTCTCCTCTGCCGTAGGTGATTACGCGCAGCTATTCGCCAACTTGACTTCAAGGAAGGAATGCAATTAACGGGGGCACAGGAAGGACAATAAAAGGACATGTTTAATCTGTTCATTCAAGGTGAAATGTTTGCACGAGCAAAGTTTTACGTTTTCGTTCCTTTTTTTTCCGTATCATCGTTTTCGCGTATCATCGTCGTCGTCGAAGGCGGATTTTCTCGAAGGACATTTCCGCAAAGTGCCTTCGTCGCGTGGGACTTTCGCGTAGGATTTTCGAGGGAAGTTAATCGCGCAAGAAAGTTTGTGTTGGTATTACCCCGTCTGGTGCATTTGCTTGCTTCGTTCAAAGAAGACCGCGCTGGCCGTCGAGAAGACGACGCTGCACGACACTCACATCCCCCCGAGCGAGTCTGCCGGCTGAACGATAATTAATCAGCCGACTAATAAGCTTCCGTCTCATGGCGGCGGCACGGAGAGAACCTTCGACCTTTGAGCTTCGATTTTGACGAAGATTACACCACCACGGTCGTGCCGGAACGACGAATCGTGTTGCCTTTTTATTATAAAATGCGGAAAGAGTGTATAGGGTAGGTGCGCGAGGAGAGAGTTGGTTGTGCATCGATCTAACGGTAGATGCTGCAACCACCCTCAAAGCCGCAAGTAATTAGAGAAAAAGTCGCGACCCAGATGCGGACGGCCACATCGATCGATTCTCGTCGGTTCTCGCGCGCACGCCTCGGGGAAAGAAAGGAAAATCTACCTGCGAGAGAGGAAAAGGCACTCGTGCGGATGTCAAAAAGACAAATTGATCTGGCGGTTTTCATTGTGCGCGTTTTTTTTCTACGTGTCGTTAATTGAACAGAGGAAAAAGATGGATATTGTACATTCCTGTCTACTTTTTCTCCCGATAACCATAGTTGTTTAATTATACTACTGCTTCGTGATTTACGTTGTCAGACGTTAAACTTACGTTTTAGGGAATGCAATGCATAATAAAGAACGTGTTGCAAGATTATATTTTACGCTGGATAACGAATACGTGAACATGGCAAATTTGTTTATTTAAAAAATATAAAACATTTTAAGGTCCGCTACAATTTTACATTTATACTTTTAATTATATATTTTTGGGGGGATATAAACACGTTTAATTAGCAACAATTTTTTTCTATCAACGATAAAACAAGTTCGTTGTAAGCTCCTTGTTTTACCGTTGACGTTCAATATATTGGCGAAGGCACATCTGTTATAACCATATAGAAAGTTCCAGCGAGTACCCCATTATCTCGTAAAAATACGACTCTCTTTCGGTGGAGGGGGAAAGGGGCACCGAAAAAAAGGATCGCGACCGTTCATACCGCGATTTAATATCAGATTAACGAGGCAATTTGCGTCGAGGTAGGAGAAGAGTCATTTAATCGACGGGGGCTGCTAATTTGTCATCGACATCGATACCCGTCTACTCGTAATTTTGCGAACGGTAATTCTTATAATTCTTGCGGCTCATATATCAAAGAAACGATCTGCGCCAATTTTTCGATCACCGAGTTAGAAAACCAATAGAACCCGTATACATAACTGGGATATGAGATGGGCCAATCCTGCGTCAAGCGTACGGGAAACATCACGCTTTGATTGATAATTAATCGCCTCAGGTAGTCCTGAAATAGTTGTCGGTACCTCATTGATAATTGACACGCTTAATGCGAACGCTATTGATTAAATGCGCCCGACAGGAGGACGCATCCCCGCGCTTGTTTACAATGCGCCACGTTACATATTCATAGGAAATTAATTAATTTTGATAAATTCGGTACGAACGAGCGACATGCAATACAATTTAAAAAGCTTCCGCGGCGCGTGCGCTTATCTAAATTACACATTAACGAAATTATTTATTCGAGAGGCGGAACAAAGTGGCAACGACGCGACCGGCGCGGCGGGCGGGGCGGCAGGGGAAAGCAATTAATTCGAATGAATTTATCTCGAAATAGCGCGCCAACGCTCGCTGTTTCACCGTCCCGTTCCTTTTGCGCGAACCATCGTGTATCTTCTCATCTGCTTCAAAATGTACATTAATTTCTTATCGCGGAAATTTCTTCCTCGGCAAAGGAGGAAGAAATGCTTTGAGTAGGTGGGATTGCGTAGGTGAATTAATAAAAAAAGGAGAAAGGAAAAGAAAGACGGCTCGTACTTTATACGGCGGTACAAGAGGTTGAATCCCGTGTGGTAGAATCCCGTTCTGAATTCCAGCGAATATTATTCCGCCCTTGTTCGCGCACGAATATCAATCGATACGCTCCACTTTTTGCCGGCTGCGATATTTTCCCTAGATTACGCTGGATTTGGTGCCGTGGAATGGGGGGGTACCGGTGCCACGCGGCGAATGGCGGTCGTATTTAATGGATAGTTAAGTAGCGGAGGTTCCCTACGTGGCTCGAATACCCGTCGACGTTGCATATGCGCCGGGCATACGTACGATAAAGCGCAGCGATGGCGCCTAGTGAGCGTGTCTCGCTGTTACGTATTTTTGCATCTTTCCTCTCGCTGCAGCTTCATCCTTTACCGTCGTCCCTGCGGCACACTTGCGCGAGACACAGGGACGGTGAAGGAAATTTAGAAGAAGGCAAATTAATTTATTATTGCAGACACCGAAATAAATCACATAAATGCCACGGGTGCGTAAATTATTTTACGTGCTGCAGTTGTAAAAAGTGCTACACCGAGATACGAAGGGTGTCATACGGGAACAGATAGACCTTCCGTGAACTGTGCAAAATTTTAATAACAATTTCTCCGACGACGAATCCGCAATTGACTTTTCCTCACGTAAATCAACTTACAATTATAAATTTCGTTTCTGTTATAACAGAATGCAAATTTATTAGCACGATTTCAGTATTATTGCAGCCGTTTCTAAGACACGTTTTATAAGTGGAAGATTTTTGAGCTCATGTCAGATGCCATTATTGCAATTCTTTTATGCATTCGCGACTCACGGCGAGCGCGCACGCACGCTCCTCCGCGAATATACGTGTCTCGCTGTATTTGTCGGCGGTGTGTAGCACGAGAAGCGGTGCATAACCACACCAAACACGTATTCATCCCCCGCGCTCCCGTTCCTATACCCAGCGTTCTCATCCTCTCCTATGGCGTTGGCTGCAACGGGGATTCGCATAGACGGTTTTACGGGCCGCTTTAGATTATACGCCTGAGATAACGGGCGCGGGAGCGAGCCTTTATTTGCAGTCGGGCGAAAGTATGCGAGCGTGCTCGCGCCGCTTTTCCACGGTAATGCGCCCGAACCAACCCCGGGATTCGTCGCCTCTTTCTCCGCTTTCGGCAAAGGCGATTTCTTTTCCCCTCCATCGCAGTTCCTCTCAACAGTCGCGCGGTGAGTCGAGACCAAGTTCGACCGTTCCCTTGGCGGAAAGGGGCGATTTATATCGGGGACTGAGAATGAGAAGCGCGCAACGGGGTCGGTTTTAGTCCCGGTCCGCTCGATATCCGTGATTCCGTTTAATAGTACGAATTTATATGCCCGTCCCGCTCGAGCGATATCGCGATTGCGGCTCACGAGTAGTCGTACGCGTGATTTATAACAGGGTTAACGTGCAGCATCGTTCGTTGAAGATCGTTGGAAGAGAAACCGTTGTTTGGGGAACATCGGAAAATTATTCGTCACGATTTATATTTAAGCTTTGATAATCCGACTGCGTATTATAAATGCAGTGGATGTTGGAGCTGGCAGAAGTGTTAGCGATTTGCTCGATGCCGCTTAATTGTAATCCGAATTAATCTATTTACACGTCGCTATTTATAATTAAGATTTATCGGACTCTAAATGAAGGCACACAATTCGTGTGTCCAATGCAAAACGGCGCGAAAATCATCGTGGGGCGTCATCATTAAATTCGCGCGATATTTTCTGACAGGCTCTTCAAGCGAATCCGATCGTTTTCCCGTCTGCAGCGGCGATTGCCGTTATCGAGCGACTCCGCCCGATGATAAGGGGGAGGCAGTGGTGGTCTCCGCTCGTCAATTGTGGTTTCTACCCCGCGGAAACTCGAGAACGACTACACATTGGGGCCTATAGTTTCATACGAGAGAGCACTTGTCGCACTCGTAAAAATCACAGCTTGATCCCTTTATCGCCGATATTCTTGCTACTACCTCTAGACATGGATTTCTCCCTCCCCCCCTTCTCTCTTCTTCTTCACCTGTTCTTTGCACAGCATCAACAACCTGGTTTCACTCGAACATTGGATGCATCATCGAGAGAGATCGTTCGTCGTACAGCATTACGATGCGAAATATTTTCGTTTATTATCGGGAATAACGCGGGGAGCGTTCCTCGTTCTCCCGTCGACAGAATATGAGAGCAATCGAGCCGTGTAGTGAGGGGATGATTTATTTTCGACAGAATTATTACTTGTTTTTCCCAAACTGTTTACCGCGTTCTGATGTAATTTCGCAGTTTGCGGATCTTCTCTCGCAGCACGAGCGGGCGGTGTAAACAATTAATTTTTTTTATATAAAAACAGCCCGGGAGTGTTCTTGAAGCTGAACCTTTCGCCGCTAATTATTACGATCGCTCCGCCGACCAACAAATACAACGGATTCTCCCTGCATTTAGATTGGAGCCAATGCTCGCCTCGCGTCAGCGAAGCTCTCGCGAGGATATTGGAAGCGAGCGTTCTTCTTGCTTTCCTCCCTCGCTCGCGGTTTTATCTTTCGCTTCCAACGCGCGCCTCCGCGTCAGCCGGCACGGTGAAATAAAGGAAATATAAGTGGGGGAATGCGCGTATACTCTCTCTCCGCGGCGCCACGGCGAAAAATCTGACACTTTTCGTTTATCCGACTAATCCGCGGAAAATTCCGCATTCGCCGCACGCCCTCTCGTCGCTTTTGTGCGCCCGCCGCTTTTCCTCGACGCGAACGGGCGCGTATTTGCGTACGCCTACCTGTTCCGCTATTTTCACGGATTCTGAAAGTTTTTTTTTTTCTTCAACGAACGAGTATAAAGCTTTTCTCCTTTTCTCCCTTCCGTTCTTCCTCGCTATTCGTCTTCTTCTACTTGGATTCGCTCCCCGAGACCGAGTTCGAGGTCGCATATCGATTTGCCGCGTTGGCACCCTCGAATTCTCGTAAAGCCCCATGCTTCATACGCATCGCCAGGAAATTGAAAGATATCGCGTTCTCACGGTGCACGAGAAAGAAGGAAACCGAGGGAAAGAGAGAGGGAGACTGCCATTTTCGATCGAAAATTGCGTGTCTCCCGAGCGTGTGCATCTCGAAGACGACCGAGTCTCACGAATGCTTTTCTCTCGTCGAACGGCGGAAACGACGCGCGCGACGCGCGAGCGAGACTTCGTGCTCTCGTCGAGTTAGTGAATATTTGGATATCGCGTAGGCGCGTCTCTTTTTGACGTGCGAGCCGCGTAGAAAAAGCTCGACGCCTCGCGAAGCGTACTCTTGCAGCGTACGAAATACGTTTCGTTAAACATTCGCGATGCTCGAGAGACTCCGCGCGATTCTGCCGAGAAGTCGGGCGGGAAAATCCGGCGATGCCTCCTCGCGGAGCCTGGTACTCCGCGCGGCAATATGAATTTCCCTTGCGCGCCACGAGGGACAGCAAAAGCTGCGATTTAAATTTAATTTGTAAAGTTCGCCGTGCGAAACAATAGCCGCGCTACATTCACGCGGGCACGGAACACCGTTTGACGTTCTAATTTCGTACATTGTCCAATTATTGCTACGATTGTTTTTGCGGGCGTAAAATATTTCGTTGGAAATCGGTTTCGCGCATATTTTCGCATACGTGCGTTGATTTCCCTACGTTTTTCCACGTCGCTCTTCCTCGCAACCGGGATACGATCCGTGCCGTTTTGCAGATTCGACGCTTCCGCTTGTCTAATTTCCGCGAAAATATTCCGATACGTGGTGGGACGCCGTGTGCGCGGAATGCTTATGGCCGCAACGTGAGCGCGATGCATACCGATTTGATTTGTGCATTGATAAATCTATATTTGTTTGTCCCGCGGCATACAAAGCGACATGGTTACACGCTTTCCAAAATGGGGCCACTGTCAATTTTTAACTTTATCGACGGTCAGAAATCCAAGCGGTTGACTATCACTCTTCTCTCATAATTTAATTCCTTCCATTAATTAATTTAATAGCACTTCTTAATTAATTGATTTACGTAAAAAGGTAAATGCACGGCGAAAATAACAATTTTATTTACTGAAGAGATTAAATTATCTCTAACAAAGTTTCTTAAACGATCATTCACTGGTGCGTCTACGCTATCGGTATTCGCCTCCGCTCGACGGCGGCTGATAAGCCCGATAATTCACGGGGATACAAAGAACTAATTTTCAACGTGCTCCGTGCTGGAGCACCGGCATGAGCGGCTGGTAATTTCGTTTATACCTACGGTAGAGAGGAGTTAGGAGTTATACATCCTCTGCTCGAGTTGCGTGTAAAACTTATGGGAGGTGAACGAGAGAGGGAACGATTCATAAAAACAGTTCAAAATCTCTCCGGCGTAAGTTTTGATCTTCTTTTTTTAACGGGCACGATTCTATGAACCTTCATGATTTTCTTTCAAAATATCGTCGTGATTTTATTTGTTATTTTATATATTAACGATCGTACGCGTACTACATTTGAGATATTTTGATAGAATTTCTCGTTTACCTCATAGATATCATGTAACCGATTAAACTTGCCTTTAGATAGAGAACAGAAGACTATCATATATTAGAAATTGATCGTATGGTTAAATTAAATGCAAAGTTTGTGGATTTATTTCGGGAAAAGAAATAAATAGACACAGATTTCTCTTTTTATGTGTTATTTATTATTATATTTAAGATACAGAAAATTAATTTGTAATATGAAATTTATTAAAAATATGCAAGTTTTCTGTCGTTGAGGACTGGAATAATGTCGTTATCTTAAGCGTTTCTGAAATCTTTACGGATAGTTCTTGTTTGCGTTGCAACAACGATGCAGTATTTCTTGCTAACGAGATTACCTGCAGCCTCGCAGGATGTTCCACCCCACGTGACTTTAATCACGGATTACGTGTTTACTTAACAGAAACGGGACATATTCTCCTCCTGCTAACGATAAGAAAACTGGAGATAGCGTGTACTTTACTCTCGCTTATGAGGGCGATATTCCTAAATGAATACCCCACGCACGTGCGCGTCTCGAAATCGCAGTTCGCCGGTTTAAACGTCGAAATTTTGTTCTCCCTCGCGATCACGAGAGGGCCGTGCAGAGCACCGGCGGCGAGGGGAAAGGGGTTGGGGGATCATATGTAAAAGCGACGCGCGCAAGTAGTTAGGGTGCTGCCGAATGGAAACGGGGCGGCGGTGCGAGGGGTCGGTAATGCCGGAGTAAGGGTAACAGGTGCTATCTAGAGTGGTTGTTACAGACGCACGTGCCTCTGTACGTGTATGCGTGGGTGCGCGTGTGTACGCGTGTATGTGTGTTGTTAGTCGGGGCGAAGCTGCTCGCGAGAAGCCGCGACGGTTTGTTCCATCTCGTGTGGCAGAAACACGGCTGGCTACATACCCTCACGCCATGACGCGACCCCGCTGCCGCTGCCGGTTTTTACCACCACCACCACCGCCGCCGCCGTCTAATCCCGCCGAGCATTCGCAATCGGATACGGCATTCTCGGCGTGCATACATCCCCCGGGAAAAGATTCGCCGTTTTTCGACGGAACTGTCTGCTAGGGGAGTGTCATGCCCCTATCTCACTTCCGAAGGCGTAAAACACAAAATCAAATTGATTTATTGATAAAAAGTCCCTATAAAAGTACGTTTTTAAATACGATTAATGTTACGAAGAAATGGACCGTTCTTCATATTACAGACAAAATACGATATTTTCATATATTATTTAACTAATTTCCAGTGAAACAGACACGATAACAAAATAATATAATATCAAAAGGCAAATCTGTGTGCCGCTGTGCATTACACGCGGCTTTAGTTTCATCCGTGCACGGATAAATCCAAGTCCAAGTTCGCCGGTACTCCGACACAGTCCATATGCTGCGGAGAATTTTGCACAGGTTTACGCGAAGAGGAAACCCCGTGCATGTTTATAGCCAGCCAGGCATTATAATCTTTTTTCCCCCCCTCTAACATTCTCTCGCATCGCGCGGGATGTTGTTAAGGCACTGGTAAACTTGTACTTGAATTTACTCGTTTAAAATTCTGGAGAATGTATGTCGGCCCTTTAGATTTCGGCGAACAATGCGAGAGAGATTCACACGCCTGTTTCGCTCTGTATGCGACACTACTGAACGTTAATGCGATTTGTCGAACGTTATAATAGTAATAACGTATTGAGGCTGGTTTATTGATTTTGCAATAATAATGGAGGGTACTGTTTATCCGATTACTCTCGCTGTACGTACCATAATGCCGAGTTCTCCTCGATGCATGCGTGTATGTGAAAACGTTGCGTGTATGCATTACATTATAACATACGTCATGATTTTAATATAATTCGGTTGGACGTATAAATCTCGATGTAACTCACCAACGTAACCCGGCTACTGATATATCGGAAGCAATAAAAATTGAAATTCTTTAACAGCTGGAATATTTTCCTAAATTAAATTTCCTATTTTGTTCTCTTTTCAACGCCAATGATATATTCTGTTGTAATTGCCAATAATTAATTAATATTGCACGGACGCATGGAGAGCGAATTCAACAACGTATATTTTTTAATATTATTTTATTTATTTACCGTTCTGTGTTTGCCCATCTGTCGCGGGGTAAAATCGCTCTGCAAACTGTCGACAACATTTATGTTGCACACACCGTATTCTAAAATTGACAGAAACATTTAGACGGCAGTGCTTCTTATTTATCACCCAAGATGGTGGCAAAATCTTTTCACGACGTTGTAAAGCTCGAACGATAAAAAGCAGGTGTTGAGCCGGCTGTAGAAATTGTTTGCAGCTCAAAATTTGTGATCTCGAAAGAGTAAGGGAGATAAACGCCGTAAATCGATAAGCAGCAAGAGAGACTCCAATGATACGGACTAAAATATATTGCTTTTCGTATGAAAAGAATTATCGTAGTTACGAGTTTTAGGGATTAGAGTCGAAGATTCATGCGTCAATGGTCGAAAGGTTGGAGATCCTCGGAATTCTCCTAAGGAAATATAAAGTATCGTTTTCTCCCGTCTACGGGTCCCTACTAGTAGTCCCGCGTAGTATTTTAGATTTGCCATTTCTCGAGAGAAAGCGCAGTTGACGCGCCGAAGATTCCATTTTCCGCGACGGCGAGTCACGGGAATATCTTTACTCCCGGACGTTATTTTTCTCGCGGCCTCCGCGGTCGGATTGAACGAACGAACGAACGAACGAACGAACGAACGGACGGGCGGAGGAGGCGGACGCGCTTTTGCACGCGCAGGCAGCCTGGGAAACGGAAACTGACGTGTTGTTGCGTGCATCGCATATACCTGCTCGTATTCTATCGTGCCGTGCAATTCGCAGAAGGTGCATATAAACCGCTTGTCGATTTCGGAATGCAAACCGAACTTTATTGAAATACACCGACGTCTTGCCTATCTTGCCGAGCTGCCGCCGCTATTCGACTATCATTTGCGTATTTTCCAAGGAGAGACAATGTCTCCTTGGTATATCCCGTGCGCGCGCTTTTACATAGAAATGATTTTGTTCCAGCATTTTCCCGTTTATCGGAAACGCACTTTAAAGTATAAAATTAAATACGTAAAATATTATGTATTTATAAATTCTCCCGCATGATATTACAGGTATTATAATATTGCAGGCAATGCATGCGAAAAATTTGTTGCGGGATGCGCGGAAATTTATATTTAGGTAATATTTAGGAGTGTTAAACGATAATAACATTGCGTGAATAATACTCTATCGCGGAACAATAGGTAGTTGTTAGCTTACTCCCTTTATTTTTCCCGCGTAATACGCTCGATACATGGTTCGGCTTTTTCGGTGTTGTGTTCACCAATTATTGGTTTTGGTTGTTCGACCTGCAACCGAAACACGCTTCGCCCGATGTCGCGGACCCTCGTTAGTAGTTCGGTATTACATTCTCTATCGGAAATAAAATATCGTATAAAAGCTCTCCAAGGGCGATCGCGGATGCCGACCGATCGATATTCACCGCTAAAACACGTTGTGTAAATTTCAACATGGTCCTGCGGCTTTTCAAAAAAAAAAAAAAAAAAAAAAAAAGGGAGAAAAATCACAAACCACCGCAATGCCTTAAATTTGCATCGGGCTTTCATCATGCGCCTGAAAACGCATATTTCCACGTATTGACGCCATTTTGTTGCTATCGCAACGATAATATTTTCATACACTCCTGTTTGTTCAAACTTGCGTTGAACTCTTGAAAGTTCGATATCAGAATGAAGTACCGATATCAATATCAAGTATCGTAAAATAAATTACATTTAATTCCAAAAATTTGTATTGGTAAAAAATAAGTTTTATTTTATTAAAGTGAGTTTTTTAAAATAAAATATGGATTATATTGCTGTAATCAAACTTGTTTTTTGTTTTTATTTTCTACTAGTTTTTGAAATATAACTCAAGATCCAACAGATAAATCTCCTTTAAAAAGAAGATCGAAGTAGAAACTTAAATGTCGCAAAGTCTGCAAACTACAATTTATCTTTGATAATAACGTTAGGAAATGTGTATTTTTGTGGAGATAAGAAAGACTTTATTTTTTATTTTTACGTTGGTTGAATTATTATTGATGATAAATAATAAAACGGAATGCATGGTGGTCAAACAATAATTTATCTACGGTGCAGGACCTTTTGCTAACGGAAGTCGTGCGGCAAACGGTAAAAAGGAGAGCGCGGAAAGGGCGAGGTGGGCGGATAAATTGATGGGTAGATACGGGTCGGAGAAAAGCAGAAAAGATAAAGAAGGAAAGGATACCCATTTTGGAACGGTGGTCGACTGCTCTTGGCTCTTGTCCAATTTCGGACGTTTCGATGTAGGAAAGAAAAGGACGAATGTCGAGAGAAGTGCAATAACAAGTGGGCGAGCGGAGTTCACGTTCGAACATGACTTTTGCGATAGAACGAAACGGGGTTACGAAAAAGTATTACGTTCGGCAAGTTGAGAGAGTATATTCAGTTTTATAAGAATAGGTGTGTACTTCGCTCGCGGGAATATTCATTCTCTCGCACATTAAAACTCGCAACTAAATCTCGAAGACTAGCTTTGTCGAGATTTTTCTTATAAAGAAATCTAATTCACGTACATTTTAATGAACATTTTTACCAATCATTTTTACCTCAAAAAATTAAGATAAGAAAGTTAACACGTATATAATAATTTATTATATTTGAGAAGAAACTAATGCGTTTCGATATTCGATAATGCATTCTTAGCTGCGCCAGTTCATTTGACATTTGCTACGTAGTCGTCTGACACAAGCTTATCGGCGTTAATGCAACGGTACGATCGGGCGTTATTGTAAAATTCCAGCGAGCGAATCGCGGGACGTAAATCGCCCGCTAACTGCCGGACGCTGCGTTAGCGTCGCCTATGATGATTTGTCGCCTCGCTCGATCGGAAGTAACGACCATTTCGGGGCCAAGCTTAACGATCGCCGGATACGGAGTCACGTACCATCGCCCATCGACTATACGGGGGAGGGTTGCAGCTGCACTCTCGTTCGTGCCGCGCTTCGTCCGAGCGTGTTTATGCAACTCGCGCGCTCGCCGCGAGCGTTCGCGATCGTCCCTCGGCGCTCTCCGGCGAATAGCAAACTCCGCGGTTCCTCCTCGTCGGAATTGCAAATACTACACGCCGCCGGTATATATTTTAAAACGAGCGCTTCCCGATAATGGCTTTGCCGTGGAATTTTCGTCGAAGCCCTGACCGAATGACGCCCGCGACGACGATTCGTCGCCTCGGTACTAGAATTGCTATTTTTTTCGTATCCAATCCGTGTTGTATTTTCCCTTTCTAGGATTGCAAACAGTTTGTGTACTTGCATATATATGCAGGTTATACGATATAGGTAGTAAAATGCAGTCTCACTTGTCGAAAATAAACATCGGTGAGAATCACGGATAAATTAACAAAGTGTTATATGTCCTACATGCAATTTTTGTTATTTACAGTTATTTTAAATTGCATTACGGTATTGTAAATGTCGAAACAAGATGCAAATTAAACAATGCACAAAAAGGGCATTAATTACGCAGGCGGCTGCGCTCGCTGCAAAAAGCGGCGCGACACGCGGCGAACTTTGCTCCGGAATGGCGGTCGGTCGCTCTCGGTGCGTCGATGCGCGAAAATAGAAAAATTCGCATGGCAAGCGTAGTGCGGTAAGATGGCCGACGTGGAACCTTGTGCCAATTTCTAGACCGACTGAATTTCCTAGAAGAGCCACCGCGACCGGACAAGCGAAAAAGCGAAACGTAATGGCGAAACGGGGATCAGAACGGAGGGGTTGCGAGATCGGGGTGGAGGGGGAGGGGCCGGGCGAGGGGTGCCTATTATTCACGCGGCGACGGCGTTAAGCGGGACGTAATTGTGAATATTTTTGCTGCATCTGCGCTGTCGCTCAAGACGATGGCCCTCGTCCAATTGTCTCGGTTCGAGCCAACTTCGGCTCTCCGTTAAAGCCGTCGAACTTGGCTCTGCGGCCGCTCGAATTCCGTCTCATAGAACACACGCTTACATACCCGCTGTAGCCGCACACACGATGCGCATATCATTGCCTATTACCGTACGTTAACGTACCGCGTTAACGATGTTTCACCGCGAATCCGACAGCTATTAATTTGATAATGGACGATCGGCTAATTTCGAGCTGTGTCATCAAATTCGCGCCTTACTGTGTGCACAGTAAATCCGGTCCTTTCACGGATTTCTCGTAAACCTCTGAGCTCAACCTCGCTTTGTTGTAGCGTTTACAGAATTAAAATAATACCGTGCTCCGGCTTTTATATGTATAAAAGATGATTATATATACATGTACAATTATTTTTTTAATTAAAAAGTAAAACTTCCGAGGTAAATCGACAATTAAAGATATCAAATTTAACGCATCGGTATGCAAAGGTTTGAATCCGAAGTTTTCATATTTCTGAAACGTTATTATTGAACGTAGAAAATTGTCGCGATTAATTTCCACTTTGTCATTTTTTAATTTCTTCGTGCGTGCAGTATCATGCATTCACTTTATGTACCGTGAATTGGATACGTTTAATCGATATTCCCGTTGCCTCATGTCAAACCTTTTGTACATACTCGTCCGCGCACGCATCGTTCGCTTACGATTATCCTACGTTTCGTCGATCGCTAGCATTTATGGACGGATTAAAAGCGGTGCAGGGGGAGAGAGTGAATAGGATCGGGCGATGGAAGATTTATCGCGTCGCTCGTTGCTCGCGGGAGGACGATCCCCTCCTCGTTAGGGGATGCGTATTACACAAGCAAAAATAACGTCCCTTTTGGCCGATATCAATCTCTTTTCGGCGGGGAATGAGGGATCAGGTGAATCTGGCTTATTTCGTTCGGTTCGGTGGATTCTGTGTCTCCCCTCTCCTCCTCTCCTCCTCGCGTACACGTACACGCGAAGGCGTACGTGCTCGTTCGCCTTTATGGCTCTAAACGCCGGGCATGCATGGACGTCGGGGTCGAGTCTTAAGCGAAAATCGATGTGGCAATTAGACGCTTGCGAAGATCGCACAACAGCTCGAATAAAAGTTTGCATTTACATTGAGAAAAATTCTGCATGTTTTATACGCATTTCCGTGGCCAGTCGATCGACGGTAAATTATTTTCAAGCTTTTAGGTATTTATTAATTATAGAGATACACATGCATTGATTATTTTATTTGTTAATACAAATTTTAACTTTTTTCCCCAGCATACTAAATAGCATTTAAAACACAACTCTGTGCTTTTCCATAATTTTTTACCAACAGTAAAAAATTAATGTAATCGAGACGGATTATAAATTTCATCGACTTTTCACATGATAATGCATATTAGGCCGGTATTCATAGTCGAATCTTATTTTAAGATCGTCTCAAGTAATGTCTTAAGATGCTAATACGGCTCTGTGATTAGTTAATGACATCTTAAGACAGTACTTAAGATGATCTTAAATATATGATTCGACTATGAATAATGGCCTTAGAATGTGTAAAAAATATATATGGCAGAAATTCGTGGCACAGTTACATTTTATTTTCTACTAATTTATTGTTGTTATTTACATCTTTTAATATACATTCGATAAGTAAGACTTCTGTTTACCACATCGAGATACGATCGAAGTCTGTAAGTGTAAGAGCTTAACCGTTAGCGCCAAGTAGTCGAGGCGGAAGCAAAGTTTTCTCGAAAATGTTACGGTCCCAACGGAGTCGAGAAGTCGCACTCGAATTGCCGCGGCTAAGTCCGTTGCGGCGACCAAAGGCGGGTGATCCACATTACTCGTGGTATCATGTAGACGCGAATAGGGACGGCTGCGGCGGCGACGGTGGCGGGGCAGATATTCCAGTAACAGAGACAAACTGTGTGTTTGCCCCTTCATTACCCCTGAGTAAACAGCAGCTGGTTTTAATTACGGCTTGCGCGCGCGTGCGCACGCGTCCCTGCGCACCTCCTTGCGTCTCCTCTCGTTTGTTATTTGCTCGCACGCTCGCCATGCCGAGCCATCCAACTTTCTTACCCGGTTCGGTTAAACGTCATCAACGAGACGCGGCTACTCGGTGCTGGGTTTCGCTCGTTGGCGAAACAGAATCGACGCATTTCGAAATTGTGTTCACCCGAAATTTTGCGAAACATCAAAGCTATGCCGTCATTCGTACACCGCACGTGTTGTACGCACTGATGTAGTACATTTATCATTGTTCGATTCCAAATGAAATTGAGAGTTTTCGTCAAAAACATTTGCTCTCATATTTTATGTATGAAATTTCTTTTTGTACGCAACAGTGTGATGTAATAGTGACGTAAATGCAGATGTCCCATAATATTCTGTAGATTAAATAATTATTTGTGGTATTAAGCGGGGGAATAATGTTTTAATTAAAATAGAATCGCCTGTGATTACTTAGTAACATTCCACGAATATCTTTCCTTTCGTAAATCGAGGCTCAGGTTTGAAAGGGTTAAATGACCCAATGCAGACGAATTAAGCGCGCCCACGTTTAGTTCACCTTCAGCGAGCGAATTAATGCACTCGACCGTATATCGGGTGCATCCAGCTCCTGAGGCAGAAGCAGCCGGCCGTGCTGTCGTAGCGGATCGTTTCGATCGTTTTGCAAAGCCCGTCGTTATCGCCCGGCGAACTCGGGGCGTAACCTGAACGATGAAATAAATTTCGAAAGACATCGCGCTTAAGGAGTGATCGGTCTCGTCCATAAACATGAGATGGCGGAAGTACTAGGAAGGAAAGCGAGGGCTGATGGCGAGGAGATAAAAGGGCCGCGCGAGAGGACTGTAAAGGGACGAACGGCGAAATTCCGCCGACTTTATCTTTTCCGCATTTAATCTTTCTCCTCGCGCTTCCTATCGCGCGAAGCACGGAAGTCGATCGGAAGTGGGCAGCGTGGGGCTCGAGAAACTGTTTGGAACGATGTTATCAAAAAGTTGCGGAAATCCTCTCTAATCCGCGAACCGTCGCGTCGGGTTAGAGGAACCGACGTGGCGTAAAGTTGACTTGCTCGAAACGGGATACGAGCGAATCGCGAAGCATGAATTTGCCTTGTGGTAAATGAGTCGTAGAGGAAATACTTTATCTGTACGACCTCGTTTCTCTCCTCCACCGCCTCGTGGGAACTCGTTGAAAGCTGCGAGAATGATAAGAGATTCGCATAAGAGCGACGAAATGTAACACGTGAAACTCTTCATTGTGTCATCACGTAATATGTTACAGTGAGGTCAATATTCGCATGACACATTTGTTTATAATATAATACACGTAACAGATATGAGATGCTTAATTTACGTTTATTTCGAACAATTATTTTGCGAAATGAAAGATACAATAAAGTATAATTTTTGGCAAATTTAAAATGTATAGATGGAAATTTTTATAAATGAATGTATGAATACCTTTTATGTGTGTTTATTCGATTGCGGCGATTCAATTCAATTACTCATACGCGTTCTATTAATCTTCAGCTAGCGATGGGAAAATCAAATCCTGGTAGTTATTAATGAAGCTTTATTAAAATCACCTGTATTCACAAGCGGATGGTACTTCTTCAGAATTTTAATTCGAAGTTTAATTGCCGAGAGATATTCAATCCTCAATATTAAAGAGCGGCAGAATTATCTGGACTACTAGCGTCCTATAGAAAAAGACAAACTTGATACAAAATAAGAATAAGAATCGATTGCAGAAGCATTCTTTTCGCGGTTTTATAAGCGCGATACAAGTAGACATCGCAGTTCTGTTAATTTTTAATTTGTGGCGAATATCAGAGGTGAAGTTTCGTATATTGTCACGTACTGTGAATACTACAGCCAATTTAGAATGGCTCTCTTTACGGTAGATATAAGTGACCTTTTTAACTGCGGTCCGTTACGCATAATTTACGTTCATTATCTTTAATGGGCGGGCTATTAGGAGGGGCGCGAGTAATAGTATGGCAATACCACTAATGCTTCCGCCCTCTCTTGCCCTGTCCCTTTCCTCCTCCTTCTTCCACCACCATTTTTCTACCGGCGCGTTTAAACGTCTACTCAATGCAAATAATGGCCGGTAGCGGAAGAATATTGTTTCTTGTGCGGAAGAAAGTAATGACCACGGGGCGCGAAGGTACAAGAGCCGGATGTATCCGGAATTATATCGGGAATTGCATGTCAGGCGTTTTCCAAGAGAGACTTATTGCCTCATCTATAGCCCTCGTTGGAAAGACAATGAGATTGCGCGGAAGATTGTAAAATTATACGGTCCACGTTTTTTAGATAAAATTGGATATTGCCTTTCCTTTTCTAAAAATTTGATCAAATTCATTGTTATTTTAATTTTTTTTTTCAAGCCAATTTTTTTGCAGAATTTCAAATTAATGTTCCATCAAAATCGATTGACATTTTAAATTTAAACAAATAACAATATTTTAAATTTCCTTTACTAACACTTAAGTATAAATTAAGGAGCAATTATTAATAATGGCTGCCACGTAAAAACTTGTGGGATTTTTACGTCCGCTAGGTGGTTCGTTGTCATTGCGTGGTTATCCTTAAAAACGCATCGCGATGGACGCGGTGGACATCCCGGCGGCGCAAATACCTCCGAATGTCCCTCGGGCTGTCACTTAGTGTCCTAAAGAAATAACATTTCCTTCTCGCGCATCAAGCGCACCATTGTCGTCGTCGTCGTTGTCGAGACGACGACGTCTCTCCTGGAGACGTCTCGGCTGGGTAACACCGCGGATTCGCGTCCCGCCGCATTTTTATTTCGCCACGAGGCCAGCCCCGAGTCCGACGAGGGATAGAGGCGCACAGAGGGATGGAAGGGGACCGGGATCTACCCTCGCTAGGCATTGCACAAGTGTCAGCCTGAATAATACATGTTCGTTGCAGCGAGTATACAGCCTGACACGGCCTGTTCCCCGTACATATCTATGTGTATATGTATACGATGAACGATACATATATGTGCATGCGTGCGCGTATACATATGTATGACGCTCTACATGGACGTATTTTCTTTCCCCCGTTCTCTCTTTTCGCTCGTTTCATCGTTCTGCGTTCTCTCTCTCTCTCTCTCTCTCTCTCTCTCTCTCTCTCTCTCTCTCTCTCCCCTTTCCGCTTGCCTGCAGTTACGCTCGGCGAGTCCTTTGACAAGCGAGTTTACGTTATCGCGCAAATCGTAGCGTCGGCATACATATGTAGGCGCGTGTAGACGGCAGGACGTGTCACGGCCGTCGTTCCCGCGACGACGAGATCTCCGCATCCCGCCGTGGCGTGGGTCGACACCTGGCGTATGCAGGCTTACCGGAACACACCGTCTTACCACCGGATAACAGAGAGACAAAGACAGGGAGAGAACGTGACTGACCTTGTCAGGGGCTGCGCTTACGGACTGTAAGCTCGTGTAAATTTTCGATTTTACGCAATGAACATATAACGACGATGTTGATCAAATTTGCCAAGTATTGCGGATACTAATGGTCATTGGTAGTTTAGTTTGCCAGGTATTGCGGACATCAATGGTCATTGATAGTCGAGTTTGCCAGGTATTATGGTCACCGGCGATCACTGAAATGTTTATTGCAATACCAATACAAGTGCATTGAATTACAATCTCGAATTGTGCTACGTACAAATTATCGTGACCGAAGTGATCTTGATTAATTGTTTTCCTTTGCAACCCGGAATGAGAACAATTTTTTAACTATCTATTCTCACTATTATTTAATTATTATTTAAGAAGTGTTTTGGAGCATTATGATCTGAATTTGAAGAATTGCCCGAACGAAAGTGCAAATGAAATTCTTACTTTGGTTTTTCTTTTTTCAAGTGGAACTTGCGCGGAACACGTATCGCGAGTTTTCTTATTTTTTCCTTGTCGAATCTCTTGCCCTTGTTTTATCACGTGCGTGCATCGCGTAGTCGAGGAGAGCAAAGTCTCTCTCTCTCATGACGGTCCACTCGACTGCCATCCTCGTCGTTTCTATTTCCGACGATCCGACTAACGTTCGCTTCCACTGTGTGTGTGTTGCAGGGATTACGTTCGACGCGAATTGGATGCAGTGACGTCATTGGGAGGCAGCTCCACGGTGAGTAAAGTTATGTATGATCCAGGTTTCAATCTGATTCGGGCCGGTCGCATCCGAGTTAGGCATTTCGAAACGTACGACACGAGCCCAACTGACTCGAACTTTCGTAGCGAAAGAACTTTATACGCACCTTGAATATGTATTCGGGTTATATTACGAGAGAGCGATGATCATATCATATAAGATCATCAATTTATGAAGGGGAGCAAATGTTTCCTCGTTATAAAAGGAAAAGATACACAAAGCAATGGCGTGTATCTTTAAAATGTAGTTTTTTAAAATGAGAAAAATGATTTTAAATTTAAGCTTTCCAGCTTTAAAAGATATTACATTAAATTTTGTAATTTGGATTTTTCTCTGGATTATTGAAAGCTAAATTTAGAGAGAGATAAAAAATTCGATATTTTTCAAAGTACCATCGTGTGTTTAGAAAAGTATTTGGGTAGTATCCCATATTTGCTCCTGCCTTCGCGGTAAGTAAAATACGCCGTAACAGGGTTAGCCGGGCTATGAATAAATTTAACACGGCGACCGAGATTATAGGGTAGAGGGAGTGAGAGATAGTGGAAGAAAATAAGAAAGAGGGAGAAAGAGAGAAAGGAAAAAGGAAAGTAATAATATGTGAGAGAAGAGACATTTTTAACCTGCGAACTTGCTCTCTTTCTCCGCTTGCGATGACGTTGTCGTGCAACCCTCTGTTATGTGGAGCTTCTAACCGCGCGCGCATACACGGCCGTAAATGAAAGTCCTGTGTGTGAGATATCTGCAAGCTCACGACGAAAAAGCCTCTCGGCAAAAAAGTCCGATGAGCGAGAGAGGGTGACGAGGAATGCGCGGGAAGGAGGGAAAAAGCGTGGGTGGAAAGAGGAGAAGGGTAGAGAAAGAGAACGGGAGAACGGGAAGAGACGGAGATGGTCGCGCTCGAAAACATTTACAGGGAATCGGATTAGCGCGGGTATTTAATCCCGCTCGCGGCTTTCTCGTCGGCGAAATAAAAAGGGGACAGGTAAAAAGGGACGCAAAAAAGATAGTGCGCGCGACACACTTTGGCGCACGTGTGCGGAACACACTTTTCTAAACACAGAGCAGAATCGCCGACGTAAAGGGCTCGGCCAGAATGGAGCAGAGAGAGAGAGAGAGAGAGAGAGAGAGAGAGAGAGAGAGAGAGAGAGAGAGAGAGAGAGAGAGAGAGAGAGAGGGGATAGAGGAAACGCAGTCCTCAGTAAGATCTCATCTCTTTAATGGGGGCGGCTTTTCACGACGAACGAAGCTATCTCCCGTGAGCTTTCATCGAATATCGGGACTTCTGACTGATAGCGTCGACGTTGAACGACAGTGTGAAACCGCGAAAAATTCGACCTGCGATTTGATTTACGTTTCAGAGAACGATTTTCAATCCTGTTTCAAAAGGAAGAGGAATGAACGAAAATATTTTACACTATCGATTTTCGGGCTCGACTGTTAATTTCCTTCGAAACCATGAGCGCAAGCTCTTAAAAATTTACATCTCCTCCCGCTATTTGATCCTCATTTGATAATTCATATTTAAGTTAACCTCTTGTTATTTACAATCGCAAGAAAATTATAAAATGCAGTGTAATTCTATAAATATATAATTATATGAGAGAGGAAGAAAGAAGAGAAATATTGGCACGCGTGTACAAGATTACATTTTTCTCGATAAACCATTTTGTTATATGTTTATTACGTTCTTATTACAGTTTTTCTCAATATTATTAAAAAATTTTCCATAAAAAATCGCAGTCTTATTAATAACAAATCGTCGATGTAGCACGTTCACCTTTTCGCGCGCGGCAGTAGTACAGACTTACGAATGACGCGTAGTAAATCTCGAGAAACGAAGTTTCGGGTCGGGCCAGGCCGGGCCGAGCCGGGCCGGGATCTCATTTGAGAAATCGCAATTTCCCTTACGTCGTCCGCATACGGTTGCATGCGCCCTCGTCGCGGCGTCTGTCGATATATTCCGCGTACGTTGTAACGACGTGCGCCGATTGCTCGCCTTCATTTTACAGCCGCACGAGACGGGCAACGGCGAGACGCGCGCGTGCGCGCGCGGGGGTGCAACATTTCCTTCAGCTTCCATCAAATCGTACAGCGAGGTCGAAACACCGAGGGTAGCCCGGGGAGGAGAAACGGCGGTAGCACGTATCGCTCAGACATTCGTCCGCACTCGGCTAGCTCTGCTTCACGGCGGGCATTCGCAATTTCGCTTTTCTCTCACTCGACTCCGCCGTCTCTCTACCTCATCCCCTTTCCTCCCCCTTCCCTCTCTCGCTGGGATCTCGCGCTCGTATTTCGCGCGCGGTACTGATGGGAAACGTAGCCTTTACGTCTTATCGAGAGCCGGCCGGCAGCGGTAATCGTGACGGCCCGATTTCGTGCCGCGGACGATCTACTACGGCCGAGGAAACCCGGTGAAAAATGATCCGGTATTTCAGATACGTATATGGGGCCTGCAGCCCTTCTCCCCTTGCGCGGGCCCGCTCGTGTGAAAGGGCGCCGAGCGATACGTGACCGTAGGCGAGTCTTCATAAATCCCCCGTCAATATCGGCGAAAATGTGCGCCGCTGCCAGCCGTTCTATTTTTTTTTCCGTTACCGTTTTTTTCGTTCAAATGTTCTTTACATTACGTTATTTCAATCTATTAATTCGGTAGCCGACTTTAATCAACGTAACCCTTTTTGCCGCGATTCAGTGGAATTATCGATAGAACTTTCAGAGGAGCGAAAGTAAAAGCTCTCTTCCCTTTCTCTCAACGGAAAACGTCCAAACGTGATACCTGCTTAATTACTGGGGCTTTTGTAAGCGAAACGAGGCGAGTGCTCGAAAAGGGAATGGCAAAATCGGTGAGAAGAGCGGAAAAAAGGGACGGAACGATACGACGATACCGATGTCGAGAGGGGTTCGCGAGAATGTCCATTGCTAACGGGCATTTGTATGTAAATGGCCTCATAGTTGCGAAAGTCTCGTCGAGAGAGCAACGGAACCGGCGGAGTGAAGCTAACGAGACCGATCGTCTCGGCGGGAAAAAGAAGAGACACCGGCGGGCAAAAAGAGAATGCCGGAGCGAGGAAATAAAACGATCGCGCGTTTGAGTTTGGACTCGCGTCTGCCGTTAATGTTCCTCCGACTGTTTCCCCTTTTCGCTGTCTTCCCGTTTCGCGCGGACCAACATCTATTTCCTACGCTGCGTTGCCCCTGTCGACAAAACTCGAAACTTCGTTCGCCGATCGTCTCTTGGAACAATCCGCCGCCGTTTCCGACGGGCTAGCAGACAGTCGAAGACCCGGAATGGATAAGTAAAACACGTTATACGTTCACGAAAGACAAGTTGCGCTTGCGTAAATATATTATTATTTTTCGTTATACAGAACGCTATGGAAAAAGTTTGATGAAATTGAAATAATTTGAGTGTTTTACGTGTGAAATTTGATCGGGCTGCTATTAAAGGGAAAAATAATTTCGTTTTTAAACAAGGTAGTTTTATTAATATAATTTATTATTTATTCAATAATGTAATTACCATTAATCGTCCACTTAAAAAATTTTTAATTTCTTTTTTAACTGGGTTTTCGAAGACTGTATTAAGTGATTTCGAATTTGCTTTTACAAAGCTTTCCTTTAAGGGAGTGCTTCGATGATTTAAAAAAAAAAGATAATTTGATGGGACGAATACAATAAATGATGAAGTACTTTCCATTCTAATTTTCTAATTTTTTGTTGCTATTGTTATACGTGATCGAGCATTATGTTATAGTATTAAAGTCAGTTCTTCAAGAGAGGAGTTAAAAAATTAATATATAAGTGACTGTCATAAAGAAAATAATGGATTATATTACTGAATAAATAATTATAACAAAACTACTATAGTATTTATATTATTCACAAAAAATGATTTTTTAGTCTTCTCTAAAAAAAAATTTAAAAATTGATCGAATTATTTAGAACATTATACATACATATCTTCTTACTTTATATTAAATTATCTTTTTTTTAAATATAGTTTCTGGCAAATTAATCACACACTCACATTATATTTTATAATAGTTTAATACGATGAGACTACACATATAGCACATACTTTTAAAATAGGATATTTCAAAAGCGAATTTATCATTGCATAATTCTTTATTATTTGTTATATTTCATGACAGTTCAGTGCGCGATAAGGCTACATATAGCACGTGCTCAAAATAGGGTATTCCAAAAGCAGCGTATTTATCATTGCATAATCCTTCTTTTATGATGCGGAGGCGGATTGTCATTGGTTTGATATTTACGATAATACGCGGGACTTTGCATCCGATAAAGAATTTCTACGTTCGATTACGAGATATACGGGATCTGGACCGAATCCACGTACCTGAATAAATCATCGATACCCGCGATCGAACGCATACGGCGCGGCGCGGCGGATGAGATACGGACGAAATAACGTGAAGACTAAACACGAATTTATACACCGCGCCGTATATTTATTTAGGATGGAATTTATATTTCTTTCCCCGGGACAGGCGGTAAAACGAGATATATGAAGCCGTCCCTAAAAGCTTGGCATGCCAGTTTACAGTCGCGCATGCAGCGACGGCCAGCCGAAGGAGTACGTGCGTACGATATGCGCGCAGGGACGGAGGGGGTTGTCCGGCAAATAGTTGGATCTCCCTTTCTCCTCCCCGGAACCGTATATCATCCCGACGGGATTTATGCAACTGGCACGCATACACGCGCGCGTCCGCGTCGGCTTAACTCAAGGCGGCGGCAGCGCGGGTACGTCGCCGTTGACGGTGGTGCCCTTCGCGTGCGACGTGTACCGCGTCGCGACGGTGCATCTCACCGAGTTGCTACACTGCAGCGAGCGATATAGGATTACCTCCGATGTGTAGGACAGCGAAGGAGAGACGCGTCAACTTAAATTTCATTAATCAAACTGCGAATAACTGGCGTATGAATGCGACGATACTCCCATGATAATATATATCTCTCGCGACGTATTACTCGCCGTACTACGTACGCGGCTCGTCGCTATTCTTAGCCTTTGGCATTCTCTCGGCTTTTGTTCGACGACGACGACGGCGACGGCGAGGTCGGGCCGACGCGACGGCGGGATGGATCCTTGATTCCGACAAATCGGTAAACGTATACACCGTAAACCTGCAAGCTCGTCCTACGCGCGTATAAGCTCGCAAACACGTTGAACATGTCTCGCGAATGGCTGACTGACGCGAATCCGTAATTGCATTCCTCGTGACGCGCGAATACGTTTTAGCTGATTGCACATTGGATTATCTATTCCCGATGCGCCTACAGTTCTCTTGTAACGGCGACGTCAAGTTAAGTGGAATAATAGCCCGGCGCGCACGAATGAGAGAGGTTCATCCGGAGTTATCTTTTAATATCGACACGCGCTCGAATGGCGGACTCCACGGGTAGTTTAGATTCAGCCATTGAACGGGTAATGAGTTGCCATTAACGTGTTGCTGTGTAGCGGCAACCGGTCGGCTCGCAACTGGACTGATTGCCGCCGTTTGCATCACTGCAATGGATTTATTACGCGCGGTGCTGAATCTGAAAGCGGTATTAGTGCCGCCTTTCTAAGCTATAATATCGTAACCATTTCCATCGTTCGATGATTCGGGAAGTTACAGGAATAATTGGCTTTTCATTTACGTGAAAGTTATAATTATCTATTGAACGAACTGCGCACGGGATTAAATTACCGGTCTTTTAAGACGGCGTTTCATTGTCGATGAAATTGTATGCAAATTTTCTTTAGATGTTTACGCATTAAATGTATACGTTGAATAGGATGAAAAAAAATATCAATTTAATTTAATTGCTTATACGATACATTGTTATTGCGTGTCGCGAGAAAAGTTGTACGTAAATTATTAATGGAAATACGCGACGTGGGCGAGAACAGTTTTATGGAAGAGCAAATGTTCATAATAATTTTCCATCGATATCGAATGCGTGTTTGTTTTTGCTGACCCGCGGTAGCGATTTGTTCCAACAGCTTTTTCGAGTTAACCACTGCGAACCGATCGCGGCACGTAACATGTAGAAGGAAATAAAATGGAGCGGCGGAGATAAGGATACCATGTGCGCAGGCACTATAGCGAGGTAGAATGACAGCGCGATAAAGCCGTAGACAGCGAATCGGTCCCGTGTAGCCAATCATTGGGGGATCCTCCCATTCCCTGTTTAATCGTCTCAGCAACCTGGGTTCCGGCGGGCCGATAATGAATACGCCCCGTAGTGCAGTTAGGTACATCTGCAACCGACCATCGGGACATTCTCCGCGAGCGAGAAGGCCTCGCCGAGGAATGTCTGTTTCGCTCGAGAGCGCCTGCGAGAGGAGATGGCCGTCTTGAAACCCTATCGGCGATGAATATTACTGTCGGACTTCTGTTCCGCGGAAATTATGGGAATCATCGATGGAGCTTCAGGCAGGACGTCTCGTTCGCGGCTTGGAAAATTTTCTCGTCGCTCTTACCTTTCGCATTTGATAAAATCTTGCAGATTTTCAGGAAAACTTCCCGTTTAATTATGTTGAATACCGACTTCGATGTTCTATTTTAAGCGTAATTATAATGCAATTGCGTATATCTACGGTTAAAAAATTGCATAAAAATATTAGGAAACATATGTTTCATATATGTAAAACGTAGAGGGAGTTTCTAGTTTGTTTCCGTGCGCTTTGATACGGTTTTTCCATTAATCTGCTTTGTTTGCCGATGCGGTTGACTCTTCATGACCGCAACTCTAACAAAATAGCATAGTTTCGTAAACCGCTCGTTCGTCACAGAGAAATCACGGATAGTAGAGCCGCGCTCTAATCGAGTCGCATACAGATTGGAACGCCACTAAGTTTGATCAAAAGCGGACACACGAGCCAGTCCTCGATCCAAGTTCAAGTATCGGTGAATTCCGATCGGGCGGGATAGCGGGATCGGTGGTAGAGGGAACGGCTCGTTTTCGTCAGAGTTTGCTCTATGTATCGTGTTTAATGCCTGCAACGCGATGTTTTCCTATTGCCACGCTTGTTCTGTGAACAAGCTTTCGTAGTACGCCACGTCGGTTTTGCCGGGAAGCTGGGAGTTAGGGAAAATCGCGCATGCATCGCAGGACAGGATGCGATCGCCTCGGGTGAGGTGCATCAAGATGAGTGAAGCGAGCGCGTCGTGTCCTCGTGTGAGATTGCTCCGAGCATGATTTACGCCGAAACAAAGTGACGATTTCGCAGGTGGTTCGACGCAGATACCCGACATAGCGTCGCGCGTGTCTAATGGCGCCTGTACGTGCAATTACGCTAACGGCCGAGGGCTGCAGGGATGAATTGCGCGTGTCACGGCGTTCCGAGTAGAGGGAAATGGTCTATTCGAACGGTCGCTCGGGCGCGCACCGTGACCGTGTTCCTACGTCCACTGTCTAATGAATCTAAGGGATTGCGCGAGGATCTTTAATCAGATTTAGAGTACGATGTTTTTTTGAATAAAAAAAAAAAATTATATATAGCGTTATTACTTAATATACAATTTAATTATATTTCGAGTCTTGTGTATATTTCTATTTGAACCGATTTTAAGTTTGTTGAAAGATAAATATTAATACTTGAAATACTTGGGTTAATAAATATTCGTTAATAGTCAAAGAATTGTTATTATAGCTACAGTTTATACCAAGGTTTATACTTTACAATAGCTTTTTTCGCGGAGAATTTAAAATGGTACTGAGATATTAAAAAATTAATATTATTCTTTTATATATAAGTGCAACATTATTATTCTTTTTTAATAAAATAATATAGGTATTATCACAATAACACGCGCGAAATTAAAAATAATATTTCTCGTCTCTTTTTTTTTTCAATGAAAAGCAATAATGAGCAATATATCGGACGAACTTTAGAGAAACAAAAATCGAATCCCCAATTGTTCCAGTATTAATCGACATTCGTGTCGAGTCGCGTCACGTTGCCGCGGACCGTTTATATTCGGCTGCGCCTCGATCGCGACAGATTTCGCGAGACGTGCTTTCAATTTCGCGTGCGAACATGCGTTGCCAGGACGCTTCCTCTGCCCCATGACGTTACGTTTCGTCGCGATGCAACGCGATCCGACATTCCGCGCGGCTTACCGATCCGCAAACGGATTCACGCGTGTTCGCGCGGTACGCCACGTGTGTACATTTGCGTGCAAACGAGGCTGCATTCAGACGTGACGTAGGCGCTATCGTTCGTATTTTAAATCCGACTCTTCTCGCATATCGCTTCGAAATTGCTTACTTGACGCTACGCGAATAACTGCTCGCTTTTTCATTGTCATGTACGTTTTGTTTAATGGGCTGAATAGGTTTTTTTTTTCTAAATGTGAAAGAGACTTTACGTATAGATTTATGTATTTATCTACAGGATTGATATTTGTTAACAAAATTCTAAATAATAATTATTTTTTTCTCTACTAATTTATTATTTATGTTTTTATGTATTTTATTTTATTTTTTTTGGTGATATTATTGCCGTGAGTAAGATCTCTTTTGAGATTGAATGTTTAGAATTATATTCAAAATATTTTTATTATAACTAAATTGCACTTAAAATTTCAAGATACTTATTATGCAAACTTGCAGATAAATGGAAAGAACTGTCGACAAATTAACGTTTTTTTTTTAAATTTTTGCGGAGATAATTTGGCATAGAGCGTCGGGATTGTACACTTGGTATGTCACTGAGAATCGGAGCAGACGTTTTGCTACGTGAGCACGAAACTCGCATGCACAATCCCAGGGGCATGTCAGCCCAATCGGACAAGAATGTCAGGTGGTCGCGTCACGGACCACCAGCTGTCCATCAATTCTGTCCATGGGGTACACGGGGGTTCCCGTCTCTCGTTCTGATTACGTCCGCATGCCGGTTGGATTTCACGTGGAAATTGCGACTTTGTTCCCTTCGGGCGCTCTTCCCCCTTTCACCCCCCCTTTCTCTCTCTCTCTCTCTCTCTTTCTCTCTTTCTACCTCTATCTCTATCTTTCTCGTCCGTTGGGCCGGCGGCCCGATGTCTTACAACTACGGCGACACAGAGAATAATGAAGTTTTGCGTTACGAAAGATAGCCGCGAGATATCTTGAGAGTCTGACTGGAAGTTAAATTCGATACGTCGCGACCGGTTTTGTAAGCATGCAATGGACGTATATACGTATTAACTCTTATGCTCTTGTATTTACAGTTTCTCTTGAAGAACTTTGCTGAAATCTTAAGACGTGATATGATTTAATAAATAGATCTTGAGAGTCAATTTAATTTGTTACATTATATTTACAATCGTGATTTAATTGTTGAAATTTGATGAGTTTATTTGAGATGTAGTCTAGTTTTGGTTCTTAGAGTTTAATTTGATATTTAAAAGAAGCTTATATGTGTGTATCTTAATAAAGATACATAATTTTGAATTCTGTAATCTATAGTCCGTAATATTAAAAATTCGTGAGTTGTTTAGACGGGAATAATTAACGTGAAGTATATATTTTTACGATTTATTTTATGTGAAACAGAAATTGCGATAATAAAGGGAATGTTTAAATATAAAATATCTGTATGACGCAGCAGGGAAAAATTGTTAAGTTACGTTCTTCCCAAATATTTTTTGAACAGAGTTTTTTTTATTTGGTTTTAGTCTTTTTACTTATATATATATTTTTTAAGCTTAAACAATTATAATTATATAAACTGAGAACAAAAACAAAATAATTTTACAAACACAACTAAAGATATTAAGGGAGTTTCTTTGTTTAGGCCCGGTACAGCAAGTGGCACAGGGGTTCAAGTAAAGAAAAATATTCAAATGACCATTTTGTTGTCTTTTTTGTTGTACATAGTCTAAAGTTAATAATGGTGAATATAAGAAAAAATTCGGCTATAAAGTACTACCTTCATTACTGAAATAATGTTTTTTTTAAATTGAGAATAAACATTCTTCACTATTATACCACACTTAGATAACTAAATACAACAATTTGAAATTTATATTATATTACTAGCACACATTTACTATACCTACGTGCTGTATTACTTCAATTATTGTAAACTTTTTTTATCTTATCAATTATTTCACTCAGACGAGCAAGTGCATCGTTTCAAAAATTTAACAATATACATATAACAATTTTCTGGACAGCTAAGATGTATCGTTGTAAAATTTCACTAACATTTGTTCATTACTTCTACGTTTAATACGACAATAAAAACTGAAAAATTTTGAAAATTTATCGATTCTCATAAGAGCTCATGTTAATAAAATATTTAATATTTAAATAACTAGCTAGTTCAACTTTCTGAAATTTTGGCAGTCAATTTATATCACTAATTTGAACTTCTCTACAAAGTTTCATGAAAATCTGTTCATTTTGATTTAGCAGCGGAATTCCCTTAATAAGCATTAATACATTTTTATATTCTTAGATTAATCAGTTTTATTTTTTTCTCTTATTTATAGTTATTGTCTCTTATTGATTATTTGAAACAAGAGATATTTTATTTGATATCAATGTAATCCGTAAAATTTAATCTTATTGCTATCTCATCGCATATGTAGAATATACAACTTCATTCTTATACGCACAATGTGATTTGTGTCATAGTACATATAGACCATTAAGTTATTTAAAATCTAGAACAGCTTTTTTTTCTTTTTACTGTCGACTCGATACAGGTTCAATTTCAACTGCGACAACGAAACTCACACTGCATGTTTTGTCTTTTCTTCTCTGTATCTCTCGTTACAAAGCTGTTCAATAACATCGCCCAATTTCACCCGATCTTCTACGAGGTTGCGTGCATAAGCTACGGATGTGTTGCATCCTCATCCCTTTCGTTCTCCTCAGCCAGCTTCTTCCCCTACTCTGCCGCGACTCTCTATGATCTTCGCCGCTGACGTTACGTCGGAGCACCAGCCAATCCGACATATCAATATTGGAATTGCATCTCAATGATGTAACTCCCGTTTCTCTGATCGCTTTGCCAAGTCCCCTTCCGCGGTCGTCTTCATTTTTCCATTTTCCATTTCGTTTCGCGTTACGTTCAATCTCCCTATATTTTCTTTGCGCCAGTAAGGTCTAGGTAGTTAAATGGGAAGCGTTAAAAACACGCTTGGAGGAAGAGAGAGAGAGAGAGAGCGAGAGAGGGGGGGAGGAGAGAGAGAGGAGAGAGTGGCAAAATTGAAAATGGAGAAATCGCGCCTGTCACTTTGCATTTTATCATGTTGCAGAATCTCGTTAGCCTTCAACAATATTTATCTGCCAGTCATAGTGATCGTTTGATGATAATGGCAACGTATTTGTGCGCAGGATGCCCGTGTATCGCTCGTATCATCGCTAAAGTGTGGTGAGTGCGGCCACGATAGTTATAATTGTATGGAGAGCACGTTCTCGTATAATCAAAATAGCTTCTCTTCTAATGGCATTAATAATGCCTGCGTTGCATTTAGTTCGTACACGATTATCTATGTTAAACTACGTTAAAAGTTAGAATGAAAACATGACAATGCATAAAAATTCTTTTCCGTATCTTTTGATACTGGATTTTAGGTATAAAATATACAGAGAGATAACAGTATTCTATATACAGTATTCGTAACAGCGGTGCATTTACATTTTCGAGATTTAAAAAATAGAAAATTCTTGCTCGTTAAAACTCATCGATGCCTCGACCTCTTTTGTTAAGATTTTTAAACACAATTCTCAAGACTCTTACGCGAGCAAGTGCGAAGCTGAAAGTGTCAGAGCCATAAACAGCGATATTATGTGGTATGGCGCGACTATTGCCGTGGCATTGGTGATTCGAGGACTGCGCCCGCAGTGTTTAAGATTCCGAACGCGTCGGTATGGCACCGTACGGTCCGGGATTTCGAAGTCCTGATCCGCGATACTGGTTAAAGCGAGCAATATCGCGATATTCTCATGGGGCGCGAGAGCAACTCGACGCCACTGCCTCGAGACACCACCGTTTATTCCCGATCGCGCTACTTCGACAGCCGACTCCTCTTTTCCTTCGTTCTCCCGTGTGTACTTACGTGATCGAATACGTAAGCAGATGGCTGGCCCGTTCTTCTATCTTCTCCTTAAACTAGTCCCTTTTTTCTCTCTCGCTCTTCCTTATTCCCGTTCACGCGTGTACTTTTACCTCGAGTCAGATGGAAACACAGATAGAATTCGGGTTATTTGCGGGGGTTATTTTAATTCGATCGGAGTAACGTCTCTTTTTCTCTCTTCGGGTTTTTGTCGTTTTATCCTCAATTGGATTTTCGACGGATAAAACGTATAGTTCTTTATATGCAATCTCGTCGTCAGAAATTAAGCGTCAAGTATAACTGGAAGAGCCACGAGGAACGACTACATTCTTTTTTTCTTTTATTATTTAGAAGTATATTTAGACATTTTGTCAAAGGAATAATCTGATGACTGCGAATTATTTTATAAAATGAGCAACTGCCGAATATGATTCAATGTTTTTATATAAAAACGTATAATGTTGAATTTGTTTTAGAACAGTTTCTGTCTTGTAAAGAAATGTTACTTACCGTACGCGATTAAAGCTCTAACTACCCGAAAAGAATGTAGAAAAAATAACGGGCGAGAGAGATGAGAGACAGAGAGAGAGAGAGAGAGAGAGAGAGAGAGAGACTACGTGTACCTGACGTTTCGTAGGAATATGTGCCTCATACTTGCAAGCACCATATGCTTTATGACGTAAAGGATAATAACGCGGAGTTGAAGAGAGAGTCGGCCGGCGGGTGTTGCCTTTTAAACGTTATGTTCCGAGCTTGAATTAGTTTAGTTGCCTTCGGTGCTTTAACTCGCTTTACGAATAGTCGACCAAGTTCGCGCTATATAAATTTAAGTCACAAACGCAAAATGATATAAAAATTTAATGCACCGAAAAAAAGGGACTGGAACAAGATGATTGCGAAATATAACGTCGCACAAAAACCGCATGTAGCACATTTTTCACGTAAATAGGTAAAGTGCAGGTGATATGCGACTGTTTCTTCCGACGACTTGGGGGATAATGCAGGAATGCAAGGTTCTGCGAATTTTTTATAATAAAAGTTGAATTATTTGTATTATTTCCAAATTAATTAAATTGCTTGGAGTATGCTTATAAATTCTGCAACAAAAAATATCGCGATAAATTGAATAAACACATTATTGATTGTGCTAAAGATAACATGTCAGAAATAATATTATTTATTAAACTCATTTTTATTTAAAGAGCTTTCCAATTCGTTGGTGCATTAAATTATTATTGTGGTCTAACGAGAACTGTGTACGATTTTTTAAAAGAATTATTTGACATGATTATAATTATAATGGGTAGCTCGTCGCTTTTCAAATATGCTGACATCGACAAGGTAATATTGTGACTGCAGGCGCAGGCAAGGATCGTCGAACGATTATCGGTTTAAATATTTCGTGTCCCGTGATTGAGTTTTCCGTAACGAAGCGTAACTACGTTACCGGTGTAAAAGCCTGTTAACTTATCCTGTAATGTCTCGACGAATTAACGTCGGCGCACTGCGAAACTTAATTTTGACCGGTATCCCGTTAACGCGGCAGTTACGGTATATACCGGAGAAAGCCATTTTGGATCTCTCTAACGGGCGACCCGTCGGTTGGTCATGCAAATGCAAGAACTGCTTTTGTAAGGGGGGTATAGTTGCAAGAGAGATAATACCGTTACTTGTGTAAGTTTAATTTAACTGTCCCGATTCTGCCTTATATATACAAAACAGTTGTGGAGACCTTAGTGGGTCTCCCGTGGTTAAATTAAACTTCCGTCTCGTATGTATCTACATATCTCGATCTTGCAGTGATACGTACAAACACAGAAGGAAATACACAATAATAATCAAGTTAAACCTTCGTCGTACGAGGTATCTATTTAAATAAATGATAAATCAAAGTTGAATTAAATTATATTCGAGTGTAACGCAGTCAGACTGCAAATGCATTTATTCAATAATGCCGATGTTCATCTGTCGGTTTTTTTTTTAAGTATACTGCATGTGCATCGTTGCGAAACGACGAACGTTCCCTTATCGCTTTGAATATTCAACAGCCACCGCAATAAAAGCACCCGTTTTGTTTCTGCATTCGCCTCTTGCTTCCTCTTATTCGATTAAAATCTCCATCAAAATTTTCGGAAGCGGAAGCGACGGGCATGAGAAGTTGAATATTATAGAAGCCACAGGAAACCAGTCTCAAAACTTACGTAACTACCTAGCTCGTAAAGTTAGATCGTCGAGCTTACGATTTATAGGATTTTTAGATTATATTATATTAGATTATATTGTCATGCTCGACTTATAATTGGTGTTGATGCAACAGTTTTATGTTAAGTGACAAGGTATACCACACACGTGTACCTATAAAAATGTGACTTTGAGAAAAAGAGTTAAACTTTTAAATTTTTAATTTTTATTCTATATATATCATAATTTTATTATATGTATTTTTTATTTACAGTTTATACATTATTTTGATACCTTAATATTCTGATGATACAACTTTAAAGATTTTTACACAATTTTTATATCATTTTCATTCAACCGATATTAACCATTTCTCTTCTGCATACGCATATATGCATATAATTGCACTGGTATTGATATGGAAAGCACGGCATGTTGATCATCATAATTACGATACGTTGTACATGCGTACATACATTTTGCATATTAAGCGTGTAATCCGGGATTGCATAAACACTGCGCTGTATCAGAATTTTTCGCCCGACTGCTGTTGAAATCAGTCGATGCGGTTATAATCGTAACAGGCAGTTGACGCAATCGGATGAAATTAGATTAAGGATGAATCGAATGAATCTCGAACCTGTCCTGATGACAGAGACTCTTCGTGAAGACTCCAACTCGCTCTTGACTAGGTGGACAAGTTTTCTATTCTCATTTCTTTTCTCTTTTTAAACTCGTGCGTAAAGCTTCGCACTTTGAAATTAAATCATTGCAAAATCTCCTTCGCGACATCCGCGACATTATCGCGATATCGGTCACGCGTTTGCGTCATCTCGATTGATTTAACTCGCAGCCGATCTCTCCTAATGGTTATCGACTCTCTCGATCGGCCTGGGGGGTGTTTCCATTTTGCCGATGGGATCCGGGCGAGGACAACACGAAGCGTAAGAAGTTGAAAATGCGGCTGGGGGATGGAAGGAGGTCAAGTTGATTTTATCTCCTTGTAAGCGCGCCTTCGAAACCCGACCGACGTTATTTACGGCCAATGCATTTTCATCGGCTTTACGTTCGGGGTGGAAGCGCGCTCGGCCGCGAACATCACGAGCGTATATCGCATGAACTCGATATAGGGCTACGAGCGCAGCGCGGATTGGATAAATAACCGTCATAAGAGCGAAATGGGATAATGACTTTGATGTATTTTATGCTCCTCCGGAAGTATCGTAGATCGATCCGGGCGGACGATTCGCGTATCGAGATTCTTGCAAATTATTGCGGTAACCGAATTATCCGCGTATTATTGAAATAAACGCGAAGAAATTGGTTTTCTTTAAAAACTGCTTCTTTCGATGCCGACAAAAAATTAATCATTATCGATCTTTAATCACGAAGGTACGTTTTTACTTAATTGGAGAAAAGATATCTAGGCTATTTAAATGTCTTACTGACAGCGCGATGATTTTGAATAGAAATCAGTGAATTTGTTATTTAATTTACAATTTATTTTTTTTCTAAGAAAACACGATAAAGTATGATCACAATGATAAGCTTTGACAGACATGATTGTTTTTTCAGAGAACATTTGTTCTATTGATTAAACACTTGTAATTAATGATATTTTGGACTACTACAATTTCCAACTGTTTCTGAAATTCAATGGAATATCATTTGCAGTCAGTGATCAGCGTGTTTGTATCCGGATTTGTTTGAATGCCTTTATGGAGACAAGTTACTGCTGGATCATTGCAAATACGGTTCGTTCTTTAGGAAAACGGGCGACAACAATCGATAGCGGTTATCTGCGCCGAACCAAATATCGGATCGCCTGGAAGAAGGGAGCCAAGAGTGGCGTATGGGGAAGGATACACAAACGGCGTGCCGAATTTACGAGAGCGACGTTGGCTGTTCAAATACTATCAAATTCGAATCCGATTGAGAGCAGGGCTTAGCGATTTTACCGATCCTTCCCATCTCCTCGATCGAAGGTCTTGGGATTCGATGTTCTCTCTTCGCCGAGTTAACGTTGGGGAAATCAGGTCAGAGCTCGCGCTTATCGATCGCTCGGCGGGAATCTGCCGGGCACTTATTCTTCCGCGCTACGGTCGAAGATGGAAAGAAAGGAGATAAATATCGTTGAACCGGATATCGGGAGAAATAAATAGATAACATAGGTTTTGTATAAACTCCGGGACTTTTGTATAAACTAAGGGACAATTTGTTTCCGAAACAAATGCGAGTTTTTCAAGGGACAAAAAAAAATGAGGAAAAATAAATAACATATTGTTGTATCTGATTATATTTATTTATTTTAATTCGTCGGAGACAAAATAACATTTTTTCAATGAGATAGTAGGAAATAATGAATAAGTGAATAATAACAGCGGGATTTTATCAAGCTAAAAATTAATACAATATCGTCACTCCTCAATGAACTAAAAATTGATTATTTTTAATTAATCAATGTAGTTAAAGTTTGGAGCTAGAGGTTTTTATTTGCTGCTCCAAGAACGCTCCAAGCTTTAACTATGTATTAATTAATTATAAAAATGGCAATTTTAGACATCTGCATAGAAAAAATCAAATTATAACGATTCCTTTGATATTGGATTGCGAATCGCGATAAAGCTTCAAGCATCGCTTGCATCATACATTTTGCGAGAGTAATGTAACAGAGATAGCATGCTCGTTTTCTCGCCGTCATCCGTTCGCTTTCATCCCGCGCGAACGAGACTGGAACGGAGTGTAGATCCCGATAATTATAATCAGTTCGAGGCGAGGTCCAGTACCAAGGCGAGGGAGATAGCGACGTTTGTCGGAGTTGGTGGCGCGAGGGGTGGCGGCGATAGCAACCAGTCGAGAGGGCGGTGGATGCGAGAAAGGGTAGCCCTGTGTAACGTCTCCGCTCGCAGCGACAGAGGGTGGACAGAGCATTTACATCATTTAATTTATGACCCTCCCCGTCGCGATCGACCTGGACGACGGCTCCCCGCAACATATACGCATACACACGCATACCGCGCAATGTGCTGTCGTACAAGTGCACGCGCGTATACGCAGGTACACGCGCACACGCATAAACAACAGTCCTGTGCCGCGTTCACTAATGCACCGGCAGAATAAATTTGCATATGCATGTAACCGTATTCGAACGGAACTGCGCGACGGAAAGAGGGCGGCTGGGAGATGGAGATCCCCGATGGAAGCCACCTACGGGCAAGAACGAGAATGGAACACACATCGGTGCTTCCCTTTCGAATCGAACGCGACCAACCGGGGTGGTCATTGCGATCGGATAGTGGCACTGAAAAAGTAACGCGTTTGCTTTAAGTAATTTCATTTGCTAGAACCCAGTCCTTCGGTTTCCTTCTACGTGTAGTTTTATAGAGATTGCTGCATTCTCCGCTCTTCTCTCTTTACTTCCCTCCTCCCTTTTTCCCCGCTTTTCTTTTATTTACACGTTTCTCACTAATTAACTCGGCTAACGAATGGTAGGTTCTATAAGAACTCCAATACTTGGATAAATCAGCAAACGTGATCCGCGCAAAAAAAAAAAAAATTATTCAGCGATTGCACGGACGCTTTTGTATACGGAAAGAAATGGTTTTGCTGAAGTATCTAAAAATTTAGCTAGATGTAAAGCTGAAAATAATTTTGCTCATTTTAAATAATCATGTGAAATCTTTTAAGCATATGATAACGATAGTGTTGTGAAAGATTTTGACAATTTTGCAAAAAAATTAATAATTATTTTATATCATATTATATCATGTGAATGAAGATGAGATCTACATTTAGCTAAATTTTTAAATATTTAAAATAGCAAAAAAGTGACTATGCAAAAGGGTCTGTACGGTCGCCGAATCAATTTTTTTTCCTTTTTTTCTGTGTATAATTTTGTACTTTCCATGTATAATTCATTTTTTTCTTTCGGAAAATAAGAAAATCGCGATCTCACGATTGTAGCCCGGCTGCCGCCACCGGATGACAACTTGCGGCCGAAACTCCGGGTATTAGCGGCGGCGAAACTCAAGGAAACGGGCCGTCTTATACCATAACCTGTAACGTGTAAACGGGAGTATTTGGCCCGGGGATTACCGAAACTAGAAGTTTGATTGGCCGTGCCAGGTATCAAGTTTTGGCGGGGGCGTGTGAAACTTCGGTTAATTTGCCGGGTTGTACAGGGCGCAGCGAACCGCCAAGTTCGATGGCGCGAAAGCGAAGAGAGCGGAGCTGAGCGTACAGTTTGTTGTCTTTGATTGGATTGATTGGTTTCGAGTTCTTCTTTTCGCGCCGCGACGTTCAGCTTTGTGCCGAGAATCTCGTATTCCTGCCGTTTTAGTAACTGTCTCTCGTCGTACAGCTATTAATACGCGATAAAATGTAAATACAATTTGGATGAGATCATTGTTTAAATTATATGTGCATTATTGACGATCATTTTGTCGGTATGGTGTGCCAATTTATTATAATGTTTGTTAATTTATTATTTAAATTTATTACGATATTTTAAATCAACAATAATTTGCGTAATATTTGGACGACCGCTTTTGAATACTTAACATTGTTTTTGGAATTATCCGCTTACGGGAATATTTCGAAATACCCGGTCTCTCGTCCATTCGATTAAGATATTTTTGACGTCATTGTTGATATGAATACGAATGTGTAACACGTGAATTGAATAATTGATGTTTATAATTTGCAGCACATGCGGATATGTTTTATTCATGATATCTATATTTTCTTATCATAACATTGCATATCCGCATTACAACAAAGCTCTTTTTCTCGCGTTGGGATATTTTGCAGAAGCATTAAATAGGTTTGACGTATCGCACACAGTTTTGTGTGAGATGTTTGCTACGCTCTGTCCAATATATTCGTTAAATCGTATCGATACACCGTGTAGGAGGGAATCCTCAATAAAATTCCAATAAAATTCGATTTCTGTGTGGGCGCCGGCGAAGGAACGACCAGAATTTCGGTGATTTTGTTTCATCGTTGCGGTGAGATTTTGAGCGATCTCGGTGCAGCCTTTGACGTAGCAGGTTAAAAGACGTAATTCTTTTAATTACAGGAATGACACGGTTCTTGTAAAACGCGCGACAAATGAAGGAGTGCCTCTTCGTGAATATTTTCACTCTTTATTCGGGTGTCCGAATGAGTCAACGAGTCCGAGAGCGCTTTTGCATGACTTTAAATTAAAACGTACAATTACGCGAGAACGAATTTGCTTTCAATTAGTATACAATTATCCACTTTTTCTTCTCTTTTTCTCTCTCTTTCTCTCTCTCTCTCTCTCTCTCTCTCTCTCTCTCTCTCTCGTCGAATTCATTCGTTTCTGAATTCCTAAAATTGATTTTCACGTAACGATACGGTTGTGTAATTCGTGTTTTCCATGAGTGACCAAAACGGAAAATCCCAATTTTCAATATCGAAAAGTCGCCGGTAAAAAACTCGACGATAAAACTTTTAAAATATGCTCTTTTTTTACATCTTCGTTTTATTTGTTATCTTTTACGAACAAGATTCAGTTGTGTAAAAGTCACTTGTAAAAATTGAAGCCATCTCTCGCCATTTATTGCGTTATACTGTTCAGTCTTGTGAAATCGTGTTACAGTACCGGAGACAAAAATACCACTCTTGCGGTCTCTCGGCATCGGATATCGTACGCACAAAATTGAATTCCTCAATTTGCTACATACATACCGCGTGATATTCGCTCGCGTTTCACTACACTTTTTGCACGAAAATTTGCCTTGCGAATATTTTCTGGTACAAAATTTTTCTCGACATTTTTTTAGTTTGAGGTAAAATAAGTGCTTTTGAACACATTCTGAATATGTGTTTCAAATTATATCACGTGCATGACGAATTTTATTTCATATTATTGCATTACTAATGAAAAATTGTTTACGTTATTACAGAATGTCAGGAGGCAGCATCAGTTGGATATGGCTCGTGTACTGAAGCCACAACTGCTGCCCTCTGAGCCGGCCCTTATCTCTTCATGGCAACAACGGTGAGTGAATTAAATAAATGTTTAATGTCATTGTGGTAATAATTGATATGTTGTACACATACTTGCACATTACAAATGTCGAAAAATCGTAGTGAAAAAATTCTTTTTTTTGGAGGGGGGGGCTTGGATTTTAATAAATATCGATATTATGATTAATTGCATTGGACTTGGACTATATTAAGTTAAATGAATATTATTGGAATTATTATTTTTGATCATTGTAGAATTAGAACTAATACATAGTCGGCAAACTTTTCTGTAAATCTGAAACAATCGAGGAGAACTTTAAAGTCTTGTTAGCTTCACGTACACCTTGTGAGTATGTGTGCACATTCACGAAAGCCGCTTTGCGCGCTTTCTGTTTCTCTTCCTCTCGCTTTGCGGTTGCTCGGACAGAGTCCAGAATTCCAGACCGCCCCTTCCGGATATTCGTTCATCGTATATCTTCGAGCCGGTCGCGCACTTCGGTACTTACGATCGCCAGTCTACCGATTAGGGAGAGGAGAGAAACGCCGTACGAGTTAGGTGTGACAGTTTAAGGACGGTAGACGAAACGATGTTATGTGCGTCTCTTGATAACGCCGTCAACTGGTCAGTCTGACTTCTCCCTGACGTCTGTATACCAGACAGTCTGTAACCGAAAGACGTAATGCCAGGTCCCAGTATTTCATCTAAACGCCGTCTTTTCGGGTCTTCGATCTCTTTCAACACCATTGCGGTCTTCTAATATTTCTCGTGTTACAGAAGGATTGGAGTGTTTGTTTTATTATTTATGATAAAAAAAATTTTGCTGAAAATGTAATAAATACATCTAATTTACGATTTTCAAAAATTTTCTAGTATATAAACAAGTTATTCGTATACGTACATTCTATAATATATTTAGAAATTATATAGAGACTTTATAAATTAATACTAAATATATAAAGAAAAAGAATATATAGACATTAATTTTATAGAAACTAACGCTCCGAGGATATGCGGAGTATCTGGAATTGAAGGGTTGAAGATATATTTTCTTAGAGATACGCGTACATCGCGAAATCAGCACGCTATTACGTCTGCGAAGTGCTTAATGGGAAGAGCGACGCTGAAGATGAAAGGGCCGTAAAGAGAGACACGACTTCGCGTTTAGGGTGTTCGCCGTTTGAAATACGTGCGTGCCCCGATGCGCCAAGGGGCGCGAGGGATGTAATCGAGGGCTGCTGCGCGTTCGAATCGCGTCGACTTTGCTGAATGTGCGGTGGCGCTTCGATTAATAGTTATTGGTTTCGTTGCCGGTTGCGGACGCCTCCGCCGCCACCGCCACTGGCTTCGTTTTCCTCTCTCCTCCTCGTCCGTGACGCCACCCGTATCGGCAGCTCCAGATAATATTAATCGCCTTCGAATCGCACCGTGAAACGCCCGATCGAACGGGAGTGTGGGCACCCACAGAGTACGAAGAATACACGAGTGTATCGGCAGGAGAATATCGCACGAGAAATTACGCCTTGCATCGTGTCAAAATTTTCACATTAACACGCTAGCGTGTGTTGACAATTTTATAATTTTTAATAGTTTATGCATCGGCATTTATAATCTTTTACGATTAAATAAAAAGAATATTGTTTGATTATTTTTGTGCAATTTTTATTGAATATAAAACGCTAATGTATAAACTAATAAATTAGTAGGGAAAATTTTAACAGGCAATATGGATTTGCGCTTCTGTGCAGAAGTAATTGGCATTTTTGAAAATAAAATAATTACGCGGATACATGGAGTGGATTGATGTACTCTATGGGGGAACAGAAAGGGATGGCTGGTCGTTGGTTCCACGGTCAGATGCAGACTCGAGATAGCGCTAATTGTTTTCGAATCGTATCGCGATTTGTCGTAGATGCGGGCAGTCCGAAGGACGTAACGCGAGCACTATCGACGCGGACATTCATTTTGATCATTACGTCCAACGATGGGGACCGACTTACCGCCGCCGTTCCCAGTATTCGCGTATCACGTCAATGTATCGTCTGGCGTTTATCGCTGGTCGATAACGCGTGGGACACGCACCTGCGCCAGCGTTTCGAATTTTACGTCGCCGTGGACCATTCCGAGGTCGCTGGGAGGCTTGTGACGTGCAGGAGATATTCGTTCCCGTTGGGATGACTGAGCCGCAATGTCATTTAGGCTTAACGAACTCGTGGACCCGAGCTCAATACACTCACCGAGCGAATACTCACGTACATTTACATCACATAATTTGAACAAAGTAGCGTAATAAATTGGAGAAAAACTGCAGGCAAGAGACAATCTAATTTAATAATAATAAAAAGAATGAGAATAAAAACATAATACATATTTAGTAGAAATAAAAAAAGTCAGCGAAAAAAATAAAATTTTTTTGAAGTATGAGACTTGAATAAAACATAACATTGCCAATTTTTTACTTTTCTATAATTTTATATTTTTATATTTGTAACTTTTTAATCCTTAGATATCGGCAATCCATTGATGCCAATATGGCAGCGTGCCTATTTTAGTTTCTTTCTTTATCTCGTTCGATTTATTTCGTAAACATGGTTATTCTAAAAAGTTTAATAGTGAAAGTTGGTTATGAAAAGTTTGACATGAATGAGGGAATAATGAGAAATAATTAGACACCGCATTTTTTGCTGGGACAGGCGCGGATAAACACTTCCTCTTACAGAAAATGGGGAGAGCATAAAAGGGGGGCGGACATAAATATTCAGCCTCTAATCGAGCGCCTCGCTCCGTGCCCTGTCGTCGTTAATTTTCCGTAAAGGCCGATGAAGAGAGTAAAAAGTTAAGGCCGAGTGTATCGGGGAGTGTAAAAGCGTAGACGCTACGTAATGAGCAACGCGGAGGCCCTTCCGGTTACTTTTCCGTCAAGTTATTGCATCCGCGCTCCTTGCCGTCGTTAAAAGGTAAACGAGCGTACGGTTCTTTTTGCGAGACGATGCTTTATCGCTTTATAAGTAGTCACGATGAAGTAGACAATCGTAAAGGCTATTATAGCTTGCAGGTACTGCTTGTAACTACGACGTGCAGCCATTCGCATCAGCGTTTATCAGTGTTGACTTTCTTTCTCCTCATGTTAAAAATGGCAATAAGTCGAAGGAAAATTCTAAAAAAAATATTTGTTCATGTCTCTAATTTTGATTGCCGATCTATTATGAAAATAGAATATCTTTTTAGAATTTGAAATATGGTATTAATTAAATCTTAATTCAGTTTGATTATTTATCACTTTATGAAGCTAAGAGCGTATTTTTTGTATGTAAACGCATTTCCATTTACGTCGATGCGCTTAGGATATGCGAGCATAAGCGAGAACGAGAGTTGATCGCTAGCTAAGGTATAAGATGTAAAACAGCATAGCGAATTAGCCGTGCATTTGAACCTCATTCCGTTTGCGTTGGGAATACCCGTGCTAAGCGAGTCGTGCCTCCAATTTTAAGGTAAAGCAAACCTGACGTTTCCATGCCGTTGGTTTTCATTAAGAAGCTGGGCGGCAAGCAAATGTAACCGACTGGCCGTGCTTAGCATTCAGCCTTGTTTCTACAAGCCAGGTTTGCTATAAGTTTCTGCCGGTCCAGCGACCCCTTCGTAACCTTCCTCTTTCGTTGTTTTGGTCTCGATAGTACATGCGGGGACGATAAAAGCGATATGTAAATGAGACACGTACGCTGCTTGTTCCTAATTAATGTGTCAATTGAAATCATGAATCGCATTGGTATTTTTTGTTCACACTTATTATAATTTATCAAGTTATTATTTAATTAATTACACATATTTTCCGCTTATTCCGCATAAAAGAAATACTATATTAAAGTGGTTTCTTTTGATACTTGTTAAGAATAATTGTCAGATGATGCCGCGCAAGAATATATATGAATACAATTAATGATATTTAAAGGTATAATTTACAAAGCTGAGCATATCTGAATTTTCGAGTTGGGAAAAACAACTATTTCTAGATGCAGCCCATATATCGCATATCGCCAGAAACGGAGCGTCGAAAAAGTTTCTTAAGTGTTCCTCGCTCGTACACTCTGTGTATAGCATTACACGCTCGCTCGTTTCTCATTAGTTAGTCTTTTTTGCCGTGTGGCGTGGCGGCTGGCGAGAGCACCTAGAGTCCCGGACCGGCGCAGAGTAAACGCGCCAACAATTTTGTACGAGGTATACACGCGCGGTCGGTGCATTAGCGAGGCCTTAAATACCGCCACGTGGCTTCACGCGGAATGCTCAAGTGGCTTTGACCGTCTTGGCCTGTGCAAGTTTCTCTCCACGCCCACGCATTCGTTTGCCCGATGTCCGCTACGCCGCCACCGGTCCATGCCACGTACATGTGTAATGTAAGCGCTTCGTTACGACGAAGTCGAGGAAAATGGAAAAGAGAGATTCCTGGTACACCTCTTTCCCCCTTCTTATCCGCTCATTGCGCCTTATTCGCAGAGTAGAAGAAATCAGAGACCCGCTCCGCACTCGACCGAGTTTCCTGCGTTAGCACTGACTTAGCCGCTCTCGCAGCATCTCAGGAAACCAATGAAGTGAGTTCTTCCTCAGAATCGCGGGAGATAAAGTAGCGAACTCCTCTTCTAACTTGGAGGGATTGCTGGGGGTTTTACGTCCAACGCTCGGCTCGCGCTTAAACACGTGGAGTTGCACGAGATATCTCGTTTCCTCGACTCTCGTAGATGTACTCATTTCTTTTTACGTACAAAAGTTTTGCCAGACGTTATGAAAATTAAAATCCGACGGCATTATAATTTTAAAATTACTCTGGCAAGTGTTTTTAGGCTGTCTGCTATCGTACGGTTCGAAGCGAATTAATGCTTTTTGTTTTGCAATTTCTTCTCAAGAAAATTACGTTGCGGTAGAGTTTCCGTTCATAATGTTCTTTTCGTTGTTGCAACGAACGAGTTATCCCCCTTCGGCATCAGGCAGCCCCGAGAAATGAGAAGGGTAAAGCGGGTGGTGGCACGAAGTGGCAAGGGGTGCCGAGGGAGTGAGAGAAGGAAAAGCTTTGTGTTACAGTCCACAACAATGCACGGTGATGCAAGGGCCGTCCTCTCAAACGATAGTCAAGCTAGTGCACAATGGGTTGCAGTTTATCGGGCTTTTATTATTCCTCCTTCGAAATAACGCCCACTTACCGCGTACGTTGTATGGCCAAATATTTGTTTTTTTTATTGGCAAATATTAGAGCTTTTCATTCTCCAGTACTCTAAAGAGCGTCGCACCGCCGGTGTTTGTTGCGGTTTAGAGTAAATTTATTTCGCGTTTACTTTTTTCCAATTATATTTCTACTCGTATCCATATCTCTTTTCTCAATTACATTCATCTAGTTTTAGCATACTTTTATGATGTATAATACTTCTCGTCTTTCGAACAACATCAACGACTCGCAGCCGGATTGACATTCGTTCAAACATTACGGAGCACATATCGAAACTTTAACTTGACAACGGAGGATTGACCGTATATTCGTCGCATTCTCGTTTACCTTCTTTTTCCTTCTTAAGCGTGCACTTAGTTTCGCCCGTACTTCTCGAGCCGATCTGAGCAGAGTCTAGAGTTCTCAGCCCCGTAAATCCTTTAAGTGTCTCTCCGCTTTTACCACCCAACCCTCGGACCATAGATAGCGGGCCAGGGAGTTGGGCTGGTAGAGGTAGAGGTGGAGGAGAAGGAGGAGGAGGAGGATGGTCGTGGAGGCGGACTACTTGCGCAGTAGTTGTACCATTTTTCTTTACGTACGTCCAGCCCGGCTTATCCCGTATCGTTTCCGCGGTGTAGTCGTTCTCTCACAATCAGAAGATTAGACGATAGTCATCTCGGTGATGAAGCCGCCTGGAGAAATAAAGTGAAGCTCTTGTTCACGACATGCGAGATTCTCCTCTCGCGTTTTGATCTCTCCGATGTCTGTATAACGCCGTTCGAGTATACGTGAAAGTAAACGCGCCGGCACGTGCAAGTGCAATGTTGATGGATACACGTGTATTGCAAGACGATTAATTAGCAGGATTGATTAATACGGGATATAAGTAAATAAGTAAATAACGGAACGGAAAACTCTATTACTTTAAGTCGTATATCGTTTGTATAAATTGTAAATAAATCATAGTTTACGAAATGCAATAAAATACCAAAATATTATACCATGAATGTTGAAATTTTCAAGTCTAATTTACATTTTGAAAATTGTGTAATTTTAAAAGATCTAATTATTATTCAATTATCAATTATTTATTGAACGCGAGAGAGATATGCTCGAGATTTTTGCTAGGAAAATATTAATACGTTAAAAAATCTAATAGCTTGATATCATTAAAGTTATGTTCTCTCTGTGCGATCGATATCTTATACATCGTCCAATGAGTTAATTTCAGTTCTTACAAATACCGCGGTAAGACCTCGTAATATAATCAGCGGCCAAAAACTTTCGCACGAGCTTGCACTATTTGAAAAGTTAAAGGATAGTCACAAACTACAACCGGATCTCTGCGTTAATTAAGGGCGCGAGTTTCCCGTTTGTGCAGGCAAGCGGGATGATTACTGGTACCGATACAAGAGAAGTGGCCTTTGAAGAGCCCCTCTTGACTACCAGGTCGTCGAGAGCTAATGTCGCGGTAAGAAATAATTGTGACACCCGACTTGAACGTATTTAGAACCGCGCGCGTTTCTCCCGCGTGTTGTTACGTCGGGCTGCTTTGTAGTCTTGTCCTAACGATGCCGCTCGTTGATGGCGATACCGTTGCCGATGGTGATAGTGGCGATGCTGCTGCTACTGGCGGACGCTCCGGGCGCCGTGATTGTAATATAGGTCAACGTTTACACAGCTGCTTTAAGCTGGATTTACTGAAGAGCTTTCGTCGTGCTACACCAACCGGAGCAAACTAGGACGGCAAATATATTTTTTATCGCACAGTCGCGTACGCCATGTTTCCTCCTGCCACACGCAAAAATAAATTTCGCACGTGCGAAAATGTATTCATTTTTATGACTAATTCTTTCTTACAATTATTCGTGCAAATCGAGCTAACTTTTTATTATGTTTTCTTCCATGGGTTGATATAACGTGCGCGAGTTTTTTTGAATGATTTTTCAGTCGTAGTCTGATTGTTATTATTGATTTAATTATTTTTTGGCCGAATTAACTCTCCGATTTGATTATTGATTTAAATCTCTAACATTATGGTTTAATTCTTTGATCGTAGTGCCTAGGAGTTGTATTTATTAATTAAAAAGATATAATCGATGATCTGTCTCCTTTCAGTGAGCAAACTGTTTTAATTGTAGCTTTAGTCTTTGATCGATGGCGAACAGACCTGCGGCTGCACATTAGCAATGGTTAAATATGTAATCATTCGGGGAGTAGAGCTTTTGGTACCAATAATGCGGCGATAAGATAAGAGTTGCCGTCAACGTGCGTTACTTTGAACATACGTCACCGACACACGCGAGCAGGGAGACGCGTCCGTAAACAGAACTTGGGTTCCGTCTTCAAAGGCGTCGTCGCAGTCTCAGTTTGCACTACCGGCGCTTAGTTTGTCTCGCGGTCTCGCGATCTCCTTGCGAGTCTCACGAGATGGATTGGACCACCAACCGAGCGGTGGAGCGTAGTACATTTGCTAAGTGATTAATCCTACTTCTCGCAAAACCGGGTCACGATATATTTAAGAACTCTTACGAGACTTTTTTTTTAGCTAAATGCCAAGCAGACGCACATACCGAAATATTCATGTTTAACGATCGATAATATAATACAATAATATTATACACAAATATGATATTAAACATTATATTCCTCTAGGCAATTCAAAACAAAACTCAATACACCCTCCAGATGATCAATAATATTGAACAATAATATCGAGCGTCTAGGGACCGTTTTAAAATATCGACGTAAAACGGTTTCGCGTACTAATAACTTTGAAACTAATTTTAATGCTAGATTGTTTAATGAGTTTAACTGAAGTTTGGTCATCCATTTCGCACAAATACTTTAGGTGGATGCAAGGGCTAATGAATTGTATAGCTTTATGAATTATCCGAGTTAATAAATAATATTACGCTGGTGCGGGTTAAATGCATCCCATTAAGTTCAAACCTCTGTTAATAAGTGTTTAAACCGAGGCACATTTGTCAACGGCGCGCGACCGATAATGTACGTAAAATAATGAGATACTAATGATCGTCCGCGTTACATCGCTTTTTACGCGTGAACGATTTTAATTTGGAGTTATTTACATTTTTGGAATTAGCATTTAAAAGACAGACGTAATTAATGTACATTTCGGTACGTGAATAATTTTACAGAATTTTTTTATATTTCTGTTTATTGCAAGACACTTGAACGTGTCTTGTTATTTGAAAGATTAACTCAACTTTATTTTAATTACGATGACACCAACGTTCCAAAGAATAGTTTCTCATTTTGCTGATTGCTAATTACAAATTGGAATATCCACTGCGTTTCCTATTTTCCTTTTCCCTTTTCTTTTTGCACCACCGAGACATTGGTAATTCAAGGGGAAATGCGAGCAGGCAGTGTCTCGAGCGCCATTATCAGGTGGTGCATTCCCCGAGCTTGACTTCGATGCGGTAGCAGCAACGGAGAACGGTTTCTTTTCAGAACGTGCCATGAGAAATTCTAACTAGCAAAGTTTCCCGGGAGTGGCGCGAAAACGGGAACGTGCTAGGGATAAAGGGAAAGCGGGGAATAGCCGGGATGAAGGAAGGAAAGAGCAGTTGACAACTTTTTAATCTCATTGAGATCTCATTGGACCCGCTCTCGTTGTTTCAACAGGACGAAACTCCGGCTCGCGGCAAACAAATTTCGTTCCCAGCTACCCTCGGCAATCACACCAAGGTAAACGCACGTAGGTTTTTGTTCCGTTGATAATCAGTAATAATTTTCAATCCTACGTGATATAAAGGCTCCATACTTTTTACCTGCTTGTAGCCGCAAGTTAAGCGACGAACACATTGCGGTAATACACGCGGAAAAAACATATGGCCAATGAGATAATTGTATCTTGAAAATTGATAAAACTTACTTTTTTATTATTTTGAAAATGTGATAATTAAACGGAAAAAGATATAATATTAAATTATGTTTGTTTTCGAAGCAAGACTGGAGTATACAATTTTATGTTTTATACCCCAGAAAACGTTTTGTTAACTCGACTACCTACTTTAGTCACTAAACAGAACTGTTCGCTCTTCGACGATTGTGAACATACAAGAATATCACGGATCATCACATTTTGTCGTACGTACAGTGCGAAACGGCGACGAAAATGTGGAAATACATGCGACTTCAGCGGGAATGGCGGTCGTTGCTCTCGTTGCCTACCGCGAGCAAAGAGGCGAACGGAATTGGATGCGAAGTAGCTCTAACCCGAGCAGAAAAGGGCGCCGGGAGAAAACGGAGACTTTCATATTTCCACTTTTCGTCCCTTTCTTGCACTTTTGCGCGCGAGATGCCGTTTCTCGAGTTTCCAACAGCTGGAATTGCGTGCTTTTGCCGGAATACGCGAACACGATATGAGCGTGTAGATGAGACAAGTATGCGTAATACATTCATTATGTATAACACGTGGGACATCGAATTGTACAATTAATATTTTTAATTATGCATGTATTATTTATATATGTGTTCTTACGTTCAATCACTTAAGCTTTTGTCTTGGAATTTGTTGTAACTACATTATACTCTTCTAGGTCTTAAACTAATACAATGTTTTTTTAACAGAAGCTTAATTGGATTAATTTTATGCAAAAAATATATTAAAATCAACTTTATTATAGAGAAACCGGCATTACTGATCACTTGTCTCCGCGTAAATGAAATACAGAACTGTGTGCGGTAGGCGAATTGCAATATGGGAAAAAAAAAAAACAAGAACGAGGAAATAAATTATTGTTGGGATATGATTAAATGCGCAAGTTGGCCCGGAAGCGATAGAAATCACTTTGGATGATACGTCGACCGTTTGGAGGGAACATTTGATGCGAAAATCGATGCGACGGGAGAGCCGCTCGATTCAGAGTGATATCGGTGTGGAGGATAATATATGGTAAAGTCCAACGAGTACGAGCACGCATAAACGATAAGCCCACTCTGTTCCTATCTAACTGTTTGCATCGGATGCGTGTCCGATGTTCCGCGTGTGTGTGTACGAGTCGCGGCAGTGTAACGCGATTTACATACCAATTAAAGTCCCCCTCGCTCTTTCTCTCTCTTTTTCTCTATACGATCCTCTAAATGACGCGCTGCAATAAAATCTATGCGAACGTTGCACGCGGTCGTATAACGATTAACTTTTTAAGTCTCTAATATCATCGTGGAGAAAGATGGATTCAACATATTATAGAATTAATAACAGAAATATTTTGGAAAAAATATTTTTGTCAATACACTTCATTTTATTATAGTATAGTATAGTTTCAACAACTGTAAAGAATGCCCTTTATAAGTACCGTTTGAATTACATTTTGAGTTTTAATTTTTTTGTATAAGAAGTCCCTTTTTTTATGAGAAAGAATAAGGTTTCACGACAGCCGAATGTTTTTTCTCTTATTTTTTTCGGATTGTCTTTATTGAAACACACGTACGAATGTTATGCAAATGCGTCCTAAGTATTCCCGTATTCGAGAGGTTTTCTAAGGGACTCTTTACCGACAGTAATAGTGTGCGAGACGATCTCTGAGCCTCATTCATGTATCATTCATGCGTCAGTTTTCATGGGCATTACCGACGAACTGTGAAGTCCGCGAGTTAACACCAGTCCTCAGGCGGTGACTTTCAGATCACACATTTTAGACTATTTTAGCACATGTAAAGTAAATTACAATTGACTTTTAATTCACTTATTCAATACGCGGTTGTTTAAATTCCGAAATTTAAATTTTAACAAGTTTGCAACGCAAGATGCAATCTCAAATTCTTCTGTATTTTATAAATATGTGATTTGTGCAGATTTAAACGTTGATATCTTCTGCATCTAAAGAAAGTTATTCATGTTTGCGGGACAAAGTTAGCAGTGTTAAAATGCAACAAGAGCGCGTTAGCCATCTGATTGATTGTCATTATCCACTCCGTTGTCCAGCTCGTTATCAGCAACGGGAGATGCACGTATCGACGGATCGAGACAATCCGTTGCCTCGATTCATCGTGATACGGAAATGCGCTGTAAAAAGGTGAGAAAAGATCGAGGAATCAGCGACGCGGAGGAGTATTGATGGTATTTCGGTCACGTATAGAGATAGGTGAACGCCGCGTCGGCACGATAGGCTGTGACACCGGATAATAGACTACATACCGCATTATGTACACGTACCGGCTTTGTAACATTATATACCTTTAACACCCCCGCGGGAATTATTATTGCATTCGAAAGTTTCCATTCGGGGATCAGTCGTCCATAAAGACCGCTCGCGAATTGCCGTCATTCTTGTAACAGCGATGCAGCTGGAATATGTGAGCCTGCCGAGGCGAAACTTGATTTTCTGCAGTCCGAAAAATACGATTCAGCAGTCGCATGGATGTTTGTGACCTTGTGTTACAAGCCACTCGAGATCCTCGAAAAATATATATATTTTTTAAAAAACGTATTTTTACTCAGAAAACGCGCTTGACAATTAAAAGTAAATAAAGTAAAAGTAATTAACTCTTTATCGGCAATTGATTTGAAATTTATTGTATTGTATTTACAATTTATATAAACTTGTATTAATGGTACGAAAAATATCGTTTTAACGTTTTTACCGAGATTTCTGATACTGTTCGAGACTTGTTTATGTAGAATCTTTTTTACGGTTTTACTTTATTGATGATAACTTGGATAACAGTGACGAATTTCATTAACTTAATAGTAGTGGAATAAATCGGCAATCGAGCTGCATTCGATCGACGCAGCGATCATCCGATGCAATTTATGTTTCTGCATCCTGGTCTTATGCATCCTACGAGAAACTTACTCCGACTTTAACGCTGATAATTTACGAAAGTGCCTTGCTTCTAGGGTGTGGGTGGAATTAAATATGTCCGGGAACCGAAATCCGTTTCGGAGTAGTGTCGTACGCGTGGCAACTTTCCGATAAGCCGAAGGTCGTTTTAACTTTTCTTCAACTGAGAGATTGAATTTCGCTCACTCTTCCGCTTCTTTCAATTGTTCTCTCTTTTTGTTTTTTTTTTGTTTTTATTCCTTGTATATACGGAGTATTTTCATTTTTATGTGGTTTCTTTAGTTAAAATTTGGAAACATCTTTTATACCAATAATCTGTTCTAAAGACTTATGTAAATCTTTAGGCTGCAGATTAATGGCGAAATAAATTATTTATTCAACTATTAACACACGTAATATTGAAAGTTGATAATTTCTGGAAAAAATGGTATTCAGTAAAATTTTATTTAATGAAAGCTCCTTTCTCTTTTTAATCCGTATCTGATTGTGAGAGAAACCGCATGACTTTTGTGAGATATCCAGTACATATACACTTTTCTCTCTTTTTACGCTTTTCTGTTCGCGCAGAAATGCTTCTGGAACTTTTGGGGAAAGGTATACTACCATTGTTATCCCGCCGTTCAGTGAAATTCCCTCGAAAATCACGGCGAATCGTGGATTTACGTCACCGAGAGCCAAGGAAAGGAAATGACCGGTTGGGGCAATAGAATGACTTCCCTTTGAACGTTCTATCTTTATCTGGTTTATTTGCGCTGAGATAGGTTCACCGCATCGCGTTCGTGCGAATGTTTATTCTGCTCGAACGATGTTCGATATGTGATATGTAGAAATATGGCTAGGCGGAAATCTATTTTCGCGATCTTCGATCGGCCTAACGCGCCACAATAGTTCTCGCCTTCTCGTTTCTATCAATATTTCTTTTTAATCTCAAAAATTGCACGTGCGATGAGAGGACGAACTAATTGTTGTTAACAATGAATTTAAAAATCAGAATGTCAAGTTTACGCACAATTCTTCACCATTGCGAGCGTTTTGCACGTTGCAGTGAATATTAGCATTACCGCGGCGTTTGTGTAACATGATTTGTAACCTCATACCACGTGAGTGACATACTCATTGATTAACATTAATATGTCGTTATTAATTATGCGATGACTGTACGACGATTAATGCGCTGCGAACGGGACAAATAGTATTATTGCTGTTTGTACTTTGGTCTAGACAGTTGTAATTAATTTATTTTGACTATTCTGAAACGTGACTAGCTCCACCCGGTGAATTATCGGAGTTATAATTATCGCTTCCTTTGTTAATCCGCACGCTTCCACGATTTATTAGCGTCGTCGTTAAATTACTTATTCAAAGTCGTTAAACAAAGCATATTTCGCCGGAATGAAACAACGTCGCTCTCGCGTCGCGCGTTTAATCGTGACGTGCATCACATGAAAATTCTAACGTGAAAGTTCGGATAACAGGTACCGGACGCATAGACGCGAAAGGAGCCCCGGCCAATTATTTTATGATCACTCGGCGAAATATCGAGCAGGAGGGATCGTAGCGGTGGATCTTTGTAGATCGAGAAGCTAACGGATGGGCAGAGGGAAGTAAGAAACGAGTTACCGTACCGTGGTCGGCCTCGAACAGCGTTTCACATACACACGTACGCGCACACGTACACATAAAAGTATAATTGCCCGCGGCTGTAGACCCGTCGGCGAGAGAGGAGGGAAAACTTCCTCGATCCGTTCCGGTCCCGGCATTGGACGAGAGCTTCGCCTGCCGAGTTTTTCAGAATTTCATTGCCCGTTCCATTGTCCGAGCCGCCAACAATGGCGCGCGGTGCAATTCGGGAAGGATTTCCTCTACCTTACGTGTACCCTATATCACAGCATCCCTCGTGAAACGACAACGGCTCGGAGATAGTACATACCTCGTCGCGTTCAGGCTTTTTTTTTTTGCTTTTCAATCGGCCGGTATCGCTCGCGTGCTCGCAAAGCACCACGTTGCCGCGGTAATCGCGTGTGTGCTGACGCACAATTTAATGCGTTATCGATTAACCGGCACCCATCGCTCTCGTTCTCGCACGTAATGTGTTATAGCCGTGACGTGTAACGGGAACGGGGCGGAAAAATGAAAATCATCGCGTGAGTAAAACCCGCGGCGCGTTTATTTGCAGCGCGGCGAAGGCGTTCGACGAATATATTTGCCGCGCTATTTACATGCAAAAATTATTCCGCACATCGAAAGGTTGAATCAACGAACGGAATTAGGTGTGCGCGAATTTATGACGCGAGGTACGTGGAAGTCAAAACAAGCTGTTGCTCAAACGAAATTTCTCGCGATATTAAGGGATCTCCCTCATTATATCAAACGTTTCGAAAAATATCTAAACTTTATGGCGCACACTAAATTAATTTTAGGAAAAGGGTTTTCCGTTATCTCGAGTCAATGATGATCCGTGGACCAACGGTTTTGTGGCTATTTCATTTCCTAAATGGGCGGAGTATTTTGTAAGAAGAAAACTATATATTTTCGGTTCTTGATAACGCGGAAAGAGGTCGAGCGCAGATGCTCGTGACGCACAGTATGTTTTACCCACGATAGCGTTTAACAGCCTTCCGTGTTACGTGGTGTAAGCAGTGGATACTGCAACTCCAGGAAGATAATATTCCTTTTCTGATAAATAACCGGCGGCAACAATTCCTTGAATAAGTGAAATAACGAACGTTCGTTTAATAAAGCGGAACATGGCGCGGATATAATACGAAATGGCGTTTGTATTTCCAGTATGATTAGACGTTATAATATTTAATCAACAATTTAATGGCTTTCTACTCGCAAGTTTTTAAATTATGAAATAAGAGAACTTTATGTTTTACTATTAAATGAGAAAATGAGGAAAGATTTTGGAATGGCAGGTACACACTGCCTTCTTTCGCCGTCGATAATTAAAGCTATGTTTGTTATACTGATTTACATAAAACACGTTTATTAGGTACTGAAAAATGTTTATATGGTTACATTTTTTGTACGTGCGAATGTCCTTGGTCTATTCTGATATCTGTACGATGTAAAAGAGACAATGGAACAATAGGTACAGGAATACTGGAATTACGAGTAATGTAAGCGTAGTTTTTCAGATCGATATTATGCTAAGTATGATGCTAAAAAGAAAGGAGATTTACTCTATTAAGAGTGAACTTTAGGATCGCGTTAAAATATCGTTCCACCGCTTCGTTCCCGAGTGCGCCGCGTAATCTCGAGGTATATTACGACACTCGTGGATTAAAAGGAAGGAGCCTTTAGCCGGGCATTAATCAGCGCGAGCTGTCAGGCTTTTCGCGGCTCTCGGAGCGGAGTCGAAGCGAAGGCGATTTATTCGTGCCGGTGCGCGGCCAATAAAAATGCAATTAAAAGGTGGATAATGTGTTATACTGCTATTGTCAGCGGCGGCGGCGGCGACGGCGGTGCCTATAAAGGGAACAAAGGGAGGAGCAGGGGAGGAGAATTAACCCAGTTGCGGAAAATAATACCAGCGAAGGATCTATTCTCGCGAGCTTCGTTCTCTCGTCGGACAACGTTCGGCTCGGAATCGGCCACGTGTTTCCGTCCCGCCACCCGCCGTCTAATAAAGGCCAGTCTCTCGCACATTCTCTCTCTCTCTCTCTCTCTCTCTCTCTCTTCCCTTCCCTTCATCGTCGTTTCTCGTGTTCGCGTTCGGGAGTAGCTATTAAAATCACAGAGAATCAACCGACTCGCGCGATGACGAAGCTACCTAATGGCGGCCCGTTAAATTGAAAGTCTCGCGAACAGTGTATGTGCGAAATGAAAGGGTTTTATTTTTAACTGCCACGGCGCATGCAGTGTTGCGAGATACCGTGCTGTTTAATGAATTTGGAATTCATGGAAAAACTCGTACAGAAAAAAGTCAGTATAATCTCTGTATTTTCCAATAATTAACGAAGTATTATAATTGCATTATAATTGCTAAACTGAATACTTGACCTTTGGCGACCCCTTTTGCCCATTTTGTTTGAGTAATTGATACGAATCGCCAAGAACTCGTTCATCAAGAGAGAATAATGAAATTGTGCAACGATCGGTGAATCGCGACGAGGAAATGGCGATCGCGCTGGGACGCGTGTACGCTATGCGGGGGGTGATATTACGCGCCCCCTCGACCGAAGTACGTTTTCTGCGGACCATTGTGCGGTATCGATTACCGATGTCCGTTGTATTTAGTCGACTGAGGCCCGCAGTTTCCTCGGTGGGCTGGTACGCTATTTTCTGTTCACTGCTTGTCTTATCGCGCACTCGATTTCTCTCTCTCTCTCTCTCTCTCTCTCTCTCTGTCTCTCATCTTTCTCTTTCTTTTCTTCTCCCATCGAGACCGGGCAGGTTCAAATTGTTTGCATTGTACGGATCCTCCCGATGATATTAGCCATTATATTAAACTCCGCACGGAACCCGGAGAGTCGAAAGATAGTGGAACGGAGAGAGAACTCTCCAGCGCCGGCAGCTGGGCGAGAGATATACTTCCCGTCCGTCTCATTCTTAACTTCTTCTCCTTCTGTTTCCGTTCCCCGGAGCATTCTCCTGATATTTCTGCTCTCGCCCTAAGTCCCATGCACGGCTCGCGAAGAACGCCGAAGCGGTAATACACGCCCGACGACGTCGCCGGATGTTTACCGAAGCCGACGAGTTAGTTCATTTAGCCTTTTGCAATCGGATCGACTGCCATTGTCTCTCGAGCGTCCTCGAGCGCGCGGAAGTCGCCCTTCGATCGGGGATTATAAATCCGAAATGGAATTCCGTTGTAATACACAGCAATATTTATTCTAGGAATATACGCTGCGTTGAGTTTACTCAAGTTTCATGCATTTTCAACATCAACTCTCGGATGCGTCGTGTGTATTTGATACGGTTTCAATATGCGGATTCTATTGAGCTGCCACGCGAAATACATCCTATTTTTTTTACATTCTCGTTCATAATAAAAATAATTTTCCTCTTCGTTTAGAATAAGCTCCCCTCTTTTCTCGAGTTGTTTAATCATATTTCTATTTTACTAGTATAAAATCTGATTCGCACATTTCAAGCTCGAGGGAAGAATTTGTTCGCTTTTTGAATAGTTAATTGCATTTGATTAAATTGGATTATTGTTTTTTTTTAACTCGCGATAAATTATATTTTTCATACGTTTCCGTGATGCGAGGCAAATAATGGGATTCATAAATTTGGATTAGCACAAAGGTAAAAAGTCTCTCGCGCGCTGTGAGTAAACTCAAAGATGTGCATAACTCATTTCGAGGAAGCTACTTACCCGCCAGTTTATCTGCCCGTTGCACAATTACGAAACGCGAATGTGTACCGTCCGTGCGATGATGTACACCCTCCCGCGCGTATAGTTCGTTGTACGAGCCATATTGCTCCATAAATACTGAGGAAGGATATCTTCCGGCGAGTCTTTCGCGGGGGAAGGGGAAGGATATTTTCGAATATTATTCGCAAAAGGTGCGACCATTTCGATTACAAATGGATCCTATAAAAGTAAAACACTTTTTTCTTTTTATACTTTATTTGTGCGATGTCTAGATATTTGACAATTAATTATTACAATTATATAATTAACACTGGGTCAGAGTAGTTGTATCAAAGAAGTTTTGGAACTATTATCTAAAATAAAAGCTGTGAAAAATCTGCGTCTGTAAATATACCTGTAGATTCTACAGTATTTTGCAATGTTTTTTTTTAAGGTTTATAGGACTCTAGTAATTCTTGTCCTGTAATTCTTTAATATATCATATTTTAGATCAATAGCATATTTATATTTGTATAATATTGGTATCGGGATATTTGATATAATATATAGAATATCCGTTTTCAGTGAGTATCCTAATTTCCTGTTAGAATATCGCGCAACGGTGGAGAATATTATCTAATATAATACGACCTTACTAACAAGGCATCTATGTTGCATCTCTAATGATGATTTTATATTCATACATTTTTATTAGTTTAGCATTGCGCTCATTAAAAACGTACGTTGGAAGATATACTGCATGTAGTACAAGCAATTTTTCTCATTTAATGGAAATAAATTCATCCGTGACGGTTTACGGCAACTTCGTCATATGAAGGGTGATATTCAGGCAAGGTCGGCTGGCAGATGGTAGTAATCGGAAAGAGGAGCGATGAGAGATCTATCGTCGTGAAAGATGCGCGACTCTCCTCTCTCTTCCTCCCTTTCTCTGTTTCTCTTTCTCCAGCTGGCAGCTACGCTTTATTGCTCGCGTGCACGTCCACGGAAATGCATTTGCCGCGTATCTCACGCTGTAAATCAAACACTACAGACCATTAGGGCGGCCCATAACTCGCCGATATCTCGAGGACCGCCAGCTTATTATATCCTGCATATATAATTCGGCGAAGTGCGGGCATCCGTTCCGGTAGCGGAGCGTGTGCGCGCGCGATGGATGGACCGTAGCGACGGCATAATTGATCAGGCGCGCGAGCGATCGATTGGACGCCCGATTGATCCCGTATGATCGACGTCGTCGTTCGCGATTCATTATTCAGCCGCAGGAGGTTACTGCGCGATCATCGTAATTGGTTTTAATGCCTGAAAATTTCAACGCCAACGGCAGATTATATCCGCCAGCGCGTAATTAATGATACACCCACTACGGATATACGTAAAACGAATACGAATAACCGATAAATATGCCGACTCGCAAATGATGTGAGCTTGTCCGGTCGAATTGAAGAAAGCTGAATAATTCCACTTTTATGAAGTTAATAAATATTTTAGGTGAAAAAAGTCGTAAAAGCGGTAAATAAAACTGCGCTCTCGTCGGAAATAAAGGTGAAATTGTTTCTAAAGTTTCAAATTGGACTCGCGTGATTACTCGTATTTTCTTGGATGTTTGTTTAACATTTGTATAATATATGGACGCATTACGTAATCCCATTTCTTAAGGCTGTTGACAAATTACGCACGAAATAGAAAGGTATATCAAGCGCGGTCCTGAACGTTTCGTGTTGGTCGATCGGGTGCGAGTAGCTGAAATAAAAGGAGAAACGATGATACAAAATGAGCTAGTTTAGTTGATACCGAAGATGCAGCACGTATCGTATACGCATGACAACGCGGTACATACGACTTTCCAGTTTTTATCGAGTGTCTTCAGAGTTTTTTAAAAATTTCGATGCAATCGATATCAATTTCAATAAAAAGTTGGCTCACAGCAAACATCGTAAAAAATTTATCGCACCCACCAGGGATTGAATACAAATATATATTTTAGATAGTTTTTGCAAAATCTCTCTCTTCCGTTGTCTACCTACGCTGTTTGAATTTTCGTTCAACAGCGAAATATAATTTCCAATCAATTTATTAGCACTAATTGGCATTGTCTCACGTGATTAATTAGCGTTTGTAGCGCGGCGCGGCGCGGCGCGTTCTCGATAAATTATTTCCCAATTACCAAAAGATCGCGAACACTTATTTCGAAATGTTAGAAATTTATGAAGTCTCTCTGCGAACGCTAGAATTTAGTCGGGAATAATAAATTTTGCAGTGCCTTTAAAATCGTTGCTGTCGAACAACGGGATAGAGCTTCCGACAAGTGATATATGTTTGCGAAAATGACAAACACGCCGGCGCCGTTAAAATCCAGCGCGCCACGTTCCTCCTTCCGAGATATGTTGTACATTCGGCCCCAGCTGCGCTCATATGTAACCTGTAATAGAATAGTTGTTGCTATTTTTGTGCGCGCCACATCGTACACACAGGAGAACGGGGATCTTTTGATCAACTCGAAACCTCAAACGCGATCCCGCTCTTAAATGCAAGCGCGGATATGCCACGTCAAGCGCACACGTGCGTCGACAGAGCAGTCGTTCCGATTACGTGGACCCTGTGCCTTCCCATTCTATTCTGGTTTTGTAAAAATTTTGCATCTTTTGAAACACATAAATCATAATTTTATTTTTTTTTCACGTACTATTATGTGCACTGACTATACAATTCTTATTTTTAACCATTAACGACGAGATAGACTTTGCACGTCTGTGCCGCGGATTCGTGGACCAATGTCAGATCGCCTAAAATTTTTTTCGGAAGAGAATTCAATAAGAATTCTCGAGTAGGCTTCGTATTCTTCGCGTTCATTCGATCGGGGCCTGGGAGCGCGTTCGACATAATACGTCGTGCACATGCACATGCTCGGGCGTTCTCACCCGTTTCTCTTTCTGTTCCTTTTCTGCGAGCTGTGTTATGCAATGCGCCGTTCGAAAATAGAAGAAGGTTCCAACGACGACGACGACCACGACGGTGAAGTGACACGCTATGCCTTCTCGGAATTGAACGAGAACTAGACGCCCCATCCCGTAGCACGTGCTACGTAGATTTGCTCGTTTCGATACTCCCCTCCGCCTTCGTCCCTCTCTTTTTTTACGGCGTGTTTTACGAGCGACAATTTCGATAGACGGGTCGGCGAATATTACACTTTCCTTACGGGCTGCGATATGCAAAATATTCGATAGAATTAATACATTGCGTTGCAATGATCATAACTGAAAATGGAAAATGAATAGAAATCGTCACAATGTGGCTTCCTATATTGCATGACGTATTGTTCGATGATACCCGATATTAAATTAAAGGACCCCCGGTAATTGGATCCTCGTCATGTTACCACACGAGCTCGCCTGTAGCTTGAACTGTAGCGTGTGTTATTCTGTTACATTTACTTATATATATACGACTGAAACGGGCAGTTCTAACGAAAGTTTGTTATAGTGCGTGAGTATAGCGACTGAATGACAATCAAGCAAAATATTAACGAACGCGCAAATTAATAACGGTCGTGCTGTAAACGAGACGATTGATAATTGCCAAGTTCCATTGATGGTAACTCGGTTAATTATACGTTATAAATATTTCAGTTACACTCATTTGCTTGCTAATAGATACTAAATGCAGGCTATAAAACATTCACACTCTGTCATTTATTGCCACGTTATTAGCAACGACGTTTCTTAAAAGTATTGTTAAAGTTTTATTAAAGTTTCTCTACACGAGAAAAAATAATATACATTCATAAATCAAATCTTGAAAAGAATTTTGAATAAAAGTATTTTTTATTAACAAATTGGCGACAATTACATTCTCGCGATATAAATTAGCTAACTTAATTTTATATTAATTTTTGTAATATTAAATCTGAGATATTTTTGAAGAATTGAAGCAATAGTTTTGATTAAACAAATACCGTTTTTTCTATCTTTTTTTTAAACAAGACTTTATGCAAATATTTTGATGTAAAATATGAAATAGAAGTTACATTAATTATATTTAAAGGCAAATTGAAGATAAAATGAGATCTGAGTTTATTATCGAATTAGCGAGTAAATTAATCGCGATCATGTAGCTGCTCTATATGAAATCGCAGCCAAGACGCAGCAAGACGAATGATCGTCGGTAATTTGATCGGCGATCGAATTGGGTATCACAAACTGTAATTATCATAACGCTGAACTCATCATATCGTCGCTGTGAATTATTGTCCCGCCGCGTGAGTAAATGCTTCCTTTCTGCGCATAAGTAGATACTATTTCCATGTTAATAGCCAATTTCTGTACGCCACCGTCGCCGCTGTTGCTCGCCCGAGAGAATCGCGAGACTGCTTTCGATAAATCGCGATATGCGCGGCGGAAAGAAGCTCATCTATTTCCGGTCGGTTTATAAGCCGGCAAATTTACGACTTTGTCGCCACGTCACTCCGGCATAATTTAGTACGCGAATGCACCAGATACGCCGACATTACGCAAACTCGAACTCGTACCCGCGCTAATTAATAATGCGTCCTATATTGACGATCGTTATCGGCAAATGCGGCACTTTGCGAACAACAGTCTTGCAAATTCACGATGGTGATGGCGGTATCGACTGAACGATATATGCATTTGAATGTTTCGAAATACGCTCGCATCGCGCTTAATTCCGGAGCAACGCTAAACAAGCTCGGCCCGGCTGAAAGCATATTTTGATACGCAAAGGTAGTAAAAGCATATTTTTGTTTTCGGGCGCATGTATTTCGAGTGCTGCGGTACAGGTTCGACACATACGCACGCACAGTACATGCACGCTTGAAAACATATAAACATATTTCGAAATATTCGTCGTGTAACGTGGGCACTTGTCAGATCAATGGTCTTTGTGCCGTTGCAAAAGACCAAAAGATTTTATATAGTTTGATTATCGATCGATATTTGGTTCGACAACGTATATTTTTAACACACGACAAAATAGTAATCACAATGCTGATAAATATGAAATAATAATACTCGCAAAATCATTTCTCGCTTGATCATTCTAATGTGAAACTTCATCCAAATGTATTCTAGTGCAAGGTTTAGCGGATTTGGTATCGCATTAGATATAATTAATAAATGACACGCGATATATTGCGATCGCTATCGACAGGCATTTGCCAACGCGCGCGTTTTATGCGATGGAGTAAAACCGCGCTTTATATACCGTAGCGCGTTCGCGAAATATCGTGATACCGGGCTTAGCCGGCGAATAAATTCGGAAGGGGTAAAAGCATATTTTAGCCGATGCCGAATGTCGCTTGTTACAATTTCGATTCGGTCGAGAGTCGCTTGTCGATGAAACGACGAATCGGGGGGTTAAAAAGGGGGAATGAGAAGTGCGCGGGAGGACTCGCGAGCGATGGGAATCCAATGTTTACCGGCGGAGAAATTAAACTGAAGCTTGTGTCAATACCGTTCTCGGCTTTCGTCACTGTTCCCCCGCGCCGTATACACTTATGTTTTACCTTTTTAAATCCCCCACGGATTCGAAAAGCTTTTTTTTCCCCTCCCAAAATACCGTTATCGTGCGTTGTTACTCGTAATCGGACAACCGACTGGCAACCGTGCGCAATAATCCGCGTATAAATTATATCAACTACCAGCAACATTCTTATGATTTATCAGCCGAAAGCCGATTCAGTTTGTCGACATTGCCGAGGCACGTGGTTGTGCCATTGTTATGTTATATTAGTTGGCAAACATTTTTGCGAAGGGTTGATATAATGATAGGGATAAAAATGAAAAGTGTATTAATGTTACGTAGTAGTATTTTATTGCATTAAAATTTTTATAGCGATACTGCGCGGGTAAACGAAATATTTTCACTTGAATAAATGAACGCTGCTGCGGATTAACGCATGGCTTAATGCCGCTTCTGCAAAGCAAAGTTAACTTTTCAAATGCAATTTAATATGATTTCTGTACAAGTCCGATACAATTTTACATCTCCGATTACGTGCACGTCACTTAACAGAGAGATATTTAAAATGGAATGTGTACAATTTTCATTGTGAAACTTGATTCGATCTCCACGCGATCTTGCCTTAAAGATAAATTCGCTTCTTTGCTTATGCATTTGGTTTTATCGCTAAAGTGCGGAAAGTCCCTGCTGGATTTTCAGTTTTTTTCCACCATTTCTCGTGCATTTTCATCGGACCTTTTCAGATTATCGGTGACCCGCGAGCAGATCTCTTTGTGGCTGTTGCAGGATCAGGGCACAATGGCGCTACAATGCTATCGCATTGAGCCGTAAAACCATAGCTTTGGAAGTCGTAAAGCGACGCGAAACGCGTTGTGAATACTGCGTTACGCAGTTCGCATTCGATGAACTCGGTCTTTTGCCACGGCTAAAGACCATGGATAATTAGCAGATAGTTCGTTGCGTTGAAGCACAAAGAGAGCGAAGCTTTCTGTTCCGTTGAACGTGAAGAAAAAATTTTATTTAATTTTTGTTGGTGGAATGACTCTCAAAAGTTGATGACATCAGGATGAAAAATCCTTTCATTACGTACATATTACAGAGTAACAAAACTGCACAATCTAGGTTGTACTTTGGATTCTTTAGGACAATTTTTCAGTCAATTTCATGGAAGTTAAAACTTAATGAGTTTAAATTTAAATAAACTCAAATAAATGTCATTTAAAGGAAAAGTTTATTAGACAACTGACGAAAAATTAAAGCTACATTATTTTTATTTTTAGCTTCTCAAAATTAAGGTTTGAGTAATGACTATGTAGAAAAGAAGCGTTTTTTTTTATTACATTGAAATCGCATTTTCAATTTCCGATAATATCGTGTCGCTGTCCAAATGTGCCAGCTGTCATACGTTCGATATAATACTTGTTATTGGTTCAATTTACCCGTATCTTTTGTGTTCTTAAAATAAAATAGTACCAATCGAAATCCACTCGAAATTTTTCGTATCAAACACGACCAATCTCGAAAAGATCAAAGACCGCATGTGTGTGAGGGAGGGACAAAGAGAGAGAGAGAGAGCGTACAGGGCAAAAGGAACATGGCGGCAAAATAATTAAAAGTAATTAAAACTGTGTCGGTGGCGCTTTGCGGTAATCCAGCCTCGACAAATTCCATTTTGGAACCCCGGTGTTGTTTGCTGCCGAGCGACCGACCGACCGACCGGAGCGAAACGCGCCACTCCGCTTTCCGGTGCTTTCTGGCCGTTCGCATGTATGCCGCGCGCATCCACTGAAATTATTCGTCCTCGCGTGGAGAGCCATCGGCGCTATTCGGCCGGAAACAGTCGATACAATTTAGATATTCAAGTCGAGCGCCGGGGCCTCATTGTTGCGCGCGATCGGGGAACGGAAAACCCGGAACGCTTCCGCGCACGGTTGGACGCACGCGGAAATTTCGTTTGAGCGTTAAATGCGGCTGTTAAATGTTGCGTGAGCGCGACAGGGAGAATGAGCGGCGGTGCCGCAGAATTTAGTACCTTGCGATTATCCCCGATGCAATTAAGTTTCAAAGTGTCTCGGGTCTTTTCGGGACTTCAGTTAATAGATCTAAAGAACAATAACAATATAATTATTCATACGTCGCCCGTCAAATCGAACTTGCTGTTAGCCGTGGGACATTTCCAATTTTATAATAAAAAAAACTAACATTACATGATAATTTAATCTTCTCTATAAGAGTTTTTTTCTTATGTCGTGTAACTTATCTTAGGTATAAGTAATTCGTTTCTTGCATATAGTTTTGTTCTCCTTGCGTGAAAATTTTCTCGGGTGACGCACTTGCCACGAGGGCGAGCGCGACATAGGAAATCGATCCATCGAGAGAGGATCGCGCGTGACGTATGTATCTATACAATGTTCGCGTGTATCCGTGATGCTGCGCTGCTAGCGAAAATCGAGCGACGCGCAGGCAGGCAGGCAGGCGCGCTAGAGCGGAGTGGAGTGGCGCGGAGTGCATGCGTGCGCGAGTTTTCAGCGGTAGGTAGGTAGGTAGGTAGGTAGGTAGATAGGTAGATAGGTAGGTAGGTAGAGATAGGTAGGCCACGTACGCATGCACGCACGTCGTGCGAAACTCGTAGCGCAGCAGCGAGCGTGTGCCGTGTGCGGATAGAGGAGAGCAGTAGCGAAATACAGCCTCGCGAATGGGTCGATAACGCGCAACTCTCTCGCTCATCGTGGAGTCGGTGATGCCACGCGCTGCCGCGACCCCCCGTAAGCCGAGCTTTCCTCTCATTCCGCCGTAAGCTCGCACTCTGACACATCCATCCGCCACTACCGCTACCCCGTAGTCGTCGTCGTCATCATCATCATCATCATCATCGTCATCATCATCGTCGTCGTCGCTATCTTACACCGAACGACCGAACGACCGACCGACCGACCGATCAAAACCGACCGACCACCCCGTGAAACCACCACCGCTGCTACCGACGCCGACGCCGCCGACGCCGCCGCCACCGCCGCCCCCACCGTCGCCACCTTCGTTCACCACCGCGCGCGAGCAGCACTATCAGCAGCAACAGCAGGAATCAGGAGCAGTACCAGCGGCAGCAGCGGTTGTCACCTCGCGATCGCCGCCACGCGCGTCGAGAGCCGACCGATATAACAACATCCGTGCGAAAACAACGGAGCGATTCGCTGCATCGGGAACGGAAAGCGCGGTCTGACACGCGTCTGGCGAATCCTCGAATCGTCGCGAGTTCTGCCTCCGACAGCTCGTGCGTTTCTGCATGAACGTTTCTCACAACGTGGTACGCTCTCGGGTAGTCGCTGAAGTGATGAGGAATGTAATACGCGAATTCTGTCCTCGAGAGCGAACCTTGTCTGTTCGTGCTCCTCCGGTCTTCGCGTTCTACCCGAGTCATCGTTAACAGGTTGTCGTCGCGAGTTTCGTTTGTCGTCGGTGTCGTCTGTTGCATTCTAGTGCGACGATTCAATCTTCGTTTGAGTGAAATCTGAAACGAAGCGAAGAGGAAGAAGATTCGTCCCGAGCTGATCTCGAATATTGTCTTTCTTATTCGCGCGAATCTTCACTCTTCGCTTAAGTTGAGCTTGAATTTAACGAACGGTGAACCAAAAAAAAAGGAAGGGTTAACAGTTCGCGGAACAGCTCGATCGTCAGTGTTACGATTGAGCGAGGATGAACCCATTTTGCGAGTGAGATGCTTGATTCGCGGCGATTATTAGCGATTACCGCGCGGCGCTCCGCCAGGTGATTGTGGCGTCGAGGTGCAAGCGCGATGAGAGCCCATCATAAACGATCGGTGAGCTTCCGCCGGAGTTGAATATATCGTTCCGATTTCCGTCTCGAGGCGAGCCGAAGTTGATTGAATTGTGCGGTCGGAAGGGGTTTCGGAAGATGCTTCTCACCGAGTTAGATGCCTCTCAAGATCCGATCAAGACGTTCTCCCGGTCAGGCGAGGAGTCGCTGGGCTCTACCGAAGCCGCGCGACTCGCCAGTTCGTGATTAAGATTCCAGATAAGATGCGGTCGACGGTTCTTTTTGGCGGAGAGAGCTCAAGTGATTTCGGCGGGATGATCGGCGAGCGCGTGCGAACCGCTCGGGCTTGATAGTCGATTTTGGCTGGATCTCCTCGACCTCGGAGTGCCTCGTGAATGCGAAATTCTGGCTCGGAGCCGCGCGGTGGTGTTTGTCGTTTGGTATGCGGAACACTCGGCGATTCGTGCGAGAAAAAGCGTCGGTCTCCAGTCGATTCGCGCGGCTTCGGACGTCGCCGTCGTGTCGCGAGTGCGTCGTCAGTTAAGTATTGGCGGTCGGTCGAGGCAATTCGCCTGAAGGCAATGCGACAAACTCCGCGATCGACCGGATATTTCGACAGCGTCGGGTCAAAGTACAAAGCGGATGTTTCTCGTCTGGCGTACTTCGCTGCAATCATTCGAAGGTGATGTGTGCCGTTGTCTTTTTGCTCCTCCACTCGCGGATGAATGAATTTACCGTTCGTTAGAGTGAATCACAACTCGTAGTAGTGATTTTATACATTATGCGAGCTATTGGATATTCGTTTTGAATACGTATTTTTTTTTCCCTGGACCGTGAGAGCCTCGAGAGCTTTTAGTTAAAAAAAGCCGCGTCACACGTTTTTCTGTTTAACCCCCAGTTTTGCGATCAGTGTATGTCAGTGTCGTGCGTTACCTCGACGTCAAAACATTCTGTCCAGTCCAGTCCGGCGCGCGAAAAATGAGGGTGGTCCCGCTTTCGATCGTAAACTAGATCGAATACGGAAATCGACGTTACGATCTTCGGAAGAGATTACGCGTTGCCGTGTTCGCTATCGAATGACGATCGTGCGTGGTAGTGGTGCTTTCGTCGACGACAGCGAGAATCGTCCACGAGTACGGTGATCGTGTGTCGTTTGTGACGCATTGAATTACCAAGGCACGAAACATTAGTGCCCCACGGGAAAATGAAGAGATCCTCTTCGTTCTTCACCTCAAGGTAGGAAGTCGCCTTTAGGGAGTCGTTGGCGCATTTTAAACGAATGTAGAAGTTTCACCGCACCGCTAGTGATACATAGTAATCTCTTTGAGTCGCGCCTACGTTCCACTTGTGACTTTAATTTTACTCCAGAAACATTATTCTAAGATAATTATTCCTCAGTATTATTATGTCATTTTGTGTGTGTTATCAAATGATTATACATAACAAATATAGAACAATAAGCACAACAAGGAAGCGAGGTTATCGAGACCAATTACAGTTGATATAGACTTTATTTATAACGAATATAGTAATTTAAATAATATACTAAACAATACATATTTGAATTTGTAGAAATAAATCTCGATTTGCGTACAAAAAAAATAAATTTTAGAAAATTTTGTGTGTTAGATATCGAGCCTGTTCTTTCTCAATCGCTTACATTATGTTAAGCGGGCGTTTTTTTATATCAGCGAGAACGTAATCGGAAATAACACACGTGCGAATCAAAATACTACGTTCGCCGACTGATGTATATTCTAAAAAGATTTCGGATCCGTGAAATAAATTGCCGAGTGCGTTCCTCGAGGTGATTAATGCCTACGTCAACTAGCGTTCGGTCGCTATTTGTCTTGCGCAATCATCGGAATGCGGACGCCACAGAATTCAATCGTTCGCGGACAGTGGCGCGAGCGCAGGCAGCGCGAATTTCATTCTTGTCTCGTGTAATCATACGACGTACGAGAAGAGAGAGGAGAGAAAGAGAGGGAGGCGGCAATCGTCAATTTATTTGTGAATGTAACCACGCGCGTGGGCGAGTGAGCGCGACGTGTGATGAGGCGTGCGATTTATACCGATTGCAGCAATGTTCGTTAATAATCCTCGAGCGTCCCGCTCTTCCTACGCTTCTGTCGGAGAAGATCATCACGGAAGGTTGAAAGATCAAAGTGTTGCGCGAGAAAAACAATGTGAAGGGGGAAGGGAAGCGAGAGAGCGCTTTGCAGAAGCAAAAACATTTGCTTTTAAACAAGAAACGTTATATTGTAGGCTTTTTCTCACTTCGTCACAATATAATAATTATGTTCTCGGCGTCGTAACAACCAGTCGGTTTGTTTCTTGTAGGTGTTACGTTAAACTAGCCTTGAGGTGGGTAAACATGGTCCTGACAAGTTTTGCTTTCAACGCGCTCTTCTAATCTTCCGGAAAAGATCTTCCTCTTTTCCGAGGCTGGGCTGTTGAAGGGGTAAACATCGATGTTGGCGATAGTATCGCCCTGCGTTTTCGTTGGTTTTACCGGCTCCGGTAATATTTCGTTTGAAAGCGATCGGCGAGGCGTGCCGTGTAAGTAGACGCTGAGAAAACAACGAGAATAACTACGGTGGTGGGTAACTTTGAAATCGGAGGCGTGCGGCGCCGAGCGAAAACTGATGCTTCGCTTATTTTGAACGGTCTCGATCGAGGGAAAATCCTCGTAAACGACCGAAAAATCGGTAAATCCTTTCCTTAGGTGTTTGGTCTATCGTCTAAACGCTGTTTTTTTTTATTTTTGCACAGCGCACTAATGAGATTATCGCATTAATATTTTTATTTGCTCACGCGAGAGAACAATTGGTAATGTGTCAATAACATGTTTAATAACGTTCTACCTAATTATATGTGCGACCGAATGAATCGTTGTTTCGATTACTCGCGTGAAGCTGCTTTTGCTCCTTTTATTTTAAAAAATATTATTTTATCGATACACAAGATCGAAAGTAGTGTTTTTTTCCGCATTAGCATTGCAGGAGTAACGTGGCATTGTTTGACACTTTATCGATGGAGCATCGTTACTGTTTTCGCGGAGGGTACGCGATACATCAGGTTAAAGTATTCGTAGTCACCCCCGAGAATAATCTTGTGACCGAAAGATTCGCAGCGGCCGTGCCGTCGCGCATCGCTAATCCGCTCGCGTTTCTCGTCGCGTCTTCTTTGCGAATCGCGCAAAACGGAAAGTTCGACCTCGGCGGGAATATATTGAAATATCGGGCTTCGATTTCGCGTTTGCCGCGCGAAACGAGGGGGGCCTTCGTAATAACGTCACGTACACATCCCCCGACCGCCATTGCCCCGGCGGATCAAAGGAAGAGAGCTCCTAGCTCGGAGCAATTCGTGCTTTTAATTTAGCTCACGAACCAGTCGGCCCGCCGCCGCCGGCTACTACAACGAACGAACGAACGTGTCCGGGTTATCCTTATTCAGAAATTATCCGAAACTGTCGCTAAATTTCCTCTCACCGCGAACACTCTTCCTTCCAGCCCGCCTCCTCGTCACGAACGAGCTCTCTGTCCTGCGGCTTTTGTGTCCCCGGCATGACGGTAGCCCTGAATTTCCTATCCGACTAATGTATATCGTTACTCCCGCGACGGGTAATTTTAGAGATCTCCATCTCGCGTCTCTCATTTCTCTTTCGTTGCGTTTCCCGATACATTTTACCGCCCTCGATGCTTTCCACGTGAATCGCTTTTAAATTCACTTCCAAGTTTCCCCCGCGAAAGTAACTTTCGCGATCGCAATAATAAGTTGGCGTAGAGCAATTCGCGATGGCGCTCTCTTCTGAAATGGACACTCTTTTTTTTCTTTTAACGAATGTAATCGTAATAGATAGACCGGCGGTCTCTCATGGCGGTGAAATAATTGGCGTGACGTGTCGTTTAAGCATCATTTTTGATAATATCTGTAACTAATGTTACGTTCTGCACATAAATTGTACGTGGGCCTGCGACAGACGTTTATGGTTTATGAAATGTAATTTGTTTCGACGGTAAAAGTTTACAAAATCGAGTGTCACGGCATCGGTGCGTTTAACGAGATATGACACGATCGTTTATAATTTTTTAAATGAAGCGCGAAACAAACGAGCGCGACGCACGTAGCCTAATAAGTATCCGGATATGGCAGGCCCTCGTTTAAGTATGTCCGCGCGTTTTGCTTATTTCGCCGCATGGCGAGCTGCCTAATGCAATATTTTCTCTCACTCTCCTTTTATCAAAATTACCAGCGCTCGCTGGCGCACACGAGCATGACGCGAAGCGCGGAAAAACGTCACTCGGGACGCAGTAAAAACTTGCGCGGGGCAAATTCCACAGCGAAAATACAACGCGTCGAAATGCGTTAACACGTCAAAAGCGAAAATCGTGAAACTATTTTCAGAGCTTATCGCGTCGCGCCTCATTCCGCTCTTTTGTTCGTGTCACGCACTTAAAACATTACCGATTAAAAGGAACACGACGCCAGGCGGCGAATCGACGTGCTGTTCGATGTTGAAGATTTTCATTTAGAGAGACAGTTTCTACTCGTGAGAGATGTAATTCTAATTATCAAAGTGGAGAAAAATTACTTAATCCTAAGGCTTCGCCTTGGGACAGGCAGGAAGCGCCGTCATTAACCGAAATGAGCGGTTCTTCTACATCCTTTGCCTTCACGCTTCTTTTTTGCGCCCATATTTTCTCTTTCAGCAAAGTTCCGTCCATCCTTTGACCTCGACTATCATTACCGAAGAGTTAGTGGGAAAAAGGCGGTCACCCAAATAGATTATACCGGGCTCTCGTAATCAAGTTTGGAAAATCGATATTAATGTACCGTGTGAGATACGCGGCCGTGTCGGTGTACCTTCTAAAACATATGGCGATGTAAATAAACCAAATAAGAGCCGAGCATGCCGCACTTGAATGTGTTCTCATAAAAAAGGCTCGACGGCGAGATAGTAAAAGTGCATAATGTTTGAAGATGCGGCTTACGACGGAACGGAAATGCGTTGAGCAAACGAGTGGAGAGGGTAGAGGGAGAGAGGGAGCGAGACAATGAACGTATTACCGCACAGTCTGCTTCTAATGACGTAACCTGTTGACGAGATTATAATCAGGCGGCGGACATTAAAGCTAGAGCGAAGCCAGGACGCGAGTATCTAACTTCAGCTTCTCTAAAGACCTAGGATGTTACACACGGGAGGGTATATTATGGACACGTACATACGTATGCCTGTATGCGGTGCACGCAAGTTATATTCATACGTTTATAATGTCATCGTCGTCGCTGTGTGTCGAGGGATGAGGAAGAGAGAGAGAGAGAGAGAGAAAGAGGGCGGATGGAGGGCGGTCTTTTGCAGACGAGAGCCGGCTCTCTCTCAGCTTTTCGCTAACAGCGTAAGCGCACTTACCTTTGATCCGGAGCTAGCCATAAACATCCTTTTATCGGCCCTTCGTTAGGGGGAATCAACTAAAAATGCAGAACGACGTGCCATTCAGCGACACAAAGAACGTGTAAAAGCCTCTCGAATAGTGGTGAGGTGCCGCTTGTTGCATCCTCTCGTGCTTCAAAGAAAAAAGGAAAGCCCTCAGCGAGCAACACGTCGCGTAATAAGATTCTTTAATCTGTTAAAATAATCATCAGTAGTTAATTTTATTATAAGTCACGACTAACTTCCAGAATTTCCACTTGCTTTGAAACGTACATACAAACACATGTATTTATTGTACTTTATAAGTTTATTAAGTTTATGTTCTTTTCTTTAGCTTATATTATTAATATAAAATTTTGTCGCAGGAATCAAACCAGTATTTTGGAATTTTATCATGATTTTTCAAGAAATACGTTATTTTTTGTGTTTCTCTTCAAATCTTGACAGATTTTGCTGAATGAGACGCTCGCAATTTTCCGAGCTCGAATATTCCTGACCTCTTTTAGAAAAATTCTGACACGCTGAGCTAATAAGCTGCGTGCGGGTAAAATCGTAAAATCCGTCGTCGAATACTTCCGTGTCGTACAAGGTTTTCGATTACTCCGAAACGACCTCCGTCTCTATCTCTTGCCTGAGTAAGCCCCCGGGAATCTGATTCGCGACTTTACGATTTCGTGTTGCAAGCACGCGGCGCGCGAGTCAGTATAAGCTATGATGGGAAAGAGGAGAGAGAAAGAGAGAGAGAGAGAGAGAGAGAGAGAGAGAGAGAGAGAGAGAGAGAGAGAGAGAGAGAAAAGAAGAAGTTGTAAACCCGCACTTAAGCCAAGCGATAAAAACTTTCGAGGGCGGCATGGCCGCGGACGTATTTCCGGCTCACGGCCGGGACGACTCCGCGCTAAGGTAGCGGTAGAGAAAAACGACAACGGGACCTTCGAGAAGAGATAATGAGAAAGTCGAAACGCGTGCAAGATGGACTTTTCTGTTCAGCTAGAGTGAATCTTGTAAGGATTTATCGGTTGTTAAAAGCAGTTATATATTTTTAGCTTAATTCCATAATAAAGAGAATTAAAAAATTTTAAACAAAATATTTATTAGTATATGCAATTAATTTTTAGCATACAGTAATGTAAATCAATATAAAACGAAAGTACGGTATCTATTAGGTTTTATAGGATTTAGATGGATAAAGATTTATTTTTTTATATTATAAAAAATTATATATAATCTATTAAGGAGATCAAAATTTAATAAAATACACAAGTTACTTTTGATAAGAAATGCTCGGGTCACTGCAAATTAGGCAAATCTTTTGTAAACATGAATTAATCTTACATTGCAACAGGGCATACGACGATGAGCGTTATCTCATGGTCCGAGCGAATGAATTTAGATTACTCTTCGCACAAGTGGAAGCAGATTTTTATGAAGCAGATAATACGCTTCGCGATCTACATTCCACGTGGAGCGGAATAGGCCGTAAATTCGCGTTTAAGCTCCGCCTTGTTTCCAGCTTCTGCTAAAAAATTACCACGGTATACTATCTAAGAAGAAAAATGACGCAATCCCCGTATTTATTCTCTGCAAGAATCACGCTGAGATATTACGGTTGATAAAATATCGCGGTTGAAAAATACAATTTTTTAACATTATGCAGAGCATACACAGATATACGATCGTATTAATTAACTATAATAACTTTAATTTCTATTTTATTTTAATCCAATATATTAAAAAATATTGTTTGAATGAAATTGATCTTTATAGGACGTACATTTACACGAAGTGACATAAAAGAGCTATTACACATAATACAATAGCTTGCATAGAGTAGCAATTTTACATCGGTTGTGAGTTTAATCAAGATCACACGGAGAATACAGTAAAGATTACTCGCTCGCAACAATTACGAATGCGTATGATTTTATATGACGGTTGTCACGTATTTGTCACTTGGCTATTTTTCGTTAAGTGTGTCAACTGCATTAAGTGCACGCGGAAATACGCTCCCGCACGTGTACGCGTACGTACACATGGAAACGGATGGTGAAAATACAAAGAGGCGGATACGAGTGCACCGAATTTCAGAGTTCGCAGTTTATCTTGGCGCATTTGCAGTGGCACGAGGTAAAACACAAACGTCGGCTGTATGGGGTGGAGGATGGAGAGGTGAGAGGGCGGTAATCGGAGGAGTGGTTTCGCTCCCGTTGTTTCAGAGGGTTCAGAGAGGAGGCAAACAGGGGATGGGGCCGAAATGGAAAAAGGGGTTGCTAGCGGGGTTGCTATAGCGTTTGTCGGGAAAAGCTCGTTAAACAGATACTGTGGCCGAAGTTAATGAACAAAGATCGGTGTAGCATCTTGTCATTATCCGATTGAAGGTCTATAACGAGCGGATGTTTATAGCAATCGTTCGTAATGTGAATTTGCGTCGCTAATTAATAGCTTTTAATTACAAATTAACTCGTAGTTTTCTCTTTTTTGATATTATTAAAGATATTGTGATATGTCGTACTCGATTTGTTAAGAATTATCTTGCGCTACAAATTATTTACACACAAGTTGTAAAATTATTTAAGTTTGACGTTGTCTATTTCCTTATTTTACATAAAGTTAGTTTGAAAGTGTATCTTCGAATCGTCGAAGAATATTTTGACGTGACGGTCCGAGAAAATGAATAGTTACGACACGTATCTCGCGAGACAAATAGATATGGGAAGTGTCTGGCGACACAATTGAACTGATCGATAGGAAATGCAAAAGGCGTCCGTGAAAACTCAAAGCCGCGCTATAAACGAGCGTCCAGAGATGTGTATTCTCCTCGCTTCTTTTTCTGCTTCTTCTTCGTACCCTTGGGCATATGCCTGTTTTGAAAAATTGTTCGTACTGCGGTCTCTCGAGCCTACGCCGACACATTTGACTCCCTTCCGACGTCCCCTTTGCTCGCCTGCAGCGCTGGCCACTCTCATCGAATTTTCGTGCCGCCACGTTCCCGACGCGTTCAGATTTATATTTTCTGCCCGTTATCGGCGTCCCCTTTTGTGCTTCGCAATCCCCTTCTACGTCCAGTCTTTCATTCCACTTTCAAAGCACCGCCACCCTCTCCCCCCCCCCCTCCCTCCCTCGGCGAATGAAAGCGCCCTTCTTATATAAATAACGTCGCGGAGTGCCACGACAATAACGATTTAACCGCTGTCAGAAGTGGCGTTTTTTATCGCAGGTGCAGCTGTTCGAGATTCTTCCCGAAAATCGGGAGTAACGATTCTCGATGCTGGGATCACCATATCGCTCCCTTCGCGTCGAAGCGATCCGGATTTTCGTCCTTTTTCTCTCGACCCAACTGTTCTCTTTCTCTTTTCACCCGGTATTCCCCAGTGGCCCCTTATCTCCTGGCGCGGTTCCAAGTCTCCGTTATCGGGTCTTTCTGACGCCAATTACGCGATTTTTCAAATCGACGAATCCTCACCCACGCGAGGACCGCGGGGAAAAATATTATAAGTGACCGCGAAATCGAAAGCGCATTATTGACAATTTGTTAATTATAAGTTTTATTAACTGTAGCTTCCTTACTTTGTGTATGCAAAGAATTAATAAAATGCTCGTGTAACAACAGATAATTAATATCATTAAAATATCAAAGCATTAAATTTCGAAATTTACATAGGAGGTTTAATTTTGTAATAACATTTGTTGCGAGAGATGTTAAAGGGAAATTGGTTTCTCTCTCAGAGAGTTCTTTCGAAGTTCTGAGGTGCGGCGACTAATTAATGTTATCCACGTGCGTTTGCGTCTGTTTACCATGTCTAGGAGCTTTGAGTGAGAGGCGTTGCTTTTCAAGCTGGTCAGAATGGGGCGGTAAAGACGGTACTCGTTTCTCTCTCGTCTCCGGCAGAAGTTCTGAGCCGAATATATCTTGGCCATCTAATTAGTTTCACGCTAACGAGGGTGGGAGTTCGTACTTCTCTTAGTGGGGCAATATAATGAGGCTAACTCTGCACTTAACTTTATGCAGTTATAATATGTAAAAGCGATACATTTCATTGTGAATACATATGTATATACAGTTGCATATATATATATATATATAAATGCGTATTTATGAGTGTATCTGAAATTTTTTTATTAACTTACGGGGAAGGGGATAATATTACGTGTTTTACATATTACATATTAGATGATGTTACTGTTTACCGATGGTAAAATGGTTTGATTATTCTGCATCCTCTTTCTATTTCACCGCTTTGCCACGAAATGCAATATTGTCTGAAATAATATCTATTCACATTTGTTTGCATAATAGACATAAAGGCGTATACGTTCCCGTCATTTAATTAGGTTTGCACTAGCGTAACGATGGTACTGTACACGTTGTGCATTGTAATTAACAAAGTGAATTTTACATGTATAATCATAGCGCATGTCTGCGACTCATGTTTTACGATTTATTTTATGTGACAGAGATAACATTTTAAGTATCTTTGTATTCTTAGAACAATTCATAAGGTACATTGACATATTCTGTTAATATTTTATGTATTACACACAACGTAACGTTTCTACTGTAAGGTAACAGTAATTTGAAATATGGATAATATTATTACATATATACAAATTTTGAATATTTTATTTACAAGAATATATTGATTTTCTTACTAACGTACATATAATTTATTAATAAAACAAGCATAATATTGAAGCAGATATATTTGCTTTGTACATAAATGTCACGATTTATATTGTTTTATTGTTGAAGTAAAGTTATTCGTCATTAATATTTCTCGGTATAATATTTTATTCCGTGAGACATTATTCTTGAATTAATCTTCTGATCTCGAATCTTGAATTAATCTCTGTTATCGAAAATTCTGGAACAGTGGAAAATCAAGGATGTGACGACGTTGCTTAAATGCATATCTTCGTTTTATCTGACGTGTGACGTCTTCAGCAAACGTCGTCGTCGCCGTCGTCGTCGTCGTCGTCGTCGTCGTCGTCGTTGTCGTCATCGTCATCATCGTCTTCGTCGTCTTTGTCGTTATCATCTTCGTCGTCGTCGTCGTCTTTGTTGTCGATGTTCGCTCCCTCGATTGCGCGAAGCGAAATACGGCCTCGTCGTCTAATTAGTTTTACATTAACGAGGTAGGGGGATTGTACTCGTCATACGGTGGAATTAACGGCGCCAATTTCGCATTTAAGTCTACGCCAGTCTCTCCCGGTTCCTCTCTGCGCACAGAGAGCGACATTGAGGTAATTACGGAGTAGCTCTTTCGCTGCCTCGCGCTTGCAACGGGTGGTGGTCCATCCTTCCTCCACCCTCCTCCGTACTCACGTACGTACGTACGTACGTATTGCACGTAGGTACATATCAAGCCACGTATCCTCCGTGTGTACCGTGCGGGGTGAGTTTACGTTGGTTTACCTAATGTCTGTTGCACCGCCTTTGGCTACGCCGGGGCTCCTTTCTCCGTGGCGTGCCTATTAATTAACCCCGAGACGTTAATTGCGTCGCGAGTGGCGGGTGGCGCGGGAGGATCGCGTGTTCTCTCTGTACACATTCGCGCATACGCGGCGCTACGCACGCGATACACGTAGCTGCGAGCGTAGCCGCGCGTCTCTCTCTCTCTCTCTCTCTCTCTATACGTTTAACCTTGCCCCTTGGCAGTCGCGAATAAGCTCTGGCGTAACAGTACGCGGATAAGAGCCGAAAGGGGAGAAATGAATTAACACGCTTAATTAGACGACGCCGAACGACCCCCCTCCCCCTTTCTCCCCGCTTTCCGCTACTTCTGTATTTCTCTTAATTATTTTCAGATATCTCTTTTTTTCACGTCTTTAGTAACTTTTCTTCTTATTTTTTTACATTTTTTTTTTAGTTTCGGCATTTCAGCGTTTAGTAAGATATGACGACATAATGGTCGTTAATGATGACGAAATCGACGAAGAGGCCGAGTATTTGCTAATTACCCTCGCCAAGGAGAGACTCGTTGGATTACTCGACTCGATGAGTGCAGTCTCTTGTCTCTTTCGCAATTTCGTGCAATGCTCCTGGATTAGCTTTCGGGAAATTTTCCGTATTGATGTTGGATACAAATTTTTTCAGTATAATTCTCTTTTAATGGCAAAGTAAAATCTATAAAGGATAAGAAATTTTTAAACCTTAGTTATACATGACGCACTTAATTTTTATCTTGAAATCAGCTATGTATTTTTTTTAATTTAACGAATCAATTAAGTCTTTTAGCTTTGAATCTGATTTTGCGCGGTGCGTCACGTCGGGAGCAACCGAATGTGCGAAATGTCGATAAAGCGGAGAGAGACGAGCGCTCGTTTCGTTGGGGTTGATCGATGGATGCGCCTATCGTTCGAAATTACGTTAATTGGACGTTGCCGAGAGCGGAGAGACAGTTTTCTATGCTATGTCGAGCGTGCACGCGTTTGTCAAGCGGCGAAAGAGGGAACGAGGTCGGAAAGCGGAGGCGGAAAAGGAAAAGAGAAAGAGAGGCCTGATGGATGAGACAAAGAGCGAAACGGGGGAGGGGGGGGGGAAGAATCAATGGACGAAACGGGGAGGAAAAACGCGCGTAGCGGCGGCGGTCCCATTGGGTCGCATTCGAGTGTGTTGCCCTTCGGCCACAGTAACGCGAGTCCTCCGCGTATCGATTCGTCTTTCGAACTTGGAATTTTTCGCGCAGAACGCGCGGTGCGCGCGCGTGTCCGAGCTCGCGCCATACATCATCAAACGCGATTTAAATGGTTTCGAGGATTCGAAACGAGCGATTGTGTGCGCGTCGCCGCCCGGTTGGATTTTATCGCGCCCGCGCGCGACGCACACATCGGGGATTCGATTACACATGGCGAAAATATTTCGAGCGATGCACACACGGAGCTCGGAGCTTTTAATATGTTGTTATTATTTGCGTTTCGTTTTTGCTACGCGAATTCGCGTTCGTTGCATTCTGCATCCGACGAATACAGACGTTTGATGCGCGAATGAATGGGTATTTCCGGGCGACGCCGGGTTAACGTTTATGCGGATTACGTTTATAGAAGTGCGATCAACACAGCGCGACGGTGTTTGCGCGCCGTTCTGTCATCGTCTGAATAAACATGAAATTTTCAATAAATTGCGCGGTATTTTTCGAAAAGTTCCGAAACACAGTTCCGAAACGCGGCAGTTGAATCAAATGGGAGCGGCGGCCGCCGGAGTGCTATTCAGCTCTCGGGCAAAAGTTTGCTCGTTCTCCCTCCCTCAGGATTCCCCCCAGTTGGGATATCCTATTTTGTAAAATACCAGACATTCCCGCGCAATCATGTCCTCGCTTTTAGCGCGTAATGGCGCACCAGACTGCGTCTGACTAAGTATCCAGTCGCGTGGGAGGACGAAGGCGGAGGACGCAGAGCACTGTCGTCGAACCGAGAGACGGATGGGCGGAGGGATGCTGGAGATGGAATCTCGGCATAAATTAATCGACCGATGATAAATTGCAAAACGCGACCGAATCAGAACGGAGGAGAATAGTCGACACGCGAGACGCGGGAGAGAGAGAGTGAGAAGGGGGGAGGAAGGGGATGCAAAAAGAGATTGTCAAGGGAGATGGATGTCTCCGGTTTCTCGCGCATCTATACTATTGCATCACGGAAGTGCTCTTCGGCTCTGTCGTGCATATCTCCTCCCTCTCTGTCTCTCTCTCTTCTATATAGGGATGTCTCGCATCCAACTTAAATTTCTTTGACGAATTTGTCGACTTTTCCTCCCGGAAGTTCCAACGCGGAACACTTTCTGTGTGTCCATCATTTTCGTTATCGGACTTAAAAAGTTTCCTTGGCTGGAAACGTTAAGATTTTTCTACACGCTCATTGTTTGCGCGAGACCACACATTAATCGCGACTTTCTAAATAGTGTCGTCATTCCCGAAATCTCGATTCTGAAACAGCGCGGAACGGATTTGCGAGATGACGCGGCGACGGGATTGTCTAACTTTGGCACGTTTTCAAATTCTCGCGGGAAAATGCTCGGTCGTTCATATATTTTTATCCTTCTTATCAGCGATCGCCAATATTATTCTCGATTCGCGGCTCCTTTTTTTATGTGAATTTCTGATCGGTTGCCTTCTATATGTGTGTTTTCGAAGCGTGGCGGTGGCAGAAGTTTCGATAAATTTGGAATTTCTCGGAAAGGTTCGCCGATGGATTTTTCCGGGGCGCAGAAGTTATAGAAGGATGCTGCTCCATTAAATGGAAAAACGTTCTCTTCCACCATCTCTCGACTTTCTATAAAACGATGGCGCATTCTCTTCGATTTTCCACTGGCTTCGGTGGACTCACCCTGATTTTTACGTTCTCCTTCTTATTGCTTCGATTAACTTGGAATCCCTGGATAGAGACCGGTGTAACTGTCAGACGCAGTGTCACCAGAATCCCCTTGTCGTTATATATTCCGCGTGTATCTCCGCTGTCGTTACATATTCCGCATATATTTCCGAGAATCGAGATTACGCCGACTGGTCTCGATTGTCTTCGCCGATTCGCTCGTTAGCACGGAGCTCCTCCGAGTTAAAAGAGTTCGCGCGAAACGAACGTCGCAAAAAAAGAAGCGTACTATTTCCCACCTGCTTCTCCCTTTTCGTGAAGCTTCCTGGATTTTTCCCCGTTTCGCTCCTTCCGGCGCAACGATTTCCTGCCTGTGACATGGCCGGACTTTTAATTTTAATCATCGACCGGGGAATTATAAAAGTTGCTCTCGCTCGAGGACGCTTTCAATTAAGGATTTCCGTTTCTCTCGGGACGATCAGTCCGGTTGGCAGGAGAAAGAGAGTGAGGAGAGGAAAAGATCGAGGAGAGAAATCGGGGACGAATGGCTGAGGAGAGTTTTTTTCGCCTGTATCTACTGGCCACACTTATTCTTCACTTGCTCCCTCAGGAAGGTAAACCGCGGGTGAACAACGTGCGAGGATTTTTTCAATTAATTTTACGAATCCGAGGATCTTCGGGGACTATTTGCGAAATTAACTTGTAACCTACATTATTGTACCCAGTTTCCACTTGTATAATATATCAGAAGCGGACATGTGTAGGTATATGTTGCGATTGCAATGCAATATCAGACACATGTTATATTAATGTAAAAATAATTCTATCTTCTCTTATGTATTGTATCATTAATGTCGTGTAAATTTTTCAAACCAATTTTTGAAACTAACTTGCTTCTCATTATAGTTAATCAACTGTGGGAAACGAAACAATGATTACATAAAGAATTACAGGGTAATTACGTCTTGGAAATATGTTACAACACACTGGATAACAAAAGCTACGTGTTGCGTCCGGAAACAGTAGCATACAGTGTATGTTTCCGTTTCATGGAAAAATAACCGCAAGATAGCTAGGGCTTTTCCGTTGACAATGGAAGCAAAAAGGACGAAAAAGTAATTCGACAAAATAAAACATTTGTATGAAACGCGCGCGCGGTGCCTTAGGCGGTGCATTCATTTTATGCGCATGTGCGCCTAAAACCATTCGGGCTTTTTGTGCATTTCGCGACGGGGCGAGGCGGAAGGGTGCGAAGGAGCGCAAGACTTATGCAAACGAAGGTATTATTCTTCCCGTAAGACTTATGCGAAGCAGCTGCTCTCGCGACGCGACCGTTCTCAGTCGAAACTGCGATTATGGTTGACGTAGACGTACAGTCTAGTAATAGCGCAGGAACAGAGATTATTTGTTGTGCTAATTGCGCTAAGCAATTTGTGGAACAATTGCTAAAATTAGACGTAAAAATATGTTGCTTTGATACGCTTTATTTCTATTAATAATTACTTTCTTCATTTGGTTCTTATTAAACAACTTTTTAATAATATAAAAAATTCTTTTATTCTTTTATTTCTTTGCTAGTTTCGTAAAAATAAAAAAATTAGCATATAGCATACATATGCTTGTCATGTAGTTTGTGAATTTTGTTTGTTAATCTGCATAATGATATACCTCGTATATTCGCGGCAAGAAAGAAGGCAAGGAAATTAGTTATTAGAAAGTGAATTAGCTAAGGTGGCAACGAATTAAACATTAACGTGATTACACGGCGAACACAGGCGAAGCGTAGCAAATTTCGAGGCCGCTCGCATTCTCTTTGTGCAACTAGAGATCCACGAGCTTGCGCTAATCCGGCGGTTCTTCGAAGCGTATACATCCTCGAGAGGATACTCCGAGAGGATAGATTGCGGCGTATATATCCGCCGGTTCGCATAACTTCTCCGAAATCGAATTCTGCAGCGGTGATGCTATTTGCGCGAGGTGGAACATGCATCTAACGGTGCTCGCGTTTATATACGGACATAAGAGGATGAAATGGAGGTATCAGAGGCTATACATATTTCTTATAGTTTTTAATTAAAATTGTAAGCGTATACTTTTTTGAAATCTCTCTCTCTCTCTTTCTCTCTTTTTTCTATTTTTCTGTCTCTTTTACTTTTTTATTTGGATCTTAAGCTTTGAAAAACTGGTAAATTTGTCAAATATACTTTCAATATCTGATTGTAATTAGTTTCTTTTAGCACTTCTTGAAATCAACATTTCTAAGTTGACCGCTTTTTCGATCAAACTTTCAGTCCTTGTGCCCGTCACGGCACAACTTCTACGCGACTCTGTGTTTCCCATCTTATTATTAAGTCAACTAACTTTTTAATCTTCATTTTCATGCAATTACGCGCGGAGATGAATTATTGGCTTTCCGTCGGTTTCGGTTGCGGATAATCGAACACGGTAGGATATCCTTCGAGATATAGGGTTTCTTAGGCGCGATAAGGATGGGAACCTTGGCTAGCAACATACTCTCCGTGTGTGCGATATCGTTCTACGATTATGTATCGGCCATCGTTGCGAGATAACTGTTCCTCTGGTGCTCACAAGTGAATCCAACATACGATATCGCGTTTGCAGTACGTGTAATTAAGTGGTTCGAGGAAACGGGTAGATCGAGAAATTCTACGTAATGTTCTCTCGCTGCTGCTCTGAACGATTACCGGTGAGGGATAATACCACGAGGGGACAAGTAAAGCCTCCGTCGATGGAAAATCGATACGTCTCCAAGTTTGCGGTGTATCTCGGGTTATATCTTCTTTTTCAAATACGGTTATTAATAGAATTAATCCTTTGCCCGCCGCTGTCCGAGCGATTCTTAATCGTATCACTGGTATATATGCCGATCTGTTAGATATCGTATTCTCCTCTCTTTCCGCTGTTAGTACAACACATTAGAGCTTCCCAAGGGTCTCTGCTGGGAATTGAAGGGATGGTTGAAGAGAATTAGAGAACAGGCTGCATAGTTTGCTGCAGTATATATTGAAAATTAATGTGTCGCAAAGTGCGCGACGCTAAATTATACCGCGTTATATCAGATTTTAATTATTGCGTATACAACAAGTCATAACATAAAGTTTTTATCTGTTTGGGGATGAGATTTATTCGAATTGAGGAATATCTCAAATGAATGTAATATAATAATTCAGTGAATAAGCGAACACATAATTACAAGGTGATTTAGAGCAGAGTGGTAAGAAAAAGGTAGAAGGTAATTTGTATTTTAGGAAAAGTATGTCGTGGCTATTTCGTTCTTTTTGTGAGAAAAGAAATAAGAAATTAAATTGAAATGAGAGGTAATGGGGACGGTCTCGGTGCACGAGTGCTTTCGCACTTTAAGATTCGATCTCCCCGGCAATCCCATTCGCTTGGCGTGATTATACGCGAGTTCCATACGGCTTACAGCTGTCTGTCTAACAGTCTGAAGCCCGTTGCGAGCGCCTCGTGGAAGCTTGGCATCCGCCGTCCATTGCCACCCAGCGCGCGCAGCAATGCAGCAATCGCGCGGTAGTAGGGCCGGAGCACGTGTAATTAAATGCAATCAGGCAATAGAGTACTCCGAATTGCCGTGCGTTTAGCTCGCTTCGAACTGGCTGCTTCTACGATCCTCGGGCTCGTCCGGCTCTTACGTTCTCCGGTCAGGCTCTTCCATTCGCTTCCTTTCGTGCCTCGTCCATGCCGACCGGCGAGCAAGCGAGTGAGCGAGTAAGCGAGCAAGCGAACGAGTGAGCGAGCGGAACGGACGCTCACGCACGCGAGCGGAGCGAGCAGAGCGAGCGTCGCTCGCGGCAACGTCTATTCGGCATTTCATTCGACGGACGGACTGGCGGGCGTGCCCTCGAAAGAGCGAAGCTGAAAGGCTTTCAATTCGATAAAGCGCTTTCAGCAAACTTCAGCTCCGAGCAATTAACGGGAATTAATTCTCGTTTCTTTTTTCATCGCTCGCGCGCACCTGCCTCCCCTTTTCTCTCCGTTAGCGAGTCGCGCTCTCTTCTCTCGCGAGAGAAGGCGGCGAACGCGAGAGCGAATTTCTCGTCATTCGGCTAGAGCGACCCTTTGCACGACTTCTTATTTGATTTAAGATCGCTGAGCTCCGCAGTTCTTGAAAGGGCCCCGCTCTCTATCTCTTTTCCTCTCCCTTTCCATCTCTTTCTCTCTTTCTCGAGCACGGAGATACGAAATTTGTTTACCTGAAAGCACGGAATCCCGACGATGTAACGGTACTGAAAGAATGCGCGATGAACGATCGTGTCGTTCGTTCTTATCTCTTGAAAGTTTCCTCCCCCCCTTTTACTCTCCCTTTCTTTTACGATAATTTAATGCTGTTTATCGCATCTCAGCGCTTTAACGAACAAATGTTTGTTGGAAATGCGATATTTAAACGTATAATATTATAGAACGATTATAGAGTGAAACAACAATTTGTATACGTCCGTATATACGATTGTTAGACTAATCTCTATGCCTCGGCGTAGGAAGTGATGCAGAGCGGAGAGAAAGTCGTAAACGAAACAAAAGCGTCCGAAAATCGGAAGCGCCGTTGGAGGGATGGCGGGCGGGATGCCTCGAATTCTCGACAGGAAAAGCGTAGACAAAAGGGTTTGGGGGGCGGCCTATAATTCAGACTTGATGGCTAGATGGACGCGGGGAGAGTGGACGGGTCGCGGCAACGTAGAGGAACAGTAACGGGAAAGAGGGGGCGGGAGGGATTGCAAGGGAGAGAATTACGAGGTCACTTCCGGTGGCGCCTGCACGAGCTTCCGCTTCCGGTCGCGCAGCACACTGTCCCTCCTGCTTCAGTCGCCACCGCGACCGTCTCATCCTCCTCCTTCCGCCGTCTCTCTCTTCTCGCGTCTGGTCCTGGTGGCTAGATGGCTTGGTCGCTCGCTTTTCTGACCCCCTTTTTCACCGGAGATCCCCCACCTCCTTTCTCTCTCTCTCTCTCTCTCTCTCTCTCTCTCTCTCTCTCTCTCTCTCTCTCTCTCTCTCTCTCTCCCCCCTTTTCCTCTTCCTCCTCGTCCGAGAACCTCGTCCACTATCCGGTGCAGGACCTCGGTGCAGCGAAACTTCGCACAATGGCGTAACTTGGCCATTACTATCGCGTGCCCATACTCCCCGGTCATACCCTATCGCCTATACTTCTTCCTTACCGGAGTCGCCTCTTCCCCCTCTCCCCCTCTTTCCCTCCACCAAAGTCAACCCTCCCCCTCCTCCTCCTTTCTCATCCGTGCTCGTGTTGCATTATGCATATCCCCCACCAGATAAATGGCGGGTGCTGCGGACCGTTCGGCGGACCGAACTCATGTACATCTATAATATAGGTTGGCGCAGAGAGTGGTGGTGTCCAGGAGCTCAGGAAGTTTCTCGCTTAGGTGCGCAGGTGACCCGTTGTAACTGGCGTAAATTGTCGTCGTTAAAGCGAGTCCCCCATAACGGGCGCTCGATGTCGCACACACGTGGCTAAGCTCCGAAAACGAAAGCGCGCAGAAAATAAATTAACGACAGTATTACGTCGTTATTTTTACGTTGAGTAGAGTATAGCATGAAGAAACGAGACTGATTAATTGAAAATTAATGATTGGTGTCGCGTAGGAACGAAATGAAAAATGGTAATTAGATTATTCAGTCGAGTCGGATGTTGTGAATGAATTTGGGTATTCGGTCGATTCCGTGAATGTGCCAGTTATTTCGCGATAACGGGAAAAGACAAGCACTATTCTTATTTCTTCTTTCATTTCATAAAATTTCATTCTGGCACACAACAATTTTCTCTCCGGCGCGCGATATGTTGGTATTATCTACCAGAAAAGAAGCTCTTACGCGTGAGTTTTTCCCGAGGATTTCTCGCTGGGTGAAAAATGGTGACGCGGCATACTATCGCGAGCACGTTGCAGCATAACGATAGCGAACTCACGAAGGCAAGTGGGTCACGATGCAAATAGTCGAGTGCATTTGTGCAGCAGAGCGACGGACGACGACGACGAAGCGCGCCGGCGGTCGGTGCATCGAAAGCGCGTGGATTTGCGTCACAATGGGACGATGAATTTTTCCCGACGACATTTTGCCACCGAGTAAAGAAAGAAAGAAAGAAAGAAAGAAAGAAAGAAAGAAAGAAATAGAAAGAGAGATAGAGATCGAGAGAGAAAGAGGCGCATTGCTATACCGCAAACGCGAGAGAGCTGCCATAAGCGCTGTTCTTATACCGTCGATTGGCGTTAACTGCGAGACGCGCGGGAAAGCAATATAACCTGGCGATCGTAATTACGGCGGATCGAGGGAAGGCAATTTCCACGGTTACAGTGACCGTGAAACGATTATTGGTCCTGCCGGAGCCGTTCGTTCGCGGTGAAATTACGATTAGGCCAGTCAACCGACTTCACTCACGAAGCCCGCTCTGCAACGTGCCCGAGACGCGGCCGTTTAACTCCGTTTGTTCGCCGCGGTTAATTACGAATACTCCGGTGTATTGCGCGCTGAAAGAGTCCAAGATACGCCGCAGTTAATTACAAGTGGGGATTACCGTCGGTGTAGGATGATTTTAAGGTAAATGACTTGGTCGATGGCTCTCGTAGATTCCGAACGGACGTAACTACAATTTGTCGAAGCATTATCGATTTTTAAAATGATTTTCAAGCCGGGTTATATGATCGAATTTCAAACACCTTGAATTGTGAAGCGCACGAAGCACTATCGATTATTGACACGTGACTTGGAATTCCGCCAGTGAAGTGAAACTGAAGTGTAAACCGTCATGCTGTTGAGATATTCAGAAAGCTCCTACCGACTTTATATTTCACTATCATATATTGAGCGTTGTATTATCTAGTGATAGAAAAATTAAAGCAACATTTTTTTGATAGTTTTGAGTACACATTCCATTGAAAAAGAAAATATTGCAATAAATGCAATTAATTAACTTACTACATTGTTTGTATACCGATTCTACTTTGATCAAAATTTGTGTAATACATGAAAAAATCAGGGGTAAAATCAAGCGAAGAGAATTAAAATAAAACCCATTTTATTATCGCTTTGTTATTTGCATTTAGTGTATAAATCTCGATCGAGTCTATTTCTTTTCGCATTTTTGAAACAGACGTTATAAATATTTTGATGTACACATATATACATTTTATTTTTACTTTTTTAAAGGAAGTTATTAAACATTGACAGAAGCGAAATCATAAAGTTAATTTTATTGTACGAAAATTTTGTTGATTTTAAATAAAAAATTGAGTAAGAAACTTCTGCATTCTTAAGTGATAAAAAATGATAAAAGACGTACATATAATAGTTTCTCTTCCGGGTTTATTCCATCTCCAGCGTGCTCGTAAATCTCGATACGAGCGGGAAAAAGTAATCAAAGGAGAATAGATCTCGAAATTTAAGTAGATATCGCTATGAGAGTTAGTCATTAGTGATGCGCCGTGCAATTAGGCATTTAGCAAGTAGAAGAGCCCGCTCATGGGCAGGCGGCCAAGGAATGCAGACACGATTACGCGAGCATACATCGGGATCTATCGTAACAATCCTCAACCACTGGCGGTGAGGAAAAACATGCCGGTCGTAGTTTAACGCGGGCGTGACGAAAAGCACCGGCCGTCTGCAGGCCACGGCGGCGATGCATATCGGCGCGGCTGTTACTCGTGCTTTATAGCCACTGTTCGAAATATTTAATGCTGTCGGTTCAACAATGCAACGGAAATGCGCTCTTTGTCTTTGGACACGGTGCATCAAATCAGCGCGTCCAATTTTTATTTCTGGTGATATAAAACGACATTTTCCACCGACAACTCGCGATGCAACTTTGGGAATTCTATGCACAAGAATAATAGTTGTTCTATTATATAATATACTTTTGGAACTTGTGTGCAATTGTCTTTTATTTAATAAAAATCGCGCAAAACAAATGTCTTAAATGTTCATGTTAACATACGATTTTTGAAAGACAATTATATTCTTTTTTTTTTTTTTTTTTTTTTTTCAAGTAACAAACACCGCTTTTTTACATTTAATCTTTCTTTTACATTTCGCTTATCAGTTACAAGATCTCGTCATAATATCACTGACACAACAAGGCTCGACGACGTGGCAGTTTCGATACGATGATTTTCTATGACGGTGATGGAATTACAGCGAGACAATGCCTGTCTTCGCTGAGCATTGCAGAAAAAAAGACGGGAATCTGAGAGGGGGAAAATATCGTCTTCCACGAACGGCATGATGACTAACAACGTATACGTGAATCGTCGACGTGAGACGCGCAGAAACTGACGCGTTTTAACGAGCGTCACTGAAGCCAGCGCTATTCTGTTTCATAAAGCCAAAAACAACAAAGCAAAGGATCGCATGAAACACGCAAATAGCAAACATTAACATGGTATTTGTACTCGTTGATTTGATTGAAGTATTTTTCTGCGTTTCTTCGCGTTCTCGAAGTTAAAAAACGAGCGTAACCTAATTAATGCTGCACGACTTTATTCGTCATGCAGCATTAATTAGGTTACGTTGCGGCATTTTTTCGCAAGTAAATAAGGTCTGAAATAAAATAACAAGACATGTTGGAAAAATATTTTTATTAATTTAAAGCGAAACATATAATAACTTATTACACATTTATATATCTCAGAAAAGTCGTAGAAAATCTGTTCATCACACACTTTGTAATTTAGATCCATAAACAGATGGGAAAGAGGCGCGCCGGATGATAACACGGGTTTTTCTCACAGGGGAAAATAGTCGGCCATTCGTCACCGAACGGTGATCGTGTACCATAATATACCGAGTCGACGGATAAGTTATTGCGAGGGACAGGCATTAATTTCGGGCCGGGTTGCCGGGCGCGAGACGCCGCGCCGTCTCGGAGGTCGACAGGCCGCGCTGTGTGCGCGGTGCACGGTTGAGGATCTCTCCCCGGAGGCTATTCCGTCCCGTTAACGGATAGCTGTTGCCCTTAGACGAATCGATCCTTCTTAGACGGCGGCGGCGGCGGCGGCGGCGACGGCGGGAGCGCCGACCCGCCCGCGGGTGAAAGGAGGCGAATTTACCCGGGACTTTCTCCTCGCGTTCGCGAAAGGCAAACACTCGCCGCGCCGTTCGTCTTCCCCGTTCGTGTAACGAGTCCGCGGAACTTGCCGAGACTTTCCCGGATGGGAGGAATCGGCCCGGCGCTCGTTCCTTGATTGACGACGATGTCGGGGAACTGCGGCGAACTTCTCCGCGTGCGCCGTTACTTTCGTGCGCTTTGATTTCGCGTTCGACAGACTCGGATACTAATCCAAACATCATTATTCTCCCGATATTGACAAGAGGCTGTACAGTCGTCGACATTGCAAACATTACATAATTTTATGTAATGTACATTTTATCTATCATTACTCAAGTATTGAAATAATTAATTATGTATTTTTGATGGAAATTTCAGTAAGATATGCGACATGTAAATCTTTCTACCGTTATCGTTTGACGGTTTTTCAGGTCACGTTTATCATATGCTGCGTGGCATACGCACGATTCATTGAAAAATAAGTGTCTTCTAAATCTCGAATATACATATTAAAGTCATGACACAAAACGTGGATTTTTGACCGAGTAAACGGTAGCTACAATGCGACACCAACAATGCGAGGGGTGAAAGAAAGAGCAATTCAGTCCCGCTAGCTTGCCTTCGAAACGACCCTGAAACTCTCGTAGTCACGCAAGCACGTGGAATGCCGCACGGTATATTCTCACCCCTTTTGGCGGCATTGCTTTACACTCTTGCACGAGGGTTGTAACGACGCTGCGGAATTTTAATTCGTCTCGCACCACCGACAATTCAGCGGAGGAAAAAGAGAGAGGCGTCTTAGAAGGCCGCGGAATTCAACTTGCACGCGATAATTCTATATCCGTGGTGGCTCAATCGAAAACCAGAACACAAAAACTATTACGTCGTGTACATTCAGTAGTAATAAAATACAGTCTCTGTGTGTGTGTGTGAGTTTGTGTTTGTAGTCACAAAAAGCTTTCTTGATCCTACTTAAAAAAGGGAGCTTTAGAATTAAATTTACAGTCGGCATTAAATGGAAAAAAAATTTTATCTCGGATATCGTCTTTCTGGAAGGAACTGCGATTGTCCTCCGTTTGAATATATCGCGGTCGACTTATTTTACTTTGAATTAATCTCAAACTTGAAAATAGCTCTTGTATCTTTCGTTTGGCGCGAGATTACGTTGATCCTTTGTTTTGTTCGTCGCTTTCAGTTAAGCCGTACTTTTTCCAAACAGTGAATTCTTGCATTCAGGATGTCGCACTGTTCTTATCATTAAATAAAATGCAGCTTTTATCTTATCCAAATACTTGAATTTAAACAGAGCGCGATTGAATATCGGAAATGCATTCTCGTTAAACCAAACGTGCTGGTGGGTTTCCTAGGAGAATCGTGACGTGCATACGGCAGGGAAGGAAGGAAGAAAGGAAGGAAGGACAAGGCGCCAACAAAATGCGAGTCGGACAGGACAGGGCGCGACGCGTTAAAAAGTTAATTAAACTACAGTTAACGTGAGATCGCTGCCGCGACGTGCGAAACGAGGCGGGGTGCGACGACGGTATATTCAACCCAGTGTGCACAATTCCTCATTAAAGTAATTCGACGGACGCTGACAGGGCGCAGGGCACGGTGACGAAAGGATTAACGCCGCTGCTGCCGTCAGGGCTGCGAAGGGAGCCAGAGTGACAGTAATAACAGACCTGTCTGTCAAAAATGAAGTTTCGCCGGTCCGCGCAGTAATCTACGGGCCACCGCAGCGGTAACACCATTCAGTCGGCTATCTGTCAGCTATTTTTGCGCCCGCGCTCCAACATCCGCTGTCGCAATCGGCTGCCCGAGCATTACGGAGCATTTCGAAATATATATAAAAAAAGAAGGAACAAGAGAGAGAGAGAGAGAGGGAGCAGGGAGGGACGCGTCAATCGATCGATGGCGAGGTGATTTCGCGTCGATATAACGTCAGCGTGATTTTGAAAAAGGGGGAAACTCTGCGCTTATTGCGCGGCATTCGATATCCTCGCGAAATTGTGACGAGTAACAAGCAGATTGGAGGGCTGAAGCTGTCTTTAACGTCACGCCGTGTCCCCTTCGTGTTTAATCGCAGTTACGAAATTGCAGCATGAAACGTGCAAATGGCTTTGCGTGTGTATACAGGCGGACGGGAATTAATAAAGCTTTGTAATTATTGACATAGGTAACGACGAGTACATACATACTTTTTGCAAAATTAAAACTATGAAAAATTTTATTTTTATTTTAAGAATTTTTTTGCTATTTTTATAGTCGTTTTTTCTAAAATAGAGACTAAAAAGATTTCTTAACTTCAGAAAGAATTCTAACGAATAGATTAGTGACAGATATTTTAAAAAATGTACTTATATTGTTTAAGAAAAGATTATAAGATTACAAAAGGAAATGTAATTTTAATACATTAAACCTTATTGAAACACGTACTGCTATTATTTAAATAAATGTTATGTAAAGCTTTAAATAACAAAACTATACCGCCCACAGTCTATGTTAAATATAAAAATATTTTAAAAAATTACAAAATACAAGTGTATATTTTAGAATTCGATCATGTTGAAGAGATGTGGTGAAAGGTAAACTTCCAATAACACGTGTTCATACGAAGTTACGAAACTCTCACACGCCTGCATCTTAATGCATATCTCGCTCGCGATTTGAGCCAGGAGGGGATAATATCGGAATGCTCATTAGCAGCGGCCGCAACGACGACGTGCACGCGCAGTATAGAGCGATTCCGCGAAATCTACCACGAATGTACGTCAGCTAAAATTTCTGGTAACGACCGATAAGCTCTTTTCGGCCTCTCCGCTATGTTCCCAACGGCTTTTGGAAGCATTCCATGACCGTGATGCACACGATTCACGCGAAACGCAGCCATAAGCTCGCGTGGGCTTAATCAAATGAACCATGATGAATGGAACGGCAGAGTCGAGGCTATAGAGCGTAGAGCGCGGATCGCACTCGTTTCGCCATTAGTTGAGCCCCTGCCAAAAATGCGTGACGATGTCTCGACATTATGACGTTTCTCTAGCAATAAATAGACACCGTGTGTCGTTTTTATCGACTCACCGCTCGATCCTTTCCCCTTCCGATGACGTCAATGTAACACGGTTGGATCTATTAGTAATCGCGGATCGCGGAAGGGAGCGAGCGCGAAACGTAACGTTTGCTAATGGCTGCGTTTTTACGTGAAAAGATGGCTAGAATTTATCTCGGCGGCGCTCTCCCGGATTGCGCATTGTGTTCGGAGAGGGAATGTCTTTATCCACGCCTGCAAAGCGTATTTCGTGCTGGTATGAAAAGTGCATGGAATATTTTAATTAAATCTGTGGCCTTTTTTCCAAAGCGCACGCGCCGGTCCGTCGACTGGCAAAGGGTAACGTTTACAGCCACGAAATACGCTACCTTCAAATAAATTTATCGCCGCGCATATAGGGTAAGGGTTCGGGATGTGAATAAATAAATACCGAGTCTTAGTTCGCGTCGGAAGCGTTAAAAATTTCTCGAGTAGTTGCCCCGAGGATTACGCGCTCTGTGCGATGACGAGCATAAGAGAGTCCGCGCCGCTGCTCTTGTATTGTATTATATAATCTGAACTTAAGCTACTTCGTTTATATTTTGCGAGAGATTAAAGTATCCCTTTTCCAACATTTTCTCTATAATTAATCTGCGCATTAAGGATTACGGAGAGCTTTGTAAAATTATTACTGTAATCTTGCTACGTAGTTACTATTTAAAATGTATCGAATACTTATCTGCAAATACTAGATCGTATATTTAAGCTATTACGACAGCGCGCAGAATATTCCGAGATGTCATGACTCACGGAGCCGCGGTCTATATGCAGACGTTCAGATGTGTGAGTGTGACAACGACGTTACAGCATACGAGACAGAGAAACACAATTTATTTGCATACGCACTTGATAACACCGTCGCGTTGATGCAATCGAGTCGCTCGCTCGCTCGCTCGCTCGCTGTCTCAGTGATCAACATCGAATAGAATATAACCGTGTTCATTGTTACGGCTCAACGTCTTAGAATTTTCTTTGGAGGACCACTTTGTGCGCGAATGCCGTCGTTTAACGTGAAATAAAATTGGAATTGAGCTTTCCAATATTCGAGCTTTTCACTAAATTTCTTCGCTTTGAAGCGCATCGTATGAGAGATCTTTGTTAAAGCAAAAGATCTTTAAAGTTAATAAAAAATAAGGCTTTATCGTTAATAAAGTATAAACTTCCCGACAAAATTTCTTACGCGAAATTTTTTATGTTTTGACGAAATATTTTGCTCAATGTAATCAGTTTGCTATAAACGTTCCTCTTATGTTTCTCTCCGTAAGATCGAGTATCCAATATAGCACACGCGTCTAATAAATCCCGGGACTTTATTTAGTTTACGCGAGTGCTAATTAGGTGAATGAGACAAATAGAGCCGCGCTATCTCCTCGTTTCGTAAATCTATTAGAGAACAGTCTCTAAATTTTCGTGTCCTGCGCGTCGTAAATTTTGCGAAAGGGAAAGAGAGAGGTCATCACACTCTAGGTCTAGAACAAAGTAGAAAGACGCGATTTCTCGCAGGGATGACTGATTTGCAATTACTTAGGTTTAACAAACCCATCGGCCCAAACTCGATACATTATAGACATTCATATACACATTTTTGTGAGCAAATGTTCGAAAAAAAAATAGAAACGAAATATAATTTTAGAATATTGCTATCCTTTATCAAGCAAGCATATAAATCTTATTATTGTTTCTATTATTTTTAAATTAGATTACATTTTGTTTCTATTTTTTAATATGTATATTTAATTTTAAAAAGATTTTCGTAATTCTGTGGCGCAACGCCATTTTTGCGATTTATGATCACCGCCGGGCTGTCCTTATGCTCTGCATGACCCGGGACCGTAATTTTCTCAGCTAATGCGCTTAACCGTCGTCAATTCGCGGCTTGGCTGTATCGACGCGCCTCGATCTCCCGTCATTCGAAACTAGATCAATATTATCTCCGTCGTGTGCACACGCAGTATTCGCGATTTAAAATGCCTATAATCTCTCGATAATAAAATACAGAAAGAATTAATTTAGATTTAAGATACACGTAGCAGAAAGTTTTAAAAATTGAACAAGAGGTTTTTATCACATGGACATGCGTCTCTAACGCAGTATGAATTAGGAAAAACTATAAATCCTTTTTCTATTTAAATCTTAAATATTTTCTGGCATAAAACAATCGACGTTTCGTAATGTTTTATCTTATTGTGCGTTTTTTTTTTTTACATAAAGAAGCTTAATCGAATTCTCGCACACGTTGCCAATCCCTTGGGCTTCTGGCGTTATCTGCGGGATCGCGTGGAGAAATACGCGAACTCAAGCGGATTATGACTTCGCGGTGGCTAGAGTACGTGCTGCTTCTCTCCTCTCTTCTCTCTCTCTCTTTCCCTCTTCTCTCCCGAGCGTCTGCTTCCGGCTCGATAAACCATGCTCCGCCAGATCCCACCTTTTTTGCCCTAAACGCGCGGCTGCGCGTCCCGCGGATTGCGAAAACAAACGTTTGCATTCGGCACCGCGGGGAAATACTACGGATGGCGGATCGAACGATAACATTTGTACTACGAGAGTAAGCCTGTCCACGTTTCTCCTCGTGCCGGGGTTATATATCGGAGATACATCTCGGTCTGGAAGATCTTAAAAAAGGAATCGTTTGTTTTTCCTCGATACATCCACGAGTCGTTTTAACTCGACGGATCGAATATCCTGTTACAACGCACGGGATTTTATGAAGTTCTCAGTTCAGATTTTCGACGAGATTTACGATTCCTCTTAATTTTCGCCTCTAATAAAACGCGTAACGTTTATTTTACAATACCATCGGAGGCACACTGTACATCATTGATTATATATCTTTCATAAATTCTCGTCGTAATATTGTACTTTTCTTCGCGGCGTCTTTCTCAAAAGATACATCTTCGAAATATATTCATTTACAATCATCCTACACACGTATACACGCCTACGCAATTTCGATGCGCAATGTCGCCGCGGAGTTATTCAAAACAGCTAAGATAAATGTTTCACCCTGTACACGAACGGATTCAAATGACGCAAGAAGGAAAGCGGTAAAAGGGGGATAGATACGAGACGCGGAGAGGAAGAAGAGGAGAGAGAGAGAGAGAGAGAGAGAGAGAGTGAGAGAGACGAGCACGCACGCGTGGCGAAGCGCGTGTGCGCGAACGTCGGGATGCCGCCTCCCCCTGTGCCACAGCGGTGGCAGAAGGACGCGAGACGACGGGGGGCGATCGGACATCACAGGTGATGGGCGTCCCGACGTCGAGAGCGCCGCGACGCAGCGCACGGCAAACGCCTGAAAACCAGTCCGTAAACGAGAATCCATTCGTTTCTTTCTCTCTCTCTCTCTCTCTTTCTCCCCTCGCGTGTTTGTTTATTCGTCGAGCGCACGTTTCATCATGTAGCTTTCTCGCGCCGGTTGGCTTCGACTCCGTCGATGTTAATCTTTCCGTAACAATCCTTTCCGTTGACCTCTTTTTAAGAGCGGGGAACAATACGCACGCCGGAGACGTATTTGTATACGTACGCCCTTTCCCCGCGCCGCGTCGCGCCGTTCGTCGCTCTACTCTACTGGCCGGCCACCCCGCTCGTCGCTCTACTCCACTGGTCGGCCTGCGCCGCGCCGTGTCGCGCCGCGCCGTGCCGCGCCGCCCGTCGCTTTACTTCACTACTAGGCGCGGGACGCGCGTCGGTGCACCGCGCTGTCCGTTTCTACTGGGCGCTCCGCGCCGCGCCGCGCCGCTCATCGCTCTACTCTACTACGCGCGGGACGAGAGCGCGCCGCGCCGCGCCGGTGCACCGCTCTCTGTTTCCACTGGCCCCTCGTCAGTCGTTCTCGCTCGTTCTCCCTCGGCGGTTCGTCGACTGGCCGTGCGACGGCGCTTGCGGCATCCACGAGAACGTCGTCGTCGTCGTCGTCGTCGTGCTCTCCGCCGTCGGCGGAAGAGAGGGTCGGTCCTCGCGTGCGCGGTTGTTGTTGTCGCCTTCGTCGTTGTCGTCGTCGATCATCGTCATCGTTGTCGTCATAATCACGTCGTCGTGGTCGCTCGGCGTCGACATCGCGCGCGTGTTTCCGTCCGGTGAGAATTGGCTCTCGGCCTCCGCCGTCGCCGTCGCGACGCCGGTTCGCGCGCTCGCGAAAGTGTCGCGCGTGATGGAGATTCGTACGCGCGTGTCACGTCGCGGTGGCTGTTGCACCCCCGTTGTTGATTACCGAACGTGGCGCCATAGCGGGGTGCGTTCACTCGCGATCGGAGTGTGAGCGAGCGAGCGGAGAGGGAGAGAGAGAGAGAGTTGATCTCCGCGGAGGATCTCGCGGAGGACCTCCTCCATCGATCGGCGATTAAGAGGATCGATCGTCGCCGGTTGTCGTCGTCGTCGTCGTCGTCGTCGTTTTGAGAAGAGAAGCAGTGCCGAAGCTGTGTCCGCGCGCGATTCCCGTCCTTCTCGCGATTGTGCTGTGCCGCGGCTCGTGTCGTAACGAGAGAGGAAGAGAAGGAGGAGGAGGAGGTGAGGAAGGATCATCGTGACGAAGGAAGATGATGTGAGTGTTTTAAAAACTTGACGCCATCAAGCCGTGACGATGAATTATTCTCTTTTCGAAGGAAAAATACTCCACACGTCCGTGAACGACGCGTTTCGTCTCTTTGCTTTGCTTTTCTTATTTTACAGCATTACTCTCGCTTGCACGCGATTTGTCGTATAATGTGTGCACGTTACGAAACGAGTTTTTTATTTTTACGTTTGACACGTAAAACGTAACGATGATTCACGGGCGCGCAAACTTGTTTACGATCATAATTTTGATCGTGAATCGTATATTTTTAGTGCCGTTTGATTAACGCGAGAAAAACAAAAGTGCAAGATATATACGTTAAGGGTTTCAGCGTTGTTGAGTGCGCAATGAAAAAGCGAGTATTCATAAGCAACTCTTCTCGTTGATTTTTTTGTAACGGAGGTTCATTTGACTAAGCGTGAGGCTAAGCCGATGGTGGCCGGAAAACACATCGACGATATCCACGCGCGATACTCGCGTGTGTTTTATCGCAGATAAATCTGTCATAATCATATTGACAAACTGCCGCGCACCGCTACGTTCACCGGGAAATACGGCTATACAAATAAAACCGCGCTTTACGGTGGGAATGAAGTCTCTCCGGTTTGCGAGAGACATTTACACGCCTGCTGCTCTCGTTACGAAACGGCCTCGTGAAAATACGCGATTCTTACTACAGACGCGAAACACGATAGCGAGTCGTGAATGGGGGTATTCAGGTCGATATTTTTACTAATGTGTATATAAATAGTTTCATAATTAATAATTTTTTCGTGGCAAGAGAATTTATTAGAAAGCCCGAGACGTTTAAATTTAATAAGGTATCGATTTTCTAAGCTTCTATTTACTCACTAATTAAATAAATATCGCAAGTTGTCTTACACGACGCTAAATTAAGAAAAACGTTGCAATAATTAAATTACAATAATCTTTACAATAATTAAATTAATAATTAAAATAATACAAGAAAATTAAAATTTATTATAGAAATCAATTTGATAATTTTTTTAATGTTAGGAAAATTTATTGATATTTTAGATTTTATTGTACAAAATGGAGTAATGCATAGGTAAGATTACGATAAATCGTGAATTTTGTTCGGTCGCACGTGTCGCGCCATTATTGCTCCTTTTGTCAGTATAGGAGATATATGGCGATTTGGCGATGTGCCGATAGCACGTGTACCGATCTTTATTTTGTTTTGATTCGACATTGATCACGGCACTTAAAAGGTAGAGACATCCATCACACTTGAATGCAAATGAAAAGAAATTGTATTTTTATATAATTAATATATTATTATGTTTATTCTTTATTAATATGTTATTTCTATTATTCCATTTTTAATATACATTTTACTTGATAATGTTTGATTATTAAGCTTAAAAGGCTCTTTAAATTATTCCGAAACGAAATTTGAAGCGCTAGTACTTGTTAATCGATTATGTAACGCAACCGCAGTAGCAGATACCGTTTGCAATTATATTCAGGATATTCTGTAAAATTTTCGGTTTTACCAATCAATCAATCAATCAATGTGGCGCGACCAAAGATTCAATCATTGCTTTTATGGCTTGACGAATCATCGTGGATGCCTCGTAAATGTACAAAAGATTGTAGCTGTATAAATAGACAGACGGTAAAAGCAGTACGCATTATACATTAGCATTGGTACATTTTCGTTCCTGTACAGAAGTACATACACATTTCTCGATGAGCAAGTAAAAGCCAAAGTACTTTTCAATTGCTTTTCAATTTTTTATTGTTTTGTTCAAATACGATTTTTGTAGACATTTTTCTGATGATATAAACTATATAATATAAAACAGGAATTTTATTTGAGGCTTTATTAGATGAGGTAATGGTAGCAGTTATGAGTTATTTAAGATTAAAATATTTTAACAAATTGTTAAATTAATGATTAAACTTAAAAAAGTTGTTAATATAAACAATAAATATGTTATAACTTTAAAAAGAAAGGTTATTATATATTCAATAAACCAATTGTGAATTTAAAAAAAATACAAAAAATGTAGAAGTTCTAATTATGAATCGACGTATAATCTATATTAATGTATGTTTATTAAGGTACATTTTCAATATATATTATTGTATGTTTAATGTATTAAGAGTATAAGCTATTGTAATTTCAATTTAAATTCATATAATATTATTAGAGATATTTAGAGAACTTATTAGAGATAATTTTCCGTTCTTTTTCTTAAATGTTACCAATAATTTAAAAAAATATTGTATATTACAATAATTATAAAAAGATTAAACAATGTAAAGAAAAATGTTTATCAATTTTTAAATTTTATTAATACATCTATATTAATTTAAACTGAAATATATTAATTTAAACATTTAATTTGTAAATTTGACCCACAATTAGAATTCGAGCGTAATTGGGATCCTCATTTTAGATATTTAATTAAAAGTAGATTACAAAATTCTATTTCATACTATTAATATTTTCTGAAGTTTCTTATTATATAAAGAAAAATTGTAAAATAAGAAGAAAGAATTTATCACGAAAGAAATAAATCGTTCAATAAAAAGATAAATCGAGGACACGTTTAATGACCATTGTTCGGCGATATTTCTGCAGATCATAACCGACTATCGCAGCTTCAAATTTCCTTCGTGTCATAAGAATCTATGAATGGAAAACGATTTGCAGAAAGAGCAGGCAACGCACCAAATGCGCCAACGAGATGAGTCGTGCGCGCCAGACGTTTCCTTTCAGTAATTAGGTCAATCTGTGCCCAATGAGACGTTACTCGCGCGTTTCTGCACGATCGTTCGCGACGTTCCGCCTCGTTTAGGACGGCGAGATCGTTCCCCCGATTTTGCGGGGTTTAATTAAATCTTAGATATTTGTGCCGCGCTTTTACGCGTTTATGGGACACAATACTTAGTCTTCCCTTTAACTACGCAAAAGAATTTACAATTACTATTGTGTAGGCAACTATCTCTGGATAATAACAGTAATATTGTGAAGTTGAATTTGCGTATATATTATATATATTTGTATATTAATTTTTATATATTCAATTGCAAAAAAAGTAATATGACACCTTGTTAAGCTTGAATTCGTTTAATTATTTTAAAATTAAAGGAAGCTAAGAAATTACAATAATTTTAGACGCGCTCGTTACGACGTTAATTCCTTCGCGAAGACCTCGATCTTCCGATAACGAGCAGGTCGCTAGAAATAAATCACGATCAAGCACGCGCGCACATTACGTTACGTTTGACGAGTCCTCAAAATACTGCTCTCCGTTTTAACTTCGCGGCGCGTAAAACGCGACGTTGACGAGACCGTGTTGCGAAACCAGTCTCTCTCGTTCTCTCTCTCTCTCTCTCTCTCTCTCTCTCTCTCTCTCTCTCTCTCTCTCTCTCTCTTTTCCCTCCCTCTTTCTCTTTCTTTCGTTCTCTCCACGCGTGTGACCGTGCAACCATATAAATAGAATAACTTACATTGTGTATCCCGCGGCCACAGCCGTCCGAGATCACCGACCATCTCCGACATAATGTAGTGCGTCCATGCCGTATGTCGAAATGTCAGCCCCTGCATTTGTTGCGTTCTTAACTCGAGGCGATGTGCAGTTTTTTGCGACGATAAAGGCGCTCTTACGTCCGTGCCATGTTTGAAAATAATTACTCGTCGCGTAGGCGAGCTAAATGAATCACGGATTACACGTGTAACGACGCAGTCTGTGAAAATTGTTTTAATCTCAATCGGTATTATTTTTTTCGTTGCGCAAATAATGCTTGGTAATAATTCAACTAATGTAATAAATAGTCGATATTTTTCTGTGACTTGAAGGAATTAATATTCCGCATATATGCATATATAATATCTTGTTCAAGTCGCAGAAAATAAAATTGATTCCCCGAGAGGCTGATATTATTCATGATTGAAACATGAGAGGCTTTAGACACGTATGCTACTAATTATTATGCATACTGATGGGACGTCTTGAAGGGAAATTTATATTTGTCTTGGCACACAGCACGATTGTTTGGCCACTATTTTGTAACAATGCGAAATCAGTTTATTTAATTTTGATCTAATTTTAAGCTGACATACTAAAATTACTAATTCTGCTTAGCACATACAGATTAATTATCGATAATTAATGACAAATAATTTATTAAATTTATTTTGTTCGATCTTTTTTTCCCTACAAATGTTCTATGAGAATGTAGACAAATTTTTGCACAGCTATATATTTGTCTTGTTGTGATACTTATTACTTTAACACAGATTTTTCCTCTCTTCAAGCTGACGTGTATAAAGAACAAGGTATAATAGCTGCGGGATAAATCGTTCGTGCGTGAACGCAGGTAGCAACCGTTTTCCCCGAATAAACTGAACGCGGAGGGGTCGAGATCACGGTCGCACCTTATCAAAAGTGTCCTCCCGGTTTCCGTGGTAACCGGGGAAGGGAGGGAGCAGGAGTCTGCGATATTTCCGACCTATCTTTCGTCGCCTTCCCTTCAAGGCCGATTTCTTTTTATCGCCAAATCGAAACCAACCACGAGCTCTTATAATAATAATAACAATAATAATAATAATTTTAGATGTAATGATTTTTGCGAGATTTTTTATATTAAAAGCTTTTTTTATGGGTGTACTATGTCGCGCGTGAAGAATATTACGGGAAGGATTTTTCTACGCAAACCATTGAAATGTGTACTTTATAAAATGCATAAAATTATGAACTTATCTGAATTTTGACAGGTTTTTTTTTTCTGTAGAGTTATTTTCACAAAATTATTTTTAGGTGTGTTTTAAATATGTCTCTATTTACACCGAAGATAAACGTCTATGCTATAAAAGAAAATATCATTAAATCATCTTCTCTCCGCTCATGGAAGTAAAACAGAAGGAAAAACGCAATTCGCTCTCGATGCTTACTCTTCCGTTACACCGGGTCTTACTCGCGATTCATTTCCGGTTGCATGGACGGTAGTTTCCGTTTATTGCGGCTTTTCCACTCGCTCACGCGGTCCCACCGTTTCTTCTTTCCCGTCTTTCGCAGAATATCTCTTCGTGTTCCTTTAGTTTATTTCAATACATCGCTGCGAGAGGAAATCGATGGAACTCGTTACGAACTTGCTGCGCCGTAGAAAAGCCGGCGACTAGGTGCTGACTTCGATAACAAAAAAAAGAAGAAAGAGAAAGAAAAGAAAGGATTCGGATAAACGATTTTTACTGCACGCGAGATCCGGATTGTGAAATTGCCTGCAAGCTCGATGGGAATAAATTTTTTCAGGAAAAGAAATTCGCGTGCCGAAAGCAACGTTTGCACGTACGATCGTAGGATATTTTGACAATGCCTATTCACCTGTCATCAGCGTCCTGTAACTTTAATTTAATTAACGTCTTTGACGTACGGCTTCCTTCAGCCGCGTTGAATTTAACATTAGAATGGATCGACCGTGATGGCTATTGAAAATTGTACTAAAAATTCGCTAGGACTGCGCGCATGAAGAGCAGCCGGACGTGGGATTGTTCTTTTTTTGGTTTATTTCACATCCATTGCCGGTCAATTTCCGGAAAAAAGAGCCACCGTGCTGAATGTGACTGGTACGCATCGTAAATGTCATCGTAGCTACATTGAGGCCACACCGACAGCTGTTCCTCGTCTCTTGTCTTCGTTCTGGATATTTCTACGCCTCTCGATTTACCTCCATCCGTTATGGCGTTCTCGGCCGATTTCCGACAAAATTGACCTGTTATTATACGTCTGCGTTGACGTTGTTAAAATTAAAAGTGTTTGAAAGTTATTAAAAAATTGATTTGAACTTTAATATTATTATAAAAAATTATACTAGTCGCATAAGATTGAATGGCGAATTTTAATTTAAATGATTTAATAATTTAATAATTTTAAATTTAAATTTTACAATTTTAATAATTTTAAATTTAAATATTTTATATAGAGTAAAAAAATTTATTATTCTAGAGGCAAATCTTTTAAATATGAGTGTTTCTCTCTTCTTAGACTTTATTATTGAGAGAGTTTATCGGGAAGATGCTAATTGTGGTTGATTAGATGCATCAGTAGCAATTAGTGAGCTTATTTGAAGGAGATAGGGAACATATTGGTCATACGATGTTTCGCATTCGCAGTTTCGAGACGATGAACATTTGTTGGCAAACCACGAAGTCCTCGAGACGTTCTCGTGTCGCGCATGCTGAATTCATTAGGTTACCTGACCGGCGCTTTGCACCATTTTCTGAGCTTGTGGCGCATGCTCGCCTCGAGGACGTACGCTTTTATATCGGTATCGGCTCGCACAATAGCATCTCGATGGCATTCCGAGTACGCAGAATTCAGACGTCACTAGCATCACGGTTGTTTGAAACAGCAATAATTGATATACTGACTGAGGAAAGTTCAATTTTGTTTTTCATATTCGCGTTTTATATTTTATCGATCCATTAGCGATAATAAGTCAAAAATAATTTATCAGATGCAACTTTCTTTGTACTGCATTATCGATTTTGTGCTATGTATATTTAAATTTCTCGGGGGCTTGTATTGTTCACTCGCATTTTTCATTTTTACATCCCCGCCGTAAGAAATACGAAGAAGCGCTTTGAAATATCGCTCATGCTAATGGACGAATCCGGGAAGAATAAACATGTATCTTAAGAGTAATGACGCGCAGGAAGGCGGGCGTGTAAAGAGGTAACGAGATATAAAATGGTCATTTAAATGTCATGAAGGCCCTAGAGGGACGGGACACAAACGGCGGGTTGCATTTTTGTCCTTTGGTGCAACAGTGTTGCGGTCGTTAGGAGGCGATCGTGCGTGCAAGATGACGCGGCTTCTTTCTCTTAATGCTCCTCGTATTCTTTTACGGTTATCACTGCACCGCCTGACGACGATCACTTCGAGCGTCCACGGGGTATCTTTACTTTAATGACTCTCTTAATCGTCAGATACCGGGCAATCTTCCTTCACAACGCCGTGATATCTTTATACTTTTGCGTTGGAATTAAGTTGATCTTGAAGTGCAACTCGAAAATTCGATGCTTATCGTCGTCTGAAGAAAATGTTACGTAAAACGGTGCAACTTTTCAAGATTTAATAATGTCGTAATATTTTATAATCTTTCTTGTAAACAGGAATTCGCGATGATTTATAAGAGAGAAAGAGAGAGAGAGAGAGAGAGAGAGAGAGAGAGAGAGAGAGAGAGAGAGAGAGAGAGAGAGAGAGAGAGAGAGTGTGTCAGATGTATATTCGAATATATTGTGTTAATATTTTAGGAAATTATAAAAATTTAAACTTTGTTTTAATTATATAATTTAGATATAGATATTATTTAATTGCACCAATATTTTTTACTAAGTTAGAAAATTTATGAAATTAAAAATAAATTTGTAGAACAATACGAATTTTTGGGGTGAAAGAACTAATGTAACTAGCGTAACGAACTATTATTTGATAATTCCTATCAGTAAACTATCAGTAAATCCAAATGCTTAAATGATAAGAGAATCATATTTTACATCAATTTCGATAGTCATTCCGCACTTTCTATGGAACATGATAGCTGGGAGCAGATGTCTGAAAATCAAGGACTTAGCAATGGCTCCGGGCAATGATGCCAGAGAACAGGAAAAGCCCGATAAAATCGAAATACGTTGGCCATGTTGATCGCTCGACTGTTCGGCTTTAAGACCTTCCACGATAACCACTGAAGAAAACCTTGCAAGCTATAGTCATCGCTTCGGAATCTTCGTGGTCAATTGGATATCCGGTGCATCGTATCGATTCTTATGGCTCGAGTGGTCTTACGGTATTGCCTCTATATAAATACTCGCCCATTCAGTAGCACGTAAATTAGAATTTGGTTGAACATTTATAAAATTGCTTTTGCGAATTTAAATCAGAAGTATGCGAGTGACGTAAAACTCGTGACTTTAATTTATAACTCGTGACTTTAATTTTCACATTTTCTGTCAGTATACGTATATCTATGTACGATAGTATATTAATTCATTTAAAAAGTAGCCAAGATATTTTTTCTTGTAATGTGAATTTATTGTTAGTCTGTCTAATTTAACTATTGTCGTAATTAGATTGAATTAAATAATAAGTTAATAAATTTGGTTATATATGAATCTAAATACTATATATATATATATATATAAAGATTTGAAGTAGACTTACGTTCTGTTATAATATTAGAAGAAAATACACGTGCAACATTTTGTTCTTTTCGCATTTTTTGTTTCGCTCATAAGCGGATGAGGAAAGTATGAAATTCATTGCCGTGTATACTGCCAGTTGATGCCAGTAACAGGATAGTAATAATCGTGGATGGCGACCTTAGCCATTACCCGCAGCGACCTTTAATTTCGGTAAGTTCGTCGGGGCCCGAAGTGGTTGACAAATAAAGTAGAAGTACTCGTTGAAGTTGCCGCGCGAAAGCCACGACTGAATATCCACTTTTCTACGGGTGTAGAGCATCCTTGGTTCTAGCAAAAGGGTAAGAGAGAGAGAGAGAGAGAGAGAGAGAGAGAGACAAAGAGATAGAGTGAGAAAAGGCAAGAGGTGTAGGAATGAGACGTCGAGTGATTGAAAAAGAAAGAAGCAAAACGAGACGAAAAGCATAACGAGGAGAGGAGAAAAGAGGGGTTTAGGATTTTGGCGACACTCCAGTCTTTGTATAAATATCGCTGGGAGTCACCACGTGCCCTCCTCCCTTCTTCTACCCTCCGTCTCTTCCTGGCAATATAAAGTTTATTATTTTTTCCCCTGTCCACTCCACGCTTTTTATCATCCTTCGCGCGCGCGGACCAAGAGGCGCGACTCGTCTCTGTCGTATGTCACAACTCGTAATGAGGTTTAGCGTGCTCTCAGTGCCTCCACGTGTCACACGACTTTTATACATGCCTGCGTTGTTCTGTATTTTTCACGAGAGCTTGGGGGTCGAGCGAAACTTTCTGTCATACAGTTGTCTCGTTCGTACATTACAATCAAAATTATGTTGTCGACGAAAACAGTAACGGTCACGTAATTTCTGTGAATGTGACATCAGTCATTCGTGGTCCGGTACATTAATCATTTTTATGAGATTATACAGCTCGATGTTTCTACGAATGAATTATATCGCATGATTCTATTTCTTACTTTTTTTTACTTTTACGCAAATGCTATTATTGCCAGCTCCAAGTTGCCGCTAGAAATTAATGACATATTGCATTGCACGTGACAGCTGAGGTTCATAAATTTTACTTCAATTTTGAAGTCACGAGCTATTAATTCCAAAATTACACAGCGTTCTAGAATAATGTGTGTTTATCATTAAAGGATGTATATGCTAAATTCTAAAAATACATGAAGATACAAAGTAATGAAATATTTCGCAATTGTCAATCTGTGCATAAGTCTACTTGACAGTCCATTTCACGTCCCATAAATGTTAAAGTGTTAATCCACGACTAATTTACAAGCGGAGAATACGAAGCCAATCCTTGCGTCACGCAACTAACAATATCATCGCTGAAGAGACGAAACGACGTTATCGCGCGCGTGTCCCCCATTACTTTTCGCAGCAGTAGAAAATGTGTGTCTTTCCGCCGCTATGAGTTCCATTTCGCTTCGCGTTCGTGCATCGCGACATCTGACCTTCGTGCGAAATCTCGCGGAAAATCGTTTTGAAAAATCCTGGGTCAGCTGCAGTGTGTATGCAGTTACGTTCACGAATACTACTTCGAATACGGAAGGAAGCGTTCTCGTGTTACATCCTCGATATTCGCTTATCCTCGAAGGACTACTGGGTTCCTTACGAGAACGGTTGAACGGGGGCGTAGATGTGTTCGCCCCGACGAATAGAGAGAGTATAAAGACGTCGCGAAAGCAAGTACGCTCGGATCCACCTGGGAAATTTAAGAGAACATTCCATCGCGTAGTTATCACGAGGATACGTGTCGCTCGCGCGTCGACGGTGACGTTACCGAAGTCTTTTTCCTGACCCCGTTTGGATGTTCCGCGAAGGCCGAAAGCTTGGCTATCGTACTTGGAGTTTATCGGCGTTTAACGGCGCACAGCCACTTACCGCTTACCACTTACTGTTTGACCGTGGATAAAAGCGAAAACCCATTTTTTTGTGATAAAAAGAAAAGTTAATACTTTGGACGAGCTTATAGCACTGCCCATAAAATTTAATTGTGTCTTATTTATTAATTATTCAATTATAATTTATTAATTATCGTATTCGCGAAACAGTAATTTATGAATGTAAGCTATATAACAGATTCTAATAAGTTAAAATATGTTGGATAATTTTATATTTTAGTTGTTACGTTCGTGTAAATTTGTGAGTATAAAGAAAATTATTAATATTATTAATATTTAATATTGTATACTTAACTTTTATTTTTTTATAATTAGCATTCTTTAGAAAACAAGAAAAGAACTTTACTGAACTTTTACTTTAACTTAATTATCTATTTATGAAACCTTTAAATTTATTCTCACTTCTCTCCGTTAATGTTTAATATTTCCATACTTTTCATAAAAAGAAAACTCTTGGCATAGTATTATTGCTCGAACGATATTTTTAACAGTAAACATTAAATAAAATTTCAAAACAATACATAACTGTTTTTATTAAATTTTCAATCGGTTCTTTTTGAAAAGCGATTTTTTCTCGCATATTCGCGACAAAATCATAAATGTAGCACGATATTCCCTTGACTCATCGTCGAAACTCTCGTAGTATTTCACGCGCACCTGTGTATAAATATTGCCACGGTGCTGCAGAGAACTCACATCGACGCCGTCGAATTATAGGTTGAACAGGTGCAGTGCCACTTCGTCGTCGTTTCGACGAATGACGCGCCACTGCGAACGTGTGGTCGCTTGAAAGCTCCGCGTCGTAGCTTCGTCGACGTCGACGTTTACGATCGACGTGGTCACAGTCGTACGTTTTCCGGTGAAACGGTACAGAAACTAGCTACGTGCCGGGCTTTAAAGGAATCGACCGCCGCCCGTTTTTCCGAAGAAACCACTTGCTCTCTTTTTTGCTTAGATTTTATGAAAGACAATGGAGAGAGAAATTAATTCTAAAGAACAATTTATTGGTATAAATTCTCACTGTTATACTACAGCGAACATGAAAATAGTTTATACATTATTTTCGTAACATTCGTTGTTAAATGGTAATTTTTGCTAGTAATTTTAATACGTTATTTTAATGACTGTAAATGAAATTTTTCCATTCTGTTGACTTTTAATTACGAAATTCAAATTGTATTGAGTATTAATTTCGCAATAAAGATTTTTATGATTGTTATATTTTTTTAATTTTTTTGATATTAACTCGCTAATCGATAATATCGAAAGCCATAATATCAAAAAAAGTGGAGCATTACAAAATAAATGATAAAGTGTTTGACATGGAGTACCAGCTTTTTAATTAGCTGGAAACGTAGTATTTAATATCAAACAACAATTTTTTCATCATCGACGACTGCATTTAAATTAATTTGATTACTATGAATCGTCAGGGGAAAATTGTGAATTCAAATATCTGGCAATTATTAGCGGAATTTTCTAATAAAGCGTCCGGAACGCAGAAAATTTCGTTATTTAATTACACCACCCCGTCGTGCTCCAGGAGCGAATTTAAGAACTTTGTAGGGCAGTTTTATGCGGAAATTACTATCAGACATTCCACAGTTTATATTGCGTAACTGCCGCTTTGAAGCAATTCCGTATTAATACGGCTTCACGTTTCTTCTCTTGCCTCTCCCTTCCTTGTCGTAGATATACGGTCGTTTAATCAGTTTGCAAACCAATCATCATTAGGCGAATGTTATAATTTCGTATTTACACAATTCAATGTTTGCGGTTATCGGGGATTAATTTGCTACTTTCAATTATAGTTTTTACACTCCAGCTCGAAATTACCGTCGAGCCAGATTAAACGCAAATAATCACCGGTAGTAATTGGTAGACACGGTAAATGCTGCGTAATTAATCGCGTGCCAAAAACGTGTTATCGACTCGCGTTAAAAGTTAAATTGAATGTCGGAAGTGACGATGGAACGATATACCTTGTTGCTGCTATAGCCGACAAACCGCTCTCGTTACGAGTGACTGTAATTTCTTAGTACCACCGACCGTGCGCGCGTGTCCCGCGGATCGGCAAACTATAGCCAGCAGCGTTACACCGTTTGCGCATTAGGACAGGGATAGCCGGAAGAAATGCAACATTGCAGCTAGACACGCGGCAATCGCGTTCTCGCACACAATTTGCCAAGAAGTTCTCTGTACTCTAAAAGTCTAAACGAATAAATGAAGGAACAAATTTAAAAGAGATATAGGGGAGAGTGCTGAATGCGTCCTTTTATTCGTACGCCGCTAATATTTTATATTTTATTGAATTTAACCAATATTTAGTGACAAAAACATGAAATAAATAAGAAACAAATAATTTATATAAAAATGCAACAGATTACATTTTGTTTTGTGCGTGGTAGTTTTTAAAAAATTTGATACAACTGTTAATTTTTTATCAATTTATATTTTTATAAAAGAAAGTATATTTTTAAATATTTTACTTATTATATATTCATATTTGCATTTATAAAAATTGAATCGACATTTTTATAAAATCTATAAAATTTTCTAAACGTATTATCTTACAAATTTTATTATAATAAGTGGCATTGTGAGACTAATAATACACAAAAAACATTGGCTTTAAATCAACAATATTATTCTCATAAGCAAAAATGTAGAATATTTTTTAAAGAATTTGATAATCTTAAATATAACTTGTTTACGTAAAGAAATTATGTTTCTGTTGAAGATTATCAAATTTTTTAAAGAATATTCTTGTTTATATATGAGAATAATATTGTTGATTTGAAACTAATGTTTTTTCTGTGTAGTAAAACTAATAATTAATGTAACTAAAAAAATGTGTTAATTGAAAAAATAAATTTAAGCTAATTTTATTTTCACGTTTTTATCTCTTCGTCATTATTATTATTAAGTAACTGACTTTTATTCAGTAAATTATTAATCAAATAGAAAATAATAAAAAACAACGTAAGCGGTACACATTTGGCAATATATGTAGAATATTTTTCTGGAAATGTAGCTGAAGTTAGCAGTCAAACGCCGAGCGGCCAGAGCCGAATGTCATATAGGCGTTGTAAGGGAGCATCATTTAATCAAACGTTAAAAATTCCCTGGTTATGAGATTTTTAACAAACTTTGAAAAATTTGCATAGGGTTTGGCTGGAAATATCTCTTCGTAACGTACAATCGACTGATCGATCATTCGCGAGAAGACGTGCATTTTCCTAATTGTTATAAATATTTTTTAAATTAACTTTTATCTTTATCTGCGTCTCACGCCTAGACGCAAAATACGATTTCCTCCAAATTTGGCTGGAAATATCTTTTAGTAATGTACAATCGACTGATTGATCATTCGCGAGAGGACGTGCATTTTTCTAATTGTTATAAATGTTTAAAAAATTAATTTTTATTGCTTTTTACGCTTCACGCCTAAACGCAAAATACGATTTCCACCAAATTTGGCTGAATATATTTTGCCGTAACGCACAATCGACTGATCATACTTTGCGTTTAGGCGTGAGGCGCGGAAAACGATAAAAATTAGTTTAAAAAATTTATAACAATTGGTAAATTTCAACTCTTGTCGCAAATGATCGATTATGTATTATAATGACTAAACCTTATGCAAATTTTTCAAAGTTTGTTAAAAATCTCATAACTAGGGAATTTTTAACGTTTGACTGAATGGTGCTTTCTTAAAACGCCTATATGACATTCGGCCCTGGCCGCTCGGCGTTTGGCTGCTGCCTTTGGCTGCTAGCTTCAGCTACATTTTCTGGAATATGTCTGTTTCACAATTGGTAAAAATTGTACATATTTACATTTTTAATTTAGTTTCATTAAATTGTAGTTCTGTTTTTTTTTTCTGTTAACAAAGTTGTAGTTTGTTATCTGTACAGTTTTATAAAGATGTTTTTACGAGCGGTACGTTGGGCCATTAACTCAACGATTATGCAGCGCTTAAAAAAGACAAACAAACTTGTTCATGCGTGTTTACATATGTATAAATATCGCAAAGAAAATATTAAGTTTAGAACGCGCGAGGAAACGTTTTGAAAGGACCTAAAGAAAACGCACGGGCATGATCGATGACTCCTATGCATACGTTATTAACATGACAATGAGTAGCATTACCGCCGCGCGCATGTAGGAGAGAAAGGGAACGCTTCTCTTAAGTTCGCCTTGGTGTCGTGATTCATTGTTCCGTTGTTCCGCGCGCGGCTAGCAGTAGTACGTCTTCGCGTAAGTAATGCCCGCTTTTCCGGGAATCGTCTACCCGCGGGATCCTCTCGTTCCATACGAACTAGAATCCGAGGAGGAAAATTAATTCTCAGTCCGCGGAAGTTGGCGGCGAAGCACCGCTACCCTAGGCTTCTCTTCGTTAACGGACGGGTTGCTTTATTACAGAATTGCGCCGGCGGAGAGAAAGAGGGAGAGAGATAGAGCGAGATTGGTAAAAACAACGGCATACTAACAACTCCGTGTCCTCCGTATAGACGTGCTTTCGTAGAACTTGTATTTGCCTTGCTTCCGCGTGCGGGCAAATAAGTCAGCACAGGATAATCGCGTTTTTTGCTCGGAAACTATACTCATTCTGCGGCGTACACTCGAGGGTGTAATTTAAATTTCTGACAATATGAAGCACGAACTTTACGAAGCTCGTCGGAAACGTTGAGATTAGTACTTTCTTAATCCAGAAAATGTTTCGAAACTAACTTTTATATAGCCCCGAAGGAGTCGAGCTATTCAAATAAATAAATGGGTAAGGCCATACGTTATTAAATATTTCCTTGTTACTTTATTTTTTTGTACTCGTAAGACTTTACAAAAATTTTTACCGTTGCGGAGAGTAGACCATATGGCCTATTGCGGAGCTATTTTAATAATAAACAAACAGTCGTGAATGTATATATCTACTGTGTCTTTAAAGCATAAAAATGAGAAAAAAAATGTTTCCTCTTTGGAAGTAAGTTTTATTTTCTGAAGAATATTTTCTTTAAATAAATTTTATCGTGCAATAATATAAAAGTTCGAAGTCTTATTTCTTATACTTACAATAAGTTGGTTTTGCGGGAGGTTACAGATTTACAACGCGACGTTATAAGGGCTTGAAACTTCGACAGAAATCGCGCCAGAATCTCCTCGTACTCGTTACGTAACGACCAACGGTATTGGCTGGCTGACTAGACCGCAACTTTTCTACTCGGCTACAACTTCGTTCTACTTGGATTCTTTTTATCAGCGCGCGTCGCGTGTGGATATGCCTCTGGCACAAGTGCGTTATTCATCGCTTTACTCGTGCTCTTACTTAACGTCACCTAATAATAATAATAATACCGTCTCCGCTTCCTACGGCATACCTTACGCGAGAGAGGAAAAATGCGGTGGTACTTTTCGAATTCTTGGCAAACGTGCGGCGCATTAAAAATAAAGCGGCAGTTGAAAGTGACAGTTGAATCGACGGAATTCTCGATGTCTTCTCGCGCAACGACCTCAAAACTTTTAGCATTGCCGAATCCGAGAATAGTCGCGATAACAAATTGCGCCCCGTCGAGATGTATTTCGGGTGTGCGCGCGCGCGCGCGCCTCCCGATTCGCGAATACCGACGACTAGTAATTGGATAATAAATCATTCGACATTCGATCATCTTGTTTTGTATGTGTAGGCAGCGTGCCGCTAATTATGGCCGTGGCCCCGAAAGTGGATTTCTCGTTTCTTACGTCTCGCGACACGTCGATAATCGTTTCCCGAATCGATCAATCACGCTTAGCCTCGGGAAGTCTCGTCTCGAACAACTTGATAGCTGGCAGTGCTCTTTTACGAGACGTTAATCAATGTCCAAATCGCCGTAGTGTTTGACGTCACTTCGCCATCATACAGCCATCTCTTTTTTACTCCCTTTGCGTATCCTCTTATATCGGACGTGTGTCAACGTCGAGAGCATATCGATAATATATTTAATTTATAAGTTATTAAATCTTGAATCGCGCTCGTATAACTCACATTTAAGGTTGCAATCGTGAAATAATTTCATAACTTTGAAATGTTATGGAAAGGCAATATATTTATAATAGAAATGCATTTCGTTAGTCTAAAATCAGTCTTTCTTTATTAAATATTTTTTAAAAGTAGTGAGTTAAATTTTGAGTACCTTTTCCCAAGCATTCTCCTTTAAAACTTTTCCATTTTTTTTATTCGCACGAATTATTCATATTCCGACTTCCATTTTTCGCAGATATGCGTATTCGAAAGAATTCGCGTCTTTTTTTCTTTCTTTTATTACTCTTTTCGTCGTTCTTTCGCATTTTCCGACATCTCTTCCGTTCTTTCTGGTGGCCGCCGAACTTCACCTCTTTTTCATTCCTTTTACGTTTCAAACTGCGCTGACTCCGCAGCATTGTCATGAATCACAACTTTAAATTAAAACCCAGCGGAACGTCTGTGACGAATGACGTGGAGCTGCTTAATTATGCGCTAAAGAGCGCACGCGAAAATGTGATAGGGCGGCCGGAGAAGGAGCCACTTTTCATCACGTTGCTTCTCGCTGGCCTGCTTCTTGTTATCCGACGCCGACGTTGTCGGACAATTCGCTTTGCCTTTGCACCCATTTCCTCTCTCCCTTATTTTTAACGCTCGCGGCGCGTGTCGAGAGATTGTCGAGTGAATTATCGCGCACTTCGCATCCGTGCAAAACTATCGATCGGACATCAATCAACCTTTCGCACTTCCGTTTGCTTCCGAAGAGCTTTTTCTTTTTGTCAGCACTTTGAAAAGTTTTTAATATACGTTACTCACCTCCCATGATTTTCAAGGTGCTATATACGTTGATCGATTTAGCGAAAGATATTTCTTTGGTTGTTCTCTTATAAAAGCATTTCCAGCTACGATTGACAGTAATTGATAAAGATTTATTCGTGAAATGTAAAACATGTTCTTTATTCATAAATATTTTTTTTCTAGTAAAGTTTGTTATAATTTTAACACATATTTTATAAATTTTATTTAAAAAATAGAGGGAATTTGAATGGATATGATTTAAACGAAAATATCTATGAGTAGAATGTTTCATCAGTGTTTGGATAATCTCGTCAGTATAATTGACAATTTTTTCGTGTATAATCTAAATTTATTTATTTTAATTAAGCCGGTATATATACATGTATACTACAGTATATTACAGAAAGTATGTATTATTTTACAGAAAGTATTTTTATATTGTACTTGTCGAACGAACGGATTACGTGAATCGAACGAAGTCGTACTTCCTTATCCGAACAATCTTGATTAGCCTTACATCAATATATAAACTTCGTTTTTTTACGATTTCGCATCTGCGATCCGGAGGGCGATAAAAACGAGGAGAGACGAGGTGGTACAAGGCGAAGTAGCAAAGAGAAACAGCGCGGAGGTAGGACGAGGTTTAAATGCGAGCGCGCAAAGAGAGACTCTAAGCTGTCTCCGGCGTCTTCTCATAAATCGAACAAGTCCGACTTTTCAGGTCGCGTACCGCCGAGCTTTCCCAAGCTTATTTAAATCATCCCTAAAGCCTCCTTAATATTGAAAAATGGTCGCCGGCAATAGTTCGCTCTTCACGTTCCCCGTTTCTTTCCATTGGAAATATCTGTTCCGACCCCGGAGCTCGTTGCATAAACGAACCCGAGCCCGCTCGTGCAATCATGGCGATTGAGTTAGTAATGCTTGTACTAATTTCTACATGTTTTATTCGTTGATATTTTTTATGAACTTAGTTGTTCATTAAAACCAACGATGAACGTAACGGTCTAACAGCGCTTTTTATTCCGTGTGTTGGAGTGTTGTGCAATATTGAATGCTACAATGTTTGCTTTATATAATCCCGTACCCGGAAAACGCGATTTCCGAATATTGGATATACCACGAACGAGATTTGCGCGGCGTTACCCGATATTCATTTGCAGCAATCCGGAATGATTCGCATTTCGCGAATGTGGCGATTAATTCAGACTCCCCGTGTAGTTACGGATGTACGTGCCGGATAGATGATCTAAATTAATCATTGCCATTTTTTATACATCATTGCCAAATATATCCCGCGAGTTACATTTCATTGCTTATTGATGTATTACATTACGGCGTGTATATGTTACGCTTTTATTAATGATGGAACATCCGTTCAAAATATTTAGATTGCCAACGGCGAAATTTTTAGATTATCAAACGTCGCGGTGACCTGCGGATATGCCGATATACGGATATCCGTAAACTCAGGACGGCAAGGGAACGCCTCGCGTTCCAATCGTCTTCCGTTAGCCTAACTCACATATCGTGGCCATTTCTGTACTCGATGCTGCCGTTTCGGAGGACAGCCGAGGGATTTAGGTAGAACGTTAATAACATTCGCCTAACTTTGACCCTCTCGGCTGTCGAGCTAGAGCGTAATGAAGCTCTGACGACCTTTCGCGTTCGCTGCATGTCGCACGACATGCGTTGACGTGCTCTAGGATCCTCATTCCGCCTCGTGACGCTGCATAATCCGCCTGACCGCAGGATTGCAGACGGATCGTTGTCGAATCGATCCTTCCAAATAACGTCGAAATTAAAGTGTTCGCGCACTGATCCGTGCGCCTCGCTTGCCGAGAACATTAACCCCTCGCGTTTATAAAAATATACGAAATTTCTCGTTGATAAATGAAGTTTAAGTAAATTGGCGAATATAGAAGATCTGATTAAAACCTGCATCATCATCGCGAATTACGTTATACAAATGTTATGAATGATAAAAAGTGAGTAAGAGATTATTACGTGATGCAATTAACATCTTGTGTGTTTGCTCTTATGTATTTATTCTGCGATATTTTTACCGCAATGTTTTGAATGTATTACTGAAATTAATTAAATCCTCGTTCCTTTTTTCTTTTTAAATAATGTTATGTGGTTTCAAAGTTGACAGAAGGGAAAAATAGATTTGATGAAAGCGATCTTTTTTTTTTTTTTTTCACTCAAACACTATTTCAATAATTGATTATCGTAGGTTCTCGTCGTCGCTCGGCACGGAACTGCATACCTGAAACAATGTGCATGCACATTGCTTCGCCGCTGTGTCATAAATCCAGTGGTGGAAAGTCGACGGCGATTTCGCGCGGGTCGCTTCGCCGTAAATTATGAGGCGGTCATAATACGTTTTATGACTTTTCGCCGTTTCGTTTTAGCCGCCGACCTACGGTCCGCGACTTTGTATTCCTCGGGCATCTCGGGACGACACCTTTACATCTTCGTCATGCCTCGGTTACCCTTCGTTTGCCTCTGTTAGACAAACTGACAGTTACGTACGTCTTTTTGCTACGCGTTTTGCAACGTTGGCGCGTAATGGCGTAGCGTGAAACTCTGGCCCGCGTTTGCTGTTTATTCATTATACGCGAGCTCTCCGCTCGTTAGAACAATATGTAAGTTGAGCTTTTATTCGAAATGGAATGACTCGAGGGAAATTTCTCACTATGCTGCGCTTTTGGTTTTTATTACCGTTTATTACATGGCCGGTTGGTTTACGAAAGCGACGCACGTTCTGTACAAAGTAATTGAGAAAATAATAATTATAAATTAATGAGTAATGAAAGGCATTTACATTGCGCTTTTATAAAGTGTCGTTATCGTCATTGTTTAAATTATTAGAAAGTTTTTTTAACAATAAGCTTGAATGAATGATAACACTTTATATGAGAAGATAATTGATAAAACTTTAATAAAATATTAGGTTTTAATCAACTCGTAAGATGTACATAACGAAAAAGTTAAGTTGTTATTAAAATGCCTCAACTAAAATTAGCTTTTACTGAAGACATTAATTTTTTTTGCTAAGCGTATAATCGTTAAAAAGACATTATAGTATCGCATTAATATTGCATCTTTATACATTATACAATTGATATTATAAGCTGATATTGATGGGAACATATGTCTTTCTTAGCTTCACGCACTCTTTCGTCCGCTTAGACATTAGAGCCCTCCGTTCCATTTCCGTCAGCACAGGTCCAACCTTGCCCGACAACGCAGGAACCGTCGACTCCTTCGTTCATACGAAGTTTGACACGGAAATTTATTCGCGCTTAACCGATTTGGCAGCGGTTCAAGACGGATGCTCCACCTACCCGGGAAGTCTGCCGCTGTTTTACGATCAAAGTTCAGAACGACATTTGCACGTCGGCTCTTTCGTCTCGGTTCCGCAGCCGCCACCACTATCGCCGCCCCTATCCTTTGTACTATTTCTTCGCTGCACCCTCTACGAGGCCGAGTTCTCGGTTTTTCTCGACGTCATCGTCGTCGTCGTCGTCGTCGTCGTCAACGTATGCCTCCTCCCTCGTCCGACACGCCCGAACGACTCGCCGTCATTTCCTTCCCGGAGAATTTCCGTCTCGATAATCCCGGATCCCCCGCCATCCAGACCTATCGGGAGTGACCGATGGCAGGTTCGGACGGTTATATCGGACGGAATAAAAATTCACGAACGAATCCGGGCAAGCGCGCGCTTCGCTGGCGAGCTTCGCGAGATTGAAACGCCGCCGCCGGACGCTATAGCGAGCGAAAGAAACAGATATTCATAAAATGCGATATGCGGAGTGTGCAAAGAATGTTTAGCGCGTTGACCGACGAGGAAAAATGCTGCCGTAAAGCCTTCGAGAGCTCTGACGAGACGAGAAAACGTTTGTTTGAAGTATTTCATATCCGCTTCGATATCGCGTTTCCGCGGTACTTCGTGTAATTCGAGCTACGCTGACGAATGAAATTCGAGATATTTTTGCACCCGCGTAAGAATTTATTTACATTTGTAACACGGAAAAGAGACGTGCTAAAATATTTGGACAAAGAGATGAATTTATGTAACGTTAATATATATTTTTTTTAAATTTTTGAATACACACACTTTATATCTGCTTAAATGTGAAACTTGATTTTGATTAATTCATCGTGAAGCAATAACATGGAAAAACAGCATATATTCGAAACCTGATTCTAGCGGCGAGTGATTACAGAAAATTTCATAGCGAATGATAGAGTGCACTCGGCTTTTACGTACGTTGGGATTCCGCAGTGCGAATGATTTTCATATGAATGCTGTTCACTTTCCACAATATTGCATTTCCGAAATTATTAACAATGTGCTCCGCAAAATTTTGCATTTTGAAATTATTCACCTTTTTATTTGAAAATGACGTAAACGGCGACGTAAAAAAACAATTTCTTTGAATAATTTTTTTTCCCTCCTCTACGAATATAAATGCGCTTCACTGTGCAACAGTGATTTGATACGAAATTTAGTTCGAGCACAAATAATAGTAGCAGAGAAATTATTGATCTTTCCCTTCCTCTAATTGCTATCTTCCTGTTTCTGTTACAGAGTGACAGCGGGCTAGTGGACACAGATCCAGGTCGAGTTAGCAGCATGACAGCCATTAACTCGGTGAGCCAACGTTAAATTAATACGCGACGATAAAAGCAATGCGCACAGTATCGCTTCGTTTAATAACTCGATATTACATTAACTGGTTTCGTCTGTTTTAAATTATGCAAACCGAATAATAATTTGCCGATAATTTGCGTTAATAACCACGACCGTATTTGGCTAAGTTATGTGTGGCCAAGGAAGCAGAACATATTTCTTTTTTAACATAAAGAAAACTTTCTGCTAATTCAATTATCATTTTTGCTCTATTAAGCGTGTTACTGTGCACATTTGAGTTTCTCATCGCAACAAGTTGTCAATTGTGATCTAGTATAAGAGAAACAGCGTAAATCAGGACGGAAAGTTGTTCAGAGAAAAGATATTCTCGACGCTCGTGCTGAAATATCGATTCTGAAATAGTTTCACTCACGTGACAAATCATAGGGGAAACGAGAAAGAGTGATGGCAACGCGCGCGCCTCGTTGTACAGCCGTTGTTCATCAAATATGTAGGCGACTGCTACCGGTATATAGGAACAGACGCCTGCGGAATTTCCGTCCGCTAATAATCCCGTAATGCCACTCACGCGATCGTAGTTTCCTGGGGGAAAGAAGATAGCGGCTTGTACGGCCGTCTGTGCGAATGTTTGCGCGGCGGGACGTTTCGGCTCGGCAAACAAGCGGGGAAGTCAGAGGGTGGCAGGCATAGTATTTTATCGGCCCTAATACAGTTATCATCGAGTAACATTTGGTATTGTTATGATTAAGGGACGAGGGATGCTCATCCTTCGGTCAGACGGCAGTTCGTTAATCCCTATGCATTACCGTCGGGTTCGTTGAACAGGATTTACCCGTACTGCTATATATTATCATACATATATATGTATTAGTTCTGAACAAATTAGTATAGCCTTAGCATATAATTTTTATCACAAAGGAGCTTTTTACGTGTAAGCTGATATACCTATAGGAATGTAGAAATCTCGAGGGAATGATCCTTTAAAACTAAATTAAATTTTTAGCTCTGAAATGTAGACGACGAAATTTAATATTCTTGTGTGCGTCCTTCGTAAAATTATTCCGCCAGACGGAGCTTCTAAAAGATTCGATACTATAGAAAAGAGAGAGAATATTAGAGTAAGAAAAATAATGAAAATGAAAATCATTCCAAATATTAGCTTGTAATAATTTAGACTACTTTTGAACGTGGGATATTATTTTACTGGATGGATGAGGTTAATCGCGGTTTCGTCAGATGAAGCGACAGTTCATCTCATTTCTTTCTTACAATTCAGTCCGATGATTTATATTCGTACCGCATCACGAGCGCAATGAATCAAACCTCTTTTCTCTAATCGAGCGCGCCCTGTTCATTCTTCTCTTCCTCTGGAGTTAGGCATGAGCCTTGCCGACATCTGACATTCGGATGTGTTGCATTATGAATCGTGGAAAATCACCATTGCATGATAACGATGCGACTCGGATTGGTGAAAGGTGAGACACGCGAGAGAGACGACGATTCCCAATGTAGGAGGAGAGTCAATGCTGCTTCCCCTCTCGGGAATTGTACACGAATGCGACGCGATGCAAGGTGTATTCATAGTTTTCGGCCACCCCCACGGAATTCGTGCACTTGTTCGGAGCGAGGTGAGAGCCGGATAGATGGAATTCAGCCGGATGCTTCTTCTTCCGCTTCCCCTTTTCCCTCGTTCGCCATCGCCGTCGCGATCGATTTGGGAATACGACCCGGTACGCCGCGCGTGCATCGCGGCAGAATCCCGAGAATTCGTGTCGCGTCTTCTCGGGAGAGAACAACCCCCGCTGGTTACGAACTTGTCTCTACGACCCGCTGCACTGTCGCGACAACAGTATATCGGTTATAGCAGCACCGAATCCCGCGGGAGTACGCGCGTTGATTACTCGCGAAGATTATGTAGCGAATTTGCGTTCTTTCGTAAATGTCCCTTGTACGAGTGCCAAGGATATCCGTATTTAACGAAAACTAGCTGACGACAAAATGTTAAAAATGATATTCTAATAAGAGAGAAAGTGGGTGAAAAAATGCTACAAACGAAAGTAGAATAAATAATCATTTTATCGAAAGCAGAATATTCAACATTGCGAATTTCCGTCTTTCATGTGTTATTTGCGCGATATTTTAAAAATTTCTTACAACTCGATAGGATATCCATCCAAGCTTAGTACCGAAATCGTAGCGTTTGACGCGATAAATGATCGCGATATCCAGTGGTCGCAAAGTTATTTGGCAATCGTCCTATTATACGCGTTTCGCAATGCGGGATGAAATTCTGGGCGAATGAGTGTGTGAATGAGTGACCCGACGAAAAGGAAGTTTTTTTTCTCATTTTTTTCCAGAATTGAATTACTATCCACCTCATGATATAAAAGCAGGTTGTCTTATGATGGTGTGCAAACAGCTAGAAATAAAGCAACGCTCGCAACCTTCGTTCGATTAGGAGATGTGAAATCGGATACGCACGCTCGTATTACGATGTTGTCTGAGTATATCCGTAGTATTACGCGAACGTAATTGAGAGGAGTATCAGTTCTGCGTTTGAACTATCATAAATGATATACATGCTAATCAGAACAAGTCGTCGCGAGACAAGTGCTAATCAACATTAGTTATTAAAATTTGTCGATAGTGCTCTTCATAATTACCTGTTGCGTATAATAAAAAGAGCTCTTGATGAACTAAGATAATGCCGTGATTCTAAAAATATAATTCACAATATATGTGTAAGAAGGATGTGAAGGGTGAAGAAATATATACAATTGCGATTGATATTTTCAATCTATTAAATAGAACGTTTTTATTGTTCCATAACGCGAATGATTTACATAAAATGTACATTATATATTTATAACTATAAATTATAATTGCTTTGTGTTGTTATTTTTACTGTAAAAAGATCTCGGAGCCCGTACGACATCGATGTGAAAGTGGCGGGATCGATGGAAACGTAATGGTGCATTTTTATTCCGTATTGCTCTTTTTTGCGCGCTACCTCTTCGCCTTCTCTGTGTTATATTATTCAAACTTTACATACGTTTGAGAAACAAGAATATTCGACGAGGCGGGATCGCGTTGATGCTTAAAAAACGCTCGTCTCGGGAGCTCGTTATTCCCTTCGGTATCAAAGTCGACGGGCATTTGCAATGGAAATTTTCGCGGTTCCATAAGTCTACCGTGAACAAATTTGAACTTTGCCTACGCGAAGAGATGATTCCGCAATTATTTCCATCGTTTTTTTTTTAACGTCATATATTATTATAAGAAGCGATATACTTCTGTCGAAGTATATTACGAGTAAAGTAATAAGAATATACACCTTATCGTAAAGAATATTATAATATTTATGATAAATTGTTTTCTTAAATCTTTGAGAGAAAAATTTCGGAAAATTATGAAAAATAATGACAATATTACAGAAAAGGAAAACATTAATTTTTCTGTACAACGTCATTTTGAGACCAAGTGAATTGTTTTTTTACGACTCGTTTCCAAATATGTAAAAGCCCGACCCTTTCTCGAGCTGCAGTCTCGCGGAAAATGACGCGCCCGAATCCAGTGACCCGGCGACCGGAGCACAGACGAAAGTCGGGTCTAAAGGACGCCGAGGAGGAAACCAGTTTAAATAAAGACCACGCATGTGGGTCAGCCGGCGTGGCGTTGCGGCGTGCGTGTGCGTTACGCAAGCTGCCGTCGCGCATCAGCGGCGATGTCGTTGGTCGAGCTTTGCTAGCCGTGCAGGAGATGCGCACTGGGTGCATAATGTGCATCAGCTGAATCACTGTATACTACCCCCTGAAAAGCATCCGAGCGTACATCACCGCAGGCGTAGAATAAAGGTATATCTATGTCAGCTTGTAACAAGCTTTCCTTTAGTTTGTTGACACACACACGGATGGAGTAGCAAGAAATACTAATTACGGAATTACGGGAAATTATCCTATAATTGCGGAGATGTATGTCGGAATGGTCTTCACGGATGATGTACATTGTATCTCATTCGTTTCCAGTCTCCATTTACTCTTCTTGTTCTCGTTGTTCATATATCCTTGGCTTAACGTCACGTGCAACACTATTTGTTTGACTCGTAATGATTAAAATTACAAAAGTAAATTTAAATTTAAAAATTATACAAGAAATAAAAATAAAAATGTATAATAAAAGTAAAACGGAAAAGTGCAGAAAAATCGCAGTAAAACTGAGAAATTTTTACATATGTTGACAATCTCGATGGATGATGGAATTGAACAACTTATTTTCTTATCGTATATATTTTATTCTATGAATATTATCGAAACCTGTGATTTTATCACGTTTTTTGCGTTGGATTTTTTTTATATTTAGCGATATGAAATTATGCAACATACGATCGATATTCTAATTTTCAAATTGATATGACTTTCAAATTAGAAAAGAACCGTGGATAGTGCGTTGTAAGGAAATAGATCTTATGCAGGCGAATACGGGGTTAAGCTTGAGAACATTACACGTATTTGCAAGTAGCCGTGTGGCCGTTTATAAATCCGGTGCATTCTGCATATATCGTGCTTAACTTTACGCGGGGCCGAAACCGACTGTTGGAACGGGATTCCGGACCACTTCAAACGCCACACGGAAATCTGCCCGCGAGCCTCACCAGCACACACGGGGGCTTCCGGTGCAGTTCTCTCTTTTGTGATACACGAGAAGTCAGATGTCGGTTCGGCGGAGTAGGAGAAAAGCTTCTCCGCCGGGGGGGGGGGGAGTTATATTATATTCAGAGTGCACTCCTGGAGACGTTGCATTTTCCGAGGTTATTCTGAATTTGCGTCGTGAGAAAGTCGCACAGGGAGAGAGGAAGGAACGCATTTCGCGTGCTTCGATCGATCCCGAAATTCAAAGTGCACGATACACGCAAATGTAGCAACGACAAATTTGCGTAGTTTGCGTAAAAATTGCACTTTATAAATGTCCAGTTAGAGAGAGAGGGGGGGGGAGACCAATATCAAATTTCTTTAAGAAAAAGATAAAAATTTTAACTCGAATTCTTGTGCAAACTTTAACGACGCGTGATATATAGATCGGATGATTGATCGCGACGTTTTGCTTTTCGTCAGCTGCAATATATTAGATCATTATTGCGTGAAAACGCGTACGATTAATGGGACGGAGGGAACTCGGTCAGGTCGTACGCGCTGTTTCGTTCCGCTAAATATCCATTTCCACGGACGAGAATCACCGCGCTATATTTTCTGAAATGACGTGACGAAACATAACGTGAAGTGACGTGACGCGACACTGCCTGACACGCCACGTCGCTCTTCCCGACCTCTTTTTTCGGACGAGCTTCACGAATTGACTTTATGTCGACGATATCTTCAAAGGGACTTCAAAAAAGAAATGCGATTAATCTTTTTTTTTTTAAATAATTACGCTTATAAATTCGACGAAATGTTCTCAAATGTTTGGCATTAGGTAGCATAATTGATTTCTCTCTATATTATTTTTGAAAATTAGATTAAAAATTAGAATATTTTTAACGTGTAAAAAAAGGGAATAGTAAACACAACACATCGTAGATTAAATACTTAGATTTTACGGTGCGGAATGGCCGTCGTGATTTAAGGGGGGACAACCGGGATGCATCTCGGTTTCTAAAATTGCGAAAACAATTGTGCTTCGAAGAAAAACCCGGTGTATCGGACTTGTAAATTATTCGGGGATGCGCGAGACAACGACATCGTAAATGGTTGGTTCTGTGTACGTGGACAACAAGGCAGTTAGATAGATCACCGTCGATTCCGCCTCCCGCGCTCGCGAAATCGACCGCCGGCAGTCTCGAGGGACGGACCCAGGTGCTGCAAGATTCGTTCGGGAGAGGGCAAATCTCCCTCCGCCTCTATATTATCCCGTCGAACTCCGCGCGCGCAGGAGGAGAGCCGGGTAGAGGTCCGGGAAGTGAACTACGTCCCCGACGTCGCTTTCTTGTGCAACGAGCGCGAGAGAGGATGCGGGAAGGGGGGGGGGGAGGGGGCTATTCCTCGACGTCGCGAATTCGGAACAGCGGGATTTATTATCTCGACCGGAACGGACGCACCTGGCTAATGCCGTCGACTTTGTTGCCCGACGACGCGTCGCGTCGCGGGGAGGACCGGAACATGGATACTGAGCACTTCGGTGAAGTGAAACGCGCCGGAACCTCTCGATGGAATCGAAAAGCGAATGACCATAACGAGAAGCGCCCTTCTTTAAACAAGGAACGCAGAACATATGGATATGTAACTCGAGAATAGTCACTTCATTTTTTCGCATAAGCAATTATAATTTATTAGAGATCATTATTTATATAAATTTACATTTTTTTTTTTAATGAAGAGGGATGAAAAAATGGAACGAATTCTCGATCAGTAAGGAAAATTATCGTACTAAGCTCACATTTTCTTGCCGCTGGAGTGTAAAAGCACCTTTACTGCCGGATTAACGGGATAACAAAAATCTAAAAGCCAATCCGAACTTTCGTAGCGCTGTCCAAATGTTTTCAGAGTACTTTTGAATATTGAATGTTAACGTAAATCACATGAGAAATTAGCGAGAAAAAGGCACGACCGGCTTTAAGGGTTTTATTGGAGATTCACGTTGTACTTGGTTAAGTTATAATGCTGCATTTTCCACCTGTCATTTTTTACCGCTCGTGCATTTAGCGCACGTTAAATTATCCCTCGCGTCTTTTATAGAATGACGATGTCACTTCCGAGAAGCGCAGGTACGTAATATCCTCAAGCCGCTTCGATCGTCGTCACGCGGGTTAAAACCGACGTTCGCAGCCGCGCGCTCATCTAACTTTCCGTCGCAATTTTAACTGTCCGTATATTCGCGCGGACATCACAAGGTCGGCCGTTCCAGCGATTGTCGACAGCTGCCGCGCGTCGTTAATCGCGCCGAAAGAGCGGACGTAAAGAGAAAACACGTATGGGTGCGAGACATCGATAACTTTCCGCGTGGCGCGCGCGAAAAAATTCCCTCCATCATTGGCAACGTCCCGCGTGTCGCGCGAGTGAAAGAAACCGGCCGAGATGGATATTGCCATCTATTTTTTCATTCCGCCGTCACCGATGTAAAAGCGGAGAGACCTCTCTTTTTCTCTCTCTCTCTCTCTCTCTCTCTCTCTCTCTCTCTCTCTCTCTCTCTCTCTCTCTCTCTCTTTCTCTCTCTCTCTCTCTTTCCTTCTCTTTCTCTCTCTATATCGGGTGACTAATGCTCGTTCAACAAACGCGTGTACCGAAATACACGAGTGCGTGGGCTACACACGACGTTAAACGGTTGTCCACTGCTCTTCCAAGGCTGTGTCATCCGCCTGATTGCGTGCGTGCTTTCGTGCGTGCGTGACTCTTATCGCCGATTACACCGCTGTTAATTGTTCATACAGTCTACCGACTTGCGCTCTTAATGGAACAGAACATGACGCTCGGTAATAAATCATAGTTGAGTATTATTATTTCGTTTGTGGTTGTAGTGAAGAAACTGAACAATTTGATTACGTCGTTGACGTAAATATATGTAACACTGTAAGATTTGCTATAAAATTGTATGTTCGAACTTTTTTATGTCGACACTTGGTAGATTTATTATACAAAGACACTGCGCGTATAAATTTTTCCACAAATTTCTTTAATTATATTACGCGAAGAATTGAATATTATTAGATTTGACTTGAACAAAGTGGAGAAAGCGACAATAATAATTTCAAATACAAGGTAATATTTTTTCTCACGATGGTTACGTAAAAGTAGATTTCTCCGTATGTGTATCTTTTCGAACATTCTTGTTTTATTTTCAAGGAAGATAAGTGCTTCTCCTTTGAAGCTTGAGTGTCTCTTATGAACGTATACGGTGCCGAGTGTAACGTGCATGCCGTCGGCATCACGACAATGTTGCGTAACCCAAAGGCAAACAGAATTGTACGCAACGTCTGATTCGCGACGATGCACTCGCGGAAAACACTGGCGCGTCAATAACGTCTTAATATACCATATGATATCATCGACTGCGTTGGATCGGAATATCGCGTGTCGTCGTGAGACCGTGACGAACCGAATCGACGAACGTCGATGAGGGAACTTAAACTCGCAAAATGTGTGGTGATGACGTTGTGCGTGATGGTTGATTCCATCGAGGCAACTCTCTTAACTGGAATGAGTGTGTGCGATTGTCGGGATCTCGTCCCTGGATCGTTTCGCTCCACCACTTATATCACCACGATCTGTCATTACACCATCACACGGAGAACACGTGGCGTTTTCTCTTTCGTCATTCCCGCGATCAGTCAAGCGCTAGTCCACCCACCCGATTCTTATTTCGAGTTATACGATATCACTGGGTAAATTCTGGACCTGGGGGATGAAAACACGCGATGTGAGTATTATATTTTAGTCGTGAAAAAAATTACTTTTTAAAATTTTTATTTAAAATTTTACTTAATTGCTTGCTGAAATTTATTTCATTTTATTGAGTAGATTTTTTATCAAGAGATAGTAGTATATTTACTATAAAAAATGTAAAATATAAATATAATATTTGTAAAATTACACAATTTACAGTAGAAATAGATAAAAACTTTTAAACATTTTTATTTCTAATTGTGCAAATATAATTTTCCGTCTGATATAAAAGTATATATATGTACAGAAATAGAGATAGAAATTTTAAAAAATGTTATATATTCCACTATAAATTGTGTAATTTTTACACATATTATTTATGTAATTTTATTTTCTCTTTTCAGCGTACAGTATCTATTATTTAACTGAATAAAAGAGATTGTAATCTAGTAAAAGAGATTTCGCCTACGTTTTCTGACAAAATAGCTTCGCTATCGTTTACCTTAAATTTTGCTGGAAGTAACACATAGTGCGCACAAACGGCGCCTGTATTTTATCCAAATAGTAATCGTGGGATAAGACCAGACATATTTGTCTAATAAACGCGCGATGTCGTCTCCGTACGACCCGCACAACCTACCGTAGGGGGCTGACGTAACGTCTTCTTAAGCGAGAGGGTAGTGTTTCCCCGAAGTACACTGGGTCGACGAGATCGTCCATCCGGAAAATAACCTCGACCAAAACAACCGTTGTGCTTTTCCAAGTCTTATCCATTTTGGCGCGTAACGTGCTTCCCGGCCGTGCCTGCCTGCCGGGACCTACAATGTCGTTCCCTTGACTCCGCTCTGTCTGGTCAGCGCACGATCGTACCTTTTCTGCTTCGAGAACCACTTCCGCATGCGGCCACGTCGCGTTTTATCGCGCCGATAAAACACCGTTTTCCTTTGATGCGGGTCTGCCCCAGATACGATGTTTAACTTATGCATACGGACGGGGAGTAAGGATGATCTTGAGATGAGAGAGATCTATCATAATATCTTAAATATTAAAAATAGCACTGGCGGCACTTTATGTACGCTATATACTACAGTCTAAACATATGGCAAACCGAGAAATCTCTTTGATTGTTTAAAACTTTGCGCGCAGTGCGCTAAAACAAACAGAACCTCCAAACGTAATCAAAAATTAAAATTTTTTTAGTTCAATTTCTATTTTATTCAATAATAATCGTGAAAATTTTCTCTTCTATAATTTAGTTTAGTAAAAAAAAACTTAAAGAGACGAATTTTTAAAACATTGATAGTGAAACGAGAATTATAGTTAGACATTCAGGGATTAAGCGTCATCGTCGACATAATGTTTCCGTAGCATGTTCTTTCCTCGAGATTCGTTACCATATGTATTTCGGTGGTCCCTTGTCGATCGCTCTCAGAATGACGATAATATATAATCGCAATATAGAGGCAACGACGATAGACCGTGACCTGTCGCCGACGCCCCCGCTAGTCTTTTATTGCACGTTTAAGCCGCGGACCGCCCTATACATCATCTGCCTACCTTTGCGACGGTTCAATCGGAAGCGATTAATGGCCTTTTTATTCGGCTCGTAAAATCGTTTTATATTAAAGCTGGCATGGCCGCGAGGACGCGCGATGCACTGCTCTCTCGCTACCGATCGACGACTATTCATCCTGCCTCTCTACATCCCTTCGCGCGAGCTCCATTTTCTCCATCTTCCATTTGTCTTCCCGCGACAGAATGAAGCTCGATGGCATAATCCTTTCCCCCTTCGTGATGGAGAATGATTCCTCTCTCTCCTCCTCCCCCCTCTTACTCTCACCATATTCGCCCTCCCTTTTGTCTGAGAATTTCTTCGGCGCGACGACTGTAACTGGAAACGAATTTCGGTCGCGTCATTTGTACATTTTCAGCGAGCAAACAGTGCGTTTTTATCGTACCTTATAAACATTCGGTAGATTCTTCTAGGAACCGAGTATTTGTGGAATGCGAGGATTGTTGGAATTACGTTATAATGAAGCTTTAAAATATTCTGCCTCTGATTTTCTTGCAAGGGAAGAAGCAGCTTTTGATGAAAGTCATACTTTCCGAGTACTTAAAAACTTTCAAATTGCATACTATAGTATTTACAGAAAAATATTAAAAGTACAAGTTTTTTTATCTGTAAATTATTAGAGATCCGTAAATTATTAATTTATAATATACTTTAAGCAAAAAAGGAAGATCAATTTTTTTTTGCTTCGAATTGTTGGAGTCAACAAATCATTTCTTTCATTATCTAGATTTATTTCCGTCGTGGAATTGTTCCAGGATGAAATCCCCGATACGATAACCCATCCGATGTCATGCAAATGCACAATGCAATTTTGTGTCGTTGTTACCGCACGTTCGCTGTCGTTCCTTGGAACCGACATCGCATTTCCGGTTTGCGTCTCGACACTGGCGGCTTATTACGATCCACCTCCGAAAACACGTTGCGTGTGCGCGCGATAATACTTACGAATGCAATTTTCTCGGGCAACGGCGTTGTCGTCGTCGTCGTCGTCGTCGTCGTCGTCGTCGTCGTTATCGCGCAGTAACGCTCATGCCGGAAGATTGTTTGCGCGGCGAAACGAAGACAAGGCGATACCGTGTTCCACGAGAGAAACCGGCGAGAGACGGAAGTCTACGTGTGTATGAAACACCCGGCTTGTTTGTTTCTCGCGTATACACAGGTCCGTAAATACATAGTTACCTCGCCGTAACTTGCATTTACAGTTACCTGCGGGCGCGCATATCCGCGGGTTGCTGCACGGAGCTCTACACACAACCGCACGGGGGAGTCACCCCTGCAGGGGGAATTTTTAAATTTGTTTCCACTCCATTAACCTCGCCTCTCGTACCCCTCGTACCGCTCTTCTCTTTGCCACTCGCCCTCGCTGCTCGTTTCCTCCCTGTCTCGTTTCCCTCTGTTTGTACACGAACGTCGACTACTGACAGCTAGCAGGGCATAAGACCCAGTCAGTAATATCCATTTGCCGAATCGCGCAGGGGCGACCGGAGTCGTCGCCCTTTTACGATCTTCCATATGGTTCGAATTTGCGAGAGCTCTTTCCGTCCGCGCCGACTTTCTTTTCTCGCCCCACCCCCTTTCCCTGCCTTTTCTTCTTCCATTCAGAGATTCGTCCCTATATGCTGTCAAGGCTGAAATTCAACGCGTGTTGTTTGCATTCGAAACTTGTATCATGTAGTTACGAAAAGATACATAATACACATGCCTTTTCATAATATGTAAATACAGTTTACGGAAAGGAAGATAAAATATGTAAATGTATTTTGCAAATGAAAATTGCAAAACGCGTATATATATGTATTTTGCGGATGTAAAATGTAAAATGGGTAATTATCTTTCGTGGATGAAAATGTAAAACAGGTAATTATATTTTGCGCGTAAAATATAAAATTCGAAAACTCGTCTAACTCACGGAAAGAACAGTTAATATGTTAGGAGCATGGAAATCGTATGTCGGAAATTGGATTATGGAAATTGGTTTCAACGCGGTATCAACGTGGCATTTGGGAAATTTCTCTATCTTTATCCGCCGCATGATTCTTGCGGTGGAAAAAATAGAATAAATTAGTTATATATTAACGTGAAGAGAGAGGGAGAGAGAGATAGATAGAAATGTTTTGTTTAATTTAGAAGATTTTAGATTAGGACCTTGATTAATATTTTGTATGCGGTATAGTTATATTATATTTGTCTTATTTCATTTGATCAATTATTCCTGACAGTATCTTGATGATTTATAAAAAAAAATATAATTAGTTTTCTCCGAAATGAGTAAAATTATTTTAAAATTTTAATTTGCCGAGTTTAAAACAAGATATCATTGAGATTTGTGACAGTCTACGTTACAAAGATTCAGTTATAATATATTCTTGGTATTCAATGCCGTTGCCAAGTGTTTTCTTGCCAAGATACGTTGTCGCTCGTCGATCTTTAGTAAAAAGTCAATGTGATTGCAATTAGTATAATTGTAGAATTGTAAAATGTACATTGAGAATAATCGCAAGTGTTTGGATAATACGTTTGTTCATTTCATTTCAACAATTCTCATGATATGCAACAGCTATTTACTACTTATCTTCTAGCGCTTTCTTAATTAAAAAATAATTTTTTAATAAATTCTTGAGACAGAACTTCTCGAATTAAACATACAGGATACTAACGCCAGTTATATTAGTCACATCAAGGATATATAGGTCAAGAGAAATTGTACTTCAAGTTGTTGATTAATATTACTAATTTACAGACATTATCTCTTCCGGTTAGTACATAGCTGCATCCGATAAAATTATTCCTATCGCGGTGTACCCGCGAATTAATGCGAAATTACGTAGCGCGCCACGCTTTACCTCGCCGAGCTTAAACGCGATACCGCGAAATGTTTTACTACCACGCTGTCACGTGTTATGCCAGCTCGAGAACGATTTCAATGTGAAAACCGCATTACGGTTTAGCTGCCCTCTTCCCAAATGCTGCAATAAATAAAGAAGTTATTGCACTAAACAAGTTCTCGCTTGATTCCATTTTTGTTTGTAACCTGAAGTAAAGTGCACCGATAAATAAGAATATGAGGAAAAACAAATGGTCATGTTTTTGTAGTAATAAATCTATACGTATGTGTCTATATAATAATATATTATTATAATTATAAAATTACAATTTCTTTATTATTGGAAATTTTAACAGATTGAAAAGCATGATTTTATATAGTAACTACATTATTAATTAAAAAAAGAAAATCAGACATGAAGTATCTTATCGTGTCATACCTTATAAAATTTGAACATGGACGCAGATTCACGGCGCGTGCTATGTTACGCGCTACGTTAACCGTGGCGAGATTTCAACGCGAAAGCTTCGTTAAACCTCGAATCTGGCTGATGCCGCAAATGCCGGTCGTTTCGCGCGTTATGTTCTTGTGCATTTTCACGATCGTCCGACACGATAAGTCACTTTCTGTTTGTCGCATCTGCGGCGATTACGACTGCCACGTGTCTCGAATTCTACGGAACAATGTCGCGTATCTGCGAGAGTGTATCAGTCCGATCCGGACTATGTCTTCGATGATGGAAGCGCGCGTCTCGCGCGGTCCGCGAGTTCGTCGTGATATAGGATTACGACACTTGGCTCTATTGTTAGTGTAATAATTTTGATGGATTTACGGTCTTCCAGAATTAAGCGTACTGGGGCTTTAAGTTAAAATTACAACGTTGTTTTGGCAAAGTTGCGTTTAACTCTGAGGAACCGTAACGTACATATATACAACTTGAGTTGTAAAATTACAATGTTGTAATTCACACGGAATTAACGCAATGTAACTCCGACATTGTAACAACATTGCAATTTTGATAGAGTAACAAAGCGATTATTTTGTTGCCTTGTATACAACGTATCGTTAATTAAATAATTTAAGCCTTGTCGATTGTATATATATATTTACATTATTTTTTTCGCTAAAAGAGAAATACGTCCGTATGGTCGCTACATTTAGTGCCTGTGGCTGCATTAGTGTAAACGACGAAGTCCGCATGCAGAGTGAGAGCTTTATAGTAATGAAATCTAGATTCCGGTTATCAGCCGTACGCGTAATTCAACGCGTGCGTGCACACACGCGTCTGTTATTAACGGAAAAAAAAGAGAAGCTAGAAAATAGCGGATAGAAAGTAGGGGGATGTAACTAGGGAAGTAACATGGCGCGGGTTTCCGATGCATTGCGCGTTTCGCGCAGGATATACATCTCGTACAATTTTTTTCTTTTTTTTTTTTACCCATTTTCGTGAATGTCGCACGGCATTTGCATTTTGCATTTCGTGTACTTTATGATTTTTTCCGCGGTCGTACACCGCCACTGCCAACGCCACGCCACCGAAGCCATGTACATAACTTGCCTATACATATATATCTATATGAGACGTATAAATATATATTACACAAACACATAAGGATTGGAAGCGGCGTTTCGTACATTTTGCTGGATTTGAATTTAAATTTTCTAAAATGAAATAGGCGCCCGTGGTCGCGCGCCCTCTTCCGTCGCCCCGTCACCTTTGAGCCCGGCTCGAGGGCCGATTTTAATTTGTAATCAGCGATTTACATCCCGCGGCAATCCCGTGCTGCTCGGCTTTCGTCCTCGAGGACCGAGCTCACCTATTTCGGGACAAGCGAGTTTGTATCTAGTATCGCGCTAGAATTGACATTTGGACCGGAAAGAGTCTGATCTGAAGACGGAGATCGATGGTGAATTGCAAATTTGTTTGATGCCATCGAGTGCCTCGGATTCGTTTAGGATCGTGGGAGAGAACGCGGGTGCAGAAAGGAGCGCTGAGGAAGGAGCAGAAAACGCGAGGAGTCGACGCGCGAACATTCCGCTATTTCGCCCACGCGTGATGCGACCACGTGTAACGCGTATCACGTTTCCACGGCCGCATTTGTGCACGACGCGCCTCCGCGCTGCGTCTGTTTACGCTCTATCATCGCGTTCACACGATATGAACGGGCGAGAACAGACGGAGCGTGTCGTGACAACTGGTGTACACGATCTAAATTAGCAAGTGAAATAATTCGTAACTTGGACTACTTATTGTTTGATTCTAGAGGCGCGAAATGTTTTAGTGAAGATGTTAATTAAAAAGGTGATCACGCGGAAAAGTATCTCTTGGCTAAAGAGTTAAATTTGACTTTGGGAAGATGAGACGTTAGACTTTAATTTTGTTCAATAATTATTTGCATATATACTTTTCATTTATTTTACCTTGGATTAATTAAATGACAGAATAAAATTACGCCGTATTTTCTGTATTTTAATTAATTTTGCTTCACGAAACTATTAACTCATCGCATCTCTCGGGTGTGATGGCGGACAAGAATGAGGTATGTTTTACCGCTCTCTGTACGCATCGATCTTCGTTAAATGAAATGTAAATCACGGCTACGGAATCCCGATGGCGGTGGTGAATTTCTCCGAGATTTTTCGAAAGCGCGAAACGTCTGCAGCCACGACTGCGAGTTCGTCTTCGTCGCGGGTGACGTTATTAACCCGCAAGTAGCTGCCTCATGATAAATCACGCCGTTGATCGCGTCGCAGAGAAACGCCGTAATATCTCACGAGAAAAAGAGAAAGAGAGAGAGAGAGAAACAGAGAAAACCGTGTTGCCAAGTCCCTTGGCAAACGGCGCATAGAGCAAGAAACAATGAAATATAACGACGAGATGCAGGGAGAAGTCGTAACACATGATGTACTAATCATTGCGAATACTCGTACACGTATATACGATACTCGCGAGCGTTTATTTACATTTGTATATGCTGTGAAGGAAGTAAAGCAGACGGAATTGCAAAACGATGCGTCGTCGCGTAACACTTGCGTAAAGAGGAAATAATTTTCTACCGAGTACTTTGTGCTCGCGCAGTCCAATCGATCACGAATTTTAAGTGTGATTCTAAAACGCTGGCGGTCTGCGAATTGGCACCGGCGCGAGATTGTCTCGTAGGCATAGCGGTGACTGTATCCCTCGTAATAATATACCGTTCGGTGCATAAATCAGTGTCTATTTTTGAACGGCGGCCAAAACTTTATTCGGATTTATTCGACCGTTACATCAACGAGAATTTCCGCTCGCCGCGGCGCGACCCGCCGTTGGTGCATAATTACTGCTACGCGCGTCGATTGTCGCGTATTCGAGGATAAAAAGGAAATTGGCACGCTGAGAATGTCACCAATGACTCAGTAGAGTGCATCTGTTCCATTCGTTGTGATGTTGTCAGGGCTATTTTGAACGTGTGCTAGATAATTCATCTAGAACTAAAAAATATCAAATTTAATATATAATTGCTATAAAAGAAACGATCAAAGTAATTGTAAAATATCTTATGTATGAAATTGAATTTTTATTTTTACTTAATTTTGTGTTTGAAATATTAAATTACTATAAGGATTTGGAATGTATTTTGGATAAATTTACTTATGATAAATTTACGATGAATTTGCGGATATATAAACTTTATGAAATATTTGAATTAAATAATATTCACTTAATTCAGATAATTTACAGTACATACTTTTCACAAGGCGAAAGAAATCTAATAAGGACAATGAAATAAGTGTGTACAGTCCGTTTGCAGTGACTTTAATTTCACTTTCCTGATTCTTGATTTTCTCTATTAAAATTATCTGCAAAAGATTTTTGATTGTTCAAAATGATAAGCGTATTTACTTCTTTAATCGAAGTAAAGACGCAAGCAAATAACGCAAGTTCTTTAATAAAACAAGCGTATTTCACGGGGCGATAATACATTCTTTGAAATTAATCCGATACGTAACAGATAATAAACAACACATTGTCGCTGTCCTCACGTTAAGTATTTTCGCGGACGGTAAATTGTTTGAAACTCGCGTTAGCGGCGATGGCCACAGTGGGCGGCGTACGGCGAGCGGTAGTGTAAACAAGGACACCGCGCTGCCATTCGGTCGTTGATACTCGAGCCGTGAGGTAGCCGCGTATGCCGCTGCATCATCATTATCTCTCGAAACGTAAGACGTTGCGACAAGTATATCGTCCGCGAGAAATGCGAACGGTAATTCCTCACGAATGGTTAACGTTACTGCCAGTTCGCGTAGATACATTTCGAACGTGACGCGAGTCCCGCGAACGAGATCGCTGGTACGACCGATATATCGCGACTTTACTCGAGTGCCTGACTTCAAGTGGCACTTCAGTCGATCGACCGGCGCGGGCGGGTGGCGACGATCCGCGCGTTAACTCGCTTTCACTGTCCGTGCGATTTATTTGTCATACGTTATGTATATTTCATAGTGTGAGGTACAGCGGGTCGTTACGTTCGCTTTGTCTCTGGGTAAGTTTAAGTCGCGTTAGTCCATGGAAAAGAGACTCGAGCCGCCTCTGTGCGACGCGACATTAAACTCTCGTTGGAACATAACCCTAAAGCGCCCGTACGAGCGAGTGACTGCTGTTTGCCCGTGCTATTATCGTCCGCGATTTATTCGCGATATGTTAAGTATTTCATAGTAGCGGGCGACGTACACTTGCGTTTACGCGGTGATCTTGTTTACAGTCGCGCGATGGCGAAGCTCGAGGCCGACGACGGATACAGCAGTTGTTACTGTTTCTTGAAACGTGATCGCGACGAGGGTATTGAACGAAGTTGAAACGATACTTTTTCGGATTACGAAAGCGAGTGCGAACGCGCGAATCGTCTGATCCTGTAAATAATTCGAGTACGGTATCGATAGTTCAAGCGAACTGCGTGTGTATAACAGAGGTTAGGTTAGGTTAGGTTGTACGTGTTTTTCTTCGTTCACAGCGCGACGAGTTTAGCTTGTTACAACGTCACATCGTATCCGTTTTGGGCAATACCCATCGTGTCTGTTGTCATCAGTGCGTGATTCGCGAGTCTTTTTGCGTTTTCGCAAGTGAGTAGTGAACGAGTGCCATGAAGGGACAACAGGAAACCGTGAAACCCGAGAGGAAGCGGAGGTTCTGGGAAGCATCGGGCGACAGCGGAGCAACCATGGGGTAAGTTTATTATTTATTGTTTTATCTTTCGTTACGTTTACGTAGAATTAATTGTCGATAATCACGTCACGTGCGCAACAATTTTTTTTAAATATTAATTATTGAGAACTGCTGCGTGTATATAATTTTGGTATATTTTTACTTTACAGTTCGACGTGACTGGCGTTAAAACTCCGCTGCTGCACATCGTAACTGTGAGTTGACAAATTGCTTTTTATTTTAACTTTACTTGAGTGATAATAAATCTGTGATATTTGCGTATGTATCAGACGTGTACAATATAAGATGAATATAAATATATGTATATGCATAAAGAGAAACATTGTAATTTAAACAGAAAACCTTATAGATATATTGCTTTTAATTGCTTTACAATCGAATAAAACAGTAGAAATTAATATCACTTGAATTGTGGAACAGTAACAAACGCGTTTATAGATTGTAAAAATTCTACGTGATTCTAGGCTAACTTTAAATGCTTTTAATTTGGAAATTACTTGCGACTTCAACATTATACAAGTTTCATATGTAATTATATAATTTTCTAAATATTCTAATATTACATGATAGAGTAAGGATAAAATTCTTTGTTAACTGTAGAGTGCTACTCATATTTTTCTGATATTAATACTACTCTGGGTAAAAATTCACCCACATAATTAAGAATTTTTTTACAATTTTAAGAATAAAAAATGTTTCCCCATTTTATTGCAAGATGTTAGAATAACTGAACATGATACCATTTTGATAAAAATTTTACTAAATATTATTTTAGACTATTAAAATTTTAATAACATAAACTTTATTAAACTTGAATTAGCACCTGGATAAAAATTCATCCGTGGTGACATTATGAGGTTAATAAATTTGCACTTTCTTTAAAAAAATTTTTTCTTAAAATTTATGGATATTTATTTTTCGACCTAGGCAAACTCCACCGCAGCCAAAATTTTTACATACATTTTTCGATTCCAAAAAATAAATCATAGGGAGAATCGCCGTTGTTGTAGGCAAAGAGATTCGGTTGATATAAATCGCAGTTATTCCGATGAATAGTTTCCGCGAGCTCGCGAAACGCGCATTCCCAATGTTTTCGGTCGTGCATTCTACAGTTTCCGCGATCGATGAGGGTATCGCTGCCGCATCCCGCTGTTGTTCCGCGAATAAATCCTTCTCGCGAGTTACAATGCAAAGGTAATATGAAACTCATTATCTAGGAAACTCGAAACTCGTGAATTAAAAGCTATTTTGCAGAGTAATTTGATACGATTCATTGTCGATTACGGGCAATTAACTGAGGGCGAAGAAAGACACGCGGATCAGGACATCTGTATTCATAATGCGTAATTAAGATATTTATTATGCAAAATGCTATCATGCAACGATAAACATGGAATTAAAAAATCTATATTGCAGTGAGAATTACGCGGAAGCCACAGCGTGCTCGTATTTTAAATGAATATTTGAATAGACTTTACGTGAATCTCGCGTTTTTCATTTCGACGTTTGTAGATGGAGGATCGTATTCGACTTGGCGTATCCCGCGATGAAAAATTTTGCAGGCAGCACATGTTGCTGGTACGATGCGTTTAATAGCCTTCATTATGATCGGTGCGATGATGAAGAGGGGAATAAAAAAACTGATGTTTTTCGCGGCCGATAGATAATCAATTTGTTCGTTCGCGTTTCTGCTTAGTTCCTGTAGCTCGTGCGTTTCGCTCGGGATACCTTAGAAAAATATTCCCCGAATATCGTGAAAACATCGTTTATTGATAATTATACGAAATTCTGTTATAACAACGGCGAGAATAATTGGTATCTTAATTTCATTTTAATATACTTAGCACACAATTCTACTATTATAAAATTTCTTATACAGTAAAAAGACTTACATTTAATTTTAATTTTAATTATAATTGTCTTGGTTCGTATTTAATGTGTAGTCAAAATGTTTTTTTATTTTCGATGCAGCTGTTTTAATTGCGAAATGAGAGCCCTTCTCCCCGTTAGTTAGTCTTGTTTGTTTACTTGGCATGCATCTATTTACTTTTGTTTATATTGCCGATAGTTGTCTTCCCCGTTACTTTACCAATTTACCCTGTATATTCGCGCTTTTGTGTACTATCCCCAGGAATGTTGTTAAAGACGTTGTCATCGTGTAAAGTTTCCCCTGAAATGCTCCAAGTTGCGAGTTAATATTTTTTTAAGTGCATAACGACAGTCGGACGATAAATATTTATCGCTCCGTTTCATTAGCGTAAAATTAAAAAGTTACGCGGACCGACGCGGAAATTGGCTTTGCATGGAAGCGATTGCGGTAACAATTTCTTATCAGACTAATAATTACTAATTCCGTAAAATCTTTTTTGTCTAATGCAACTACTAATTGAAACTCTAATATTATGCAACGTTCGAGGGATTTATGAAATTAGCTTTATAAAACTGTGAAATTTATAAACGTTCGAGTTTTGCAATCGATATCTAATAATAGCCTCGTTTATATGGCTGATAGTTAAATGACTACAATAATTAAACCGGCAATAATTAACCAATAATTAAAATTAAAATTGATAAGCCGGTTAAATTACTATGTTTGCGTGTATGCGCTAAAAGCGACGGCAAAGCGATCGATCGCGCCCGACCTAGCGCGCGCGCGGGGCCCAGTCAGTTGGCCTTTCCAAACGCGCGCAATCGCCGATCGTCGCTCGCAATGGAAACTCAATTTTTAACGCCGCCGGCAAAATCCGATCGTCCGCGTCGGACGTATTAATTTCGCGGCGCGATATACGCTCGTATAGGTAAATCACGTTTAATCGAAATACGAAGGGCCGTGACTTCGGTCGGGTTCGTGACGCTCGTGCCGCCAGCTCGAGTGTATATTTGCACGGCCGCGATATCGCTACGCGACCTCTCGACAGTTTTAAGCCCGGATTTCCAGCGATAAGTAATAACGAGGACCGCGTTTGCTCGAAGATTATTGAGTTATGAGACCGCCGGACGAGTGTCGAATCCGAGAGCGAAGCTTTAGGGATCGTTGTTTCTGCATGTCGCATCGTCGAAAGCGATTCGAGATCCGGAAATGAACGTGTCACGAGCAATTCTACATTCTTTTCGTTATCGGGAGGAGGGAACGGGATACGCGAGGAAGGATAAGGAAAGGAACAAGTTAAAATGCTAATGCAATAACAATTAAATAGCGGACGTAACTGTACGCGTTAACAACGAGAAAATTGGAATGGCCGACGCTGCAACGTGAAAATTATCTGCCGTGGAAAACACGATGAAAATGGCATTATTTCTCTATAGCCACAATCTGCGACATAGTTTTTTGTCCGTGTGCTTTATATTAGCTGCGCATTATAACTTCGAACGCGATAAAAACCGAATTTTGATCCCACGTAATACGGAATTAGCGAAGCGATGAATTTTTTAAATATCTTTGTAGGGCAAATATTTTTTGGTTTCGATCAGTATTGCAAAATTTTATATATGAAGATTATCTCATATTTTATATTATTAATAATCGAAATATAATACGGTAATACCGTATTTTAGATTAATAAAGACTTATTAATGTTTTTGCAAAATGGCTGTCTGAAATATTTACACGTAATCAATTGCATTATTCGTTGACATATTTAGTAAACAAATATTTAAAAAGTCTATGTATAATCACAACTATGTCGATCTAGTCTGTCACATCAGACGGTCGTAAAAATAAAATGCATTTGGAAATAACCCGCAGCAATAACCGAGTTCGCGTAGATTCTCCGTAAGCTTAATCTCGAGCTTAATTTCGTTTCCGGTATGGAACGATCGTATCTTAAGACGTCTTGTGTCTCCCCCATTGAAGACGTATAGCCATCGCGTAGCGCCATTAATTTAATATTTCAAAGGAGCGATATCATTCCGTTAAAAGTAATCGCTTCAATTTCTTAAAGTGCTTGAAATCTAAGAAATATTGGACTCAACCCACTTCCCGAGCCGTTTTCGAAGAAAGTAGTTCCGCCACTATTTTCCGGAAATGAGACACACACACGACATTCTTTTAGTGTCCAATGATGAATTGAAAGCATTACATGTGTGGCGTTTTGGGGAAGTAATGGCCACTCTTTCCGTCTAAATTCATCACGTTTAATAACAATTAATCTTTGAATTAAAATATATAAATTGCGGAACAGCTAATTTCCGCGAATCTCACTACCGTCACCCGAGTAATCAACTTGCAATTCTCGTAATTAAGCCGCGCCTGCCAAATATGCCCGCGGATTCACGCCAGCTCTCGTCTCGCGTGACGCGCGAAATATGCGCTTGCCGAATTTCGCGTGATGTCGACTCTCTTCGTGCTTTCCCCGTGGGAGACGTAATGTGTTTTTCTTGGATCGTCTTAGAGCGACGGGGCGAGGTGTATTCTTCGCGACACGCGCGATCGACGTAGCCGAGGCGAGCGGAGTGCGGCGATGGTATCGCGATACAACAACAACAACGGCGGCGGCTTCTTTCTCGGCCGGCCAAATCTCCTCTCGTGTAGAAGACACTCGGTGCAAGGATGCGCCGAGTTACGGCACGATGTGGTAACCCCACGTCACGACCTCGTGCCAAGAATTGAGTCACCACGTCGGGCGCCTGTCTCTCCCCCTTGCTCCCCTTCCTCTTTCCTCGCCTCGTGTGTCTCTTTTGTTCATCGCATACGTGTATTTTCGAAGCCCGTCATCTTTCAACTTAGATGTATACGTTACTAATTAGTGAGTTTCACTTCTCTTGAGAACCATTTATCATTTATTAATAAGGTGTACCTTTGTTTTTATTTAGATTAATGATTTTTGTCATTTATGTACATTATCGCCATTAATAGAATATTAAATTGAATAGACTAGACAATACATGGTCGTGATAGTCGCTTAAATTAAATTAACGCAAGTTGAAAGACAGAGAATAAATGAAAGAACAAAATTAATTCCTTGAGATTGGAGGCCGCCAAGTCCCAAGTCATTCTATTGATAGAACGTATATTGTATGTCAATACACGACTACAAAGTATTAAAAAACGTTGCTTCGGACCACGGCGTTTATTAAATGAAACAATGGGAATGTTTATAAGGGCCATTCCCTTTCAAAGTTACGAAAATGATCGGTGCATAATGCCCGCCTCGTTGTGTCACGAATTATCGCATCTTGCCTCCCCCCCCCCTCTCTCTCTCTCGCTTGCTTTCTCTCTATGATCCACGTCGAAAGTCGTGCTTGTAGGCGACACGCGACTAAGATTCATGGGGTCGGCGTCGAAAGCACGAGCTTACGTCTGGTTTGTGCCGAGTCGCGACTACTCGCCGAGCGGGAATCCGGTCGGCGCGGCTGACGTGGACAAACGAGCCCTCGTTACAATAAAGTTACGGGTAAAGGGAGGGGGGGGGGGACGTAAGACGCCAACGACATTGAGGACGAAAACGTGAAAAACGAGAACTCATTCTTCCGGGCTCGCGGAATTTGCTCGGACTCGTCAGAAACGCGCCGGGGGCGATGTTCGTTTCGCATTAAATTTACTGTTCGCGTACACGGCGGAGCTGCCCCCGCGGCAGCGTATACGAGGCAATTAAGTCGCGGGTATGCTTTTGAAAATGATACTTCGCCGCGCGATCGATATTATGCACTACGCGAATTCGCGTTTGTTTGTCGAAAAGCTCGTCACTGTTCTTGTGCTTTTGTAAAAAAAATTATTGAGTACCCTTTCTTTCTCCCGCGTTATTAACATTAATTATGCTTTCAAGCAGCCGCGTAGCATTCGCGTTGTTTTCTCATGGAACTCGAGAATTTGCGGAACATCCGAGCGTCACCGCCTTCGCATGATCCCAGGGTCGAGGCTGGCCGCTAAATTACGTCGCGCGATTCTTTTTTTTTTTCGTCTCGTGACGGCTTTTAAAGTTGCGCAAATTTTTAACCGCATTTACGTCGCGAGCGGCAAATTACAGTGCAATTATAAAGGTATTTAAAGTGCATGAATCACCTTCCCGAACGTTTCGCACGCTCTCGATTAACGACTTTACATTTAACGTGCGTCTCTTAAGTATTCCTTAGTGTTGCACTTTGTGCAGTACAGTCGGGATTTCTAATAAAAAATAATTTGTCTTTGTTCTTTTCATGAGCGCATGTACATTCTTTTCTTAATGCGCAAGCATCGCGAATGCTGATTGACGTCTGTTTGAGCGTCAAGTGACCGCTGCAAATGTATTCATTCCCGTTTGTATAATAGATGGACATTTTAAAGAAACTGAGATTTTTAGTTCTCATGCGGATACAAATCTTCATTTGCGTAAGTCGTCTTGTGTATTTATCGATAGTTCATTGCTGTCTATCCCTTTTCTTAGCTAAATAATAATACGTTTACGATAGATTACGAAATCGATCAAATTAACATGCTGTTATAAAATAGATTTTAAGATTTTTTAAATAGTGTAGGATAATATTCTTCTATTCAAAGATCTGAAGGTTTGACACAAATGCAATTTACATACGCAATTTCTTTGACGACTAAAAAACAAACAATCAAAACCATAAAATTTATTTTACTTTTATTATTAATAAAATAATCAGGCTTCGTACAAAGGCGAGAAATCCTATGTTTAAAGAAAGCTCTGAGCAAAGAAAAGCATAAGGGAGGAGAAAGAACCACCTCGAGTCGTGGGGCGTGAAAAGAGCACGATGAGAAAAAGGGATTTTCCTCTTTCTCGAGGCTATTCTAAACAGAGAGACCACCGAGGACAGCGGAAACGCTGTCGTGGGTACAGAAGGGAGACGCCTAGACCCGTCGATTGAATATTTTTACATGTATGAGATTTTTATTCTCGCGATGCGATTGGCCGAATCGCGTTTTATCTCGCTCTACATCCCCGCGTCTCGCCCTCTCGCGTAAAGCAAGGGTGAAAAAATTCTAGATCCTTTGACTGTAAAAGAAGGATGCGCCACTTGGTTCCGGAAAGAAATGCTCGACGATTTACACTTTGCTCCGCAAAAGAGGACGATCGTTGAGGATATTTTTTTCATATTATCGAATCCCGCGCGACTTGCACTTGATTGTTGTTGTTTACATCAGTTGCATTCAATTTTGTGTAACATGCAATTATTAAACATGAAATCATAAAGATATCAATGACGTAACGATACAAAGGATTCTTTTGCAGAGATATTTCAGAGAAATGCGACTTAGGAATGTCTGTTTTACAGACTTCTTTCTGTTCTTAAATAATTTCTCAGAGTTCAAGTACACGTCTTATTGTTCTCATCGCTATCTTGCGCGCAACATCGCGTAGTGAGACGCTTTGCTCGATAAAAGCACGACAAATATAATATCCAGCAATCCGCACGCGTGTCGTGTGTTCTCTAGTATTCTCTATTTACGGTGACATTTGACGTTAAGCGTTTTATAAGTTCGCGATTGCGGAAAACGGGAGGCATCGTGTTCCACTTCCTCCTAGAAACGTATCCTTCAGGCGCAGGTCATAGTACGCGTAACCTCGGTCTCCGTTTTCGCTCGTTTTTCCTCCCTCGGGTACCTCTTTCCTGCCTCCCGCCTCTCCCGCACCCCCGAGAATCTCGTCGCGCCCCGCGCTCTACCGCCTCGCCACTCGTTGCGAGGATTATTGAATTTCCTGTCATTTCCAGAAGAAATACGCTCTATTTACTTTGGCGGGGTATGAGGGTAGTTTTATTCGGTGCGGATGTGTGAGAGAAATAAGAAATACACGAAGGAGAGCCGCAACGAATCAACGGCGGCGGTCTTTCCATCTCGACACCGCGGCAATTCAATGGGCTTGGCGTATTGGTGTCGGCGATGATAACGCTCGCGGAATTGCGAAAACCGCGTCAGATAAGAAGTCGAACGGCATTTCCCCGCTGGAGATACCAATCTTCAAGTTTCGCGCGAGACGAATATTATTTTTCATAATTAATGAAACCTGGGGAGACAGTGATGCTACTTTTTCGGACCCGAGGAACGAAAATAATAATTTTTCTTTACGAAAGAAGTTTAGACGTGCAAACCGCAAAGCGTGCCAACATTAGTCGTTTCAGTTTTCCGAGATATCGATACAGTTGCCGAAACGTCCCGCCTCATACATGTAACCGACTCCCACGACGGACGTTTCTCAAAAAGCCGAGATATCGCGGCACATAATGGCGCTTTACGTCCAAAGTTTACGCTCTCCTCTCTTTCTCCTGCTCTTTCTCCTCCGCCTTCTTCCCCGGGACGTGATTGCAATATTCCTCATGGGTGTCGGACGCGGTAGGGAACGATCTGGCACACTCGCGTATATGACAAGAAAGGGTCAGGAAGAGGGCGCGAGAGGGTCCTCCTTCCCTTTCTCCGTCTTGCCGCTGTCACTGAGCACGAAATTCGTCCTTTGCCCTCCCCCTCTCGTCCGTCACCTTCCGCATATTCCGACCGGAAGTGGGAAGCACGAATCCCTCCGCCGCGATTCGGAGCACGTACGAGGAATTTATTCGCGCGGAGGCAGGTCGCGTATGTCGCCCATGCTCATCTCCGTCCGAATTTCCGGGTCCTCTCCCTTTCGAGTTTTGCCGGTTTTGACGCGATATGCGGCCTCTCTCTCTTTCTCTCTTTCTCTTCTTGCTGACTTGTCCGTCGACTTTTGCTTCCCAGTCTCTATACTTTATCATCGAACTTCGATGAAACTTGCCTTAACTCTCTTCCTTTTTCTGCTTCTCCTTGCCGATCGATCGATGGATATTTAAACGCACCAGCTTATCGAAATACCGCGCCTTCCTTGGGGCATCTGAAAACCGTTAACTCTCTTCAGAAGGACGAGACATCGTTAATATCTTTCCTATAATCCAGCGATTTTGCCCATTATATTGAATGAATTGTCCTCTTTCGTACGTTTACCGAAGACAGCTTTTTAGCATTTAAGTCGTTGACGAATATTTGTATTATAAATGATGATCCTTTTTAGAAATGACTCAAATGTGATTGAAACGAGATTTTAGAGATATAAAAATAAAGGCGCAAAATAGATGTCATAAATTATCGTTTAAAATAAACTTGATACGTTTAAGGATTTTCAAAAATTATTATGTATTTCAGAAAACGAGATTTGCACGTATATTACTTTTTTATTGAAAAGATAGAAAAGAAAGGATTTTTTTTCTACACGATTCCGGAAAATTGGTACAAACTTTGCATTTCTATTTCGCATTTCTGTTTTATATGCAATCGATACTTTCCCCACCACTAGCCGGTACAGTATGTCGCCCTTCGCTAGGTACGACATTAATCGATAGGTATCTCATAGTTACACGACATATCTCTATCCGACGCGGAAAATTACGGCACGGCGGACGTTTTACTACAATACCGAATAACGCGAATGATTTATCAGCGGCGCGCACACATATCGGGAAGTTATTGCCGGGCACATTCGTAAATGTATGCTAATGGCCGTCGTCGAAACGCCTATGATTTTTCGGTTTGCTACGTGCGTGGCGTTGCCTATATTTCAGCTCGACGCGTTATATTTTACATGCACGATGTTCTTTTTTTTTTCGTGCTTGTTTTCCGAATGAGATTCGATGTTACGCTCGGGGGCGAGGACGGAGTCAGATCTATCGAGAGAAGACACGGGATCGATGTTTCAATTTGCACGGAACAGAACAAACAAGCGCTCGATCACGATTTTTTAAGTACCGCAGGGAATTTGGCTCTTGGCCGCGTCTCTTAAAGTTGGGAAGATGCCCGACGTGCCACGCGATTTTCATAAATTTATGAAATACAATCGTGGAAAGCGTGACTAACGATATTTACGGTTATTACCGATATTATCAAATTTATTTGTTTTTGGTATTGAATTTGTTTGGCATTGATATTTGCTAAATTTACAAATAACGAGATTTAATATATAATTCTATATGTATATATATATCATGAATTCTAAAAATAATTTCATACTTTACAATATAAAGTTTCTTTTTTTCGATTATAAAATGCTTATAAAAATGCTCGTTATTTCGTCGTTAAATTAATCATCTTCAATTAATTTTTTCGAACGAGACGGAGTAGTAATTAAAGTATTCTGTTGCAACGGAGATCGTTTACGTAACTACTGAAAAGTTCTCGAGATATTACGAAACGTTATTAACGATGACGAGAGATATCGAGATCTGAAATCGAAAATCAAAGTATTTTCGTTCGCTCGACAAGTCTTTTATTTTGACGATAGAACCGACGGAGAAACGGGTGCTTGCCGCCAAATCGTGCGAAAAGATAAAGTCATAGCTTTCTTCAGTAACGAGCAGGATTACTTTTTTTCTCGTAGTTTTGCCTCTGAGAAGCAGTTAACAACTCGCCGTTTTCACTGTATTTTGCCTGCTATTTACGTTGAATAAATTCTAAAGTGCAAAGAGACAATGTGAGTCATTAGCGAAACATGCTTTATCTCTCGTTATTCGATCCAATACAGTTATCTGTTTCTAATTATTATTGCACCATATTCTGTTGTGTTGTTCAAATATATTATTCACAAGATATATTAAAATTGATCGAGTGTGGTGGATAGTTGTATTCAACTTTATGATATATCTTTTTATAGAAGTAGTATTCTGTCGAAAATGTCGAGGAAACCTCACAGAAGTCAGTTCTCTGTATAGACGTATACTTGTAAGGGCATTTACGCCATACGTTGCATTATACAGAGACTGATATACCAAGATATCTCTCTGCTTCGGCGAACAGCTGGTGTAACCATTTCACGCGCCTCGTTCTTCTCGCCGTATGCCAGAATAGCGTATAACTTCGTAGTTTCTTCGAGAAAAGATGAAGTAGCGTATACACGCGGTTCTCGTAGCCCTCATATGTCCTTCAGTGCCACGTGTCTCGCTTAACTTTATGGCTCATGACACATGCATGCGGATAATCTGTACCGCTTTCAAATTCGCAACACTTGGAAACGTATAATTCACATTTATTTGGCAAATGAAAAAGGGAGGGAGTTAATGTTTATCCCATTATTTCCGATATTTTACGCTTTGACATTTACCGCTGTAATTAGATCTTTGTTCGATTATTATTGTTGTGTAAAAGGAATGATTTACGTAGGTAAAATGTCATCCGATAATTTTACACAAAATCTATCTGTGATATGAATTATATTACTATTTTATTATTTCTCTGGAAAGCAAAGGTCAAAGGCTAATATTTCATTTAACATTTCTCTCTGAGCACCGTTTGCTGGCCGCCTCGCGTTGCTGATTGAGAACTGTAAACGTACGACGTGAATTTTTGATGTATGGTAGACGAGAAGAGGAAACAGGTTGAAACAACCTGGGAAGTCTCGCAAACGTTAATGTGCGCCTTTACACGCCGCTTAACGTGAATCAGCAGTTCTCACTTCATGATTGCGCGTTTAGTTTTGTTCACGTACGCGAATTATCGGCGACGCCGTTTAGAAATTTTCCAGCTGGTGTCGAGCGAAAGATGCATCATCAAAAATGTTTTCTTAAATAAAGCATCAGAGAGAAATGAGAGAACTTTGTAATAAAAATAAAAACATAATAATTCGAAAGTTAGAACTAAAGTCGTTGCTAATTTAGATAATTTAAAAAAGATAATACTTCTTTTTTATCAAAGATAAAGATGGAAATAATTTATACATTTTTTTCCTTTAATAATACATAAAATAAGATTAAGATAAAGTCATTTTTTATTTAGATAATTTTATGACCATAGCAAACACTGATCGTATCACGTATTGCATTATTACCATTATCAAACATAGTGATGTTACGTTGAAAGGTCATTTATCAACAGTATTCAATCAATCTCCACTGATCGTCTCATCGCGTGTCTCGTGGCGCGTAATAGAAATACATTTTGGAATCGATACGGCAACGAGACATATCTCGCGTCCCGCAATACCTTTAGCGCAATACCTCCGCTCACGTTACAGAGTTCTCGATGAAAATCGCGTGAACAAAACTTTGTTCACGCAACCTGGAGTCTCGCCGTCGGGACTTTCTTACGGGCTCCTTCGCGGTAATAGTTTCGCGCAACTAATTTCCAGCGTGTTTCCGCGCGCGCCATTACGACACCTTATTTATGCGTGTACGTCCATGGTGTGCGGTATCTATCTTCCCATCGTACAGCATCTTCTCGCGCTCGTCTTGTTCCTTCTGGTTTCTTCGCTCGCGGAACATCGATCGTCATGCGGCTATGTAGGCGCTTTAGAAACGTCGAACATTACATTAGCGTGTTCTGCCTTTGCGTGAGTCATTTGAATTGAAGCCGATATTTAGAATGAAATACCAGTATCTTGATCCCGCGATATGTTATTTAACATTTTTATATTTTATTTTATGTTATTTACTTGAAAAAAAAAAGATTATTGGGGTAGGTCGGAGTACGACAAGTTTCTCTTTCCATTCAGTTTCCGCTTACTGTTTCGTTTGCATGCATCTTTTCTCAATGATTGCTCTTTCCTCGGTCGTATCTCGTCTCTCAACGTCGGATGTATCTCTTTAGTAGAATATTGTACGATTTCCCGCGTCGGCAAAAGTATACGCCATAATAAACGTTACGTGAGAGATGAAAGGTAGCGCTGAGAGGGATTCTTTCGGCTGCAGGATGTTTGACGCCCACATATCTCGACGATGGATTCCCGGATCCATCCTCGCTGCGAGGGAAACGTCGCGCAGATAACAGGCTTGTGTGCGAGGGTGGCCGGGTCGGGATGATGCCGCGGCATCGGAAACAGCGGGAACGAGAGAGAAAGGCATTCTAACGCGTCGGGTATACGACGCTATTATTTACGCTAGAGCCGGAAGAAATATTACATTTTCAAACCACCCTCTCTTTCTCCTCCCTTTTCTATCCTTTCTCCTCTGTCCTCCTCCTCCGCACACTCGCGTTTCCCTCCTCTGCCACCGATCTGATCTCCTCCTCCGCGCTCTCGTTTACTTCCCATCTTTCCGGCTCCACGGCGCGCGGAAGGAAGGCAGAGAGCCGCAGTTGAGGTGTGCGCGCCGCTCTCTTCATTACCATTTATAGTGATTCCTGAACCACTCTCGGAACGCTCGCGCAAACGTAAAAACGCGTGCCCGCGAATTGATATACGCTAGCCCGCGGAATCAGCAGCCGGTGTCTACCGTGTGCCCTTCTTTATCGGATCTTCTCCTCCCCTTTTCTCATCTTCGGTTCGCCGTCGCCTACGCTGGTGGACGTTACATTAGCGCATGCATCACCCGTTTAACGATTTCTGTTCTCGGAACAACGTTAAATATTCCGATCAATTAACTGACGGCCGCGCGCGTATTCTTTATATTTTTATGCCGGCAAATGGATGGATCGTCCAGAATGGAATGCAATCGATAATCAACGAACATTCGACAACCATCTATACCGTCGTAATATTTTGTGGCGCGCTATGGCGCTGTGAAAAACTACGGAAATGTGCAGCGCGCTGCATATTTACCTTCGAAAATTTATTTAACGCAACAATAAAAAAAAACGTTTATATTTATAAACGTAGTGTGCTTTGATTTTGCGCGCGCTGTGTTTTACGCTGGAAAAAAAAAACAAATTCGGAGAGAAATTTGCAATTTTAATGAAAACTCTATACGTGCGCGACCGTGAATAAACAAATTTCAATAACGTCGCGCGTAGCGTCTCGCGTGTACTTAAACGTCTTGCACGACCGCAAAAAGTCTTTCTATTACATCGAGATCACGACACGCCAGCCCCCTTTTCTCGGACTTGTTCGGCATCAATTTGTACATTTCCCGGTTTCTTACGCCGCTTCTTCTCTCAAGGAAACAGGGACCGGCGCGAGGAGACACGTGTAATGCCTGGCATCGTCTCGCGGTGACAACCGTGACGGAGTACGTTTTACCCGGGGCCGTCCCGTTTTTCGAAAGCTTGCTCGTTTCACCTCGCCACTTGGCTTCCCTGACCGATGCTGTTATACTCCACCGAATTGCAACGCCGGATGCAATCAGCTTTATAATTCGGACGCGACGTAGAGTCGCGTTTACCCTTCGGCTGACGTTATTCTGCCGCGGGTAATCGTTAGCGACGATGATGCTACAATGTGAAATCGCATGATAGCCGCTTCGTTATTTGAAACTTTTACAAACAACACGAGAATTACGCCATAAAAAAAATGTATCTCTGAAGATACAATTATAAAGGGTATTATCCAAAAATTAAGCAGAAATTATTAAAATTAGAATTGACATTAAGCCAAGCAAGTAATATTAATATTATATTATAGCGTCTCAAATGAGTTTTCTAATTTCGTGGTTATTTCTCAACAAGATTGTAGAATTATATAACTAGTTGATCTTGTGAGACTACTTCTTCAGTTAAGATTTCTTAATCAAACTAGTTAAGTATAATTGAACTTCGTTTCACGAGGACAACTCTGATTAGAATAGATCCTTCTGGAAGAGAGAAATTTTGCTATTAGGATCATTTCAGGAATACATCGCCGCATTTCCACGCGTATATCTTCGCGTTTATCTCATTTTTTCGCGCAGGCTTTTATTTTTTTCTTATTTTCCCTCAAATGGCCAGCCGAAAACGAACCCGCATCAAACGAATCGTTTCCCCCCACTTTTGCCGTGACGTTTCCCAGCATTTCGCTTTTCCTCTCACGGAGAACCTGACGCGGTGCTTTTTCTTTCTCATCTACCGTGGAATGTTAACGACTTTCGAACGATAACGCCGTGACTCCACTTAAACGATTCTCTCGGCGCTTAACGAGTCCTCGTGCCGTGGCTTAAGGGAATGATTAACGAATGCAAATAATACAAACATTGCGAGCCGAACGGACGCGCAGTCGTTAGTCGAATAAACGACAGAAGGCACTTTTCCTGTTAATGTGCGAGGAGAGAAGTAACTGGTTGTTACAGCTACGATCAGATTTATGAAGGCAATCATCATAAAGATGCTTCCGTATCAATAACGAGAAATGAATTCGTAATCATTTTGCGATGGGTGTATCAGTGAATAATCAGTTACTGTGAAATGATTAAATTTATAATTATCTCTGTAAAACAATGTCACATAAAGCAATGCAATTGTAGTTTTTAAAAAAATGAGAAGAAGCTATTCTATTGTTCATTAGTGATAGATGTTGTTTACTGTAGTGCTTTATAATAATTTATTAACTTTGGTAGTTCCATTAACGTTTCTGCCCATTCGACAGGCTCGGTCACCATGGCGATGATGGAGATTCTCGCGATTGTTTTTGCGACGGTGAATGCGCCGAACCGCGGATTTTAAACACGCCATTACGCAAATTAACTTTTACATCGCCGACGCCTACGAGAATTGTGACAAAGGGAAACAGAAGAGAGAAAGAGAAGCGAGACGGCTCTTGGCTCGACGCCAGAAGTTTACTTGCCCTGGATGTTTTCGCATTCGTCGCCTTCAAATTCGATGCGTATATACATTATCTTCGTTTCTCCTCTCGCGTCGTCGGATCTCGTCTGTAAAAATTTATTAAGCATTTAACCGTCACATTTTTAACAACTTTGTCTCATATTGACCCTGACAGAAATTACGTAAAATATAATGGAGCCTTATATTTTACGTAAAACATGCGAAACTTGCATCGAGATGCCGTCTTCATTTTGCCTTGTAAAATTGCGTAAGCGAAACGTGGCCAGTAGATGCGGTCAGATTAGTCAGACAGTCCGGCTTGTCCAACTCCAAGTAGAACGACTCTAGCTAAAAAGATCCACCCTGAACACGTATCATGGGAATAGATGCGAGAGACAGAGATGAGGGGAGGGGGAGAGAGAGAGAGAGAGAGAGAGAGAGAGAGAGAGAGAGAGAGAGAGAGAGAGAGAGAAGCATCAGTCGAGAACGACACGGCCTTATCTCGTCTCGAGGGACGGACTTCCGTAAAGTGCCGCGACGACGAATTCGTGTGCGTTCACAGCGACCATCCGCTCGCTCGTTCGCCCGCTCGGTGACCGCAGGGCTGCAGAGTAATTTGCAGCCATGAAGTTAAATATTCCCACGTGAAAAGTGTTTAGGCCGTCGTGGTCCACGGGGTGGTGGGAGGGGACTGTAGTAGGAGAGGTGACTGATGCGAGAGCGTGACTAATGCAGCGTCCCGCAGGACCCGCGGTTCTCTCGGTTCGCCCAGGTCCTTTCTGCCCCCGTTCGTGCTTACCCTTTTAACCCTGCCGACGTCCATCCTTTGACTCTTTCTCTCTCTCTCTCTCTCTCTCTCTCTCTCTCTCTCTCTTTCAACCCTGATGTCCTTCCGCGGCATTTCCACCGCTGCCGCTGCTAAGCAATCCATCAAATAATCTGTTAAATATGAATGATTGCACTTGGAGGAGAAAGACCCTCGGGTGGCGCGCCCTAAATTTTCGACCCCTCGCGCGCACGACGAATTAGCGAAATTCAAAGACCGGTAATTCGCGATAGTGGATATCCTTGTCTGCGTTAGCGAGAGTCATCTCTCGCTCGGCGTCTGGATTTACAACGTTGTCTGACGGTTTTTAGAGATCTGCGATGGACGAAAATCTAGACAGATTTTCGAGGATGATTAATCAGACTGACAGGGGAGAGGATCTACATACATGTACGCAATGAAATTATACCTTGCTCCGTGATTAAGTTTTTACGTCATTTAGTTGTTTTTGGGAGCGCCGTGCGTGTAATTGCAATTTTTTTGGCACTGCCATTAAAAGTCGCGGATCTGGGATACGCCTGGTTTTGCATTGAACCATCTTTTTCAAACTTTCAAAACTCTTTTCTCGGATTCTGAGTATTTATCTCGTAGCCACTTAAGCAGCATCAGGGTAATTAAGTTGAGAATATTCGTGCGGGGCCCTTTAGTGCATTGCGGAGCTTTTTGTTCTTCGCGGTAGTGACATTTTTCATCGTTTACCCCGGCTTTTTCGCCCTTCATCCTATTTCTCCCTTCGCAGTCTCTTCTTTAGCGGTATCCCACGGCCCGCATGTTTATTCAAGAGTCTCACGTACAAAAGATATTCCGCGGGCAAGGAACGTGACGCGTCTCTCTCCGGACGGGCGGCAGTTCTTTCTGGTACGAGCAAGAACGTCCGCCAAGCGGCGGCACGGAAACAGCGCGCGAAACACTGGATGGGGAGCGCCGGAAATGAAAAAGTTATGTTTCGACCTGCGAGCTTTCGAGCGCGGACTCGTTTCGTCTTTTCCGGCGCATTTGAGGTCCCCGCGGCGGGGTCGCTTTAAAAATAATCGAGGCGTACGACGAAAACGCGAGGAAAAGTGGGAAATGGGAAACGCTCGTGTGCAGTGTCGGCGATAAATTCGTTCGCATGCAACCTGGCAGAGCCGGGATCTCGTTGCATTCTACCGTCTTCTCGAAGAGAAACGTGGATATCTGGAAACAAATTCACTCGTTCCTTTCTTCGCGCAAATTTTGTATTTTTACGCGCAACGTGATTTACAATTAGTTGCACTACGCAAGTTAATGGTTATTAGATCAGCGAAATTCGTATTTTGCAATTTATTTTTAAGGAATTTTCTGCGTTTACATAATTTGTTACACATATTTAAAACATAAACATATATGGAATACTTTATGAATTTTTTGATTATACAAATAAAATTGCGCAAGTTGAAAACTCGGATGAAAAGACAGCGTCAAATGAAACTGCAAGCTCCGGACGACGAGATCATTAAGGTGCATTTTTTTTCAAAGGCAGTTCTCTGGGAAACTGACGGATGAAAATAGTGGTACAACGGTTGCAGGATGCACGAAGAATACATCACTGAAACACGTAGCTGTCTAATGACTCTGATTCTCCGAGGGTGCCATTTAAATGCATGCTATTCATTCATCAACGGTCTAAATATTAATATTATACATCTTCTTTCATTCAACCAAATTGTTGCATCTTACACGAGAGAATTTTGTCATGATATATTTGCATGCTATATTTACGTGTGTGTGTGTATATTAGGATATATCTTGAGATACTCAAAGATATATATATATATATATATACCACCATTGTACCACTATATCAGCGCACGATGACAAGGATGTTATATATACGTTACGTTGATGAACTTCACCCGCATAATAGCAAGGTTATTATCGAGGTACGATATTTAACTGCAACTATGTTTAGCTCGGAACATCAAGGATGGAAATTCTCCTGGATGGTAAGAGCCATGAAAAAAGAAAGCGAGGCGGTGAAATTGTGATTGCGGTCTGTATTACACGCGGGGTGTACTTCGTGCGTGGGATGACGGAATGGTTACGTATATCCGTTTTAACAAGACAACGTCACGTAGCGATGCCGCGCGTTAGTGGATGAGACGGAAATCCGAGCGAGGCCGCGAAGTTGGATGCTGGAAATTCAAGCGCACGTCGGACTCGTTCGTATGTACGTGCTTCGTTCGCTGCTGGGTTCAACTGCTGATAGTTCTCATTGCGCGAAATCAGCCTCGTTATATCCAACACGAAAATATATACTACATGCATGCACGCGTGTACACGTGCACAGCCGTACCTCGCCCACCAGCAATTCACCGGTTAATGCGAACTAATTACCGGTCGACTGGAAGTTAAAAAGTGCGGACAAGCCACCGCCGGCATCCGCTTACTCTACGTCCGCTTGGCGGCTTCCGTTTCGCTTGGTGTTGCCTGTGCGCTTACAATTCCCGTGAAATGAAAGTTCCGCAAAGCGACGACGGCGGCGGCGGCGGCGGCAGCGGCAGCGACGGCGACGGTGGTGCGAGTTTCCACCTCTGCCCTCGCGATACTTTGTCTCGCGCCTCGCCGACCTCTCTCGCCGGGCCCGTTTTAATCCCCCGACATAATTTTTGCAACAAAGCGAAAGTACGCGGAACTATGTGGATGCCACTACGAGAACGCGATACCAAAGGTTTCTCCGCGTGGCTTCTCCGCCCGCTGTGCTTAACGAACTGTGTACGCGTTCCTTGGCGGTCGCTGGCGGAACTGGTTCTTCTTTGACTTGAAGCGCGAGCCTCCGCATAAAGGCTCAATCGGAATTTCGCGTGTAGAATCAACTTGGCTCTTTGCCGAGTATAACCATTACTACCTTTCATTATTATTAAAATATTACTTTTCTTAGCTTTTCCTTTAATATGTTATTCCTTTAATATGTGCGGTATGTTGAAACAAAACGTTCGACAACAGCTCTGAATAAGACCGGAGGGTGAACCGAACTAAAGTTAAAATCCCCGTGCGCTACGTATCTATTGCTCCGTATCTCCTGCTAACGTCATTGACATCCTCTGGCTATTAATGTGCTAACAATCTGTGTGCTCCCTCTCGAAGTCTGTTTATAACTTCAACTGTGCTGACTATGGAAGGTACGGTTATTTCGCCGAAGTGGAATTATATATCGGAGCTCCTGGGAAGACTGTTTCCGGAGCTCAAGCGTTCGTTACCTACGTGGGTGATGTAACGAAGGGTGGTATTCCGTCTCTGTCTCGCTCGCTTGCTCGCTCTCTTTCTCTCTTTCTGCTTAGGGTATAGCCCGAGGGGAGAACAAGGAGCGTTTAAGCAGCTTTCGTCGCACCGCCTCTGTAAGCTCGACCGGCACTAGTTTTCGTACTAATATTTGCCACTCGACTACCACCAGGCAACTCCGGGTTTCGGGCTGCTTCCTCCGTCCGTCCGTTCGTTTCGACCCTTCTCTCCCTCGCGGAGAGAAGCTTACTTCGCGTAAATTCAATTCGCATGCCTCCGAACGCGTCCAACTCCAATCCAAGATCCTGCAGGAGTGCGGACTGGCATGCCCGATATTCCGCGTGATTTCTGTTCGACTTCGATTTCTAGTCTCGATCCGAACTCCCGAGTAATGGAAATATCGGCGATATCTGCCCATTGTCGATGGTATTCTGCATTTGTAACTTATCTTTTCGTTATCTTATGTTTTATCTTACATTTATTTTATTTAAAAGATCGAAGAGAAATTATCTGCACAATAGAAATCGGTAAGAAGTCTCGCTGCCTTTTGAAATTTTCAGAAGTGTATTTATTTTTTCGAAAATTATATTCACCTTGCAGTGAAACGCTCCTTAATGAATTTATCGGTTATTGTGAAACTCGGCGCGTTAATAAACCAACGCGACGCGATTTATGATCGCGCAGAAATTGATTATACGCCAAGTTCGTCCACTCGCTCGGCTCTTTAATATTGAACCCGCGACCATGTATTGCATTTTGTGTCCACGCGTTCGCCGATCGATTGGTGTGTTGCAATGCAAGGTTTATAATGCTGCACTCTATACGATAGTCTAAATTTATTTCGCGGTAAGTCACGTCGGTATGCGAGAGCGTGCAACTTTACAGTTCGGCGGCAAGGCGGAGTACGAAGAAAGAGCTCAGGATCATAAATCGCAGAACGCTGGACTTTCTTCGACGGTAGAAATTGCGAAACTAAATTAATTACCTGTGAACCTGTGCGCATCGCGTGCGCACGCTACGCGAGAGAAAAGGGTGCTAATAAATGGTCACGGGTAAGGGGAGGAGGAAGGGTTTTTGAGACGCCCTAAAGGATAATAGTTACGCGAGGGTTTCGAGCGAACGACACCGCCGTCTCTCTCGAGCCATTAAAGCATACGGTTATATAGGCCAATCTATATTCGACATCGCGCTAATTATCTTTACTTTTGATCGACGAATTAGGAACTTGGAATATAAAGCTCTTGCGAAACTTATTAATTATAACGAAAAGTTGTATGAAATAAATTTTTTCTCGTGTTACCCTTTTATCTTTTGTGCTACATAAAATTTTTAAGTTAATAAAATTTACTAGTTTTTCCACTGCAGGATTTACAAAAGATTCTCGTTAGATGAAATTGTACGGTACATTAAATATGATTACAATTAATTTAGCATTGAATTTTTAATATATTTATTCTATGACATTTATTTCAACTTGAAAAACATTAAAGTTGATGCGATGGTCATTCTGTATATCGTTTTATCCAAAGTTATCAGAATACAATGTTTATCTCGGTTCATAGTTACAACGTCCAGCGCTTCCACATGTTACAGAATTTTCTCGCGATGATCGAGACATGGGGGAAGGAGCGATGACGCTTTCGCCACTCATTTCATTAAATATGCAACAATTATTTCCGTATCTACAGCAGCACGTAGTCCTTCTCTGTCGTTTTGTGACGCTGCGAAATGGACCTTATTTAGTTGACGGAGAGGAGAGCGCGGTACGACAGCGGTGAATTTTCTGCGTGGAAATTGGCGCGCCGTGCTGGCGCGTCCCTGTTACCTTATATGCCTCGTTAAATATGCAAGAATTATTTCCGTACGTTCCTAGATGCGTAACTCGCGAAATTGTTTGCGTCAAACAAAAATCGTCCATCATGCCACAGAATCATCGAATAAGTTTTAAAGTATCTGCGATAACATGTAGCCGGTATCTTCAAACGTCAATTAGCCAAGAATCGCTAGAGTTTATTTTTTTATATGCAGTGTACAGAATACTGGTGGTTTTTCAAAGGCGACACTCACGTTCTCATCACGCGTTATATGCATTTAGAGTACATCTCGTGTGCGCGCGAATATTATGGACATCGTCCCAAGCCTGATAAAATACGCCTCGGGCCGCATACGCGCGAGTTACCCGAAATTATGGCCGAGGAATATTATTTCACCCTGCATAGCCCCTATTTAGACCTTCCCCCACGTGTCCCTCGCATGCCCGCTTCGAGTTATGCGGGATACCTTGCAAGTATCGCACTATATTACGAAGGCTACGGTCATCCCCGCCGCCGCCGCCGCCTCCGCCTCCGCCACCGCCGCTCTATGATATTCCGCTGCATATTTAACTAACTGTAAGTATGGGGGAATTCAGCGTAGTTTATGCGGCTTGCGCAACGCGAGCAGGATTCATGGTTTTGCGCCAGCGATGTTTTGTGAATTTGGAAAATTGTGCTCGAGTTCTCCTCGACGGTGTCGCAACATTAATATGCATAATAAATTTACGATTAGCTTTTCGGAGCGAGGTTGTAGAAGCGGTCTGTGATAGAAATAAAGTTGATCGCCGAGCGCGATGCTTGCCAAAACGCTGCTTCGGCAACTAAAATTTGAAAATTGAAGAATTACTAATACGGCAATTATGGAAATTCGCAGTTTTATATTATATTTCGATTAAATAATATGACAAATGACAATTTCAGATTACGTAATTAAAAAATTTTTTTTTTCAATAATTTTATACAATGTATTATCTCTATAATATAAATCATTACTTGAACTAGTGCAACAACGCTGTTTACATTATTTCTCCTGCACCATTGAGCGCAAAATGTGTAATTATGTAATCTTTAAATGGAAATGATTATGATAAAGCATGAATCGTAAAGAGTAGTGCGGAGTACTGCCTGCTCGCTTCATACGCGAAAGCTATCGTGGAAAGGATCGCGTGTACTTTCACGACAGGTGAATGTTCACGATAACTATGTAGGTAGGGCCGTGTCCTGTGGCGGCACGTTGAAAAGAGATTGTAGCGAAAGATACTTTCTGACGGGAAAACTTATTTAAGTGACGACCTTTGTGCAGACGATAATGCTAATGAGTTAGATAAGCCATTATCACATTCCAGCGCCATTTATTTTTTCGCAACGCACGCTGTAAAGTAGATGAGTAATGCGGTTAAAATGCGCAGAAGTTAGACGCGCGATATTTTTCACGAAATCTAAAGGGTTTTTATCCGATTCGATACGCTACTTGTGTTGCTGCAGATTTACGAATATCCGGTACAAAAAGCACAAGAGCTTTTTCTACAAACAAGGAACGGCGTTGATGGGCATATCGGACGTATTTCATTATTTAATTAAAATCCGGCGTGGTATTCGTACGAGCGGGGCTGGCATCTGGAAGCCTGAGACTAACTCAGGAACAATGGGAACAAATATAAACGGCCGGTTTTTCGGTCTGGAAGGCGTAGGAGCCGAGAAAAAGAGAAAAAAGAAGTGCGAGAAAGACGCGTGCTAATTTGCGGGATATTGGCGGAGGCATGGATGCGGAGAGCGCACGGTCGGGCATCGAAACTTCAGACGAGAGCTTTTTGCGCTTCCCTTCGCGCTATACTTTCGTGCCGCGAATAATTATTGACGATTATTAACTGGTGAAGTTATAGGCGGGGAAAGTTCGTCGATGCGCTTCCTCGCGGCAGCTTTATAGAGTTGGAAATTAGACTATGTTCGCCATATAAATTAGATACGACGACCGATGGTTTATAATCGTAATAAAATACGACTTGATTAACGTTTGATCTTTATTAGTGAACATTGCGCAGCTCTATCGAATCTTTCTCGTAGCTCGATGTGTATGATGTTATCGAAGCTCTCTCTAAGCTCTGTCACATATTCGTATTCGTTTTGGTTTAATCGATGTTAGGCTCGTTTAAGCGATACGGGTTTGGTAACTTTAACTGATAACATAAAAGCCATCGGTTTCAGATTGTGGAACTTTAACTGATACCGTGGAAGTTATCAGTTATAAGCTACGCAACTTTAACTGATAACTTTTAGGTTATCTGCTAAAGTTTGAAATCTATATCGGATTCCTGAACGAAAAATGTTGCGTATAGCATTCGCTAGGTAAGTTTCGTCTGATTTGCGAAAGTTACAGAAGATACGAACATGTTCAGTGTTCGTGTGTGTGCACCATTGTTCCGAGGTGCTCACTTAGGGATATATGATCAGAGCGTATCGAAAATATAATTTCTGCAAGGACATACAAAAAATTTGCTTTAACTATTCATATAATTTTTATGTATATCAAAGTATTTTGAAAAGTAACGTAACGTGATATATTAATCGTTCGATGCATCTGTTATAAAATGTCGTAAAGAGCCAACTTTTTATTTTGTTAAAAATACAATATGGTCAATTGTTTTGAAATTTCAATATAATATTGGTTTTGCATTAAATAACGTGCTATATAATTTTTAAATAGATTTAAGCATTTTTTGATCATATCTCCTTGAATGCAAACTCTCCAACAACTGAATGTAAAAGACTCGCGACACGGAAATGGCAATTTTAATGAAATCACGGAATTTAATTGAAAACTAACATTTAGCTAATGGATCCGGCGAATTAACCGCGCTGAGGCGTAAAAAAACGCAGGAATTATTTCTCCTTTCTCTGGAAAACCACAGCCGATCGCGCCCGTCCGCATTTTTCCGACTATGGACGTATGCGACGAACCGCAATAACGTTTAGCCAATATTCCATCAAATTGACTGACCCGTGTCCTGTCTTTTTCTTCTCGATTCGCTCGCGAGGACGAACGGGCGAATATCGAAAACTCTTTTTCCACATTTCGCGTCACCGCGGCGACCCAATAGCGTTAGAGTTTTCGTAGAATCGACACGTTATAATTTGTCGACTGTGTTGATGTTGTTTCACAAAAATTCTCTTTGACTGGTAAATTACATGTCACATAAATTAATTTTACTTTTAACGTTAAGATTACTATTACATTAAATTGTTATTAATGTATTTCTGTTTCTTTTTTTCTGTGATAAATTTGATTTTATCCCTTTCTTGTTTTCCGAATATATTAAAGATATGTCAACGCGTGAGACTTAAACATTTCACAGACCAAGAGGGCAATTATTTTGCAAGCACAGCGCTCGCAGCGAGAGCATCTGCAGATTAGCGACAAAGCGGCGCGAAGAGAACAACAGGGACGCATATAATTTCGCCGACAAGCTAATCCAGGTAGCCGTGCCTTCGATAACGTCGGTTCCAGATTTACCCGTGGGACAGGCGGTAAATTTCGCAGCTGACAAAGCCGAACCCTTCGTTCCACTTCCGGGTCGCGGCCGGACCGACGTAATTAGTGTCCTCCGCGTTGGGCCACATCGGCGGAGATTATAATTGGACGCGTGAAATGTCTACCGATTAATAATCGGAGGAGCCGGGAAATATGGCAGCGCAAGGTATGACCGATCACCCAACTTTCCGGTTCGCTTTTCGTCGAATTAATAGCTGGGTTTAACCTCGAGGCTCATGGAAAATGGTGGACGTGTAATAAGTTGATAAAAATAAATGCTGATCTCGCGGAATACAATTAGAAATAGTGAAAAATACAAGAATTTTTTAATTCGTACATCTTAGATGTCAAAAGTCTGACGTTATTTTACTTTATTTTTACTTTCTACTTTGAAATAGATTTAATGATTCAATTATGGCTTAATGTAAAATTGAATGTAAAATAGAATGCCGTATTGATCGAGCAAGCAATCGCTCTCGTTGTTTGAAAGAAAGCTAGTAGCAATAATGTAACAGAAAATATCGTCGGCATTCGTCACGTTCACGACTGGACCCGCCACCGGATGCGGGAAACAAAGTTGGACGATATATCGCGTTCGACATAACTTGATTGCCACTGTCTCTCCCTCTTTTCTCTCCCGTCTGTCTATTCGTCGTTCTCCGACTCTGCGCGGCGCGGCGTGCGGATATGATAGATGGTTTCTTCGGGGTCCAATTTTCAGCGCGTAACGCATCCCATGTCTAACATCGTGCGACGTTTTCGTCCTTCCGCCTGTTCTCTTCATTTTATTTCCGTTCACATCACCCATCACATTTATGCCTAATATATTACCAGTATACATACGCGGCCATATGCACGATCGATCGCGCGTAAATTAGAGTGAGTACTTGTAATTTTTTTAATATACACGGAAAAAAACAATTTTACGGAAGTACAAATCTGAAAATTATGACTTTACATCATTAGAAAAATTATATTGGCCATTTAAGCTGGAACGTCAAAAGTTATTATTGATTAAAAAAAAAAAAATGCTTAAGCATCGTAATTATTTTGATGGTCCAACATAAAGTTGTTTTCTGATTTATATCTTGTTAAATTTTTTACTACAGTTAAATGGTTCTTTTCTTACTTTAATAGCTATTTGCAAAACAAAATGTTTACATTCATATATCTCAGAGATATATCTCAGAATTGTTTTCGTCGTGTTTTGGTGCATTTTACTCGGATGATCAAGTTCTACGGATTGGAGAGGCTCAGGATTACACTTGTCACACGTGTGTCGCTTGCTCGAATGAAATATTGGAATTCATGGATTAGGCACCTGCGACGTTTAGCTACTCGTCCAAACTGTTCATCTTACTTTTGTATCTTTACGTGTACGCTCGTCTTGACGGCTTGACGATGTAAAATGCCGGCACGACGGACCTTTTCCCGTCCGCTCGTATATTACGAGTCGACGGCACGTGTTACATCCCATATAAGCTCATCGTTCATAAAGCTCGTGGCCCCGCGCGCGTCGCGACGACGTGGGTCGGGACGCCACTGACAAGCGTACACGAGTGCTCCGTCGTTCGCAAGACGTTCTCTCACTGCGAGAACGATCCATTCGTCTTGGTAAGAAACGGTTGTGAGAAATCGAATTTGAAGTGCGTTCTCGATGAGGTAGCCAAATCCACACGAGATTTTTTTTTCTCTAACGACGACAAACGTAATTTCCATCACGAGACAAATTGCGATCCGTTGCTAACAATTGTAGCTGCAGCCATTCACGCTGTATTTTTTGTCAAAGAAATTTATTTGTGCTTAAATTTGATCAAGCTTGGCACTGTTCTATTTTTTTCATTTTTTTACAAATATAATTTTTATTAAATCTCCTTACTTGTAAAAATAAATCTTGAAATGAACAAAACGCAGGTGATACATATAAAATAATGAAAGGTTATAATAATAAGAATGAAAGCAGTTAAAAAATAACTTTATTGAATGCAATATGTGTATAATACAAAAATGATACACAGAAACAATGCAATGACACCGTATTGCTTTGAATCGATACATGAGGCTGCGATAATCCGTACGTTCCATCGCCTCGCGATATCTTGACGTTATTTAGCCGCGATAATTCTCGGACAATCGGGAGCGCTTTAAAAACAAGTTGCACGAAGTCGATAACGCATAATATTATCAGTGCAGCGCGCGCGACGCGGATGTTTAGCGAACGGGATTTCGCATGTAAATGCTCCCAGGAGTGACTATCTGCACACCGGTGCTACAACTCGGCGCGGTAGTAATTTAAATTGCGCAACTCCCCGAGTGTTAGCGCTTCGCTCGAATACCTTGCTCCAGTTACGGCGCACGGTTGTGCGCCACTCGTTATAGCAAAAGCGACATCGATAGTTACAAATGTCCGCTGTCAGACGGTACAACTCGTTCTCGTCGGCAATTCGCGAACATTTACATGGCGGAACGATCGGGCGCGTTTCGCGGTGTCTCCCCCACCCCGTTATTCGGAAAGTATTAAATTATTTGCTACAACGTTGCGTAAAGTAATTGTTGCGCAACTATAGCCGCACCATTTGCAACGTAGTTAAGCGCCGATGGGATATTTTAATACTGCATATTCAAACGAACGGAAAATGCGGCCGCGCGATAAAAGGACAGAATAAAATTTTAATTTATCGCACGCGTCCTTTATAATTTAACAAAATGAAAAAATTACATGAGTTTGCAGTCCCGACGCCACATTTTCGATACACGCTGTGTTTAATTGATATTACTTGGTACTTTAGCGTGTTGCGTTGCGTCTGCTGTTGCGAAAAAGTTAAAAGAAAATTTATGAGATAATCGAGTTTGACCTCATTTTTTTTTCTTTCTAAAATTGTCTTTATATCGAGAAGAAAAGTTGTTAATTTGATTAAATTTCTTTAGTTCAAGTATATGCGTATTTCATAGTCAAATATAAAAATACTTGAATTGAAAAAACTGAATTAAGTAGGAAAATTTAACAACTTTTGTCTCAGTCCGCGAGATATTCTTCTTTCTTATACCGGCGATAAGTCTTATTCGCATATCGTTGATGGTACATCGCACACGGTCTCGCGAAGAAAAGCATGCGGAAATGTTACGTGCGTGAGAAAGTGCGTGGGTACAATACATGCAACAACGCCAACCTTTATGGGGCGAGTAATAAACGCCGTTTTTGTTTCGTGGCCGCGCTGCAAGTGTCGTCGCGCGCGCGCCCGACACCAGATGCGACACCGCGTAAACCTGCCCTCGACGTCGCGGATTCCCGCCGCAATTTTTCCTTCTTTTAGAGAAAAGCGTCCCCACGGCGCTGTTTAATCATCGCCCGTGCCAGGTAACCAACCCGCGCCCGCGAACAAAGTACGACGAAGAGAGGCGAGGGCGGAATGCAGCTGCGCTTCGTCGTTTGCGAGGTGCGTTTATCAGATGAGTGCATCCATTTGCTGCCGCGGATAGTCGAGATTATGGCCCGTGATTTGCCGCAACTATCGCCGCTTGCATAAATCATTGACCGTTTTAGTCGTAAATAATCGCACTCATGAATCATTCGTTATTATTCAGCCGTAAATAATTTGAATTTCTCCTATCTGCAGTCGATCAGTTTCGCTCGCTTCGATTTCCTTTGAATGAGAAATTCTCTCGTCGTCTTTCTCGTATACTCGCGCGAAGTTTTTAATTTATTATTATCCGCTCTCAAAAGTGCGGAGCGTCGTATAAATACTCGCTTCGTTTGCCTTGCGTACTTTTTTTTACCTCTTAGCATTGTTCATCTTGCTCGCCCTTCGCTTTAAGTCAACGTTCTCTTTTTATACTTACAGCAACTGCTAATTAGATTGATATTTTAGAACTACCGGCTTCAAAATTAAATTAATAATACAACATTATTAAGAGTCATTGTGAATATAATTTATAATGCAGCTTTCTTTTACCGGCGAACTGACTTTATCGCGTTGCCAAATAAACGAAAGTACGAAATCACTCGTGCGTTTAGTAAAATGCGTAATGCTCTTTCGGTTGTTTTTTTTGTCGAGGTGCGCATAGAGAAATTCGCGATCAGCTTTTTTTCTGGGAAAGCACGATGAGTAGTAGATCGTGTCCGACGCAACCTCGTGCGTCACGTATTCTCTGCGCCATTTCTGCCTCTTCATCCCCGTTCCACTTGCATTTCCTCTTTAGTCCTCTTCTTTTTTTTTTTTCACGGCGCTGCTCGTAATTACGCCTGGAATAAAAGAAAGGCGCTCGTCGACAAAAGCGTACCCATAAAAGGCAATCCGTTTTATTATATGCAATCTAGGGCGTTAATACAAGTCTGCCACGAATTATCCCGCGAAGAAACATTTAAGATAGGGGCACGTGTTTTGTTCTGATGCGATTGCGAGGAAGGAATCAGCTTGTATATTTTTGAAAAATGCTATTTTTATCGCTTAAAACAACATTCGAAATTTTCTCTTTTGTTTCAACAAACCTTCCAGGTGAAGAATTTGCATTCACGTTGAATGCAATTACGAAAAGGCGTTATTACATTAACTATTGTTAACTAATGTTATTATACTACCTGGCCTAGAATATATATGTATGTACATGAGGAATATATACATATGTACGTGAAAGTTATCGACAGTTTCGACAATTACATTTTTCATCAATCTACGCGAACGCAACAGGCGGCTTCGATATATCCGTGCTGTATCTACGTTTTGTCGAAATCTGTAGTTCTTTCGCCGTTATGGAAGGCGCTTTTTTTACTCGCGTTAACTTATCGCTTTTTCTCGTCTGTCAGCGCATATCGACGCGGAGAGAAATTTCTGTACAATTAATCCCTAGCTGCTGACAGTGTACCAAAACAAAATATTATTAACAAATGTGCTTTCTTCGCTGCGTCATTACATTTCGACGGCGGCTTTGTTACCTTAGTTGAGGATCATGTAATCTATATCTTTTTTTATAATTAACAGGAGCGAACGTCTTTTTCCGTATAAAAATCCTCCAATTAATTGCTGATAACGCGGCCGCTAATCTGGAAAGTGACAATAGCCATTTTGATTATTACAAAAGACGAAATTTTTAATCTATGGAACGAGTATCACGGCAGAGGGAAACGCATTAACATTCGCGGTTATACGCTATTATTTGGTGTAATATCCCACAAAACTGTACAACTATATTCCTGTAATGATCGTAATTTGCGGAATCATGGAAACGCACACGCGCGCTGTATCGGCAAAATAATTTTCCAACGAGAACATTATTCGTGGCAAATGTACTTCGCACAGCAAAAAAATTATTCTGCGTATAATGGCGGCATATACCGGTCGGTTTTAAAAGGTTACCACCGCGCGCATTGAAGTTTTTACATGGCCAGTAATAACTTTTAATGAAAACAAATGGTGGTATCGCAGCCCGGGGGAGTGTTCCGCGCGCATCTCGTATAAACTGTTACAGCCATTCCGGACTAGCTGTTTATACAAGGTGTCTCTGAAGCGTTGGACACCCTTTGATTTTACTGTAGTTTACATTTCATTGAACATTTTATTTTTCATAGCTTGATTTTTATTTTCGAGCCTCGTCGTTAATTTCTCGTTGAAGTGAAGTTTTAATGAAATGAATCGCGAGAGGCGATTTAATTATCTCTCCTACAGTTTGTAATTTATAATCACTTGATATCTTTTATACACAATATTAGAATTATTTTTATTGAACATTGAAACCAATTCACGTCTTCATGAAGAAGACACTGCTCGAGATACACCCTGTATATTCGATATTCATAGTAAGAGTATAGAGAAAGCTCAAACCACCGCGTCCGCGTTCAAGCTTGATTCTATTTGTTAACGAAAGCACAAAATGAACTGGCCGTCGATGTAATGCCCATTGTTTGTATACCGGGCTACATTTATTGGCATAATAGAGCCGCGGCTGTAGTAGATTACACGGCTATTTCATATGCGCTTATTCATAACGCGCTCGTTGTTCAATTTAGTTTTGTGTAACTCTAACCTCTTGTGTTTCCACGATTTTGCAATTAGATATTCCGTAAATAGGAAGAACCCGTCGGCTGTCCACTTGTCATTTATTTCGTGCCCGGGCGCTGGGTCATGATTAGTCGTGCGGCGCAAATAATTATTGCTAATTGCGGGATGGAATACAAAATGTCATCACGCTGTCGGTTGCGGATTTAATATAATATCACAATGCAATTTAGATCGAAATTAATAGTAGAAACTGCAACGTCATAAATTCAGTTCGAGAAATGCTTTATATTTAATTAATTACATCTGTTTTCGAATGGCTCAACCGTAACGTGTTTCAAAACTCACGCTACTGGCCTGTTCAGTTTATTATCAAGTATCGTATATCTTATAACGCATTTACCACCGGTAAACAAACGCAGCATGTATAACAACAGAATAAATACCTAAAGTTATATGTAGTAAAAGATATGGATTTAAATTTTTGCAACTAAATGTTTAAAGCACGATACGATTTAAAACACAAATATTATAACTCATTAATAATCAAAAGCATTATTATTATACTGTTCTATTTTGAAAAAAAGAAAGTAAAAACACCATTCAAGAATATCTTAAGAATATTCTTTTATATAAAAAATCAGTTGAAAGAGTATTTAATGTCGGAAAATATAATTTCTCTTAATACGAAATATTTCCTTTCGTTTATATCTGAAGGAAATACCCGTCATCGATAATTGTAATATATATCTTGATAATACTCGAGTTAATTATCAAAGCTCTGATAAACGACTGTGTAGTTATAATAACAAGTAAGCAAACGCTGGCAAGAGAAAGCGAGCAAGAGAGAGGGAGAGAGAGAGAGAGAGAGAGAGAGGGAGGTAGAAAGAGAGAAATCGGCGATCAGGGGTGGTCTGGTATAGATATAGAGAGAAACCAACAGGGGATGGTGACCATCCGCACGTTGCTTCGGGGGCTGCAGGTGGCAGAGTAAACGGGAAGGGATCGCCGTAATTACGCGATTCTCGCGGGGCCGCCGAGGGAGGAAAATTTGCAGGCACGAGGGGTGGAAGTTACTTACGCAAGATGATGCATTGGTGTGCGTGTGTGCGCGGGCACACGCGATTCCGAATGGAATTTTTAATCGATTCCGCGCAATTTTCTTTTTGCCCGCGGCTCCCTGCCGGCGTTTCGTCAATGCGGACCACGCGAATCCATTGTCCCTTTGGTTGATCGCGCGAATCGACGTCTACATCCCGAGGCCGATTAATATCGATTGACCGTTTCTTTGTCGCGCAAGTGCGATTCTGTGTCGCCAGTTTCACGCCAGCTACTTCACCGAAGTTTCGCGCAAGTTGAGGGGATAATCGTGGCGGTGGATTGATTTTAATTTCCTACTTCTGTGGACTCGATTCTTAGATTTTAGATCGACCAATTAAAATATTCTTTTATGACATGGCAGAATATTATTTGCAACGGAAAATATCGAGAAATATTTCACATGCTAATGCGATTTTAATGACATTTCTATTGACATTATTTGCGTATGTTATATTGTTATTGCAATTGAATTATGCTTGCCAAATCATTTTTAATCACAAAGTTAGAATAGATAGACGCATTAGTATGTGAAATGAGATCCACACTACATCAGAATCGCGATAAATAACGAATATAGTAATAATGTTTCTCAGTGTAATAAGTCGTTTTTAACCTGGCTATGTAATTTTCCTTAACCCAGGAGCAAAAGGCGTCGAGTTCTTCCGAGAAGATGATCTTAGCGGGATAATTTCCCCGGAGGCTGCATCACTTTTGTAGGCTCCTTGTTATCTTTCCCGGGATAAACTTGATAACGTGTTAGGCAGACATTACATTGTAATCATAATGTCACGTTCGCGCGTTGAAACCATGTTCGCGCGTTTTTATTTTTCCGCGTGTGCTGCCTTGGTCCAATTTGGAATATGTTATTGCGGGACGGGTGCACGCGACGGGCACTCGACATTTCCGTCCGAAAAGTTTGTCCGTACCATCCGTTACGACGACACGTCGCGTTTCCACGTTGTACCTTGGTACACGACCGATTTAACGGCCGGGATAAATACAGCGGGGGAGCGCGTTTTATCTGTCAGGAGCGAAAAAGGGATGCTGAGCGTGTCGTCTAGGTTGATAGCTGCGGCATAAAGCGAACGCACAACGATGCTCGCTTTGAGTTGTAAACAATACGCGATACGCGGCGCGACTCGTGTGTGTCGTTACCGCTGGATGCACCCCTTTTGCAGCGATAATTCATCGTGCGAACACACATTTACACGCGTCGCGGTGCGCGCCATTCCGTTTTCATCCGTTACTCTAGCGGGTTCCGTGTACCACGATGCTATCGCACGACTATGTCTTGCTGCGCGATCTTTTACACGATATGGCTTATCGATGTGGACATTTAATAGTCGTATATTTGAGAAATTACACGTAACTTTTATGACTATTACTTTGGACATTGTAAAACTACATTTATAAATTTTAATAAAATGTTATAAACATGTAATGATATAATTCAAAAAAATACCAAGTTAAAATAAGTTGATTTTAAATAAATATATTATAAAAACGCAGAGCGAAAGAGCAGAGCCAAAGAAATACGTAAGAGCGCAGTAGAATATGTCATTATAAGTCAGACAAGAGGTAAACGGGTTGACTTTAGTTCTCACTTTATGCGCTATATATTCCGGTGAATCTCTTCGGCGATTTTCAATTTTTTATTATAACTTGTTTATGATCTGATTACTACAAAAAATCGGAATATTGAAACGAAACTGTGTCACGTCTCCCACAAAATAGCTTTCGATCTACCCCGAAATCTGTTTTCCGCGTTGCGTGCAACCGCGACACTCTACTGCCGCGTATAATTTAGCGGGGGTCACTGATACATAGAGCGGAAAGAAAAAAAGGGGGACGGGTTGTGTGAATAGAGCGCGTTACACATGTCGCATGCGTTACCCGATGGCGTGCAGATACATACCTTGTAAACAATGTTCGCGGCATGACTCGTACAGCCATGCAACGACCGCCGCTGCAACCGGATACACCCGTTTTTCGCAACAATGATTCATCGCTCGAACGTTTTAAACGCGCGTCTGCCCATGGAACGACGCTAGAATTTTTCGTCGGACATCCTTTTTTCAGAGGCCAGAGGCGTGGCTGTCGAGCGGCGAGAGTGTGAAAAGTGTAAAAATCCACGAATTTAAAAGACCCGTAATTTAATTTTCTCACTCTATCACAATATTAAAAATAATTTTTAATATTTGGAGCCTGATATTGGCCTATAATTAACATATGGATGAATCTAATATAATAATTCATTTTGTTTATTAATGTAGGAAATGCATATTATTTATTCATTTTACTTTGTTATTTATTTGTATATATATTTATATATGCAAATATGTGTGTGCTATTTAATTATTAAAAACGATCTCTCTCTCTCTCTCTCTCTCTCTCTCTCTCTCTCTCTCTCTCTCTCTCTCTCTCTTTCTCTCTCTCTCTCTCTCTTTCTCTCCCATTACAGTAAACTTGGTAGAAGGGGTATGAAATATAAAATGTGTCGCCTGTGTATATTGGTCGTTGTTTGTTCATATATCGTTTGTAATTGGCCCTTATCACTCTATTCCATCCACTTTCTCATCTCTACTTTTCTCCACATAAGTGCCATCAAATATTTATCCTTATGGCGATGTATCGATGTGTGTCGAGCATATTCTCGCTACATAGTATATCGCTATATCATAATTAAATTGGCAACGCCAGAATGGCTCTGACGACGCAGGGAAAAGATTTTTCGTCGAGATACATATTATTTTCTAATAAATTTAAGGTCTTTGGAGAAAAATAAATTGAATAGTATTACTTACAATTAGTATTCTTTATATCACGTTTAGCGTGACATATTTTTTAAATTCAAATTTTATTATAGCTCGACGTTTAAAACGCGCTTACGGTAATACGATGAAATCGTGGGCATCGTGGCGAAACGAGAGACCGCGGAAACGACGCGACAGCGAAGAAGCCGTCGTAAATTTTCCAGTGACGAGCAACTGCCGCCTGCCGCTGCTGCAAATATGCAGCTACGTCAAATGCACAAAGCGAGATCGCCCAGCCATCTCGCCTGTCGTAAGCGTTTTCACGCCTCCGTCATTCGTGCTTTGGAAACGGCGAACAAAGAAAATTGCTGCTGGCTCTCGTGTCACGCGCAAATTTCACTCGTGCCTGCTCGATCGGTCATTGCGTTAAAATATGTGAGGTTTAGCTTTTTCGTAAATTGTAATCCAAAGTGTTAGAATTGAAACTTAACTCTTTGGTTTGCAGATACTTCTGCGATAAATGGATAAATCGAGGGATTAGTTTATGTTTCTACAGAGAAAATGCTGGAAAGTTTTTTTATTTTGTGTCATAAAGGCTTTTCGCGCGTGACATTCTACGATTCGACGTAGAACACTCACCCACATTGGGATGTTGTACTCAAATGTTTTTTAGCCATTGCATTTGTTCTGAAAATAAAGGAAAACACCCACACATCTTCCCTCTTACACAGATGCGCGCGATTTTCCGCACTAAAGTGCCTATGCGCGTCCCACTGCGTGCAATTCGCATTTTTTTCCCCCTCCGATAGAGCTCGGTCCAGCTCTTTGATTTGTAACCCCAATAGTCCATGCCGTAAACGAACTCGATCGATGCGGAGCCCGACATCCGAAACGCGCGCGCGGCAGAGATAATCCTTTCGGTGCACTCTCCATTTAGTAAAGTTCGTATGGGCCGTGGTGTGCGCTACGGGTCGCTTCGATTTTCAGAGCGAGACGGACGAACGGCGGACGGCGAGGGGTGAAGGGCAGGCAAAAGGGTGGTCCACGTTTACGAGCGCGCGGTTCGCATTTTGCGTTATGGCCGAGGAAATCTGCGTTGCCGTCCGTGTGCCTCGCGTGTACGCGAAAGCTCGCGCGCGCATGCGGCTGCACCGGCGCATATCCGCATTGTTATGGCTACATTTCCGGTTGTTTGTCGTACGAGAAAGGACTTGGCAGCTCGCCGTACATACGTAGACAATCGTGGCACAACCCCCGCGTGGCGGTGAATTCCGTATATGTGACACATAATGCCAACGCGATGTCTCGGCTTCCATTCTTCGCATCGACGGACTCGTGCTCCGAAAATCCTCGCGACATCACCTTGTTGATTCCTGAACACAACGATCTTTTTCGACATGACATACGACATTTTGAATGCTCGCCAAATTTGTATGCTATCGTTTTAACCGAGATTGAGAACTATATTGCGATTGTATGTGTATTTATATCCTTTTTTATTATGAACACAAATTTATGACACAGTAACAAAAGTGTCTGCAACGTTTATTACAGCTGACTATTTCATCGCTCTTTGGAGAAAATTCAATATTTCTCGAAGGAAAAATCACATTTTTGAAGCTGAAAAGACGAAATCGGAATAATTGTCGTCCATTCACGGCATCTTGTGAATAATCACTTGATACTTGGGCACTGTTTATTGGAAATTCCGGAACGAAGGATACTGATTAATGTTCCGAAATCGGAATCGCGCTCCAGCGTGAAATCGCGAGCGTATTTCCGCTTTTCATTTGGTTTTTTGCGGGCCATATATCGGCTTGTATCGTTCTCTTTTATTTGGGAACGGCGCGCGAAGTGAAATTCAATTTGTCAATTTGCATACGTGCTGGAATAAAATCTATCAGGCTTCCGAGAGTTGTAATTTCCGTTTGTTATTACTTCTTCCTAAATCCCGAAGAGTCGGCTCTTCATCACCCAAAAGCAATTCGAAGTGTCGACATTTCGTGAAAAATTATATCCGTTAAAATCCCTAGATGATAAAATCACTTTTAAACTATAAAATAATATATTGCTATGGTGTTTTCATTTATCTTTTAATATTTTTACAATTTTAGATTGCATTTTCGAGAAGCAAGAATTGAGTCTTTTTTCGCTAGATATATACTTAATAAGAATTCTTGCCCGCAATTTTTATGAAATACCTTGTTTTTGCACATAGAAAAATATCAATATCATTCTACTGTTAAGAAAAACAATTATTCAGTTTTCTTCTTTTAAGTGATTGTTATCTTTAACAGAATATTTTCTTGAGCTTTAAAATATATATTTATAACAAATTTTAAGGAAATTCATTATCATGTACTAAAAAACAAAAATTAAATTTTTTTTTTTGAAAAATATAATATAAAATTTTATCGAAAAAATAATAAGCAAATTGAATTTTTGCTTTTTATGTATTTTTATTTATATGTATATAATTTCTTTGAGCAAAGTATTTCAATCTCTAATAATTTGGCTCGTCAATTTTTCAAAAATTTCTACATTCTAACATTATTCTCACGTTGTTTCAATTAGTGTAAAGCTGTGGAATTAATTTAAAGATTTTTAAGGAGAAACGCCGGACAAATGTGCAGCGATAGACCGTATCGAGACATGAACGACGGATCAATAAGAAAATAGTAAAAGGATATTTCTAAAGTCCTTGAAAAAACTCGTATAAGCTAACTCGAAGCATCTTAAATTTATTAGTCCTTTTTTCAAAGGTATCCCGCGAGTGCTGTGGATATTTATCCGAGTACTCAGGGGAGACTTTCGCCCTTGACCGAGCACGTGTAATAGCGTGTATCGAAAATGACGTCGATCTAGGGCGATGTGTGCGCTCTGCTCGGTTCTCAGAGATATCCCCGCCGTATCTATTACCGTAATCTTCCGCCTTGCCGAGCGAGAGCGCCGGATTCCGACTTTGAAGCTTTTGCTGCCACGGCGAAAGTCGAATCGGAAAGTCCTCGTTCTTCCGGTGAACTTGAAATCGATTTAACTTTCCGGCGCATCTCACTACCTTTCCTCGTTTACTCAGTGTACTCGCGACAGAAGTGATTTCGAAAAATATTCCCTCGGCAACTGAGAGAAAAAACGTCGCGTAATATAATCGTATATAATGCTGGCGCGTACATAGTCGTATATAATGATGAACGCGAAGTGACTAATTGTAACGCGAGCGAGCGTTCTTCTATTACAAAAACGTTTCCTGGGCGCGTCATATAAATCACAGTTCTCGGGACGGATTCAATTAATTGCAGCTTCATGGAAATGATCCTCGGGCGTCATAAATGGGCCGTCGTTTTGCCAATTGTGCCGGATTCCCCGTCACACCACGCGCCGCGCTACAATGCCAGGTGTAAAAAAAAAAAAAAAACGAGAAAGAACGGGGTGGAACGGAAAAGTTTTCGCGGTTGCTAAAATGGAAAAGCACGGAGACGCCGGGCATTGTTTCCGGTAACAGGTGCCATTTTCGCGAATGGCACAGTTACCATGCATTCTCGCCGCGCTCTCTTGCGCGTGGGGGCACGTCGACCACGTGCATACAGAGGAGCAGGAAGGAGGGAGAGCCGCCCGTGTTACGCTATACGTGCCCTATTCAGAGATGTTCATGCGCCCTGTTCAAAGACCCATTACGAAAATGACCATTAAAATAAATTACTCTCATCACGCGGCTATAGCGACGGCTTGTGCCGGTCGCCTATAACGCCGAGCCGGCTAGCTCGATGGCTGCGAGTACGTGACGCGGAAATAGTCGGCGGTACGAATCAATTTACGTAAATAATAGAGAGAGTGCGCGACTCGCGCCTGGACCGCTAACAATGGGGAAATTCGCGCCACCGGATACACGGCACTGGCCATTAAATCGGACGCATTACGGGTGTACGTGCGAACTTGAAATTTCCCAGCTTAAGCGTACCGTACTTTGAAAATATTTCGAAGGGAGTTTACCGAAAAATTTGCAAATCGCATTTGAGGTTTATAGAAAATTATCGGAACCAAATTTTAAGCACTGGCACATTTTTTTATATTTAACAACCGTGTGTAAAAATAATATTGAATGTTATTAGAACATTAAAAAAAAGAATATATATATATATATATATATATATATATTCACTGTCTTTTATAGTTAGTTATATGATTACATATCTTAGACACGTATATAAAAGAATATATTTATTTTAATGAGAATTATTTCAAGTCTTTCGTATCTTTGTATAAATTTCATTATGACAGAATATGTGAAAGAGATAACATTACTTACTAATGTAATTTTTTTTCTTTCTCAATAAGATACTTTACATTATTTTTATTGAGTCTATGCCTTATTCGAAGGATTCAATAGCTTTCGAATTAATATGATCTTTAGCAAAAGTTTTTTTAAAAGTTTTTTAAATTATTTGATATACATAATAAGGTTGTAATATTTACACAATCGAATAATTAATTATAACTCAAACTCTATCGCACAATACCTTTCTCTTCGTAACAAAACTAAGCTTAAATATTATACAATTACAACTCCTAATTAATAAAATTATAATCTTTTACGTCTGTTTAAAATTGTTTAGAGAGGATAGGGCTAATTAAAAATAAGATCGATAAGAACTTATGAGTGAAGATAGTATTGTATTTCTTATAAACTTTGATGGAAATATTCATAGATTTCTCTTTCATAATAATATATATTATATTATTAGCGTACATTTTACTGTTATACAGGCAAATTTTTTTCAATTATCATAGCGTATAATATTTTAATCGGTAAACGGACTACTCTTTATTTGTACGGTTCGCATCTGTATAGATTCGCGTCGGAATTAAAACCGGTGTTTGTACTAGCCGGCCTTTATACAGATGGCATTTATACGTGCCCGAGTTCTACAAACATTTCCAGTAAACCTTGTTTGTACCAGTATTACACTGATATTTTTAATTCTCGCCGGCTTGTACGCGAATCGGTCGACTTTCCTGTTTACGGAAACAACATCTGTTATTTCAAATTTATGCTTGGCACAAACATATCTATATTGAGCTTGCATGTGAATTTCCAAAAAACATTTTTTCATCGTCGATAACGATGCTTGCAAATTATTTCAACCAGTTTGTTTCCATCAGATTGTCATCAATAGTATTTTGTTTAATTTGCAAAATGGGCGGGGATTGTTTTATTTATGAAAAAATTCACTCTAAGAATAATCTTTCATTACGCTATGTTTTAATAAAGTATATGTACCTTTTTGCTAATTTTTACATAATAGCCGAATAATCGATAAACTTTGCCCGCCGAAGGCAACTCTCTCACTATCTCATTCTCTAGCGGGTTTGGGAAATAGCAAAATAATTCATTTATAGCGAACACTATAATCCCATTTCACTGGGTAGTGACATTAACTTAGCGATCGATCACGCGATACAAAACATCGGATAATTTCCATTGTATCTCGATATTGCGTCGCACTTTTTCCGCATAATATCGACTATCATTATCAACACGTTTCTTCGATATTCCTTATTATGTCCGACAGCATATCAGAAACTGGGCGCGCCGCGATAATTGAATCTCTTCGTTCTATTAAAATATCTGAAGCAAAGTACAGTTCTTTCTAGAAGAGGTCTCTTTGTATGTTTAGGACGTATGCGTCTCTGTATGTGTGTGCCGTTTTTTTATCGTACTTCCGTATGAGAGAAAAGATCTGTTTCGTTCGCATTTGTCGAGAATTTTATGTCTTTATTTTTCATCGTGCGGCGTAGAGTCTTTTTCGCGCGGAAGTCAAACGCGCGTTCGATGGCGGATAAAATGCCAGTACATCAAAATCCTTTTTCGGCGCGATTCAGCAAATATTGACGCTCGCGAATTGAAATTTGCATCGACAGCGAAATTGGCAAAATATTTCCGTACGTAAAAGAGAACGTTAGGCTGCGGCGGCAGTGGCGGGGCGGCGGTAGCAGCAAAAACGAGAGTTGGGAGGAAACTGCAAAAGAGGGAATGAGGGTCTTCCCGCGGGATACGACCGGACGAAGGGAAAACTGTAGCCTTAAATTTAATATGACGCGTGCTACGATCGATTCAGACGCGCCTTCCGGCCACTCGTTCTGCCAATCGAGTTCCACGGCAAATATTATGCGGCTTCTCGACGCTATTCCAAGATGCAACCTACGTATCGAGTGTTTTTACGATCATTTTACAGAACTATTGTTTTTTTTTTCCTCCATATATGTATTCCGAACGAAACGCATTATTATGTTTTCATAATATTAGACCCAAAGATTGCTGCTATATTTTATTAATTGATGGACTTATCATTTTTTTGATAGGTATAAATGATTTGAAAAATGAGAGAAATACATATGATCGATGAATAAATAACTTTTAATCTATTGTAAAGTTTTATTAAAAATTATATTTGTAATCTCTGATGCAGAAAATCTAACAATTTTGCATAACTAAAGTTATTTTTATTAACTCGTTTAACGATGATTCATCTTTCGATTTTCAGGGTCCGGTCGGAGAGGTGGGCGGCGTGAGGCTGCCACTGCAGTCATTACATGGATACGGATCTGTGTTCATGTACTCGGCGTCGACGAGTCCCGGGGGTGGAGGAGGTCAGGGTAGCGGAGGCGGGGGTGAAGTCACCCTCCGCCTCCGCGAACCTGAGGACATTCCCGAAGAGGTCCTCGCCCGCCTCGAGGACACCGCCACCCTCTCCATATCTCTTCAAAGCGATGCAGTCCTGAGGCTAGGGGCGGCTGGCGCAGGTAACGTGCCTCTTACCCTCTTCTTCACGTTTGCTTACTGATCAAACATAAAACGCGCGCAGAAGGGCGCTTGTTATGATATACCGTAGGAGATGGTTAGACATGGAAGTTGCCGCGATCGATCAAGTAATTCTAAGAAAATAGCGTTCTATGAGCCGGAAGCCGACTAAATTATATTGATACATTAAAGTTTTGTCCTAATAGAAGTTAATGCTAACGCGAAAAGGCAACGTTTTATAAACACAAGACAAAGATTAACTGGCATCTTATATTATGAGATTGTAGCACATGGTTGTATTATAGATATCTTGATTGCGTATACATTTATTTCTGAAGTGTAACAATAGCCATTTAATCTTTTCATTCGAATTTATTATCAAGTTTTTTCGCATCAAGACCGCTATATTTCGTTTTTTTTCTTTTCACTGCGGTTGCGAGAGAGCTAAAAAGATTTCTGTCCCGACTATCCCTGAATCGTGGCGGCGTATAATAAATAATTGGCTTATACGACGCATAAATTTCTACTGGTTACTCTGGGATTTATTATAACAGAGGTCGTTTCCCTCATATTTTTGGGATCGCGTTTAATTCCCGCGTTTTCGAAGAGCACTCGCTCCCGGTCCGAGGTAGATTAGCCCGGCATCCAACCCCGTGTGTGCGCTCTAATGCAGAATTATTTCGATGGATTAGAGTAATCCTTGCTTTATGTGATCAGATCCGAGACTTTCCTCGACAAAGCGATCCACTTGCGTTGCCGATAGCCGCTCTTGGCGACGAGATTCACGAAGCCAATTAATGCAGTTAAAATGTTCAAACACAATTGATTAACACCATCAATTTAGATTTTTAATACTCTAAAAATTTAGACATTTTTATCTAGAGATAAAATTAATTCTCTCTCTCTCTCTCTCTCTCTTTTATAGTTTTAATTTGGAAATAATTGATCATTATCGATATATATGATGTTCTTTATCGGATTAAATTCAAGATTTAATGAGAGGATATTAAAAACAAAAAAAAAGCCAAACGAAATTGATAGATTACAATAAAGATGGGATAAAGAAGCGCGTTGAATTTTGAACATGGCGTTTATCTCTGCGTACAGGGAACTTTTCGATCTTACTCTTGTTGTTACGAACAAAGGGCACTCTAGCAATCGAGGATTCTACCGTGGAAATGCACAGAATCAAACGATTATTGCTTCCTTCTAAACGGCGTAGGTGACTATTCGGATTGGATCGTTTCTCGAAAGCAAGAAACCGAATCGTTTATATCGACGCTTAAACTCACAGGCTTTCTCCGTTTTCAGTTTTCCGCCGCTCGAAACTTTTAGACTTTCCTTATAGTTGCCATTTTCCATTCAGCCGGAGCATTCATGTTCCTTCCTTCCTTCCTTCAGTAATTCTACTCTCGGTCGGGTCTTTTTACGAATGGTCGCCAATACGGGGAACTTCAGCACGGAAGTTCCATGAGAAATATCCGCGGGTTTTTCTGCTCGAAAGATCGAGAGAGACGTAGCACTGGGATTTCTTTTTCTGCAATCAGAGATTATATTTCGAATTCGGTGATATGAAATGGCAAATACTTTGTACAAAATTCCTGCATATTTTTCTTTCTACATAGAGTATTCCGGATCATTGTCGTCCTTTCTTTCAGTTCAGATCGTCAGAACGGACGAACCTTAGAATCAATCTAGAAAGTTTACCTTGGGCTATTGCTTACAAAGGAAGATATGATAGAGCGTGATATGAAAATTTTTGATACTTTTTTCTGATACTGTGATTTTATTTAAAAAATCAGTCGTTTCAACATGAAGTTGGATGTAAAATGGCAATTTCTTATTTTAAAAAATTGTTTACTCTATTCGAGGAATATGCGCAATGCACAGAACTGATGAAAAACTATCATCATAAAATATGTTATCAAACGTTTGTTCAGATCACGTTTATTGATTCACATTAAATTTCAGTCGCAATTTTTACTTTACCAATTTTCGTCCTTTCCGACGTGAGTTTTGCAAATACATGCTTCTTTCGCAAACTATGAAGTAGTCAAATGGTAAAACAAAATATAAGAATTTGAAACCAATATCGTGGCGTTTATCGATTTCCCGACTTTTAAAAAAAGGAACGACTTCAACTTCGTCGAAAGCGTTTGCCGTCAGGCACGAGACGCATGCAAACTTTCGATACGAAATACGGGTATCGAAAAGGTCGAAAGTTTTTTTTCTTCCCAGAGCGGGGGGCAACCTCGCCTTTGCGGAAAGGCGATCCAGAGACGATCGGGGAACGTTAACTTCCGGACGATTTGTCAGAGCCGAGCCACAGCGGCGCGGCACGGCCCCGATTCTCGCTCACACGCCCCCATAAATCCCAGATTTTCATAAGTTTTTCTCCCCCGTTCCCTCCCGATTTGCAGCCTCCCCACACTTCCGTTTATTACCCCCCCTTTTCGTATCGTATCCCTCGAGCGCCTTCGCCAAAATCGACCCAAGATATATCTTTTGCCTCGCCTTTCTCCTTTCGTTTTTGCTAATGCCGCGGAATCGCGGCTCTCGGGGAAAGAAAGACGGTGCGGGGAGATTTATCGAAGTTGCGGCTTGTTACGGGGGCTTTAGACTTCCGGCAGCAAGGGGCGGAGGACGGTACTCCACGCACAGCTCGAGCTGTAGGAGCCGCGGCAGCTGGGAGAAGAAGAGAGGTGCTAGCGATTGATTAAGAGGGTCGTTTGTGCCAAGGAAATGCTACTTGAAACGCCACCGCTATCCGAGCCCATTCTCGGGCACGCCCGTTCCGCGCCCTGACTCTCTTCTTCTTGCGGCACCTATCCTCACTGCGGGACGTTACGGCGAATCACTTCTAGACATTAAAGACAATGGTAGAGTTTTGGAGCAACTTGACTCGCTAATTATTACAGAAATCAGAAAACTGCGGGTGAAATTTAATTGGTAATAAAGGATTTGAGAGAGAGGGAGAGAGAGAAGAGAAGGAAACTAGAAAATTACATGACCGCTATTCAAATTACCTAATAGAATTTGTAAACTTTTACAACTTTTATATTATAATACTTTCTTTATTAAGAACTTATAATTTGCTTGTATTTATTAAAAGCAAAAGTAAAATTCTAAAATTTCGTGCCCCCAAGTAAGCGCGTCTCAGGTAATTGTCTTCTGAATGGGATGTTCTTGATTATAGAATAACGCAAGATTTGACAAATAGCGATATCCTTGTACATCAATGCGGGTCATAGGGTCGAAAGCATTCTAACCATTCACAGTATCGATTATTGGGAGCCTTCCCTACCCAAAGTACCATTCGGTACTTAAGCGACAGTCTGACAGTGTAATAGGGTTTCCACAGTAATGCGACAGTATCAATAATCAGACACATTGAAATTAATCCGAGCTGTTTGTCGGGTAACGATAATACGGAAACAAACTATTACCTATTATAGAGGATATTAACAGAAGCTATTTTGAAGTGAAAAGAAATTGGTAACTTTACAATCCGATTCTTTTATTGATGTAGTAACATGTAATATTTGCATGAATAATTCTGTTTATTAAAACTTATGACTGAGATAGCATGAACAATTTTTATTGAATATAATTATAATTTTTTTTTCTTTAAAAATATTATATTATTGATTATTGAGATGTTCTACATAGATGATCAGATTTCATCTGATAGTACTCAAGAAATTATGAAAAATTTTTTAATAATATTACTATTTTTGAAATATTTTTTTCGACGATAAGGCAATACAAACCGCCTCATCAAAGTTATCATAATTCATTATATGTTTACTACGCCACGAGAGAATGTTTGAAATAATGTCGGAGACACCATGAGATTTTATTTTTGAAGGAAATGCTTTTGCTCTTTTATTTTTAAAAATATATTTTAAATTGATTAGAGAATGTATATAAAAAATTGACTCTTTATTAGAATATTTTTAATATTTGTTAATTTGAAAAATATTTATTTTTAATGTATAAGCAAACTGAAATACAATGAATCAAGGATTTGCAAAACGGTAGAAACGCAAGATCGACCGTTGTTGCGTGCTCAAGGATGAGGATAAGAACACTGAAATGCGTGTAATACCGTTGCAGTAATACCGTAAACCGGAAAAGAATGAAACTAGACGCAATAAAGGAGCCGAGAATACTCGGCAAACGCGCGGGGAGGGGGAGGACAATAAGTCTGAAATATGCCAGCGTTTTATTCTCGCCATACGAATATCCGGCGCGAGGAAAGGCAGTGGGAACAAGCGCAGCAACAAGAGGAGACTCGAAAGCAGAGGGTCGAGAGAAAGAGACTGCGTTTCGCATTCGGAAAAAAAAAAAGTGCCCGCGATGTACATGGCTTACACGAGGGCAAGCACGGCCGCCGCGGCGTACGGACGTATGCAACGCGAACAATTCCGCGGTAGCGTGTGCCACATAAATAGAGACGCCGAGAAAGAGACACGGGGAAAAACGTAGGAGCGAAAGAGAGGGAGAGTGAGAAAAATGGGGAAAGGTATGTGAGCGCGGTAGAACTCGAAGGTGGAAAACTTTACTGAAAGAGAAAGAAAGAGAGAGAGAGAAAGAAAGAAAGAAAGCAATTCTCGTTATAACTTCGGCGCCCCGCGGAAACTTAAACTGCTGCGAGCCGAACATGCAGAACTTTCGGCCGTTTTCCTACTCGGGACAATCCGGATCACCCGTCCCTTTCTACACTTCCTTTTCCTCCACTCTCCCGATTTGCCCCAGGTACGCGCACTGTCGTTATCGTCGTCCTTTTCACGGGAGACTGCTCCTTTTAATATTGTCGGAGGAAATGCCTCAGGTAAATCGCATTCCCATGTCGCTGCGACTTTCGGTGTAAAGTGCGTGCGCGACGCACCCTCGTATAATTTGAAAACTTTTACTCCGTGAATTCGAGGACGAGTGAAAATGTAAAGTAAATCAGAAATTGACAATTTAGTGTTTTTTTTTCTTTTTTTCTTTCAAAAAACTGTTTTATTAAGCTTTTTGAATAAATGTAAAAAAACATAAAAGTTATTCACGAAATTATCTACACTAAAATTTCTCTATGTAGAAAATTTTCTTCGTTTACAAAAATGTTTATTGAACGTGAGCAAGTCTTAAGCAGCGTTTGCTGTCCCTTATTTCGTTAAATCCACGCAAATTTTACGTTTGCGACAATGCTGATTCGGCTTTAGAAGAAGTAGCGGTTCAAATCTTCTGCGTTCGCAAAACTCGTAGTTGCGACGTCTGAAAACTTCGCGCTTGTCTCCCTTTGATCCTTCCCTTTTACCCGCTTTTCCTCAGGGCGATGTTGTGCACTGCGAAACTCTCTTTTGCCCCAATCACGTTTTGCCCCAACAGCTTGCGATCTACAAGGTTCGTGGCGAATTCGTTTAGCAGCCACGTTGCTTGTTCGTGCGCAGTTCCATTCCTCATGAAATTGCGTCACGTGTTTCGTGTAGTGTTATTGGCCTAAAATGCCGATTTTCTCGTTTATCGCGATTGACTGGGCAAATTGTGAGCGAAACCCGTCGTCCAACACTCGTTCAATCTCGGTTCGACTTCAAGTAGCCTCAAAAATATTGCGGTCAAGAAATTGGAGAATTTACAGTAGAAATTTATAAGGCGACCAATTAAAATACAAAAGTATACTCTTATTTTTATTAAAAATAAGTGCTACAGGCATTTCTTATATACATCGGAAGTATTTATCAAGTAAAGCCATTGTGCATCTCCGTGCCGGTCTCAGCGCGTTCAATTCACGTCATTGCGCTTGTAGGTTTGGCGTTTGCGAGGGAATAAGTGTGAATAACCCAGTCGCAATGATTTATGATGCGCGATGAATATTTATTGATAAATGATGGCGCGTCGTTTTGTTGCCGGATCTATTTGATATTTCGTTGTGTGACGAGACGGCCGGATCGTGGGATGACAGCTAGGGCCTTTTAGGGCGGAATGCAGCGCACAGTGAAATTGTTGTGATATCCGGCTATGTGGCTCGGTGATCCCCGTCGCGGACGAAACTACGTAAATTATGAATGCTGTTTGACTGCATGCCAGCTACACCCCATAACCGGCAACTGCCACGACCCCGGGCTCTGCTGCACGTGTCTGGTATACGTGTATAGTAGAGGCCACGCACATAGGAGCGGCGGAGGCTGTGGAAGCGCACGTGCGCGGAACTGCAAACAGGCGGAATAAATTCTCGCAGCGTCATACACGCCGCTATGAGCATGACCGGCTCGGGAACGACGAGTTTCCTTCAAGGCGGACACGGTTGTATGAACTTGAATTTTTTATGGGAGGGATAATCGCGAGCGATCTTATCTGGATTTATTCTACGAAGCGGTATTTCACATAGAAAAATTAGATTCCTCGCAGAGTTTCCTCGATATTCCGTTGAACGCGGCGGGGATGGCAAACGTCGCGGATGTTATCGCAGACAGTGATCCCAGAATCGGGAAGGATGGGGGGGGGAGGGGGATTCCGTCTGGTTTTCCGTACGAGAATTTGCGCCGCGGCTTCTCAACCGTTACGAGTTCCGTGTATTTTCCCTCGGTATGAAGTCGAAATACGGGGAAGCACCCGTAGCGGCCGAAAAATAACAAGGATGATACGATGAGTTAGGTAAACCAAATGTTTATCCGCGATACGGCTACATCCAGTGCCGAACGGACGAACGAACGAACGAATCGATTTCGCCCACATAGCCGACGGCGAGCCGCGTCGAAAATAATAAAAGGACCAACGGTGCTTGCAATTTATACCCCCCGGTAGGGCTGGCGTGCATGTCTCACGGTGGTGCATCCCTGGTCGATCCCCCGGCCAGTGTGTTTCCGACTGAGAGATAAAGGCGCCGCGCTTGGGGAACAAGCCACCCGTATATATTCAGGGCGCGCTTTTAGCGCCGATCGTGCCCGCGGTCACTAACTAAAAAGGGATCAAAGGGCAGAGAGCGCGGCCGCCTCGACGTGTCGGACGCGTGTTTTTGCCGCCACGATTACCCCTTTTTTTTTACAATAGCTTTTTTCATCGTGATTCGACGCACCGTATCCGTGCCCGTGCGGTTTTCGCGATTCGGCGACGCTAATTCGCGGTAAACCTCCATCGAAATCCGAACCGTCTTCGAAAGAAGTGTATTTCGCGCGATTTTTTTATCGAGCACGTGATACGCTTTACAAAGTATAATCGACAACTGTGGAATATGAAACGTCAATTTCTTGTAAATGGAATAATTAAGAAGGAACGGCGGTGATTGTTGAATATATGATGTTCTTTTAACGTAATGTAATTATTCCAGATTCAAAATGTACCACAGTTGCTTTTTCTCCTGCGAGAAGCTGTTATCAGTATTTCTTCATACGTCTCTTATCCCTGCGCGCATTATGTTTCATATATTTAGTTTATATTTTAATATGTAAATGTGTGACGGGGTATATCGCGTTGATTCCGCCATAGAGGCGAATCGTGCTAGGCCAACGCAACGACGGATTATCGCGTTTACTCGTTAGAAGAAAGCGCGATGCTGACAAGAGAAAAGGCAGGATGGGGTTCGGTGCTCAACATAAAGGACAGCCCGGGGTTGCACGGTGGGAAATTAGTCTGCAAAATTTCCCCCGGAATTACGTCGTAAATTAAAGTTTGTACACGCGAGTGAATCTGCATCCCCTGCTCCTACGCCCGCCCTTTCCTGTCTTCCCTTTTCGCCACCCCGGTGCGATTCACCGAAACGAATTCTTCCCTCTTCCGAGTTTCGGTCGCGAGATTAATCCGAAAATAACAAGATGAGCGCAAAAAAGTATGCTTTCCCCCCTCCCTCTCCCCTCGTTATCTCGTCATCCGTCATTCATTTGAAGACGTATCGACGTGTATACGACGCAACTACACTCTCTCGTAATTATGTTCGAATTTATTTACATGTCTCATTATATATACACTCAAATGCACAAATACTCGTATACGAAACCGTATTACTCTCGCTTCTGATACAATTTTCAGCTTTTACAATTTATGTCATTTTTATATTTTACTTCATATATTGTAATAAATTGATACATTCTTTGATTTTAGGTGTTACTACTATTTTTAAGATTCTATTTGTAATATAGAAGTTTTTGGTTAAAGACAGAGACTCGAAAATTTGACAAGTCTGCTGTTTCTCCGCAATTTCTCATTTTCTTCCGTTAACCACGTTCGAAGTTGCGAGTTTACTTACCGGAAGCATGGGCAATCGACTTATCGATATATATTGGGCACATGTAATCTTCAAACATATTCAGTTTCTGATCTACAAGACTTACTTACATAACGGCTTACATAATGGTTACGGATTGTCAGTATTAGCGGCAGCAGCGCCGAGTCAATATTGATACGGGCGCACGATGAAACTGGAGACTCCGTTTGTGCATTCTGGATATTGAATTCTGTCGTCGTTTCCCCGATCTGATCTCCCAGGATCGCGGACGCGGCGGCCGATCTGGCGCTTGATGACGATCGGCAATCCGAATTGGCGGTTTATCGTTCTCGGTACGCTCGTTAGGTTCATATTCCGCAGGGGCCGGTGGCGATCTCGCGATTATCGGATCGATTTGCGCCGAGTCCCTTGATGGCTGTCGCGGAAACTCTCCTGAGCACGGTGACGAAGGTCGTCGCAGTAATCATACGTTAATTACGTATAATCCATGATCTGCTTAAACCTGTGACGACGATCGATAACGCGCGTGATAGCGTGCATCAGTTATCCATATCCAGCAATCCTAACCGAGTTTATACCTTTTGACATAGTTTCGTGATCTTGCGTTGTCAAACTGTTTTGAGGCTTTTTACGTTCCATAAACGTTCTTTTGTTTTTTTTTTTGTTGTCTTTCACGTTGGCTAAAAGGCACCGAACGTCGATTTCCATGAGGCTACAAAAGCAATTTTTTTTAACAACCTGATAACCGTTGGTCATACCAATTCCAGCGGGTGATCCTTCGAGCCGGTACGCTCTTTTAGCTCGAATTTTTCTCGCGGTCGCATACTCCGCTGTTGCGGCGGCGAAATTTGATTGCCGTCGTTATAGTTCACGTGCACTTTGCGCATACATGAATATTCCGCGTGCCGTTAACAACGGTATTCCACGCTTCGTTGCGGGGCGCCACAAAAGAACGGAAACCACCCCCTTCCCCGTTCTGCTATCGATCGTCATGGATAGTATTCGGCAGGAGCCCCTACTTTGTCGAATAAGTCTACGTAATAGGAAGCGTAATCGCTATTTCGCTAGTACAACTCCATCGTTAAAATTTATGCAAAACTAAGGCGAATAGGTATAGAAGTTTGGATGAGATGGAACGAAATTTCTATCAAAGCACGCATCGTAAATTCTCTTATATCTAAATATGTTTTAATATACCTTTATAACTGTGGACTAGAAGAAAGAGTTTTACCATCTTGTAAAATAAATCTTTGAACGTTTATCCTTTATCTGTATACCTTTCTAATGGAGAAACTTTTTAAAAGTGAGGTTTGCAAATATAAATGATAATTTATTAGCAGCATGAGGATTTACGTTACTGCAGAGTGTAAAAGCAAGTGTACCACGCTGAGCCAATTATCGAGATTCCATTGCGTAGATTGTTAGACAACAAATTTAGCTGCAGCAAGCGTCGAGCGAACCGAGCTCATTGGGGCAACTACGGCGGTAGTCGGAGCACGAGAGAGAACAAGTCGAGAGAATCCCGTTCCGTCTGATTTGAAACTGCCGGCAAAGAGCATCGTCGCGGTTTAAATTTGTATTAACCCACGGCTTGGGAGGAGATTCTCTCATGTATCCGCGGACAAAGCTATCTCTGCGCTGTATTAAGCCATTAGACCGTAACGAGAGTTGATTAAGTGTACCGAGGTTGCGGACGACCGAGAGATTGGACAAAAAGAAAACGCCCGGCGGTCCGAACGCGACGCGACAGGACGGGAAAAAGAGAGGCGAAAGAGACGCCGCCGATGCTTTCCCAGGCCACGTCGGCCTAATGAAAATTCACGGGTTCTCCATCGGTGCGATAAAGTCCACCGCGTCATTACCATTGCCCTGCCGCTCGTTACGGCGTTTATTTAGCCGCGACTCTTTTTTCCCTCCCCCGAGATCGGAACGAACGGCGGCGCTTACGCGCGCACCAAACGTTTAATCTCGGATTTATTTTAACGAGAGTTTACGACGACGGGGTAAGTTCGTGTGTAGTGATCGCGCGATGGATATCGGGCTATTAGCTGACGGCGGCTATTTCTCATGACGAGTATACGACATGTATAATAAGTGAGCTGTCTCGTTAGTTATAATCTTGTCACGGAGGAGAAATTACTGATTAGCGTTCGAACATATCCCTAGCTTGCGTAAGTACTGCTCCCTTTAATATTATAGATGACATTAACTTGTAACGCGATTAAAGGGGATTTGATTGTTGTTTTAATACGGAGGGAGAATCAGCGTAAGATTAACAAGAATTATGAGGTCCCCGCCTCGTTTGGTAGTCACGAAATTCCGAGGACAACGAAATTAATTCATTAGGCGGACAAGAGATGATGTGCGCGCTATTTCACGATAATGGCGAATCAATAGAGCCGCATACCGTTGAAATTGCGAAAGAATCGGACGCGTTCGGGCATCCTTTGATATTTTCGAGAGGATTATCCCAAGTACGTGCGTGCGTTCCCATACGATATCCGAGCGACACACATACATCCGGGCTACGGAAGTGAACCGGGCGGAAGGGAGATGAGGGGGAGAGGGGCAACGATAAATCCGACTCGCCGAATAAATATTCCGAATCGAGACTCGGCCGAGCGCGCGGAATCCGCGCCCGCGTGCACATGGAATTATTTTCACGCGCGCCAAACCGGACTTTAATTTGCGATAGTGACTGCCACAAGCTCAAAGGGATGCCAACCCACTCCCTCTCTCTTCTACACGACCTGCTCGATTTAATTAATGCTCGTTGCATAGCCGGCGCGATCCGTGCTCTACAGCGAGACACGCTCGTCCGCCCGCGCGATGATTATGGAAAAGACCCTCGAGAACGCGTGTATGTGAATGCGCGCAGATTTTCCTAGATATTGAAATTATGTACGATCGAGTAGTACATTTTTTTAATAACAAAATAATGCCATTTTATAGTAAAAGGCGTGAGCGTCTGAAAGAGGAAGGTAGGCTAGATGTATCGTTAACCTTTTTTCACAATATCTTGAAAGTCTTCAATGCAAAGTTATCATTTTTCAAAATCAAACAACATAAGGACAATAATGTTTTATAGGTATTTTAATTGACTGAGACTGATGAAAGATGAAGAGTGTGATTAAGGAATGTCTTATTCGATATTCTTTTGGCAAGTTGCTCGATAAAAGAAATTTCCCTGCGTTGTAAAAAATAAGTTTACGTTGATGTAATCGATGCAGGGAGAACTTTTTTTTTAGATTATTGATCGCACAAGTCTAGTATAGGTTTGCCAATACATTAGAAGGGAGTCTTCTCGTCAGTAATTCGATTGGATGAATACAGGGGATCCGCCGTTATCGTCATTGATATGTTGTTATCAGGAGAATGGGTAGATCGTCCCAGACAAATTGGCCACTCAAATCCTCTGAGGACTCACATCCCTTACTATCAATCCTTGCTCCACCGGCTGTCACGATAAAGACTTGATCCATGCGTTCGTACATGTACGACTCGTGTATACTTTGGCCGCCAATTTGACACTGTTCCGCGTAAATCTGTGCATATATATACTTTGTCGTAGTATAAAATATATATCGAGTAAGCCGATCTACATATATATAAAACAGACTTTACTGCACGAAATAGAGTACACCTATTATAATATATTTTATTTTATTTTAAATTTATCTTTTTTCTGATGAAATTAAGATACATCTCTTACTGTTATAATATCATGATCTAAATCTTGTCCTAGAAGTTGATGTGATTAAATTTACACATGATCTATAAATTTTCGAGATTTGAATTTATTTAAATGGGGCCATCGAAATTATGATCTATTTTTATGGCTGCGGAGAATAGCAAGTGTAGGTGCGTACTTTCTTTCACGCGAACGAGGCATTCATAACGCGAGGCGTTTTAGGCAAATGGCGAAGTTATCTCGATAGGCAAACCCGACGTAGAGGTCGGAAGGATATGGGGCGACTCCGCTATTCAAGAATTCAAATATCTTCGAATTCGGTCACTCACCCCCGCCCGTTCCCCGCGTCGCTTTATATTCCTCTCGATCTTATATCCCACCTCGTTAAATGGGCTCGTTTATGATACCTCAGTTACATTTGGCATGCATGTGGCCATTTCTAAGCAGTGCTTTCTATACCGACGGATCTATTCTACGGAGTCATTTCGTTACATCGTGCTTAAGTGCACCCGTTATGGCTTTTGCTTTACACGCCACTAAAACGTTTGGTAATGTAAATTCATTGTGAGAGAAGGAAGAAAAAAGGCGGAATATAAAAATTAATATGCTTTTTAATATTACAGAAAAATAGAAAGAAAATCGTAGAAACATTAAAGTATTCATAGACGATCGAAACTGTTACGAGAGCAACTGTGATGAAGTAACTGTGTGATGTAGCATGCTAAGTAGGCTAGGAGTAAGAACGAAGAATCGTGAATTTAAATTTCACATTTAACTCCGTTAATATTTTTCTTTATTCCTACAATATTTATTTTTGTCAACGTAACCTACGCAAATTTTAAGAATGTGATATATTTAATAATTTTGTTGTCAATTCGTTAGAAATGTTGGTAAAATTTCAATGTTATAATTTGAAAAATCTGCTTTGTCCTAACAATTTTATAATATTCTTTAATAATCAGACTTATTATTAAATTTATAAATTCAATAATATTTATATTATTCTGATTGAATGCATTTTGCATGTACTTGTTGTTAGTATAACCAAAATACTTTTCTTAAAAATATATGTTATTAATTAGATTTTTTGTAAAAAAATACACAACGTAAAAAAAAGCCACGTTATAGAAAAACACTTTAAGATAAACAAATAGTTTCTATTGCGAGTCGGTAGCAGACAGAAAAAAATGATGGAGAAAGTTTGTCGGAAAAGAGGGAGTAAAAAAGCTACTTCATCGAATGGCTTCGAGCGAGTCATGGTTGACAGACGGAATCTTTAACGAAACTTCTTTCGCTCTCGAAAGAGAGATCCGTCCAAACAGCCTGACGTGGCTTAACGTGTGTACTGATCCGCTTTAGAGAACATAAGTTCCACTTAATTTCTCTTCAACGTCCGAGGACGATGAAAGAATGCGGTAAAAATATTTTACCTCTTTTTGTGCATCTTGTAAATTCTTTTTCCAACTATTTGCAATGAAAAGTGCGAATGCCATTACCGACAGAATTTCAGCTTTATTAAATTAGAAATTAATTTTTTCGACGATGCCAGTTTGTCATTCAAATATAATATTTGTATATGCTATATGACATAATTATATAATTATAGTATTTCCGGGAATCTTTCGCAAACTCTTGCATATCGGCGAGAAATGTAGAAATGCGGGATTACGCCTCTGAAGCTCTCATTAGTCGCCTTCGAATGAACACATTCGCGAGCAATTTCGGGAGTAGGAAAATCCACTTTTCTCCAAGTTTTACAGGGATTTTGCGCGGCTGGCAACTGTTTAAGGAAATAAGGAAGCGCCAGAAAGACAGAGGGAGAGAGAGAGAGGGGACGAGGAGAGAAAAAGACCCCGACAAGGGAGAGAAAACCCAGACTCATTTAAATGTACGATACCCTTCGCCTCTTATCGCATTATGGTAAATACGGGCTGTACTCTTCTTTCTTCGTTGGCACGAAGGCAGGGGGGTGGGCAACGAGGGGTGGAAAGACGAAACGAGGGGAGAAACGGCTGCATTGCTGATTGCAAATTGACTTCGCTACCGAAATAATACCGGCGGCCGCGCGTTACTTGCAATTCTTATTGCGCGAAGTTCGTTACGGATTTCCTCCGTCTCTCTTTGCGCAAACACACATACACATATACACGCATGCCACAGGTACACGTACATGCTTCATCCACCTGCCGTCATGCACGTGTACGCGACTAAAGGGCTGTGGGGTATCCCGCACGATTTACTTCCCCAATTTGCTGGTTTGGTGGGAGCTCTATCATCTCGTTGTGCGCCACTCGTTTTTCCGATCTTTCCGCTGTTTTTTCTTTCTCTTTCTCTCTCTTCTCTTTTGCTCCCCCTTCCTCTGTCGTTGGGTCAACGGTACAGAAATGCGGGTCGCCCGATAAAATTGCTTCATCAACGCGATCGCCGCCGCGTGTACGCGTGCGTTTAATTACCGAAATGCCATTTGCGCACCCCGAGGTGCGAAAAATGTTATTATACCGTAGCACTCGTTAGCGATCGGCTACGATATCATTGAACGCCTTCGGCCGGCTTTCATGGACGATCGATACCGGACTGCGACTCTCTCTCTCTCTCTCTCCCTCTCTGTGAAAGTGTCGTTCAGACGTCGTTTGGAGAGCCCATTCAATGAATGTTTAACGCGTGAATCAATTATGCATATATTGCGATCGCGTAAACCCTATACTTCTCGCAACTTTTACAAACTCGTAACATTTGAGAAACGGCCCAATATTAACGTTGGCGTCGTTCCAACTTTTTTAATTTTTATGAGAAAGAATTTAAACGAAACAGGAGTCTTTTGCAAATGTAGTTGGAGTACGTTGGAGCGGCGTTTAAAGATATTAATATCGCACTATCCGCATGCATTTTTTTTTTTGCTTTAAAAATGGGGTGCAGTAAGCGGTCAATAACTGTCGACGCCAACGTCGCGAAGAAATATCACATTGTCCGTTTCGAGGTACAGCGCTCGTACAGAATCTGAATACGTTTCACGGTCGCTCGAGCTCGAAAATTGGCTTCGCCGGCGCGAAATCCGACGGCGCGTAGATGTCGCGGAGGACGTTAAAAGGTGCTTTTAGCCCCTCGCCCCCCGCGCAAACTAACGAGCCACCTCCTTGCGAGAGAGAAGAACGGTCGTCCTGGAGGGGAAGCTGGCGTCGCGCAGCCTCGGAAATTGTGTCGCTGCATCGATGCGAAAATGTTTAATCGACAATCACGGCTCGATTGTCATCCGTTCTACGAAACCGCCTTAATTGCGGCGCGTTAATTATAACAGTATGATTATTGGACCGTGAACGTGATTACCGGCGCGCGCGTGTCTGCGATGATTAGCTCCGCTTTTGTGAGGCCGAGTCGAATCGGAAATTGCCTCGCACCCGGAATTCTGACGATCGAAAAAGATAAGTTTACGATGAGCTAATGACGTGATAATCGATCGATTTGTTTTAGCTAAGTACCCGCGTACTTTACTAAGTAAACTTTAACTTATAATTGTAGGCTTTATCTTATTATACACACACACACATCTTATACACTTATATGTAGCGTAGATCGTCACCGAATGATCGTTTTTCACGCGATCTTGGTCACCAGTGTGCACATTCTATAGTATAATTATAATATTCACACGGGAGACGAAGAACGGTGTGTCGGTATTTTCGCCGCGCTGTGTAAATAGCGGTCGCCTTAGCCGTATGAGGGTTAATTAAGCGGCGAACTTGCTCGCGTGACGAGGAAGAGCGCGGTGTAAAGACAGAGACCATCGGGGGATCGACGGTATAGTCGAGAAGGATTTCTAGGAGATTTCGTGGCTGCCATGACGGGGATGTGTGCGAAGGGGTGCTAAGTTTAAATTCTGGAGAAAGAGGCGGCGTGAGAGAGAGAGAGAGAGAGAGAGAGAGAGGCTGAGGGTACGACCAAGATAATGGCGCCGGCTTACGTCGCACAAAGGCGAAGAGGATGCCAGGACCGTGCTCTCGGGGTCGGACTCGTAACGCGACACTTGTGCGCTACGGCTTAAGTTTCGTAATACCACTCTCGTGCGACTGCGATACAGAAGATACGACCGCTGCCAACGGCCGAGGGGAGGTCGCGGGAGACTTAATACAATTTGCATATTCTCCGCCGCGACCTCTTCGCGGTTCGCGCGAATTGGCGAATCGAGGATGGCCACCCTTTCGCCACCACCCTTCGGATATCGGTCGCGCGGAAGAACGACACGTGCGGAAAAATGCGCGCGAACGCCGATAAAAAACGGGCTTTAGAACTTGACACGCGAACGCTGTTGAGTCAAGACTGTGAGAGCCGATAACGCGCTATTGTGTCGTGTGTCCTTCGATTTTCAATTCCATTTCGGAAAGAGCTACGCGGAGGACAAACACGCGGCGCATATCGCGTGTGATGCAGTTGTTACTTTGACGCGAGGAGGAGGAAGGGAGGGGCTTTCTGCGAGACTGCTAATTTTAGAATGTTTTTAATGCTTGCGCGAACAGGGGCGTATTTAGTGCTTAAAAAATTGCCATTGAATTTACGCTCCTTTGCACAGTGAACATTCGCGGTTAAATCGCGCGGACATCCGGTCATTGGAGAAAACGCCCGGGTGCTTCTACAATCTTCCGCGTTTAATCGACGGGAAGAACGCATTCCCTAATTCGCAACCGGCTTGTCGAATACCGAGTTTTCATTAATTATTCGACCCGGGTCCCCGCGTCGAATCGATGATTACATCGAATTCCGCGAATTCGCGCAAACGGGGGTCGGCGCGACGAGTAATTACGAGCGCGAATAAACGCTCGAGAGAACCCGGCGTGTCCGTCGCTTATAATTAAACGCATTCCACTCTTTTTTTTTTTCGCTCTTTTTCATAGTCGGGTATATAAAATTTGCAAGAACTCGGAGTATATCGTACCGGAGTGCGTTTGCATTTGCGTTTTCGCATTCACGCGCGCAATTTCGATATACCGAAACGCTATTTCGGCTGATCCGCACGATAAACGAGCGCGTTTATGTCTACCGTAAAATAAGCGAGTCTATTTACCGAACGCTGAAATATGATGCTTTTAATGAAATTATATCCAGCAGTGAGGCAGGCGAAAACCAGGCGATCGTTGAATAGACGCGTGCATTTCGGTGTTACCGTAACACCAATTCCGCGCGCTCTTAAGTGGTATCATTTTGCAATTATTTTTTCAATTCCTGTCATTAATATCGCATGTGAAACTTGACTAAAAAATGAATACTTTTTGCGGGTGCTATTATTTTATAATTATTTTCCGAGCACACAGTTATTAAACGATTACATGTTCCCACTTCAATTTCTCTCTTCCGATTATTTTCAGAAAATATTCTATCATTCGACATACATTTACTTGTACGACGTGTGCAATGTGCCGAATTCGCGCGAGACTTTTGCAGCGATGCGAGAATCGAGCATTAAAAACGCCCGGGCACCGATACCGGTGCCGAATTTTGGCACGCTGGAAGATACGCGAATGCGAGGGATTAACCGATCGACCGGTCGAGCTATCAGAATCGGTGATACGAAAAGCCGGGGGGATCTCCATCAAACTGATAACGCATATTCGCGTAATGCGTCGACAGCGACGGGCAGAAACGCGGGGGAGAACATGCGAGGGGGAGGACGGGGAGGGATGCGAAAGGCTCGGATGCTGCAAGGTAAACGATATTTACGTGGCTGGAAGATCGATAGCAATTTAGCCACCCTTCGCCGTTCTGAACGAACACCTCCCGGCGGCGGCGGCGGCGGCGACGGCGGTGGCGGTGCACACAGCCGCATCATCCCCCTCCCCGCGCTCCCTCTATCCGTCGTTACGCAGGTACGTCCACCATCACCGTTACTGCTTCCTTCTCCTCTTGCCAGGCCTTCCACTTTCGTCCGTCTTTCTCCCGCATTCCCCAACCTCTCTCTCGCAACATGGCCTAGTCAGTACTCATCCATATACATCGAGAAAATTAATATCTGGGCTTCGTCGGGTTCGTTCGCGCGCGCTGTGAATAAACCCGGTTGCGCCCGGGTTTCCAACCCTCCCTCGTCTCTAAAGCCCTTCTCGTTCCTCTCGTTCTCGCGCGCCCCTTTCTCGCGCGCCGGTAGCGATCAACGTCGCGCAGCTTCCTCCGCTCGTTCCGCCGCTTTTTCGCCACGCGCGAATTGCTCTTACTCCCGGACTGTAGTAACGTCGTTTAGCGCCGGCCTCAAGTTAAATAAATTTCTTTGTTCCTTCCGTGTCCCACGGAACGGCGAGGGAATTTTTTTTATAGGACATAAAATGTTATACACGTGGCTGTTCTCCTCGACATTTAGATGTAACTTGAGTTAATCATGAGAATTGCTTTAGAGCGTATTGCACGTTAACTGCGAAATGTATTCATAATGAATACTATTCTGACGCAGGCAACAACGCGGCGCTTGCGTTCATGTTAATAATAGCGGCGAGAGAATTACATTTTTCTTTTGTTGCCGTTTTTTGCTCCCGAAAGACGTTGCACAACCGACATTTTCCATTACGTACCGCGTAATCCTCCCTTTATTACTTACAGAAAGCTTAATACTCCCGTTCTTCGAAGATAAATGTATCGCTGCGATGATTAATACGTGTGCGAAAGCGAACAAAAATTTAATTCGAAACCGTAACGTGAGCTGTACGCGTACATGCGCACGCAGCTACGCTAACGTTACCACGTTCTGTTCCATGAAGATCATATTGACATACTGCATTTGCTTTCTGGATCGCGTTTTAGCATACATTATTTAAAAGAACAAGTTCAAGAATATGTTGCCTCGATATTCAGCTAAATCTAAAAATTGTATATTCAATCTTTGGTATTCGAATCTAAAAGAAAAAAAAAAAACAGAAGTTCGCAATCTTTTGTCTCACGTGAGTGGTGCTTTCGACGAAAAACGCGCGATACTTGTTGATGTATATAATTCACATCGATATGCGATTCTTTTCATGTATTTTTCACCGTAGCAGCGGTTACCCATCACCCTTATTCGTCATTCCGCCGCACGTCGACGTTGTAACCAGGGGTAACGTCCGGCGTAGCCGCGCGCGCACGTCGCTTATATTTACATATTTAACTAACCCAACGGCGCGAGCATTAACGCAAACACAGACGGATAATCCGGAATATATTAATCCGCGGCGGGCGCATACCATCGCTTTGAATTAACGCGAATATTCCTGTGTAAGCCCTCGCACGCGCGGCAACGTCGAATCGGACGAGTGCACCACCTCGCATGCATATTGCAGGTATGTTAATGCGCTTTCTCTCCCTCTTTCCCCCTCCCCCCTCTCTCTCTCTCTCTCGCCCTCTATCGTCTCCCTCGGTCTTCCCCGGCATGGCCGTTTCCCGCGATGCAGTCGAATGCGCACTTTAACGACATAAGTGGAGAACGAGGGAGCGGAAACGACGAGGCACGCGCGCGTGCGAGACGCGGCCGAACGTGCCATCGGAATGTCCTCCTTGTCTCCCTCCGAGCGAGTTAATCTGTCTCTTGGGGGAAGTGAAATGCACCAGGAACAAATCGTATTAATGCAGGGACAGACGAGTGTCGCTTTGGATATGCAATAAACGCAGCTCTTATCGATCGCGCTCGGTGTAACGGCGAAACGTGTAATAATGCTTCCTTCCCATTTTTACATCTCGAGCATATATTTCCGAAAGGGAGAATTTTTCGTGCGAGAAACAATTTATCTTGAGCCTAGCAACAGTTTTAGCTTCAACCACAAACAAATAGTTGCGCGTGCGGTATTATGACAGCTCTGTTGTTACGTAACATTATGACATTATTATACCGGGTTTAATGCGTGTCAATATTATTACCGACGTGTACAAAATTTCTATCGGTGTAAAGCCCGAGTCTGCTCTGTTTCACCAGAAAACGATATTCGGCCGCAACACTAACTATTGTTATTATTGATGTTCTGTTGACTGCAACAGTCAATTGACTGATCCGGGAGAATGCGATTTCGCGTTATTATTGAGGCTTATCGAGGATATATATTGGTAGCCCCTGGACAATGTTGCTCGCGTCGTCATAATGTTCGCGTTGTCTATCGATATATATATATATATATATATATATATATATATTTTCCGCGAGTCTCGAGACGTGTAAGCTCGATGATGAGAGGACGGGTCGAAAGCTACGGACGACGGAGCTTCGGTAAGCCGCTTTCGTCCGTATCCCCGGGGGGATTTAAGTCCCGACTCGTGCAGATCAAATTGTCGTCAAATATTTACGGGTACCGGAGCCATTCGTCGTGTGCAGCGCGTCACGAGTGTGTCGTAACGTCGCCGCACTTGCCACGTCGGCACGAATCGGACGGAGAGAAATCGACGCAGATGAAGACGCCGGCGACGCGACGCCGCCGCCACTCCTTTTGCGCCGTCACGCGCCCACCGAACGCGCTCTCTGAATTTTAATAAGTCGTAAAATCGTGGCGATCTCTAACCACGGGGGTTAATCCTCGATTCCTCATCGAACCGAATGCGAACGCATATCTTTTTATTGATTTCTCTTACGGTTGTGTTTGAGGATTTTTTTTAATCGCAATGTTCTTTGTTTTTATTTCGTTTCTTATTCTTTGCTGTACGTGACGTACATGACGTTCGCAAGAACTTCGCTATAAATTAAGATTTATGCAAGTTTTATCTGTCGTATTTTGATAGAGGAGCTTTCGCATCCATCATTTTCTTTAGAAAGTTTGTAAATTTTTTCTTATAGACGGTATCGATTAGAAATCTGAACGGCTGTTATTTTTAATAATTATTACGATAATTCTCTTGAGCGATCCGATACTAATTCAGTCGGAATATTAATTACGGAATATACTCAATGTAAGTGGTATGACTGATCTTAAAATGCACAAAGTTTGGCGCATAGCCGTTCTCGTTGTATCGCATGGAACCATCCGGAGTCTCGAGAGATCTTCACCGTCTGCGAGATCTTTCAAGTGTGCTCCAGCGGTGCTGTTGCTGTGCAGTAGCGAGATATACGGAAGATATGCAAGCCACGCTGTTCTTGTGCAGCTGAGAAATTCTCGTTTAGCCCATAGCAGGTAATTTTGTCGCGTGTTTATAATGAAGATAAAAATACTGTCAATGGAAATTAAAAATATCCACTATATTACGGTCGAAGTTACTGAAACAAACTCGTAAGTAACGGCTTTGATACGTTGAAGAAAAATATGTATTTCTAAATTTATATTTTTTAATTAGAAGTGGTTATTGTTTATAATGCTTATTATTAATATGAATTCCGTAATTCGATTTAATTATGTGTTATGTTTATATAAGGATTGTTCTTAAATTGTAAATATCACAGGAATTTTTGTATTGATTTTTAAAAAAATATTGAGAGAAAAAAAAGTACTTTTATTAATAGACAATTTACAAAAAAATTGTTAACAATAATTCAGAATGCTATGTAGGAACGTAATTCGTTGATAGAAAATTATTTTTGTGGCACGCATTTTTAGCGCGCGAAGAATCTTGTTCATTTGTCAACGCTGGTCATCTGTTAACATCAAGATTGCGTAAGCTGGCATTGAGACGAATCGAAATCGGCGTCGAAAGAGATTTCAAGTGGACAAGTCAGTCACGTTCTCTGAGTCGAATGTGTGTGCTTTATTCTTGAAATTCATGTTATTACCATCTTACTATAAATACAAATGATCCCAAGATATCCGTGACATGTCAAAAGATTTTTTACATTGCTGGTACGTCAATCGAATGAGAATTACTTTCAATTAGAGAATTATTTTTAGAGCGAAGAGTTACACTTTATAAAAAAAAAATAAGTGATTCATTAATTAGATATAATTGTGATAAATTATTTTTTTATTTTTTATTTAAATCTAGAAGTAAAATTAATTAGTTTTTCTTATGATTTATGATTTAAATGTGTTGCTGCACACGATGCGAAAAATAATGCTAACGTTGACGTTTTATTTGCGTGTTTCAGGAAATGGAAACTTGGAGTTGTTCGATAGTGAGAGCGGGCCGGACCTCACGCTATCACCTCAAACCTTCACGTCAACGGCGGAGGCCTTTATCAATGACAATAGCGACAGTCTCGGAGTTCCAGGAGACAACGACACCGGTAAGTTATCTATATTTATAATCGTTAATTGACATCTATTTGAAATAAAAATATCGCGATCTTTTGGGGAGGGGGAGGGGATAAATTCTCGTTGAAAATAAGCGAAACTCCGTAATTGACTGATGACCGAAAGAGATTTTCAACGAATTAGGTACATGCAAAAAGCTATGCGTAAATAAACTGCCAGAAAGTAATGAACCTTTTATTTAATTCAGCCCACGCTGACGGCGAAATTTCGTAGCGCTTGGCGCGTCGCATCGTACTGCTACAATCGAAATGCTTAATTTCTCAATTTCGACTTAGGATAAGACGATGAATCATAGGATAACTGCGACAGTGCAATTCGCGTGACAATGATTTTAACGCGCGACTTCCCGTAATTCGATTTAATTCAATCTGCGAGAGTGCAAAACGTCGATGGGGCGCCGAGTCGTTAAGCGCCGGAACACGGGGACAATGCATTAACGTAATTGTTGCTCTCCTCGTCAGCGGCACGTAGAAACAGCGGTTATAACTAGTTCGAACAAGTCAAGGGGCAAGGGGAGGGAAAGCCGTTGTCGCGCGTGTGGCGCGGCACATAATGCCTATTGTTTCCGACAAGTATAAGGGGCCACCGTCGGGACAGTCGTGCACAAGTGCAACGCGCACGCTTTGTTTCTTGGGGAAATGTTGAGGGACAATCAGGACCAGCCGGTGGATATAGCAGTAATTTCAATTATTACATTGTATCTCCTCTTCTTCCTCCTCCTTCTCCTCCTCCTCCTCCGAGCAAAGATAGCCGATAATTCGATGTATCCGCGGTGAATAAGAAATTTTATACAAAACTATTTTTTGGTATTATAATATTTATTTTAAAAAATATTATGTCTTAATTTGAGCACAAATGGTATATCACTTCTTATTCAGTCAAATACATAGCACAAATTTATTTATTTAATTATATCTATTTTTATTTATAAATTTATTTGCTTGAGAACATACTTTATTCGACTAACTATTCTATCTTTACTAACTATTCTAATTTTTAACGAATGCAATATTTAAGATTACAGCCAAATTTCTTAAATTATTCGTTTGCTTTGCAAGTAGTATTCTGTTTATGATATCCAATACTAATTATTGCTTATATTTGTTAGTATTAATATTATCATGCGTCTCCCACGCAAACAAATATCGCAGATTGAACCAAAGTCGTAATCAATATGCATTCAAATATATGTTTCGCACAAATTGTTTGAAAGATATTACTTTTTCATGTACGATAAGAGTTGTTAATGCAGAAAATATTAATTTGGCATGTACGCTCCGTCGATTTTGCTGCAAGAATGAATATTGCGTACCGTAGTATCGATATCATGAATCAGCTGACCGATGTCATTCAGCTCGTCTCGACGACTATGATTTCACGAGCCAAAAACGTTCTAGTCGCAAAACACGAGCCAACAATCACACGCGTCAATACGGTGATCGCATCACATTTCCGCAAGAAGCATCATCCTTGCTGTGTTATCTAGAGTGTGTACTATCCGAAAAAAATCGAGAAAAGCGCTAGAATTTTCAGGGAATTTCTTTTTTATTTTTGAAAATTATAGATTTTTATGGAATTTTATTGGAAAAAAGTTTATAAATCTTAAGTCTATAAATTTGAAAATTGATTCTACTAAAACGTAACGTCGTATAATAACGTTCTGATTTATTAAGTAAACCTTTGGCAATCTTGCAAAACAATCCGTGCAGTTCGAGCGCTTTTCATCTCGCTTTGCAACTCGTATTCTCTCGTTCCCTATATTTCGTGGCATGGGAAGTCCTCCTTCATCATTCTTTGGTCCCTGTATACATGGAGTGGATTTATTGGCGAGTCGGTTTGCGACAGGCGAAATGCGCCAGAGAGGGAGAGAGAGAGCACTGGCGCCGGATTTTGCCGCCAAACTCCAAACGAGCGCGGTCGACGCAACCCCTCTTTGTGGCGCGTACGTGTACGGGTAGCACATAACTTTCGCGCGAGTGTAAGTTCGTTAGAACAATTTCGTGGCGAGTGGTTGTACCGATGCGATGCGACGCGACGATGCGGAGAGGCCGCAGAGCTTCCGACGCGGAAGGCCGCACGGATGTGCGGCTCGCCTATGAATAAATCTCATCGCGGCAAGACGATATTTGCATGTATCGCCTAGCGCATAAGACGTTCCGAATATCGTTTGTCCAACTAGTGATATAAATATGAAAAAACAATTTTCTCTTTATATCTCTACAATATTTCTTTATATTTACAATATATGTCTTCTTCGCGCGCGATATAAAAATTAAATTTGATATTTGATATGAAATGCGAACGTGCTGAATATATTTTTATCGTGATGGTGAAGAATAGAAAACCTGCCTTCGAATAACAGTAGTAATATTTTTGCTATGGTATTCCCAATTTTCTTGCGAAACGTGTGCCACGGTTTTTGCGGTAATCGACATCTGATTTATGTCGGATGCATGTGCATCATGTTTGTATCGGAAACGAAGGGAACGGTAATAAATGTAAATTTCGCGAGAAAAGTCCGTTTCCGTGCTTTTCGTTGCGACAGCGATTCGATACACGTTGATTGCGGATCGCGTAAACGAATGGAATGAGCTGGTCGGATAATTCGCGATAGCTCCCTGTTCTTGAAACAGTACCGTGAATTGGATCGTAAGAAGGGAAGAGCGCAATCGCAGTCGGACGTGACGTAGTTTACTTTGGCGCGCCGGTGGCATTCGTGATTCCGCCAAGTCTCGAGATGTATGTGTCGTGTCGGCGCGCAATGTGATGGCCGACGTTAATTTGGCTCGTCCCGGTCGATTTGCAAAAGCAAAACGTTGCATTTCGAAATTTTACATCACTGCTATTTTCCTGCGTTAAAAGAATTACTGACATTAAACGATGTGTCATTTTTTTTTTTCATCGCGAGAAAACGAGACATTTCTCTAACGTCATTAGATATGTTCAGAAATTACTTTTTTTTCTCTTGCATTCATCTTTTCTTAATGTATTGTTTTTAATTGCTTCTGATGCGGATCATCGACTTTTGCTTGTTATTGGAAGGACTCGCTCTCGATGTTCTTTAAATTGATCATTTCTGAAAGCCGCTACACGTTACGTTTACGTAATTGCGTGAGCTTCGATCCTCGGGGTAGGACATCAATTATAGGCGATCGTAAACGATGGATGTAATCTAGTCATCATCAGTAGTCTCCCTACGCGTTCTATTTATGATTTGCAATTTATGCGTTATCAGTATGCCCGAAGCATAATGAGGATAGTTGTGACACACGCTGATTAATTACTACTACAACAGTAAAAGATGTGTTTCCCAACATAGGAATCTACTAATGTTCAGTATAGGAATTTATTGAATTATTTGTTGAGAGATGACAGAAGTACCGAGGAAATAGCTATTTTACTCATTATGTTTGATATATGCTGAATATAGTTTCATGCGCGAAATATTTGCATCAATTGCCGCATGATCGTCGCAACATCATAATGCCTATAATTCTTGATTCTTCTCAGGCATGTAATATGTATTGTATTATTAAGCTATAATAGGATTATTATTATCATTGACGGGTCAATGACGATAATGTTGAATTTTGTTTCTCAAGATTATAATGTAAATTTATTTAATAGCGAAAAAATGTATAAAATGTTAATTGATTATTGTTTGACAATTGCAGTATTTAATTTCTAGTATTTAGTTATTAAAGTGTGAACTGTTTCTTCTTACAATTACAAACTCTGAACTAATTCAAGTTATTACAATAATATATTTTTCTTCAGCTTTCAGATACATTCACTAGTCTTTCTAGAAGGCAGTTGAATACATTTTACACATAATAAATTCTCTCTTTTTTTTAAGACATTTAAAAAAAAAGAAAACATTTTCTATGTAACAGTTCTCATTTTCTATAAGTTAAAAGAGAATGTAATATTAGTTTTAAAAGGTGTTTAGAGTTTCGGATTATTTTATTTGTAATTCAGTTAACGAGAGAATGTTTTCGATAATAATACACGGGCACGAGAGGAGGAAAGAGGGAAAGCGACGATAATGACGACATGGCGCATCAGCGATCGATGTAACGCTACCGGCACTCTCTAAATAATACTGATCGAGATTCGTCGATGCAATTGCAAAAATCCACAGCCCGCGGTCGTCGCAATGCCATTGGACGAGGCGAAGAGATATCGAAACAGATCTGTCGGTAGGAAACTCGGATTTCTTCGTCCGCTCTTATCCTTTCTCGCCCTCGTCGTCTTCCTCCTCCTCCCCTTCCTTCCCCTCTTTCTCGTCCTCGCTTTTCATCCTCCGTTGGAGGGAATTCACTTCGTCGGGTAGTCCTCTGAGATTCCAATGCGCTCTCAAACACGCTGAGATTACGTCGGAGCTTATGGATTCCTTATCCAATCTTTCGATCAGCACTCGAGCTCGGCGTCTTACGCTTTTAGAATCGCGCGTCTACGTAGGGGGGGAATTCATTCGCGAGAAAAACTTGATTTTATGTGTCAAATGATGCTAAATTGACCCGAGCCGGACGAACAACGGCATTCTCAGTGGAAAAAAGGAACTTTGTTCCGACGTAGACGCGAAATCTGATTATTACTCGATGTCTATTATTATTCATTTTTCATTACAATGAAACTTATTTTGATGGAAGAAGAAAAAAATACTGTCGTCCGCGGTAAAATAAGTAAATAATAATTTATTAGTCCTGATAATGTAATTAAATAGAGAACGTCTTTAAAGAAGACACACATTGTACATTTTTAAAAAGTTAAATAAAGAAATGCGCGACTAAGAAAACAAGGAAAAGCTAATTGAGAACGAAAAAAAAAGAGAAAATCAGGAATATCTTACACTGAAAAGAGACTTGTTGAATTAATTGGAATAATTTTAGAGCACTCGTGCATCGCAAGAAAGTATTATTTATTTCTCTCGTAATATAACGTATACTTGGCACCGGTCGCACGCAATATTAAAATATTCCCCGGAGATGTGGAGGATATTGATTTTCTAACGTATATGCATATATGGCGTCGACGTAGCGATAATCGTTATTAACGGTGTTTAAATTGTATTTTCGATATTTCGGGGAGCTATTACCGGTTATCGACGAGGTGGGTTCGTGAAGACACGTAAATATTACAATTTACATAAAAGCGCCAATGAATTGCGGCCGTCGCCGGATCTGCGCACCGATATTATCGTCCATGTACTGCCACTATCCTCTCGAAATTCTGCGGTGCGAAGGAAAGGGGTATAATAGGAAGAGAGAGCGGATGAGTGAGTTTATGCTTCGACCGTTTGCCGATCGTGCACCTAACGATCGTTCGATCGGCGTCTCTTTCCTGGATCCCCTCGATAGTCCAGTCGCATTAATTTACACTAAACTTCATAAAAGCCCAAAACGGTGTGTCTCGTTTCGTATGTAGCACATAAACAGCATAGAACATTTGTTTCCGAGACGGGAAGATTTCTCTTGGAGGTCGGGGATACCGGATAGCAGGTGGCGGAAGGAAAAGCATGTGGGAAGACACAGGGAGATGTGCGACGAAGGATGCGGAATGACGGGATACGAAGGAGGAGAGCACAAGAAAGGGTGGAGGTGACGGGACTGGGAAGCGGGACGAGAGTGAATGTGACGAGAAAGAGAGAGAGAGAGAGGGGGGGGGAGAGAAGAGAGAGACGATGAGATAGTGCAGGGACGGCCTGCTACAACCTCGTTGGCTCTAATTCCGGCTATTCAGATCTCACAATGCACTAGTAATACGATTTCGCGCCGTGCTCGCGTTCTCGCCAGACACGAATAGACACGCACCCAGCCTCCGTGATACACACGCATCCTCGGACAACACCTGTGATCCTTGCACACATGAAATACGCGAACATTGAATTTTAAGAATACAACTTGGAACTTGTCTTTCGAGAGAAAATCATTGATATTATTTCGCGAATAATATCAATGTTACCGTGGACTTGTAAGTATTTATAGATTAATTTTTTAAGTATCTATTAATACGAAAATAATATATATAGTTTTTTGTATATGTTATTTATACAAAAATTTACTTGTTAAAATACCGTAATAGCAGTCGAAGTCAAGAGGGTAGAAAGTATAGGTAATTGTCGAAAAAATTGAGAAGAGACAAGAGGGATTTTCGAATTCAGGGTCCCAGTATTTCTGCACTTGGTACACGTGCACGCCTGTCGGAGGGTTAATCAAATGTCGAAACGTTCGTCTTTGATCGAGTCGAGACAGGCATGGGCGCGTCTGTGAGTGAAAAGCTCCGCGCTCTTGAGCAGAGGCGAACTTAAATTGAAAAGAGGAAGAGGGAGGAAAAGGCTCTTCCTTCCTCTTTCGTTCCGCTAACATCACTACGGGAGGAGAAGCGGGAGGGATGCTAGAAGACCAAAGGAGAGAGAGGAGGAAGAGCCAGCAGCAAGGGTGGAGTTCTCCGCGACATAAAGAGTAAATAGCCGAAGGAACGGTCGGCTCGCCGAAAGAGAGACGGAAGGAGGAAAAGATGAGAGGCTCGCCTTCCAAAGGAAAAGAACCGGTTGCAACCGGGTAAAGAGAGGAGACGCTGGAAGCAGCGGGGGCTGAGAGGGTTGTAGTACATTTTAATAATCGCGACTAAAGCGAACGGCAGCCACCTGGCAACGTACAGAGCCGCGCGAATTGCCATTACGTCCGCTTTACCGAGCTCCGAAAGTGGCTGAGTATTGAAATTAAGTGTCCTTTATCCAGAGGCGCGTGTACATCTTTTTCTTCTTTCTCCCTTTCGAGGACAACGTCGTCGTGGAGCGTCGCGGAAGCGTTTCGCGACGTTCTTTGCCACGAGCGTGCGCGCGCGCGCGCGAGATCTCGACTAACGAAACGCAATTAATCATCGGTAAGTCGGGATTACCGGCCCGGGGGCGGCTTCGATCGCAGTGTTTTATTTCTCCGCGTAATTAATTAAAATTTCTTGCAACCTTCAACCCGGAACGACTTCTTGTTGCATGATGCGCTCTCCCCCCCCAACTCTCTCTCTCTCTCTCTCTCTCTCTCTCTCTCTCTCTCTCTCTCTCTCTCTCTCTCTCTGAATAAATCATTCGATGTCGCGAAGCTACTCGCGAGTAATGATAATATTCCTTAAAGAATCGTCATTTTTTATACTCGTTAAACACTTCTTGTAGATACCGAGGTCTTCTCAAATACTTGTGCGAGAGAACTTCGGCAGTTTATAACTTTAAACTGAAAACGTTTGTATTGGTAAATAGTTTGGGCTGTCCCAGTTCTTCTCTCTTTCTCAAAATTTTCGCAGTTTCGATCTTTTTGCTAATCTTCTTGTTAGCAGCTCTCTTTTCCTCGAGTTTAATTTTGAAGGTACTAGTCGCTTCTTTACACTTTGAACGAACAATGCTGAACGATTAGAAATCTTGTTAGGAATTTAATGGCAGAGCATAAAGTTCCTTCGAGACTTCTTCTCCTTGATTGAACTGCCATTGACTTGCAAAGAAAATGCGAATCATAAAAGAAATACTAGAAGTTTCTAAAGTTTTATTTAATTCCGCACACATATTGAAAATATATATAATTCATGTAATATAATGAGGTAATTTATAATGATTTTGCTCAATGAAGCGAATCAGTCTCAATGCTCGTTGAAAATTATTTATTTATCGTCGGAGTTTAATATCTTCTTAATTTATGCGACATACTTAATCCTAAGTGCTTTCCGAGCGTTATACGTCATTAGTATGAAAGCTTTTAATGGTTGAATTAAGTATTACGACATGAAAGTTCACTCGAAGGAGAGGGAACAGCTTTATATTATAGACCATTCTCCGAAAGTTTTCATATTTCGCTGATAGAAAGCTGGAGAATTTATATGTTTTATTCAAACCGATTAAGTAGCTTTATCTATATATCCGTATTATATGCAGACAGAATTGCATAAGAAAACAGATGTAATTTATTTTTATATTTTTTTAGCGTCGGAAAAGCAACGACCTGTATTAATTATCTTTTTTTACAAACTTTAATAAAACATTAATAGAAAAATATATATTGATATTCTTGATAAATTAGTTTTATTTAATTAATACAATCTACTTCGGAATTAACAACTCGTAAATGTGCTATACTCACAAAAAATATATGTATATGTTAGTTATATACATATAGCAAAGAAAATGTTACTTAGATCTCATCGATATCAAGATAGAAGTAATTTGAACTTAATGTTTCCTATGAAATGGGCCTCGCCGATTAGGCCGCGAGTAGCTAAACGTGCGTCGTTGAATCGTGGTGAGAATGGTCGAATAAAAACGTCTGGATGGCAATTTGAAACGACCGGAGGTAGGTAATTCGCGGCATTGGAGGCGGGTATTACGGGGGTCGAAAGGGGAATCGACTCGCGTAGCCGCGCGCTCGTTTCGCGAATATATTTTTATGCGAGTGCACCTAATGCCAGGATCACGAAAACCGCAAACGCCTCTCTTACCGGAGTTTAACGTAGAAACGAGCTAATTTTTTGTAGACCAAAAGTAAGGCCAGAGAGATGCGAAGTACGTGAAAACTCGACATATTAATGTCACCGATAAATTTTGATCCCGATTTACACAACTTTTGCTGCTTAGAATTCTACAATAGTCAAACGAGAAACGTTTTTCGTACCGTCCAATTTAACATTAGGATTATTTGCCGTGATTGCTCAATCGTTAATGATCTTGTTATAAATCCTTCAAGTTGCATTTACATTCAAGTTACATATATCCCACATGCTCGTATACGCACCTTCGTTAACCGCTGGACTAGTAAGTCCCGACTCGAAATTAAATGGGACGTCGATCCACGCGGGAATACCTAATTACCTATTTCGACGCACCATTTCGTTGATGACGAATGCTCCATTTCGCATTGATATGCAGCCGAGAAGTAAATTGATCGAGACGGGCCACGGCAGCAGGAGGGCGGGACCATGACTGAAATTCGACCACGGACCATCTACTCTGTCCCCGGTTTCTCCATGACATCCGCAGTTTCTATTATACGCCCCGACGTTCCCGCATTCGCAACGCGTTCTGCATCGCGGAGGGAGGTTATATATCATGACGGTGAATCCGTTGACAGAGGGAATATGGTGCAGTTCAGCCGAAACGCATGCATGTTACCGTGCCTTTTTATTAATCATAGAGGCAGACTGGCAACGATAGTCGTTCGCGATAATAGCATTATGCAGACAAACGTAATATTAGCTATACATTTCAAGTTTTATATATTGACTTGTATTTTATAAGATTAACTTAGATTTTATTTTTAACGAAATAATTATGGAGGATTAATAAAAAGAGCAGAGAAATGTTGGGAGAGTAACAACGAGGATTGGACCGTCGTTGTTTAGTGCTGAATATTCAACGAAAGTTAGACTATTGAAAAGTTCGCTCATTGTCGTGTACCACAAAACTCTCTGTGACATTCAAGCCGAAACATTTTTCTGCCGACTTCTTATTATACCGCCCTACCGCACCATCAATATACTCCTAGCTAGTGGATCCATTACAGGCTCTTTTCTCGCGCGTATCCGCCGTCTGCCGTCGCATAATTGCCTCGAATCTCGAAGGAAGGGGACGCGCGTTTCTCCATCCGTTACTTTATTCGGCACACCGCAGTCAGCCCCGCCTTGTCAATATTATCGCGATTCGTAACGTCGACGTCGACGATGTTACGAGCGCCAGCGTCGTTGTAGCACGGTAGGAAGAGACGGCGGAAAGGCAGAGGAGAAGCGATGAAAAGAAGAGGCGACATTACGTTCTCCTTTCCCCTTCCGGCGTAGGAAGCAGCAATTTGCCTCGCCGCCGCGCTTCGCGAAAATCACCTCGAGGTGCTCTAGATGCCACCGCGTTTCTCCGCGCCGGAGATATCCGCTCGGTACTTCCGAAGTTTCATCGTGGCCAATAGCGGCGGGGAAGAACATTTAGCCCTATAAAGTACTGGGCGTTCTACCGGTTTCCTCGGTGCTAGAAATTGTTCTCGGAATGATGCCCGATATCGCGGCCTCCCGCTCGAATCTCGTTACCGAGGGGATGTTGCGAGCGAGATTAATCGAACCGTGTCGGTGGTTACAATTACAGTGGCTATTCATTACTAGAAGAGGAAGACACCGCTCTGTGGGAGCGATGTTCATCTGTTTCGCTAGAAGGTATAATATAAGGCGTCCACAATTTGGAATTTAGAAATTTTGATACATTCTCCGTAGCAATGTTTACATCTTCTAAGAATTAATTATTATTTAACATTTGAAGATTAACAACTAATTCAATGTTTTATTACGTATTTCATATTTTAATTAATTAAATATATTTAGATTATTTTATATCGTAAATTTTTACAAAAATTCAACAAGCTTAACTCTGCATTGTTACTGGCATATTTACGTTACACTGAAAGACTCAAAATCGACTTACCTGTTGCAATAAGCGAAAACGATTTCATTAATATTTTCGGTAATTTATCTTACAAATGGCACGGCAGATATAAAGAGGGACGTACGTAGAAATTAGGAGCTCTTTAAATTTTGCACTTCTTTTTCTCTTATCATCTTAAAAAGTGCCATGCACATCTCCCTCATACGTACATATCCACGCGATTGCCGTTAACACCTTTTAACATTTTCATATCTTTCGCGCACACGTAAGCGATTTCACAGCGATTTATGCTGCGGACAATCCTCATGCGTTATAGGGTCAGTCGTTTTCACTCGGGAGAAAGATAGCGTGTCCGTGCCGCCATTGACAATACAACGAACGGCTTATGATGCGCAAAATGCGGCTCGCGCAATTCAAATGAACGAAGCGACATTTAACGTCGCACTGCCATACGTCAGCGAGAAATATAATCACCATTTATCGATGCAAATTTTTGTAAGAATTATTAACGTTTATTGAATTCGTATCAGCGAACGATAAAATATAATAAACGAATAAGAGAAGGAATAAATGCTGCATTGATCTATCATAAATATGCAAATCTTAGAATAATATAATTAACATTTTTATCTACGCAATTTCAATATCGAAGAATACTTCTCGGCGTCGATACCGAGTTAATTAAAAATAATTTCGATATCGAAAAGAATTTTGCGAAACCCCGCTCCGTTACCCGGTCGGTCGAGGGAAAATTGACTTTGCGGTTGCGTTTAACCTGTAAAATAGCTCCGCGTATGTTTTTTGAATTTTTCGATTTTACCGTACCGCTTTCCCATCGTCAGACCTTTGTATCCGCTCGGTTTAAACACTCCGTCGTGCATTACGTATGTATAAGCGAGTAACAGTTAATTTCAAAGTCGACGACGTATCCTCCCGGCTTTTCGCTCGTTCCGCGTATTTCCGAGATGCGTGGGAAAAGGGGACGGGACACGGAGGGATACGGCATAGTGATTTCGCGACGGCGACGAGCGCCGCGAGGAAAACGATAGCTTTCCCCGCGGAAAGGAGAAAGGGAGCTCTTTTCTCGCGCGTCTTCGCTTCCGTGTAATGGATTCAAGTATAAATATGAATTTCCGCGGGAGAACGCATTTAATTATTCTACGCGAGCGTGCACCGCCATTCCGTCTCGCTTCCTCTTTCCTCTCTTTCTCTCTTTCCCCCGTCTCTCCTTTTCCTTTTTTTTTTTTTTATCTTCTTGGTTGCCGCGCAGGACGTTGAGTTAATGAAAACGTCACGAAGATTTGCATAGACAGCGCGGCGAGAGAACACACCGCGTTATAATCAATTCCGCGCGATCCGTGTGTGATTCAATTACTCACTCAATTACTTACGGCCCAATTATTCAGCGCCGCCAAAGTTTCTCGTAGGAGAGATCGCCTGGAACGATCTTTCCAAGAATCTACTCAAACTTAATCTCCCCCCTCCCCTCTTTTCTCTCTGTTGCCGAGTTCTTGAAAATATATTTATTACTTGCTTATTTAATGAACATACATCACTCGAAAAAATATGACGCAAGACAGAGTAAACCGAGTCCTCCTTACATTTTCTTATTCTATCTTATCCCCCACTTCATAACTTCTTTTCTGTTTCTTAATGCCAGAAAAAGTTTTCTTTCACTTTACCTCTGTATCTTCTGCCTTAAATTGTTTCTTATTATTATGCCTTCTTCTGTTTCATAATTAGCTTGTATTATAACTCCTCTGAATATATTTTTCCTCATGTTGTGTATTTAGGAAGTACTTAGTTTTTAGAATGTATAATGTTACTCCACTTTTATTTCCGTCATTTATTTCTGTATACAGGATACGTCTCACGGCAATGCATACGCATACATATCCTCAGAAAAATTAAGTTTTTTAAACAGTATTTCGATTAAATTAGAGAGATCAAGATTTCTGAAAAACATTCGGTAATTTTCTATGTCTCGCGACATCCGTACGGAATATTAAACTTTAAAAGTAATTTATTTCAATTGACATAATATATGAGGGTCGTCGTCCTTTGTTGTGCTGATGATGTTAGCTTAGGATAAGGCGCAAGACATGGCAGTGCGCTTTTCTCGTGTTCTATCCTCCTGGAATACACAAAGTTACGTGACACGGCGCGACATCTCTTTGTACTCTCGGCCGCTATTATCCCAGGAAAGTACTTTGCCTTCGACGTCGCGTCGAAAAACTTTCCGAGGGGGTGTTCTCTCGTGCCGGTGTACGTATTCATCCGTCACTTCGACGTAGCGCATATCCCTCGTCAACCTCTCTGTCATCCGAGCTTCTACGATCTGTCCTACTCGTATTCATGACGGCGAACGCGAATTTATTCTCGCGGTTTTCATGTTTAGAGACGGCAGAGACGGATGGTGATTTTTCGGCGGGATTTAAAGCTAATAATTCTGGGATTCTAAAATTAGTAGCGTAAACATTGAGGGATTAAAATTTTCGATCACGTTTTAGCGATATACAGAGAAGAAGGTAGGAATACAGGGAAATATAAAAAAAGGTAGAAAAAAATTGAAATTTTTTATTTTTCAAAAAAAAAATACATTGCTAAATGTGTGATAATATGATGAATAATCCACAAAAGTAAACTTATACGGATTTAAAAAAGTATAAGTATTCTTTTCCTTTGACTTTAAAGAAACTCAATTTTTTTCCTAAGCAAATTTGTTTTGTGAAAACTCTCTCTCTCTCTTTCTGTTTCTCTTTTGATTTCACGGTTTTCCATGTAGGTCCATCCTAAAGCGGAGATTCTCGCTCTTCTCCCTTATTTACTCGGTAGACGAAAGATGGGTAGACGACAATACACTATGGGGGTAGTGATGGAAGAGGGAGACGGCCGTGTAAATGAAGTGATCGATAGGCAAATTCGAGGACTGACGAAGGCTTGTTCGCGCAGAAGACACATGGGAAGTTCACGGTTGTAGTTTGATGTATTTTCTCATCCCGTATACACGTTCGCGTGTAAAAGCACGTTCTCCTGTCTTTCACACTTGGCTGCCATCGGCGATACAGTAGATCTCACTTGTCGATGAAAACTTCGCTTTCGCCGGCTGTAAAAAGTCTTTGGGGGGTCTCTGCCGAGAAGGGAAAGGAGGTGAGAAAGTTGACCGTTAAGAAAACATGAGCGAGGGATACATTTTCTCAACTCCTCACGATTTTTTATATGAATCCGACGTGAATGATTTATGGCGACCCTGTGTCTTTTCAATCGTACGAAGAAGTTAATTCAAACTGCGTTTCCCAAAATCTTCGTGGAGCTACGCGTAATGATCGTACAGAGAGTCTCCGAGATTGTTACCGCGCATTCTTTTTATCTGAAATATTCTTCCACGATAGAAAGGATTAATGGCAGAAGCGTGAGAGCCGCGTAATTTCCCGCGTTGGCTTACTTCCCGAAATTACTCGGCAATAAAGCTGCACGTCGGTATGTTGTGTATAAAATGTAGCGTGTGGAGCACGGGGCAGTCGAGCGAAGGGATGGAGAAGTTACGAAGAAGGACGAAGAGAGAAAGAGAGAGAGACAGTTTGCGGAAACGTCGCGCGCGGTTTCGCGCTTGGCTCTGCTCCATAATTTTATTGCTTTATCTCCCGTGTTTGCGGCACGGCGCAAAAAAGGAGGAGGAAAAGAGGAGGGTAAGAGCGGGTGTTTTATTATTCCACGGCAAGGAATTCCCGCGAACACGACCGTCGAAACGCGGTCCGCGTGAAATTAGCGTATCGCGAGCGTTAGTCGTGCCAGTGAGTCTTGAGCCCTTCCGATTAATATTCATTTAGCGATTCCTTTCGAGTGACGTAAACAGATATCCTTGAACATTATGTTCTCTTTTCCCCGGACGGACGGAATAAGATACTCTTGTATCGAATATCGATTTCAGCCTTATCAAGACTGTAAAGTCTTGATAATAACTGACGTCAAATGTATTATCGGAGTGACGTCAAATATATTAAAGACATCTTTTTAGTGGTCTAAAGTTATATATATTCAGCCTGAAGTATAGAAGGGTGAAATTTCAATCTTCCTGATGCCAGAAGAAACACCTTTGGCATAGGAAAGTTTCCGCATTATCTTTGAAGTTTATCAAGGATCTCTAACGTCATCGCCGCGCAGTCATTCATCATTCTTTTTGCCGCTTGATGGATTTTCGGTTTTTTCCAAATCTCTCGTGAAGATGCAGCTGCTAATCTCGCTCCGAAATCCCCTCCGCTAATTCACGTATCATGCTCGTCGATACGCCGCCACGGACCATTATCTGCGTGAACTTTTCCGCACCGTAAGCTCTCTTACGTCGATACCTATCTTGACGTTGTTATTGTGAAAAGAGTCAACGCGCACTTTCGACGCGGTGACGCGGAGGTGCGTCGGTCGGGTCTTCGGCGCGCAAACAGTAGCCAGGACAATGGAGTGCAGCGTGATGTAACAACGGGAAACCCGCGAACGGCCGGGGACACACTGTAGTCCTTCCATTGTTGTCCGCGGTCTCTCGATACTCTCGCGACGACGACGGCGACGACGACGACGGCTGCGTCGACGGTAGCGCGTGTTGGGTGTTCTTTCGCGGTATATACGACACTTGGAGTTCCCGATGGCACTTCCACCGAACGGCTGACCCGACAATGGACCACTCCACTCGAGAGAGGGCGAACCATTCCTATGCTAACGGCCTTTCACGCCAAGTGCAGGGGTAGCCGCTGCCGCCGCCGCCGCTGCCGCTATCGCCTCCTAGCTGGAGGATTCACGGATGTGACACGCATACACGTGCAAAAATATATATATACACGCAACCAGCGCGCGCGCACACACAGGGACACGTGGACAAAACCGGGCTAGTCTTGCGCGGGCATATATTTACCCTCTTGACTCTGTCGACGACGACGCGGGGAGGGACCGAGAGGAACGAGCACGAAAAACCATTTCCGGTCTCCGACACCGTGCGCCGTTCGCTGGCCAACGGCAGAGCAGCCGTCGACAAAGAACCGATTCCTCACCGATACTCACTCAACCTCGCGGATCGAGTTCCGGCGCTGCGTTTTCGGCTTTGCCAGAGCAAATCCATTCCCGCGTAAAATCACTCTCGTGATGGCTTCGATGTCTGATTTTTTTTCTTCTATCTCATGATATTAGCAAAGGTAAATTAAAATCGCAGATGTGTACAATCGGGCTGAAGTTGCATTTTTTTATCGATCACTCAGCGACGAACGCTGCAGTTCTCATCGAAATGGCTTTTTAAATAATTGGCATGTACCTTATCGCGATCAATAATCAATTGCGTAAATATTTACGAACATAAATTTGAAACGTTCCAGCTGAACTTGCACTCTGCGATTGTGCAGGCATACAGTTCGTGAGCGATATCGATTGCCCTCATCGATTCTCGAACAGCTTGAACGAATTTTCCAGCAACTTTGTGATATTTATTTTACTAAGCTTCAGTAACAGCGAAACTTCGTTCTCTTAACTGTTAGACTTCACTTATAAATTACTGACGTTATATTAAAAAAAACCATTTATCATGTAAATAGGTAATTGATTTCCTATGCTCTAAACTAATTGAAAAATTAACAAAATTTATTGCTACTTTTTATTTTATTTTAAGATATATCTAAATGCACACACATACACACATTTTTTGTGTATTTATGCTGTTAATTTTTTAAGCTGTTATCATGTCATGAAATGCAATGGAAAGAATAAATCGATGCATTATAATATATTCAGTAATGGTAGAAAAAATGTAACATAAATTTCGATTAATTTAATCGCAACTATAGGTACACACAATCAGTTCCGCGTAAAGCTAAAGAGCTATAATCTCCAATAAGCCGCGAGACATTATCAGTGCTTTGTGCGCGCCTGAAAAGGCACCACCGCGCCACGTCGACGATCATCGTCGTCGCCGTCGTCGTCTAGCAACAAGTGGTAGTAGGCCGCGCGATTGCGCTGTAAAATAGTATATTCATTAGACTCCTTTTATCAACGACCCTCGCACGTCGACCGGGAGAACGATGATAAATTAGAACATAATTCCGGATCTTCGACAAGGACGCGCGCGTCAGGCTTCGTGCGTGTTCGAAAGTTTCGGGGACGGGAACAACGCGGACGAAGACACTGTAAAGCCGCGAACACGGTAGTGAAGTAGAAGGAAGTGAAGCGCGCGGTAATAAAGTGGAGTAGTTGCGCCCGAAGTAGTTTCCCTACGGGAGCCCCTCTCTACCTATCTACCTATCTTCGAGTGCTCGACGGCGAAGGAAGCGAGTTCTGTAGTCTTTACCGCCGGCGTTACACACGACGCTGCACGCGAACTTCGTCGCTCATCCCCGCCGTTACGATGATAAAACGTATTGTCGCGTCCAGTAGAACCGTAGAATTTCCGACGCGGGATTTGTTGCGCCGTTGTCGAGCGCGCCGAAGTGCCGGTAAATTCCTGTGGGGCTGCAATTTTCGGAATGCGACACAATGCCGCACCACTGCCTGCCTGGCTGGCTGGCTGGCTGGCTGGCTGGCACACAGTGGACACAGCGATCGGCGTGCGTTTCGCCTGAAACGTTGGAAAATAATCCAGCTTACAGAGAGACAGTCGTAATCGCGCGCGTTTCGAGCGACAAAGTCCGCCTCACGGGACGAGCTAATTTTGTACCATAGATTACTTGCCAAAGTACTAACTCTTACAAATACAATATGTACGAGATTTACGTCGATTACGATTTTATATTTAATCATGTAATTATCGTATACTAATTTTGATCACTTTGATTAAAAACAGATGGATTTTCCTTTTGTTGACCCAATTTAAACTTAAAAAAAATTACCTTGTTATTATTTCAGAAAAAGAATTGTTTGAATTATATATAATCCCAATGAATTTTATTCTGCTGTAGCTTATCGTCTGACTGCGTTGCGTTAGTTCCGGTCTGCAACTTTGGCTTTTAATTCATCTCGACCCCATTCTTCGCCAGGCGCATACACGGTATCGAAGTTGTTAGAGACGATTTATCTCCGCGGCGAGTTTTTCTACCGGTCAAAGCAATCCGCGAGCGAAATTACGGAAGGATTTAACGATCGTTTCCTCCGGCTTTGTCATGCTCCGGAATCTCGATCTATATCTGCGTCACCACAAACTCCCAACCCCTTTCTCTGTAGTCGCCTTTCGCATTCTCGTCGTCGACGTCGTCTCTCTCGTTTCTCTTTCTCTTTCTGTTTCTCTCTCTCTCTCTCTCTCTCTCTCTCTCTCTCTCTCTCTCTCTCTCTCCCTCTCTCTTTCTCTCTCTCCCTCTCTCCCTCTTCTCGTCGACAACCGCTTTGAGGAAACTCGTTAATCCAGCACGAAACTGCGAAAGCACTCGAACTTCTCGAGTCGAAAATGATCGATTGAACCGCGCATTTGGGACTCGGCTTCTCTCAAAGATCGCAGATACATACACACACATACACACACACATATACACACAAAGCGAGACGCGAATCTCCAACTGTAATTAGGAGTTTACTCGATCTATGTGCATTTCCAATGGAGTTTAACGTCGCTGCGGTTGCACCGTTCGCGATCATTGCACAGTCCAAGTGTACGACCGATCTCGAGGGCATTGGTAACTTGGGGATCTTCATGGAGTCATGCATTAAAAAGGCGCGTGATAAAAAAAAATAATGAAAAGAAACGGTAAAGGCAATGTGTCGTAAATGAGATAACTTTGCAAGAACAATTTTGTTGGACTGCAGTCATAAATCATATTTCAGCGTGACATTGGCTCATTTCGTCTCGAATATATCTGGAATCTTGCTGTAATCCTCACGTACATAATATATAGGAGCGATACACAGGTATCGTGATAAGCTCCGGGTTTGATACGACCGAGCATGATTCAGATTGCAGTCAGAATAATAAGAAGCGAAATCGATTTGCTGGGAGCATACACCGGAAACAAGACGCGGACGTAAAAACTGAATCCTGTCCGCCTGGACGAGCGTAAATCTCTGTAATCCATCTATAAAACACAATCCTCGCGGAATGGAGAAGGCAGGGGGCACCGGCGCGACGTGGACGCCATGTATATCCACGCGTTAGCCGGACGAATCTCTTACCCGAGGTCAATAAGCGTATCATACGGATCTCCATCTCTGAGAATTATATCCGTCCCCGTCGAATCCGGCGCTGTTTACTTACTTCTCCGAGTTATTCCGTTGGCGAAGTCTACCGTGCGGTTTCCTTCTTGGAGCAGGAACTTTTTAGAGTTACGATTACGAACGATATCCCCTCCCTCTTTTTCTTCCGAACGAGCGTCCTGGAATCCTAAAGCCAGTAAAATAATTTTGCAGCGAAATGACAGAAAGCTAAAACGCGGCATAAATAGATATTTGATAGGAATTATGATCGTAATTGAATGGTCAAAGGCAAACAAATGCATTCTCTGCACCCTGGCATGCAGTGGGTGGACAATAAAAGTCAATTGTAAAAACGTTTTTACGATAATTGATTTAGGTTATTGTAATATGTGTATGCTTGCCCCTGATTCTATTTATGAATATTCGATTATGTCGCGTGCGTATCGGCTTAATTACTCGAATTAATTTTTCGCTTTGATGCATTAACAGTTGTATATCATTCCACGGGTAATACTCAATTAAAATAATTACAGCGGCCAAAGCGAGGCAATGTAACGTAAAATACAATCTCATTCGTGTATTATGTAAGCGGTTATTAAAATTACTCGGAGCTGCCACGCTGTTTGTTCGCTGCACGCACGAAATATTGTTTCCTATTTTTAACTATTTTTCTTTTTCTTTTTATTTTTAGCGAGTACCCGCGTCAGACATATCGCGGATAGCAACGAAAAATTTACGCTACACGCCCATGTAATTTGCAATGAGCAATTTTATTCCCCTCGGAAAAATGAAAACCGGACTTATCCGGCTCATAACGGAGCTTTGTTTTTTGACGTTACGCGCGGTCTCGTTTCATCGTCGGGGAAATGGTTGTTGCGGGCTATTTCATGGCTCCGCGAGCGTATCGATTATGTTTGGATTGAACGATGTAAGGATCTCTCCGTGTATAGGTTGTGTAGCCCTTGTCTTCCTTTCTCCCATAAGAGAGGGAGGGCTCATTCCTTCCTCCCCCTCGTCTATGTGGAAAGCCGCGGGCTAATCTTCCGACAAAGGGAACCATCGGGTATCGATCCCTTATTCTCTTTGACGTGCTGCTTACTATCTCCTGCCTGCACACCGGTCCCTCGATAAGGGCCCAGAGTTTACGCGGACAACGCACAGGGCGCCGGCGAATCGACGCGAAATGCGCCACCCTCCCTTTGTTACGAGCGCATATTTCCTCCGTCTTATTAACGAGAGCACTGGCTTTCGATGCATCTGCAATCAAGTTGCACTTTGCCTCCAATTCCCGGCGTCATGAAACCCGCAAGAATCGTCTTATGGCGAGCGTAAAAAATTTTTTTACGACCCTGCGTCGCGCTGCGCGCGAGATAAGTTTGTGCGGCGATACGTGTTACTTAAATCGGGAACTGCACTGCGGATACGGTATATTTGCGGAAGAAGGTTCGCACGAGACTCTAAATTATATAAGGCGATATAAGGAAGGGATATTCGGGCCCGGTTTTTTTTATAAAGAGAGATTGTGACTCCATCACTCTGTGAGGAACGCGATTGGATCTGTGAGCTTCGCGGGAATGTTCTCGTGTATTCATTGAAACGGATATTCATATCTGAAATCCGCGGCTTTGACTATCGCAGACGAAAAGTGAGAGAACTGCGAGAATCTTAATAATCACATTTTAATGACGATTTGCTGAAAATTGCTCGATCCGGAGCAATTTAATGGAAATGTCGAATGTCTGCTAACAGGTCTATTGATAGAAATATTAAGGAACATGATGCCTCATTATAAATCGCTTGTGCTTGATTAATCTTTAGACCGTTCGCTATCGTTTCATATCAGCATCGCTCGGGAACTAATCCATTCAATCACGCACGGATGGTTGCTTAATTAAAGTCCAATGAAAACGAACAAAGCTGAATTGTCCGGACAGAACTAAAAGCATTCATACATGATTTTATGTCGATTTATAGCTGACGAGTGCATAAAGTGTATAAGATTATTAATTTTTTGCGAATTATGAGAAACCATTTTTTTTCTAAGTAAAGGATAGAATAAGAGTATCTCATATGTAGAAATATGCAAATTATTTAAATATGAATCGAGTGAGATTCGATTCAATTCATAGAGATTCAAATCCAAATTATACAAAAATTTCAAATACAAATTATACGTATTAAAGATTTTATAAAATCGTATTTAAAGTGTCTTTATTATCGTATAATTACTTATCGTATAATCAATATTATTTTTTTTATATAGGAATTATCTATATATTAAAATTTAAGCTAGCAATAATTATATTGTGAAAATTAAATTGTTTTAATAATTTAATTAAAAAATCTTAATTTGCACATTAAACTAATTCTCCTAGTCACTCTTATAATGATTTGATATTTAATTTCTAACAATCTTAATTATTCTTGGTCTCAAAGCCTATTTTCAAAAAATTAATCTTCAAAAAGATGAGAGGATTAACACAAGCGGGTCGATTCAGATTCGGGACGATTCTGAGATTCCCATGATTAGCCCCCTTCAACAAGACTACTCTCACGACTGAGTTATGAGAAGTCCTGAAAGGCGGAAGCGTTCACCTGCGAGGTCTGCATAATTCGGCGGCATAAATTAATACGTTCCTGGGAATCTCGGCGCCACCGCCGTCGTCGCCGCGCGTCTGACACAATTAGGCGGAGATTAATTAAACCCATTTCACATCTCAGCGGACTTTGCCCCTCGTCTTTCAGTGTCCCGCCTTCTGTATCGGCTGCGCGGAAGAATGAAATTGCCCGTATATAAAATTATATTATAAGCTTTCATAAACGATGAAAAATGACGCATTAACTTATGAATTAACTTATAAATGATATTTATGTTAATTATTTAAAAGTCAATTTAATTTGCGTTTTAATCGTTGGACGAATCGTTGGTGTCGCTTACATAAAAAATTTACAATCATTTACGCATAATTACAATTAATTACGTAATAATCTTTTTATTTATTATTTAAATAATATTTTTACGACGACAAATTTTTGTATGTTTTAACTATCATGCGATTTATTCTTTTACATGTGTTACCAATATTTCACAAATAATTTTTACTTTGTCAATGCATAACACTATTTTTTTATTTTGATAATTTAGACGTACATTGAAAGTTTTATCGAGAAGCAATCTTATATTTGGATCTATTACTTTTAGTGAAGAATACAGATAAGCGATACCAGCGCTTGTTTTAATTAGCTACCCAGACATCATCGCGATTCTATTTCGGGACGGGGAACGAATCGAACGGAAATCGACTCGAGGCGGCGGGATGCCGCCGCCTTCCGCTCGCAGTATCTCGAGAATGTCGATGCGACAACTTCTTAATTAAACCATTATGCGTTATAGCGTAAGCTTTTATTGCCGATGAAACCGGACGGAGAGAAGGAAGGCACGAGAGGTCGAGGGTAGATCCTCCGTAGAAACCAGGGGGAATAAGAGGAAGGAGAGGGAAAGGAGATCCGGGGCATCGTCTCTTGCCTTCGTCTCCATCGTCCTTACCACCCGGGCATGTAAATTCGCGATAATAGCGGGGGATGCTTCATCCCCTAGCCCTACCTACCTTAACTTGGCCTTTATGAGTTAATAACTTGGGTTATCGAGAAATTCGCCTTGGCTGCTTGCATCCTACCGGGTGTGTCTATACCTATGTCGTGCGCCGCGTTCAACTACACACAATACAGCCACGTGTGCGTTCCTACGAGAATCTTAAACAATCCCTCTCTCTCGTGAGGCAAATTCCAAAAGCAGCCGAGAGGTAATAATACCATGGGCTTGGTTATCCTTACATATAGCGCGGTGCAACGACCGTCAGAATCATCTCTTTGCCTCAGAGTGTTTTGTACTTGCTGTTTTATCCTCCTTTGTCTAGAGGGATTGTGATGAATAACAACGAAACTTGACGCGACTGTAGTAACTGTTGTAGGCAATATCGTTCGACTTTTGTCAGTACTTAAGAATACGCTATTATCACAATTTCAAGTGTATATTTCTTCCGTTTTCTTTTTTAAATTTCCCTAACATGATTTTATTCTATTATTTAGTATAGAGAAGTATAATAAGAATATTTTTCCATTATCCAGTAATTTTCGACATATAGATAGATAATGACAATTTGCATGACAATTTCAATTCTCAAATTTATCGAATTCCGTTCGAATTTGGGGAGGCGGCATAAGCATTTCTTGCGAATGTAAGATACAGAGATTGCATAATCGAGTGACAGGTGTTTGTCGTCCGTGCTCGCTCGTGGTCGTTATTAGCAGCCATTCGCGCAAACAAACTTAATTTTGACGTGTAAACAACTCGGCAAGCAAACAATTTTCGTAAGTGATGAAAATGGATTAATTATTCGAATCAAACTCGCAACTGCGCGCGTGCGTGCGGCCAATGTCGGTCGTAGTTTCCGATTTCGTAGTTTCTGACCGAGCCAACAATAGCGCGAACTCGGGTCAATATTTGGGACAAAATTGAAGAGGGTTAATTAGCAAATCGAACGCCCTTCCGCGCAGTTTGCAGCTCGATTTATCGACGAGTGCGGCGCCGGGAGCGAACATCGCAAATACATATGCAGATCGTATTATTGCGCAATCAGGATTTGTAATAGAATGTGTTACATACGCGAGCATAAGCATATACAATACCTGTTATGCTATAGATGTTAAAAAATTCTCGATAAGGACATAAACATTGGAATCTGAATTGTACACCGTTGAAAAACTTATATTAAGTTTAACATAAATTATGTGTTTTCAAAGAAATGTAACACTTTAACACAATTTAGAGTGTGAAAATATTTTTCAGTAAAATTAACATTTATAATATGTTGACACGTTACATTTTATTTATTTTCTTCTAATTAACGTTTTAAAATGACACTATATTTGTCATTTATTTGTAAATTGTATAATTTTAACATTAATACATCAAATTAATACATGTGTCAATTTAACACGAAATATTTAATCACATTGTTTTACATTAATTCGCATAAGTTAAAAGTTTAACACGGAAATTTTAAGAAGAATCAGTTTAACATAAATAAGGTTTTTTACTGTAGAAAAATGTATACCAAAAATTATAGGAATACATGTTAAATGTTAATGTTTTATCAAAATTTCCATTGAAAAAAATATCGATTTGATGTTTACAAAATTTGCGATCGAAAGAATATCTTTAGAGATCTCAGCGATCGCGAAGCATCACCTACTTACACGTATCCGCGATAATATCCGTGGCCGGAAAAAATATGCGCTGTACAGGAGGACGGATGCGTATACGTTTACGACGAATATTACGATTTTGCCGTAGAAGTGGCCATACATAGCGACTCAGGATTTAGTATCGGCGCTCCGCGAAGTCGCGTCGGCGAAATTCCATTATCGGTCAGCGGCGATAAATATTATAAATTGGGCTGGTCGTTCCGCACAGGTCCTCGCAATTTCGTTCTTTTTTTTCTCTCTCTTTCTCTTTTTCTCTAGTTCGGCCTCTCGTCCCATCGCGCATAGATACTCACCACGAGGAGCGAATATGTCCTCGTCCGTCTCCCCGTATTCTGGACTTTTCCTCCCGCTTCTTTTTTAAACCCTTCGCGATAAATCTAACGAAGGGGCAGGTCGAAAAGGGGGAGGGGGTAGTTCGAGCGATTTTAACGACGGGTGGTGCTTTGCGCCCATTATTGGCCGACGTTATCACGACGGCACTCCGACATTTTATTCTCTTTTCTCTTTTTTGTACTCGCGCTTTCCTCTTTCTCCAGTTTAGTCCTGCATTACATTCTCTCTATCTCGCCGTTATCGTTATATTCAATCTTCAAATATTTTCTGTTTTCGCGCGATTGAGCTTTATCTACTTATAATTTTGTCTACCTTTCATTTTCGTCCCCGCTACTTTAAAATCTTTTTTTCTAGCACTTATTTACAAAGCGATTTATATCGTTCGCTTAAAAAGTAATGAATTTAAATTCGAAAAGAATCAAACAATTGCGCTCAATTAATTCGTTCGTAAAAAGGCTATTTATTTGCGCGCCGGACGGTGAATCGAGAACACTTTGAGAAAGACTTCCGTCTTTCGCGAAACTTTGCACAATTAAAGAAGAACCCGGGGAAACACTTGGAAGTCACCGAGGGAGACGAAGCGAGTCATTCCTTCGCCCCCTGTTGCTCGATATCGATCCTCGTTAAAAGTGATTATGGCTAATGAGGAGACGGACAAGTGTCTTTGTCGAGGAAGCGGCGAGACACTTTCGGCTGGCATCGATTGGACTGATAATCGCGGACGTCAATTATTCGGACACGTCGATCACGTCGGCTGCGTTGATCCCCGGACCATTATCCGCCTTTCAACCGTGCCGGAACAGTCATGCGCCGCGTGCGTTTACCGGACGTGAAACGTGACGCGAGCGCGATGTCGAAATGAAAATCGTGACGGAGCGCCAATACGACGATTAAAGAGATCGCCGATCGTACATATTCACCGTACGCCCGTCCGGTAAAACGTCAGTCCCCCCATCTACATCCGTTAAAAGTTATAATTCGCTATATTATTCCGATGAATGTGATCCCGTACTAATTGACACGCGTTTAAAAGGCCTCGCCGACGCAATCGCGCAAAATTCGACCTTTCGCGCCGCGCGAAACTCGATATACGCGCGGTAATTAAAAGCGGCAGCCGGGCACACACATTTCCGGACAATTCCGTCCGATGTCCGATGCGACATGCGGAAAGCTAGAAACGTTCTCTCGCGAAAGAAGCGCCGAGCGAGTTGAATAGCGCTCGGGATGAATCGCTCGCCCGTGCTCGCGCTAATCGCGAGAATTAACGGGATGGAAATGATCAGAGAGAACAGAGAAAGCGAACGAGCGAGCGGACCGTACGACGTGTAACGAATTCTTCATTAAAAATGGAAAACCGCTAATCGATATGAGTGACGTACTAGCGCGGCTGGTCCGATATCGCGTTACGCTTCGCTCGGATTTCAATATTTAACGATTCCCGCCCCTGTTTACGGTTTGCAGCCGTTACGATCGATCGGGATGTTTCTCTCGTCTCCCCCCTCCCCCTTCCTCTCTCTCTGCGTGTCTATGTATTTCTCTCACGCTGTCTCTTTCGCATCTCCAAACTCGTCCGCAAACTTGAACGGGTTAGACAATTTGTCGCCGTTGTCAGTCTCAGATAGTTCCGCGACATCTTGTCGTCGAAACTCTTGGCCGCACGGAAATCTTCCTCGACCAGAACTCGATAGCGTCCCTCATGTCGCCTCAAATTTCGACGTTTTCTTAATTCTGCTTTGTACATAATATTCTCAGAAATTTATTTCTTCAAATAAATCTGCCCTGTGATATTTATTCTGAATATATTGAGATATTTTTTGTTATGAATGTGGAATAATTAAAAATTTCTGTTTACAGTATTTTCTTTCCGAAATGTTTTTACAGTTTCATACTTCATTCAGAGCACGAATTTTTGTTTTCGGCTCGAGTCATTCCCGGTTCATTCATACAGAAAAAGTTTGCCATCAAACCCGCGACATGAATCGATTACGGAATACTAACGATCCCCGTACAGACAGCATCCAGGAAAAGCCGAAACAATGGCGCGCGTTGCGAGCGCAGGGCTGCAATGATGATAAACCGGATGTTGATTGCCAATGGTGAACGCGAGATGGACGTATAGCTCGCTTTTTCATTCGTACGCATTAATTTTTCTAACGATGATTTTACGCCGTGGCAACAAGCGAAGCAGTTTTGGATACCGTTATATCACATCATCATTGATGAAACGTATATTAGTAGAAAAGTATTAAAATATACATTCGAATTAAATTAAATATTAAAATATACATTTGAAATGCATCAAATATTGAAATGCACATTCGATTACATCAAAAATTAAATACACAAATAATTTAGTAATAATCTTTAATTTTTAATTAGTAGGTATTAACTCCAAAATAAGAGATTAATCTAATTTTGAAATACCCTAAATATTTTTACATTGTAATAAAATGAACAAATTAATTCTTGTTTCAAATCGAGGGGATCGAGATTCTCATCGAATTTGACGACCGTGAGGGAAGACAGGTGACGTTATCTAACTAATATCGAAGATAGGTATCGACAAATAAATGCTGATCCGTCGAACCGACGTCATAACTCGATCCTCTTTCGAGAATCAGGCTTAACTCTCACTACGGCCCAAGCAATTTTCCAGGCTCGGTCGCTCGGTCGTAAAATTTATGCTTACGCGATTTATGCACTTCCTGGCTGCATGCGACCGCACGCAACCGAGCGCATGCGTTTATACGGCATTATCCTGAGTAACCCGCGTTATATGACAGTATCATCTCTCCACCGATGTACGCAGAGTATCTTCGAAAGTATCGACGGGAGATAATAGAGGTGCATCACGCGTAAAATTATAAACAACCTTAATCCCGTAGTTTATTATGGCGATGATAAAAAAAGTAAGTTGCGACTTTGGCCGCGAGATTAGTGGCGGAGCACATGTGACCTGTGAATATTAAACGAGGATTTCAGTGGATTTAATACGTCGCTGTGCGGTCGATGGAAACGTTTCTGGTATATTAGCTTCTCTCGCGCGCGTGTCAAACTGTATCAACAATGTTCGCCCGTCAATTTCGTATCACTGCACACGAAATTGAAACACGCAAATTGAAACTAGATATTAAATGTATGCATATTTTAACATCGCGTTTTAGAGTCTACGCAAACGCGTAAATATATTTAATCCGCTTTAGTTCGTAATTATTCTCGTAACGCGTAGTGCGCAACGATGTAAAAACTGGAAATCCCTTTCTGGAAATGGAAATTTTCAAAATTTCTCTCATTCGGAAGAATTATCTCACCTTTATGCCTCGAGGTTTCGTGTGCTCGGTAATTCTCAAATCGTATCCGTCACTCTGCACGCTCCATATATATGTATATAAATACGCACTTCGGTGAATACGAGGCGTGATTGGGACACGCGAGCAGAGAGCATCGGCAATGCGTTCTAATGGCCCACTTTAAAACGAACTCATGCTTCCACGCCACTCTCGTGACACACGCGTGTGCCGATGCATACCGTCACGGTTATCCTTTACGTCCTTGCTTGCGTGCGATTGCATAAATGCAACGATAGCGGCGAAAGTGGTGCAGAGGTGAGCACATATCGGCATGCACTTTGTCATCATCGTGGTGAACCGTCTTTCCTGACACTCTTGCTCTTTTCATTGTCCTCTACTCATATTTCTCGATGATTCGTCGTATCGATACAAGCGATAGGAAATTACTTTTTATTCATGTCTGAATTGATTTCAATTGCATTTATCGCTTTTAGGAGCAATTGGGAATTTACATTATTACATGTTATTTCTGTTAAACATAAATTATTAGCAGATAATGCGATTTATCTGTTAATTAGCGGTCACGTTTTCGATAAAATAAACAAATCTATCAAATCCGTTGTTTAATTAATGCAAATTCTAAGATGATAATAATACATACCGGACTGTATTAGGAAAAAAAAAACGCGGATATATATAGAAGATTCTGCATTTTCTACGAGAAGGTATGTTACCCTTATCTACTCGGTTAAATCTCGACGGTGGGATTAAAACGGAAAGAATACTTAAGGGACGCTCGAGGGTGAGCGCGTGCTCGCGCGCGCACGCGACCGTATCTTAAGCTACAAAACTCTCAGGCCGCGGTGGATTACGTGGAGACGGACGGGCCACGCTTTTATACGCGACCGTATAGTTTATGATTTCCGCGATGAACTACTTTTCTGAAATGAATGCGGAGCGCACGCCCGTGCGACTATGTGGGTCAAGGGACCGGGACCTCGGCGGTTACCGAGTTGAGGAGGAGGAGGAGGAGAGTTTTCGCGTTTCTCTCTTTCCGGTTTTACGCATCGTTTTCATTGCCCGACCGTTAAGCTTAACTGCGGACTTTTACAGCGTCAGCCTGCGTAAAAGTGCATACGACATTTTATGCGCGCCCGCGCGTAAAATCGTCCGTAACTTCTCGCGCCCTGGGTCTCGCGACCGGGGCGGCGCGGCGGCGGTGATACTAGCAATTTTTTAATTTTCGTTCCGGCCCGCGGCTACTCGTGACCCAACGCTCTTTCTCTCTCTCTCCCCCCTCCCCCTCTCCCTCCTCTCGCGAATCGCGGTACGTGTGTGCATGCGTTCGCGATTTTTTTTCTTGCCGACGCATTTTTTTGCCGAGACGGCGCGCGCGAGGAGCCGTATACCTACGGGACGACGATAAAAGCGTGTTACGGCAATTCGCGAAGGGAGATAGACAACATCGTGCGGCACACACCGCGCTCGCGTGCTGTGCGATAATATTTACAAACTGATATTTCGTACCTCGTTTCTGATAAAATACAGCTATTCATTATGGAAATAAAGGCGGACACGGCGCTGAGTTACTGGTATTTATTTTATAACGTTCTCCTTCGAGCTATATAATTTTGTAACGGTGCGATTTTACGTTGTAACGCTTTTAACGCGGCGGCAGCTCGCCAGGAATCGGATTCTAAAGTTACGACGGTAATCTGAAATATAGCTTGTAGAATTTTTGCGATACGACGTGCATATACCGGTGAGGGAATTTTCGCGGTGGCGGCGGCGGCGGCGGCTTACACTTGGTACATCGCGGTTATCGCGGAAACTCCCTAATGTGAAATTTAATTTCCGGACACGGAGACACAAAGCCTCCTGATACGCAGCAGTTATCAAGGCATGCACACTGCGCTGCAGTGACGCACTCGCCGGCGAAACTGCGTCCATGCAATAATCTCGTAAAAACTCGTTAATACGGTAAAAGCGCGGAAAATGGCCGCGCGCAGCGAAATACAATTACTCATTAGTCGAATCCCATTGCGCACGGCTCTTGCCGGCGACCGGAAACACTCGGTCACCGAATCAACCGTGACGCGGGGGACGACGGCTTTGAAGTTCGCGTTCGCGTGGGTCGACGGTAATTAACCGTAGAACGTCAGCCGGCGAGGGTTATTGGCAGCCCCCGATGCAGTTTCGAATGCGTGCCATTTGTTCATTCGTGCGTCAATGTATCCTTCTGTAACCGTCGCAAATAAGATTTACATCGCGTGTTAACGATCGAGCCGTTTACATGTCCAGTGATTTGCGTTTCGCCTCAAATTTTGCAAGCGCGGCGAAATAATTCGCGGGAACGGAAGGGGAGGGGGATGACGTATTTAGCAACAGGAGCATCGAAAGTTATATACCTCGCTCCGGCTAAAATCGAAATAGGCTTCCTCTAATTGCGACTTCCGAATTATAAGCCTCGATGCGAAATCCAATTGATGGATTAGCGTTTTAATTATCGATAACATTCGCTGGATTCTTTGACTTAATCAGATGCGTCACTGGCGCACGCGCGCGTATCGATTTTCGCGGCTGCAAAGTCCACGATACCGCGGATACGCGACGGAGAAGTCGGCTGTCCATCGAGCGATCAGATTTAGCGATAGTTCAGTGTAATTAGATCCTATCCTCTAATGCCTGTTACCAATCACAGTATTATCAGCGCCTGATAATTAGGACGGTCGAGATTGCCTATTCTCTACAACATTGCCCGTCATCTCCGTTATAATCTTATCGGGCGCGATTCTCTTGGATGTTCAAGAGAAACGCATAATTCGTTCTGCCCCGTCTCTCGAAGCGCCGCGTTCTCTTTCCGGCGGCCCTATTGTTGGACGAACGTAAATCCCGATAGATCTATCCGACCGCCGGGAAGCCACGCGTGTCGTAGAATATGGATAGTGCGTAATACTGTGTAGCTTCCTGTTATCTAGACCCGATCGTCATGTGCAAGTAACGTGCAATAATGGTGTGGAACATGATGGGAAGACATGAAATTTATTAGAAAAATTATTATTTTTTGACAATTTAAAATTATGGTAGTCATGAGACGATATGTTTTTATAAAATATTTTATGTGATATTCCGATTTATTAATATATATCGCAATAAAATACATGCTTGATTTTAATTAAAATTTTATCAAAATTATTGTAAAGATTTTCGAAATACATATAACGTTGTTTTGCTTATTATAATTTTGAGAAAAATTTTTAAAAAAAATTTGTAACACTGTCTACTATTTTAATTAAAAGGACATTTGTTGTATATTCTGCAAACGTGATAAGCGTTATTGTAAGTATTGTCAGTGATAGAAGATGAAACTAGTCAGACTCAGGTGATCAATATCCTACGTAACTGTAACAATGGATTTATTATAAAAAATATTTGTTATAAAAAGAAATGCATATATATGAAATAGACGTGTAATTATATTAAATTCTATAACTTCAACTCTGAATCACTTAAGTACTTTTAATTTGTGTCTTCTCCTCGAGCGGCTAGGTGTAAATTTTTCATTACGTCGCGGAAAATTGCGCAGGGATTTATGCACACGATCTGCTTTGTCTTATTAGACACCGCGCGTTTGTATACGGAACGTGTCTCCGATGTGATCAACGCCGAACGTGCAATTATGCACGTTCACCGAGCAGATCCCGCTCCCACTTTCTAAGCCGCGGGATTTCGTGAAGGGAGAATCATTTGGGCGTGTGCGGGAGCTCTTGGTCGTAATCGCATTTGCAGATACGCCATTTCTTGAAGTAATAGCACAGCCATGAGATTTCCGCGGCTTGGAAATCTCATATTTAATTCGCTAATTAATATGTATACAATATGAAATTACTTGAGCATGCATGAAAATAATAAGATGTTAAATGTATTAACATAATTACAATATTCTACAATCTTATTATTATAATCTACTTTTTTTATGTATACATTTAACGTGTATCTCTTTCTAAACATTTAATCCTTCACATGTTTTCATAAGGTTTACAAATTTATAAATAATTTATAAGACGTGTGTGAACTTGATACAAGTTTTTTTTTTAAGTACTTCAGAAGGATAATTAATGAAAAGTAAATTTAATGTTTTTTTGCACGTGCATTTACCATAGCTCTGAAAGAGAAAAATGCAACAATACGATTTGGAATTTAGAGTTAAGTATGAGAATATTCTTCTTTTGCTTGCAAATTATGTTTACGAACTTATGAACGATAAACTGAGTCTGTGTGGCCAATTTGGCAGAGATTCAGATACACAGTGATCTTACGATCATCGACAGATCGCCAAGAATGTCTAGAGCACGTGCGAGTCTACTAGTATTTCTAGTATGATCGGTCACGAAATTATTTGCAGTCATGGCCACGTTTGTCTTCCAGTGGCGCGCAGTACTATTGACGATCGCTCGAGTATAATTGGACGAATCGCAGCTGCGAAGCGTTTCCGTTATTTATGCAGATATGTTATTATTGGCGAATCAAGAATGAGAGTCGAGGAGCGATTATTAGTTTTCTTATGCAATCAGCGTGCGAAGACGATCTAATTCTCTTTAACTAACTTACGTCTTTCAGAAGCTGCATGTCAATTAATTTCCGTCTTCATACAGTTTTATTATATTAGTTTTTATAGAAAATATTGTCTTCGACAAACCACACACGTCTATTTAGTTTGAAATATCAAGTCTAATAAATGGATATTAACCTATAAAAATATTTGAAATTTTTATCAATTATCAGAAATAAAATCTCGTCGATATATTGATCTTGGATTTCTCTGTCAAAGAAAAATGAAATGTGTGTGAAGTTAACATCTCAAAGTTTAACATCTTATAAAAATACTGCAGAATTACTTGCATCCAGTATAGTTCTACAGTTCTTGGTAGGTTTCAACAATAGTTTCGTTGAATTACCTATTTTAATTAAATTTTTATAAATGAGTTTCTAACTTCCAAAATCACATAATAGCATCTCACCGTATTTCGAATATACGACCACAGAGAAGACTAAATCTATAGAGCTCTATTGTTTAGAGACGTCCTATCAATAGTTCTGATGATTAAATTAATAAAAAAAAAATTTTTGTTACAAAACATACGTATATATGCGTATACGTCTGTGCACGTGGATTTGGTGTAATTGGCATCTCAGATAGACAAAATTAATTAATTTAAAAAATTTAGAAAGTATTTTTCAACAACTATCTTGATGGAAAACTTGTATTTATAGGTCTAGACATGAGATGCTGGTCGAATATTGACAGTTCTATTTCTTTTAACGCAGTTCTCATATAGTTCCGGACGCGTACAATAATTTTCTAAAGAGTTCCGGTGATATAAATAATTAAAACATTTTTTAAACCATTATTTTGCCCGAAAAACTTGAATTTTGAGGGCTAGACGTGAGATGCTGGTCGAATATCAACAGTTCTATTTATTTTAACGCAGTTCTCATATTGTTCCGGACGCGTACAATAATTTTCTAAAAAGTTCCGGTGATATAATTAATTAAAACATTTTTTAAACAATTATTTTGCCCGAAAAATTTGAATTTTGAGGGCTAGACGTGAGATGCTGTTCAAATATCGACAGTTCTATTTATTTTAACGCAGTTCTCATATAGTTCCGGACGCGTACAATAATTTTCTAAAAAGTTCCTGTGATATAATTAATTAAAACTTTTTTTAAACAGTTATTTTGCCCGAAAAACTTGAATTTTGAGAGCTAGACGTGAGATGCTGTTCAAATATCGACAGTTCTATTTATTTTAACGCAGTTCTCATATAGTTCCGGACGCGTACAATAATTTTCTAAAAAGTTCCTGTGATATAATTAATTAAAACTTTTTTTAAACAATTATTTTGCTCGAAAAACTTGAATTTTGAGGGCTAGACGTGAGATGCTGGTCGAATATCAACAGTTCTATTTATTTTAACGCAGTTCTCATATAGTTCCGGACGCGTACAATAATTTTCTAAAAAGTTCCGGTGATATAATTAATTAAAACATTTTTTAAACAATTATTTTGCCCGAAAAACTTGAATTTTGAGGGCTAGACGTGAGATGCTGATCGAATATCAACAGTTCTATTTATTTTAACGCAGTTCTCATATAGTTCCGGACGCGTACAATAATTTTCTAAAAAGTTCCGGTGATATAATTAATTAAAACATTTTTTTAACAATTATTTTGCCCGGGAGAGACCGGGAGAGACGGGGAGAGACCGGGAGAGACGGGGAGAGATCGGGAGAGACGCGGAGAGACCGGGAGAGATCGGAAGAGACCGGGAGAGATGGGGAGAGACCGGGAGAGACGGGGAGAGACCGGGAGAGACAGCATCTCACGTCTAGCCCTCAAAATTCAAGTTTCCCGGGCAAAATAATTGTTTAAAAAATGTTTTAATTAATTATATTACAGGAACTTTTTAGAAAATTATTGTACGCGTCCGGAACAATATGAGAACTGCGTTAAAATAAATAGAACTGTCGATATTCGACCAGCATCTCATGTCTAGACCTATAATACAAGTTTATCAACAAGATAGTTGTTGAAAAATACTTTCTAAATTTTTTAAATTAATTAATTTTGTCCATCTGAGGTGCCAGTTACACCAAATCCACGTGCGCAGACGTATACGCATATATACGTATGTTTTGTAACAAAAAATTTTTTTAAATTAATTTAATTATCAGAACTATTGACAGGACGTCTTTAAACGAGAGAACTCTATAGATTTAGTCTTCTCTGTGGTCGTATATTCGAAATACGGTGAGATGCTATTATGTGATTTTGGAAGTTAGCAACTCATTTATAAAAATTTAATTAAAATACGTAATCCAACGGAACTATTGTTGAAACCTATCAAGAACTGTAGAACTGTGCTGGATGCAAGTAATTCTGCAGCATTTTTATGAGATGCTAACTTCACACACGTAAAAATGAATGAATATCTATCTTATTTCGAGTAATAATAAAATTATCTTTACAAGAAACGTCTAACGCGCGCGTATATGTGTCTATCACAATTAGCAATGCAATTATGAACAGTTATCATGGTGAGGTGCACACTCCACCTGAGACATTCGGAGGTTCGAATATCAGCGCGGCAGGGGATGCACGAAATGCGAATGCAATCGAGGCCGGGTCGAGACGCGGTTCAGCCTCGACTCGGTTAAGTACACTTTATTAAGCATGCCATCTGCACGTTGCGCCATCCACTTATGTGGTAAATGGAATTACAAACGCATCCCTATGCTGCGGGATCCCAGGTTGCGACTCACACCTTGCGTTCGCAATGAGCGTGCATACGTCGGGCTAACTGTTGTATATAGCATCGTAATTGAATAACAGTTGAAACTTTCGTAGTTGGAAACGACGATTAGCGACGGGGGAAAAATTAATACGGAACGCGCGCTATTTTGTAAAGGAAATATTTTGCAAAAGTTTCTTTTCATTACACGAGACTCTTTTTGGTGGCCATAACATGCGTCCATATTACCATTTCAATCTAATCTTTTGATACCATTGTGAACGCGCGCTGCTCCGATGGAACGCCAATTCTCGGTTGAGCGTGAGTCACGATTTTCTGACGGATTTGATTGATCGCATTGTGGTTGCAGTCCACGTTGCAGAAAATCCACATAAAAGAGAAAGCGCGGACTGGCCCGGCTACAATGATTTAGAGCGATACCATCTACGCGGGCGCAAGCGATTTTGCTGATAACCAACTTCCACTCGCTTTATTCGGCGGACCACTCGTTCCTCTCGCTAGCGATCTCCACGAGATCGATGAAGAATTTATCGAACGTAATCGCGGTCGCGAAGCCTGAAATTCCGCATCGCGGCCGAATTCGGATGAGCCTCTCGCATATCGAGATCGGCAAATTATTCGGCCGTGAGAGAAGCCGCCGTTTATCAAACTCGACCGAGTGTATATGTATGTGTGTGTGCGTGCATGTGTGTGTGTCTGGGCGCGTTGCCGGCCCATCGAAGACAGGCTTGTTGATTTATTAAATTACCATGCTAAGCGAGAGTAAAAAAGAGAGCGAAACAGAGAGATAGATCTATTAAGAGCGAACACGGTCAAGCGAGACGTCGCAGTGCAGCGCAATGTCGTCGTTGCACCTTCTCGCTGGGCTCGAAGACAAAATTATTAAAGTTCGCCGTACAAGCGATGTACCTTCGATGTTTGCGCTCGTAGTCGGCGACTATATGAGTTTCCGGTAAATACGGCCGCGCCGTTCGTCGAAGCTGATGAAAAGAGACTTGTTTACTCGCAGCCTGCTGATTTTCGAAGTATGACGATGCGATGCGATGCTGCAAAACTCGCTCGCGAGAAACATCTACGTAAAGGATTCCGTGTATACAAACTGCCCGGTTTTCAACCGGGAATGCTCCCGTTTTATCAGTGGGATGGTTAAATCCTGTTTGTCCGCGAAAGTTCAATAATCGGTATGATATTGCACGAAGTATAAATACGGTTTAAAGTAACTTCGTTATTTCTACAGATTTCTCTGTTTATCTATTTATTTTCTACAAAAGGAGGAGAAGCTTATTTTTAGAAAGGAAATGTGTTTTTAGAATAGATATTTTTAGAAATGCATTACTATAATTTTTTTTTCTAAACCTTTAACTCGACGGAAAATATAACAAATAAAATAAAATTGGAATTTGATTTGTGCGCGTACCTTCACTGATTACCCTGCATACTCTATCGCGTAATTAGTTGGACATGAGATATAGCGGCAATATAATCATTTGCATGTGAGAAATGGACTGTTTGTATGCACTCCCCGTTGATTTCCCATGACGTACCAAAATTACACTGGGAAAAATCGCTTGTCGACCTTCATCTTTCGCGCACCGTGTATGAGCCATAATTTTGTACTAAGCGAACCCATCTTCCCCCCCTCTTCCAGTCTGTGCGCTCTGTGCAAATAGTGCACCGGGAGTTTCCAGCGCCGCTGCGGCAGCGGTAGCTCTGAAACAATAATTAATTAGCCTGCCTCACAAGGAAGCAAGGCACGGGTATGGAGAACGATGATCGCAGATGTTGCACGTCGGTAACGACGATCCGTAGAGACGTACAAGCATCGCCGTCGTTGCGGAGGTAAATTGCAGACGGATTCTGTTCTCCGTGTAATCAGGAGCCAGTCGGGAATATTTTCCGATCGTGCATCTATCATTAATTAGATTGACTGAAGTGGTTAATAATAAATCAAATAAATGATTGGCTGATTGAAGGACAAGCTCTAATTTTTATTTTACATTTTTTCTGTTGAATTTTGCAATCCGATTTTACTGCGTAATATATTAAGGGATACATTTATGGTTTCCACGTATAATATTATTAAAGTAAAAATTTCTTTATTAATATTCATATAATTTGATATTGGAATATTACACAGAAATTCCTATTTGCATAGAGTTTTAGAGAACATTTCGTAAGCAAATTAGAGAATGTCCTGATTTTTTATGAGCTTAATATATTGCCGTGTATATTTATTTTTCTTTATTATATAAAATTTATATGCTTCATAACTCTTTATAAATTTGTCAAAATTTCTGTCAATATTCTTCTACTAAGTTCTCCTAACAAAAAGAATTTATTGTAGTCTAAATTATATGATTGTATTTTATTGATATACGTTGACTGGTACCATTTCCAAAACGCTAGTTTCTCAACAAAATAGTGGAGGTTCTCGTTAAGGAAGCTACGTGATCGTTGGCGAGAAGCCACCTCGAGATCCTTTCTTCCACGACACAGTCGATGCTCGATCGATGTTGACGATCAGACCAATCGACCATTAAGTATATCCCAGGTCGCGTGCAAAAAGAACATGGTAGGCAATCAATCTTCCATACGTCGAAGTCTTGTAGACGCTACCTCGCATCGTCTCGTGACGACGTGGAGGAAAACAGGAGGCGATGTCGGGAGCGCGGAAGAAACGTTACGGGACGAGCGGAACCTTGGGCGTCGTCGCCGCAAAAAGTTGTCAGTCCTTGACGATAGAGGAGAGATGCTTAGAAGCGGTCTTGCGTCGGAGGAAGCGACTCCCTGCTCCTCGGCAATTCACGACTAGTCGAGCAACATCGATTTGTCTCTCGGTTCGTCGAACGTCGAGGCGTTACGGCAATTTAACGGGTTCTACATCTCTGATTTCAGGTAGCAGCGAGGAATCGAGGGCCGGTGGCGGTGATCCTGGGAAGCTGGGAGTGAAGAAATCGAGACCGAAGGCCTCTTCGCCGAACAGGCAGGGACCACAGCAGTGTCAGGTGAGTGAAACGATATGATGAATGAAATGATAAGTTAATTCAACAGATATTTTCTTTCTCATCGATAAGCTTAACAGCTGTTTTATAGCGCACAATTAACTTATTAGAATTATAATATTATGGAATTCTTTATCGTTTCCGTTTTTTCTTTTAAATTCTATTTTTTTTATTTTTGAAATTAATGTTATTTGCCATGGTTCAAATATGCAGGAACATTAATAATTTTGATGGAATGATATTGGCATTTGTTATGCGATCTGTAACAGACGAGCAAAATAGATTGTCATTTGAATTTGATTCAAATTGGCTCTTCCGCATCAGTACGATTGCTCACATATGCGCATCAAGAATATTTATGCAATTACTATCAATCAGAATATCTGGTTGCCGCGTTAACATCAAACGCGTTCCATAGCAATGCACTTTTTGGCAAGATATTTTGTATAATAAAATTTGCTTAACAATCACAGGGTTTTAAAGCTATTATGTATCTAGCAATTTTAATTCTAAATGAGCTGTCTCTTACTCAGTGGAAAAAAATTGCGTCCCATTATCAATAATTATTTGCGTGGTGCGCATGCTCATTTTATCTTAATAAAATTACTCAGGTAGTCTTAATTATACTGCCATGCCATGGGAACACATTATTTTTAAATATTCTCTTGTGTATATATACGCATAGCTTGTTTAAATTATGTGTGCGCACATTACGTAGCTGCGCTCTTGACGAGCGCATTTTTTTTACCAGTATATTTTAATTAAATCCGAAATCACTCGCTGAAATAACGAAAACGCACCGCTCTTGTACGTAACTGACATTAGATAATTGTCTCTGTCAATTGTTTTAAAGTTCGCTGAAATGAAGTGCTCAACCACCACAAATCGGAAGTTGGTTCAATCTGATAATTGCGTTGTTCTCCAATTACTCGTACATCGCGAGATTCTAGAACTGCTTTTTGTAATCTATTTTTTGTTTTTTGTATCTATTATACAATTTCGTGACGCGCGCACCACACAGACCGCCGAGCTATGTTTTGTTTAACGGCTCTCTGACATTTCTCCCCGCCGTGGCCCATTTTAACAGTTAGTTTCCTTTCGAGAGCACGCAGCGACAAAGAGCATTTTCACGGGGAAGAACGAGGTGACGGTTCGTTAGCGACCGATCGAGTTAGACGACCACGATCGATGACCACGGGGGTGTGCTCGAAAACCGTAGCGCGAGGCCGCAAAATTCGTGCTAACCCGCCCCATTCTACCCCTCGGCGTGTGCGTCTACCCCTTTCCGTCCCTTTTGCCCGCGGCCAGAACGAGTCGAAATGGCGCCATCGAACGCTAACGATGCTGACCTACTTTCCGCTCCGCGCCGGCGCGCTTGTTGCGGAAAAGCCACGATGCGGGGATGCGCTCTCGCATCCGTGACGTGAAATCCAGACGAGTTTTCGCACGCACGCGGCATTTTTACGACGGCCCTTCGAGTCCGCTTTATCACGGGACCCGCGTACCGTCCGTGCCTTCGGACAACTTTTTTATGACGTGGCTATTTCTTTTTCCAACTTGAAACGCAGCAAATTAGGAATGCAGGCTCCGACGCTAAACGCGAGGCACATCCTCGAGGGTTTATTATTACCCCTATAGCGTTCTCTTTTATTCGCGAATCATAATTTTTTTTTACGCCTTCGGATGCATACGGAATTTACCAGCGAAATAGAAGGAATTAGACGCTCGCTTTTTTTATTAGTTAAGCGTGAAAAACAAGATTTCATATATTCACATATCACCTACTCTACATAGGTTTTCGCACATATCGCGCGCCTGTCCCATACACATAAAGTGGAAATGGATTTTATAATGGCCGGCTTCGTATTGACGTGACTGCAATTTATATCTACGCGACGACAGCAGTGAAATGGCAGCGCGCGCTAGCCTTGATTTCAGCGCGGCTCAATTTCCTTCTTCCGTGTGCCCAGGCCCCTTGTGACCCACATTAAGACGCAACGGTGCTAAAGTGCCAGGCGGTTGTCGGCGCTGTGTTTATACACGCGGTACACGCTCGCGCGCGTGCAAGCACACGGCGTCGTCGTCGTCTCGTGGCCGTGTGCCGTGTGTGGAAAGGCTGTTGAATATTCAGGCAACGCCGGCGCGAGCCTTGAGCAGGCAGTGCAAACACGCCGGCGTTCCATGATGTAACACACGAACGCGATACCTCCCGCCCTCTCCCTCGCCGCCGCCGTTTCTCTCGTACGTCGACTGTATACTCGACCGATTTAGGCATGTCTCGTCGTGGAGTATTTAGGAAGCAGCCCTTTCAGAACCCGCCACCTTCACTGATTGATCCCACTTTTCCTCTCCCCCGCGCGCAAACATCGCGCGGTCTATATGTACGCGCTCTTGTACTGAGCTTTTGACTGAGAAGGAAAACCACTTTGCTCCTCGAGCCTTGTGGATTCGTATTCTCGTATTGGGAGTTCAGCAGTCAGATTATTATATGTTGGCCCGATCCTGAAATCTTATTTACCTGGTATATTTAATCTCAGTAAGACGAGAATTATACAGTCGTCTTTGGACTCGTGATGAGAATACGCGCCGTACTGTTTAAGGGCAGGAAATTCCCCTTCTCCTTCCACAGATTCACTGTCTTTGCGACTGATCCTTCACTTCTATCTCGATTCTCCTCTGTGGAAGTTCATACGTCATACTCTCTCGTTCCTATATCCTTTCCCCGCGTAGCATCCCTCTTTGTCGCACGCGCTTCTTGCTCTTTCACCCTCGCTACTCGTTCTCCTTCATCTCTGCCACTTCCTCTTTCGTTCCCTTTGACCCGTACTCTCGTCGTTCCGTCTCTTTCTCCCGCGTATGCCCGAACGACCCCTCGTCCCGGTGTGCCTTGTTACGTAATTAAATGACGGTCCGCCTGACTTGTTGACAAGCCTTGTCGATGTATCGAGTTAGCAACGAATTAAGCCCGTCCGCCTCGGCTCAATTATGGCTCTCGGATATCGCCACGATCCAAAGGGGGTGGTACTCGAACGAGAGAGAGAGAGAAAGAGATAAATAGAGCGAGCAAAGAAGGGAAACACCGAAGAGAGAGAGAGAGAGAGAGGAAAAGAGAAGGCTAGCGGCCTTTGCAGCAGCGTCCGACGTGACGCTCGGCTGTCTCGCCGGAAATTGATCGTTATTCATTACAGGACGCCCGTGGAATTTTCCTCGTCACGGCGGGCTCTGTACCGCCATAATTTATGCGCCAATTATCGCGCACGGCATTATGCGCGAGACGGTCGATTAATGCCGCGCGACGCGAGATAAAGTTTTTTAATGCACCCTTATGATCGCTCGCAATGCATCAACGATTTCCATTTAGAGCCCCGTTGCGTGGCTGCCTCTCTCATAGATGCCATCATCTCTACGCTGGACGCGGCACACGGTGCGTGCTAATTAATAATTCAAACGCAACGCGTCGGGTATTTTATACCTTGTATAACGACACGGTACAGATTGCGGATATGATGAAAGTTTGAAAATCTGCGGGATGGAGAAGAATAATGCATGCGATTATTAATCGTTCTGCTTGTGCAGTGTTTTATGCTGAAAATAATTTGCGGCAAATGTGAACGCGTTTACATCGATTTAATAAAACCGAAGTCTTGTTAAGTTTCATATGAGAATTTAATTTGTGCCACAGCTATATATACCATCGAGGGAGCTATTGTTGTTGCAATTATTTAATCCTGCACTCGTGTAAATGTAAAAGCAATGGTTTCACCAGGATGATGGAATTGCTGATGAACTCGCCCATCGATCGATTTTTCGCTTCGTCAACTGTACATTAAATCATTAATTAATCAGACCCGACAGTACACACGTCACGGAAAGTCAGGAAACTTTCGCAATAATTTTAATAAACGAATGGTTTTTTTTCTGAAAGCCAGGTGAGATGAATGATACGCGATAATCTAAAAACCGCGCATACACGTGGGATATCATACAACGAAATTATTTGATTAATTCGAACGAAATTAAACGACTTCTTCGTCATCCTTGCATTGATTAAACCGCTGTTCTCCTTTTTTTCCAGCATCATTTAGTTACTTTCTCTCCCTTTTTATCCTTTCATCTCGCCATCTCTCTACGATATCGCTGCGAAATGATCTCGATTGCAATCTGGTAATCGCGGACATCGTATTTTTGGTCGAGAGGCCTCGAGAAAACGGGCTAACGTTAATCTCAAAATTCGTGCAAACCCTGGCGCATGTACTATACCGTGACATACGTGACCGTTATTCCGGATACCTATGTACTCCCAACATCCGCAGTGACACGAGCTGTTAATTAAGCCGACTTCAACCCAAGTTGTTGGTAGATCTACGTGCAGCTTCACCCCCATTACGTCGTAGTTTCTACCCTAGTCCGTCGCTCTTGTTGTCGATCCTGCTCTTTACCTATTCCGCTAGATTCTGTTGTATCTCTTTAGCTGTGACAAAGGGACCAAGCTTCGGCTTCGCGTCTGGCGAGAACTATTCCTTACTACTGCGCGCGGTGCGAAAACTCGCCGGGCAAAAACATTAGTGTCGTCCGCCTTGAAGACGATGTATTATCGATCGTGTTGTTCGATAAAAAAGTAAAATTTGCGAGTAAATGTTTTATTAAAATTTCTATCAAAATTTTTTATTTTACAAATAAAAATTTAATAGTTTCAAATTTATCAAATTTATTTGTATAAATTTGATAATATCTTACAAGCAACAGTAGAAAATACTCTGTATTTTTGTAACATATATCAATTTTGGACATTAGTATTTTAATTTGTTATCTTATTTACATCTTATTTATATTCTATGACGCTTGTTATGTTTGAGACAAGATAAAGATAATGATCTTTTACATTTAAGGAGTTATGGTCTGATTGGTAATGCTGTTTTCTTGATGGCTAGTGAATATTCGCAAGAGTAGTATTCGGCTTATACTGGCCTTGTTATGTCTGTCTTTCGCGAGAAGAAGTCGCTAGTAAACGAACGACTCGGTGCGGTCGTCTTTCGCGACACAATAGAAATCCCAAGCGGGGTAACGCGATTTCCTGCATTCCATTCATCGTCCTTTTCCTCAGCAATGTAGTCCGTTCGTGCATTACTTGCCCGTCCTCAACCCTCAAACGAGAATAATATCCTCCCGCGCCATCATGGCGGCGGGCCCTTTGTCTCTTTGCAGCATCAGCAGCAGCGATGCCACGGCCGAGTCTTTCCTTCTCGCGAAGGCTGCCTTCATCATTATTTACGGAAGCGCGAGTTTCTCCTCTCTCCTTAACGGTTGCTGGTAATAAGATGCACTTCTTTAAAAGATTCGCCTGCCCGGAAGCGACAAATTGTATTCGCCTAGCGGCCTCGCTTCCTCGAGGTCATACTACCGCTTCTAGTTCAGGTTAGAAGAAAAGTCGGGACGGAATATGAATGCGGTTTTAACAACCGGAACAAACGTTAATCGGATGAAACTGCAAACGCATTTTATCTATGAACATGGCGGCTGTTCATTTTAAATAACGAAATGATTTCTAGTTTTCTTTTTCTCTGACTTTCCTTTTCTCTTTTCGTTGAATATCAGCGTATGCAATTCACTATTGCGTGCAATATGAATTGCGCTACTATATAATTTTATAGCTATACAATGTACATTTTTTATGTAATTTAATTTATGGTCATCTCACTGTAATAATCAAATAATACGCAATATTTTTATGGCAATTTTTCAAGAAGTTATACAAATACGCGAACAGTCGCTTACATCTCTCATTTCATTAGTCGCCAGAAACATGATTCAAGTTATTAGATTGAATCGAGCATCACTGACGAGCAAGAGCATGGAGAGCGAATGATAACCGTACTCGCCAGAAATCCTCCCCTATGTAGTTTCCTCGAAACTTTAGAATGTAGCATGCGAAGCCCTCTCTGACATGCGATTTCACATCGAATCCCTCATACTCGTGCTTTATCTCATTGGAAGAGCGGTCGTGACGAACGCGGAACGACCGTTAAGCGGATCGGTCGATCGATGGGGTCGAATAGGGTTTAAACCACGAATCGCTCTGTGGTTGCCTCTCCGACCATCGGTTCGCCATCCAAGTGTCCTCCCGCGCACATCTCTCCCTCCCCAGGGTTCCCTCTTAACGAAGTATCAATGTTACCACCCGCGGGATTACGTATTCAGGGCCTGGTGTACATTGACTGCGACGCTACAGGCTGCAGTCGCGAGCCGAATGGAGACGACCGAGAGCCATCTTGTACAGGCAAGGAGTATGGAGACCAGAAATCGTGACGAAGAGAGGAAGAGGAGGTGGATTGGTAAAAAGAGTGCTAGCCAGAAAGGCCAGGAGTAATGATGTTTGTTTAGCTCTCAAGGAGAGCGTCCGCTTAGAGGGGGTGGAAGATACGGGTTTTGGCACGAGAATGATGGGTGAGAGACTCGAAAGACCTATGATCGTTGAGCTCTCTCGTCAAGGCTCACTCCACAGCATCCTTCTTCGGATTTTCGTCTCTTTCTCCCTCACGCTCTCTTTTTCTCTCCTTCTCTTTATCTGTCTTATCTCCGTCTCACCATCTGCCGTTTCTCCGTCACTCCGACAGCTCCTCTCATCTTTCTCCCTGGTCCTCGGTCTCGTAAATTGAAACTCCCGTGTGTTGGCGTCCGTGCATCTGGAGCTCCTTAGGAGTTAAGCTACGCAAATTAGATTTTCTGCTTAGGAACCAGAAGTACGACTCCCCCTTTCCCTTGGCGCCTCGCCCCTTTTCATTCCCCGGCTCCTGCGAGACCTCCGCGAGACCGTGCGCAAACGTTCAGCCCACCTCGTGAATATATACGGCCGCCACCTCTACACGTCTCGAATCTTTACGTTTGCGTCACTTCTGGCTCCTTTTTTTAAAATTCCTCTTTCCTTAGTTTCCTCTTATCTGCGCCCCTACTTTCTCGCCGCCCCTTTCCTTATCTTTCCTCCTACCGGTCCGCTTCACGTCTTCGGTCAATATTATCCGCGACGCGTCAGGAACATCTTAATGCCTTTTTCTTTAATCTGGGATTTACTCTCGATAGTGAAGGCGACGCAAAGTTTTTCTATCTATGGCCCGGAAATTTCTTCTGTCATGTTGAAGGGTACTTCTCGTTTTCTCGAGAACGTTCGTTATGTACGCCAGTTCCTTCATGAAATGGAATTTGTTGCCTGTTTGCTGGATTCCAGCAAATGTTTGCCGACAGACTGTACCGTTTAAGCTATACGTGAGTCGTCATAGCAACCGTGGCTCATGGTTAAATAGTATCGCTTCGCATGAGTGCCTGCGAGAATTCCGCAGGAAGTTCGTATTTCGCCAGATGTCAACAAGTCTCTTTTTTTTTTTTGCATCGAAAAGCTAGCGACTCTGTTTGCGTCAGTCCCGTAATTTTTACGTTTAAATAATACCGAAGTGTATAGACAATAGAAATAATTGCGAATTTTGTTATTTTAATTTTTAATCCATCAAAGTTTTGCTCAATGTTATCGTTACATAAAAAAAAAATCGAACGTATACTATCTTCCGACTTTGTATGTGACTGCGGGACGGTTTCGAATGATGTGACGATCGGCACTTATGTTTCTCTTCTTTTTTTCGTTAAGCAGACGCAGTTTCTCAAACGTCAAAAGAAATTCCGCTATTCAGGGAAGCGATGGCATTCTTTCGCGACTTCGGATTCCGCTTTTCTCGTCTCACCAGAATCACCGGCGATTCATGTATCCCTCGTGCCCATCGAACGATTGAAAGTAACAGCAAAACGAGAGAGGCGGAAAAGACTTTTCCGATAATGGAGGCCCGGAATCGTGCCATCGCACGTTTTCCGCGTCGTCACGTGACGCGGCGGCTGTCGCAGGTGCATTGGAAATTAATTTCGGCTTAATGCCGCGGCGCCGGCACCGCGAATCCTTCGACGTGACGACGAATTCCCGATGCCCTCGAGACGTGATATTCCGAATCTCGTCCGCGGGATTCCTCGAGCAGACCATTAGATTGAGTTTAGTCACGTCGCAGGCGCGCGTTTCTCTATCTCTCGCATTATTGATCCCATTTGCGAAGTATGATGTGATCGATGTGCCTCGTTCGTTTGTTTTCTTTCTGAGAGTACCGAGATTTGTTTCACTGAAACGTAATATTATATCAATTTTACGGTAGTACGAGAACCTTACATCATAATTTATGATAATTAATTAGATTCAGATTTAACAATTTTATGTACTTTAAGGAGATTTATTAATATTAAAAATTGCAAAATAATATTATTATCGTGATTCCTTAATTTGTTTTGAATTTGTAACAAACAATTTTCTGATTTATTTTGCAAAATAATATTAACAGGGTATTATACGTATTAAAGCATTTGCATTACGTTGCTTTCGGTGTTGCCTCGCTTCGTTACATTATGCATGGCATTTCGAGAGGCAGGGACGAGGCCCGTGACGAAAGACGCAGCGTGTAAATTTATTGGAAATGTTAATCGTTCCCGTCGTTCATGGACCCGCGGAATTTGCACGATTTTCCACGACGGCGAACTCGTCGCCCATTTGAACGAGGCATTGGATTTTCGGGTGGAACACTGGCCGCATTCAATTCCTCGGCCTTTGGCTTCCTGAAATACTTCCTGAAATAGTGCGCGACCCGGAGGCGCGTATAATAAACCTAATTCCACATACTTAACGGGCATACCATCTCCGGGACTGGCGGCGCACGATGTGGTCGGTGTTAAATCCACAAGTAATTTGTACGTACTGCGGTGATACCGGCGATCTCTTATTCTTTAGTGGGACAGATAATAGCATCATTTATCAGAGAAGCATTAACGGTCACGAGATCTTTGCTATCGTTGCTCCATTTCGATACTTGGCGGCGAGAATAGCCAATTTAATTCGGTAACAGAGAACGATGAATATCTTCCACGTTATATTTTTACCCTTAGTTATTTGAAAAATTGGATTTATTTTCAATCTCCTAAGATTTAGAGTGACTGTGAAATCTTTGTATTTTAAACTTTCACCACTTCCTTTTTTTTAAATCTAAAATGATTTTAAAAAGGTAAACCGAACCAATGAAATTTATTGCAGTTTTATATACATTTCTTGAGATTATTATTTTTCAATATCACTACACTTAATACACATACTAATTTTATTGAATAGCATTTATTAAATTTTTTTTAATAAATCAATTTTAAAAATTATTTAATGTACAAACCGTAAATTATACGAGTTTAAAATTGTATATGGACTTTACAATCAGCTATGTGTGTATTTGCTTTTGTAATATGTTACGCGAGACTGCATAATGCATGATGGTACAAATAAGAATGCTTTTGTTTGAAATGCAGCGACTGTCGTGTTAAGAATGCAAATATCGCTGTTCATTACAGAAATTACAAAATTATTCTTATCAGCGGTGCTGGAAAATAATTGTTGTGCGTCGTGCGACGGTAAACTTACGAATACGAGGGAGATTCGCATTTATGCGCCACGCGATAGCCATTTGGTATCGCTGTTCTAACGTTTCTCATAACATTTCCATTTTACGGTTATGCATGCTAATTGAAAATCATGGCCACGCTTCAATTTATCGCACAGTTCTAACAGTATTTTCGCGTGAGATTTTCTTCCTCACGCGTTTTCATTAATACATCTTACGAAAAGAAAAAGAAATTCCGTCAGATGTGTGTACAATGAGGTTTCCGCTGTACCACGGTAATCGAGAGAGATGTGTTCAGTGGCAGGCGTAATGTAATTGCGCGTGGCCGCGATTCGACAGGCGCCACGTGTAATTTTCATCAACATAGCTGCTATAACGAAGATTGTTTCTCTCTGTTACAGGTCTGCGGGAAGGTGTTCAACAACGCATCGGCGCTCACGAAGCACAAACTGACGCACAGCGACGAGAGGAAATACGTGTGCACGATGTGCGGCAAGGCGTTCAAACGGCAGGATCACCTGTGAGTACAGATTAGACGTATTTCACGTCAGATGGATCAACAAACGTATTTGCGAATACGTCAAATTTTATGAAATAAATTCTACGCCAGTGGCTATGAGCTTTAGTTCTCTGACAGCAGAGAACTGTTCTATCTAAGTTGCTATTTCGAGAGAGTCATGTATTTAATTAACAAATGAGAATCGTCATATTCGGTTGAACATTGTTTTCAATGGATGTGGAAAGTAAAATTTAGAAAAAGGCGCATTTGTAACAAGTTCGTAATAGCGCTGTATTATTGCTACGATCTCGTTAGAAGGCTGTTCTTCCACTTATCAGCTACTCTCACGTTTCTAGACGCCGTTAATGACGTAGAACAAATCTATGCGCCTTTTCGCGTGTCCTCCTCTTCCTCGATCTGAGCGTCATAGTGCGTATTACGGATTCCCCATGCTATAAAACAAGAACGAGAACACTCAAGCTAGAGCTTAAAGGAAAACGCTCGTGCTTGCGGCACTGAGCCGTTCATTATGTTCATCAAAGCCTCTCGACATTCTACTTCGGCAATAGTGTACGCAGGTATATCGTTCGCGTGCGAGTGTATGCGTTATACATACGTCGTATGTATGTGTATGCTCGTGTAGATGTATCTCTCCGCGTTCTCTTCTTTGCTGGCGCGCTCGTAAGAAGCCTTCTAAGCTGCCCCGGAGTGCCTTCTTAAGGCCGGTAGTTGGAGAAATTTCTACGCGTAGGTATGCCGGAGTAATCCCTTAGATATTTCCCTTACGTAATGCCCGGTTGTCCGGGTATTGGATGGGAGAGCTCGCGGAGCTTGTATCGGCACGTACGGGTATTAGAACTCTCTTGAATTTATGGCGGTAAGTTGCTGCTAGAAAAAGCTCGTTTGGAGATACGTTTCTCTTGTTTTCGAATTGTACCTTATTTTCATTGTTGCGTATTAAATACGACAAGAAAAGCGACTACAAAATTGGAGGAAAACTTTGCACTCAGTTATTTATTGCCGCGCGCATTATGTTAAAAAAAAAAACTTATTTTAATTATTATATTTACGCGCAAAATCGAGTGATTGAACGTTTAGTTTATCTATTTCTGTATATAAAGCGATTATCTAGCTAAAGTTAGTCAAAATATTTAATTCAAATTAACGTAAGTAAAATGCATTTAAGAAAGATGCAGTGCGCATTTAAATGAAGAAAAAAAACCGCCACGAATTGGGATTTTCCTTTCGGGAGCTTCGTGAGACCACGGATGAGGAAAATGGACGAGCGATATAGGAATCAAGAACAACCGGTCGAAAAGGGGTGGCGCACAAAAGCGAGTGATGGAGGCGAACCATAGCGACTAAGGATTCAATTCTTGCCGGGAACGGGCAAAGGAATAACGCGGAATCAATAGAGGTCGGTCTCGCGACTCCGCTCGGCTTCATCGTTGTAGTGTTGTCCGTCCGGTGCGGGTCGAATGCCTCGGCCAGGTTGAACTCGTTGTATTTTCTTGAAAGACGAATCCTCAAATCCTCCAACTTCCTCTATATCCTCCTGCATTCCCCCTGCGTCCGCCTTGCCTTGGGATCTTCCATGGTCGGCAGGGTCCATTCTGCGGGGACAGTATTTTTCTTTTCTTTACTGCTTTCTCAATGTCTTCCCTCGTCCTATTTCCTCAAACTCGAGCGACTCGCCGCGTTCAATGTGACCCGGCGGAAGGGTGCGAGGAATTACTTACGTTTCATTGCGAACATTGGATTTGTGGCTCCTCTAAGCGGAGCTGCCTGCAGTGGCTCTTTCTCTCTCTCTCTCTCTCTCTCTCTCTCTCTCTCTCTCTCTCTCTCTCTCTCTCTCTTTCTCTTTTTTCATCCCTTTTGTACCGCCGATTAATGATAATAGCATTCAATCTGCCTAGAAGATCGTTAAGGTAAGACATTTTCGACTTTAGCTAATCTTATTGCTACTTTAAGTTCAATGTCTCAATTCATTGCTCGACAACTGTTCTACGAACGGAGCGCAATAAATTCATGATTAAGAATACCGAACTCCTGTTATCATAGTTTATCTCGTTTATTGGTGATGCCGAAGCGTGCATTATTTTATTTATCATATCCGCTATTTTCTTGTAACCCGGAGAGATTTTTCTTTGTTTATTTGTTAGCGTAAGTTAAACGTTTGTTTGTATCCATTTCATCGAACGTCGCGCGTCCTCCCCTCGATATTCCCCCTCGGTCTGGGATCCGTATATTCCCAGATGCAAGTAAACGAACCGCGCGATACTATCTCATGCGCGAAATCGCGAAGTCTTTACCCCAGTTTCTGTTTTTCGTCGAAAGCTGCCGCTTCGTCCTCGTCCCAAGTACGCCGTATGCGATCGGGAAAGTGCGCGCCTCGGAATTTCTTCCTCACTTTGGAAAACAGACCGGCTTTTTCGTTGGATTTGCATCGTCGATGTGGGAAAGATAACGCTTCTTAGATAAAGCACGTATTGGCAATTTAGCGTAACCACAATATTGCTTGGGCATGATATTCTGTCTCTCGAGGATTTATATCATATTACGAGCTTGCGGCGACGAAAGAAGGAACAATAATAGGCAGCCCGAGCAATAATAGTGCCACGAACGAAGATTTTACGGAGGAGAAAGAAGAGATCTTTCAGCTCCATTCCCCGTTTGAATGGACTTTCAAACTTAATTGAGAACGGGAAAAAGTCGGTACGAAGTCTCGCCGTGCTTCATTCTCTTCTCTAGAATGGCAAGAATTGGCAGACCTGTGCAAGTACAGTTTCCATCGCCTCTCACCTTCTTTGTCCAGACAGGTTCCCTCATTGTAGATCTTTTGTCGAATAACCGTTACCTACAATTTTTCTAAATTCGAAAGGCAATGTACAATCCACATTGGTGAACATATATTATTGCTCCAGAAAAACAGAATAATTTGACGCAATCGTACTCATCTTGTAGCTAATATTAATTTTTCTAATGGAATTTATTAAAAGAATTCGCGCGTTGCGTTTAGCGAATTTAATTTGAAACAAAGGCTTCTAAAATTTTCAGTTTTGTTGATTGATGTGTGTTTAGTTTATTTTTCTAAATACTACAGAAGAAGAAATTTGATAAATTATGAATGCAAAATTACTTACATTTTAAGTAATAATAATATAACGTGATAATCAAGAAAACATTTGTGAATGTCGTACAAATGAATCTTCAGACTTAATCGAGAGACAAAGGACGTAGACGCTTTGTCACTTCTATATCGCGCTCCCCGAAAAAAAACTAACGGACACCCAGAACGATAGCTTCGTCGATTTCTTCAGTATCGAACAAGGCACCATTGTACGTTTCTCGGTGTATCTCTGTTATCGAAGTAAATCCACGTAGTCCCTTTGCTGAGTCGGAACGCCGCCGCGCGAAATAAGGAACGGAAGCGCTTACACCTCGAGAGGAATTCTCTTCGAGAGCTTTTCTTCGAACGCAGAGATATATACCGACCGCTTCTTCCTCGCCCGAAAGGGATTTGAGAGGACACTGGAACTAAAGGGAGGGAATGACAACGTGAGCAGCGGAGGAGGAGAGCTTGGCCCCTCGAGAAACAAAGCCCTCCCCGTTGTTTGTAGCATCGTCGTGAGATTTATTTTTCAAAATGCGTTCGATATTTCGATAATTGCTGCCTTGCGACCCTCGTAATATTAAGAAGTTAGTGCTAACTTCTGCAAAAAGAAAACGAGATCAGATTAATAGATTTTTTTTCAATAATCTTTAAAATTTCTGAACTAAAGGTATATTGCATATTTTACCTTAAAGATTTATATGAATTATATATGACAGCGCACGCTCTAGAATAACATTAATTGATTCAATAATTAGAATTTAAAAGTAATCCGTCTTCAATTTTGGGTAATGAAAGAATATAAGAAACATAAATAAAAGATAAGTAGGCTTTTTTTGTTAATAGACTCGTTAAGGCGGAACTAATCAGAAGTTGTTAGTGCTGATTTAATCGCTGTTCTTCTAGGCAAAATTCTGCACGTGCTCATTGACGCGGCCCTTTGCGAGATCCAATTAAAGTTTCGTAGAAATTCTCATTGTCGACCGAGCGCAGTTCATAACAATTAATAATTTCCTTTTCATATCGCTAAGTGACATGAGACGATGAACTCGCGAATAAGATGTAAATTTTACTATGATCCTGTAAAACTACTGCTAAAATCTCGCGCTTTAAAACGGTAGTTTATTCTTGATTATTTTTATAATCACATTGTTACTGCTGCAACAATGAAATTTCTGTAACTCGATATTAATTAAATAAAAACACGACAGCGAGACAATAACTGCGTAACTATGCGTAAACGTCGAAATGAATGTTGTTATAAATATCGTATTTGTTATGCAGGTCACTGATTCTTTAAATAATGAGCTGTTTTGCAAATTAAGTGTAACCATTGAATTCAGTTTACGCATTTGTTTAATATTTTTTATATGTTAAAAATTTTGATTTCTCTACACTGATTTAGGTTCATTGATTAAGTAACTATTCTAATAAAACTTATCGTTTGATCAGCGAGAGCAAACCATTCAGATAATAGCTAAGAGTGGAGTCTACGTTTGCGTTTTTCTCGCTTCTTTTCTCTTTCTCTCTCTCTCTCCCCCCCCCCTTTTCTCTCCTCTCTTGAAAAACGAAAAGAAAGAATGATACACGTGCGGTCGACACGTCCCAGGTGTTCTTGATTATCTGCGGGAAGGGAAAACGCTGGGAGTTCGGAACGGGTCACCTTAAAAGTTCGACAAATTAGCTTTTACAAATTAAACCCTCCCCACGGCCCCAACTTTACCGGCGGAATTTAAGGGAATCCGTTCGTATATCGATAGACTATAAAACTTCGCCGGATAGGAGTGGCCCCGCGTCTCCCGGAGAATTTACTGAAAACGATATCCCTTCCATCGTGCTCGCCGTATCCGAACGACTTCTTCTCGCAATTCACTGCGGGAGATTTCGCCGCGAAGGATCCGACGAAGGATGTCCACGCTCCGGGATCTCGTTAAAGTTTCAGGTAACAGAAGCAACTCCTTTCAAGCACAGCGAGGGAATGTAACGTACACCAAATAACCGTGTATTATCGATTGCGTGCACTGTCGAAATATTTGTAATTAGCTTTAATTTACAATTAATCGTAGAGCACATTGAAACGGTGATGTGCATAGAGTACATACGTTTATTACGTAACGGATGATAAATGTATACATTTTGAAACTTTTGCTTTTCGGGTATCGCAAATAAAGGGGATGAAGATAGATTTCAGTTACAGATCATGTGTTTCAATCGAGACACTGCACATTCGTTATTCTGCTTATCGAGCCGAGATCGATAGTCTTGCGATTGCGGCCATCAACGATGAAATCGACTGCGGATCGCGTCAATGGAGGTCGTAGATTTTATCGCGAACGCGATCGCGTAATCCGGGATCATGAAATCGCGCAACTTGTTGCATGCCGGACACACCCTCGGATCTTCACGCCTTTTCCCAGCACTCTTCGGTAATGTGGAGAGAAAGAGCCAGGTCTCATTTTCAGAAGATAACAGAGAGAAGGGAAATCCTTCCGCGAGCGACTTCGCGCGCGAGCGCGTTATGCCCCCGTCGATGTCAGGGCAAATAGAGTGGATAAGTCTTTAGGCGGACTGGCGAGGTTAGGTAAGGGCGACACACTGGGGATGAGTTTAGATGTTCCTCCTAGATAAGACATGGGGAATCGTGCCCGGCGGTATATGGGATTTCCGTGTCGGGGTAGATCACCGATATAGATAGGCAGCATAATCGAGCCGACATAATTTCAGGCAGGCACTAAAGAGCAGGTGTACGATCAGATTTCTGTGCCCATCGAGCAACCACGAGTATACTATATAGCGTGTCGCCCGAGACGTTCTTATGATTAATGCTGGATGCGAGAGGAATTCGAATGGAATCGCGTGGAATATTCCAGCCTCGGTGATATTTCCTGACCGAAATGTTACAGTCGATTTATATTCCGGTTGAAATGCTGCCAGCGGGTGATTCGCTGTCGGAAAATGTTCTCTCGAAAAAGTTAAAATTTCTGAACAAATTTAAACCTGTAACAAATGGATAACTGATCGCATTACAAAATTATCTTTACCGCAAGTTTTAATTGTTGTTAACTTCAAGGTTTTATGTAAAAGAAAATAATAAATCCTGAAGTTCTCTTAAATGAGAACTAAAGTTTCCTTTGTTATTTCGAAACATTATATATATATTCTTTTGCTTACGAAGGAATTAAAAATGTTTCAGTAAGAGCAATGAGTTCACTGTTTACAAACATAAAAAGTACGACAGATCTAATCTCTTAGAACTAACGAGCAAATATTTTTGCTTACAGGAATGGACACATGTTGACACATCGAAATAAGAAGCCGTACGAGTGCAAGGCCGAAGGGTGTGGTAAATCTTACTGTGACGCGAGAAGCTTGAGGAGGCATACGGAGAATCATCATGCCGGCAGCAAAATCAACGAAAGCATCAGTCCTAGCAGTCCCACGACCGGGCCTCACACGCCTAACACCCCCGGAAGCAATCCTAGCACACCGAGCACACCTGGTGCAACCTCCACGACAAATGGTCACGGGCACGCAGCTTTGAAGCAGCTTCTCGCCACCGAACCCGCGCAAACGCAACAGCAAAAGGTAAGTCATCGTCGCATTCTTTCTAGAAAATTTTCTGTCAAATTTTGAGTCAAGAGAAACGCATCTACAATGTAATTTATCATATCTACTTACAGTGAGAGAAAGAAATCGTTGCCATTACCATAAATTAACTTATAATTTATAGTCATTGACGAACCATAAACACACATATGATTGTCGTTACTAATAGTAATAATGATTATAAAAGTAAAGTTTCTAACTATAATTATTTTATCATGTAATTATAGTTACACATACCAAATATTTTTCTCTCAGTGTACATAAAACAACAATTCTGATTTTGCTCGGAACGCAATTATTGCATTATAGTTACGCTATGTAGTTACTACTACTAAGCTGGTGAGCTTACAGACAAATCGAGATGACCAATCGATTCTTAATTTGTTTCACACGACACGAGGGATTTGAGTCTCACGTCCTTATTGTTTCTGTCGATCCGTCGATCCTCGCTACGCTGCCCGTGCTGTATATTTCACGATTGAATTTTCTCGAAATTGGTCTGGAATTGCTGCGCCCGAGATGGGTTTAAGGGCTTACAGGGCGAACCTTTCAAAGAGTCGGTCAGCGTGCGTCCAACGCGAATCCGCAAAGATGTAAGAGGATTAGGTGGCTTTCCCGCGATTGCCGAGTATGTCGCGCGATCCGTAACTAAAACGCCATTAATTTCTGTATCGTCTTTATCATTCAATTTGTCAATTCCCCCGATCCCTTTAACTGGAGTTCCATTCGCGTATCGAGCTTATGAAAGGAAACGCGTACGTCTCCAACATAGAGATCGCAAAATGGAATCTTCAAAATGGAGATAATAATTTCAACTCACGTAGAATCGTTAATTAGAATTTGAGTCCACAAGTGGGCCAGGTCGTTGAGTGATATAGAGCGGAAAATTTCGATCTTCGAAAGCGTTCTCTCTCCCTTTTATCACCCTCGCTTCGTGGCTTTAATTTTATAGCTTTGCTAGCTTTCGGTAACTTTTACTAGTTACCGAATGATACCGAATGCAATGCACGACGATAACGAACTTCAGATTATTATCTAACTAATTATTACAATTATTATTCGGATTTCGCTATAGTTTAACTTCTTTGCAGTTTTCCTTGATGAAGTTAATTTTTATCGGTCGCAAGGTTGAATGGATTCTCTTTTGAAACTGATATAAATTGTATCTTATCTAGAAAACCTTTTTAAAAGTAGCTGCTTTGTGTCACGAACAAATCATTTCTCGTTAATGAAAGAAATGTGTTTTAACGGGAAGTAACTTCGTAAAATATATCAGTAAATTCTTCTCTCTCTCTTTCTCTTTTTATATGTCATGTTTTTTGTAACATTGGATATTTTTTGTAAAATGTAATATTCTGTATCACATTTCGAATCATTTGTATAATGATTATAATTTCACATTGATCACTGCAATTTTGTTCTTTATTTTTTTTTTTTTTTTTTTACGGCATTCTCGCACGGTACCAACCATCAGTCTTTCGAACGTGGTAAACCGCAGAGAAGCGACCGTTCCGGCATCACGTCCGTAAATGTCACATCAGCAGCATCACCCCGTGGCTTTTAAACGCTACCGAAAGAAAGTCGTTAGTTCCAATTCCGGCTGTCGCAATTAAAGGACGCGAAGCGGAAACTTCGCACCGTCAGAAAGCCTTCCTTCTCTTCCCCCTCGATCTTGCCTTTCTTGGCCGTCTTTACCATCTTCCTACGGATTCGACCGACACGTAGGTAGTAGCCTGCTGGCAAAGTTTATTGGCTGCGACCCTTGACCACGTAGGGCCGAGGTGGCTACACCCGGGCGAACCATTGTCGAGCGATAAAAGGGCGCGCGAGAAAACGAACCGTCCGTGAGGAACGAGAGAAGTCGGAAGGAGAGTCCCGAAGGTGAGACCACCCTTCGTCTTCTGCTGCCTGCTCTCTAACCATTCCCCTTTCCCTGCAGTACCCCCTAACAGACCTGGTGGAAATTAGTTCTTGGCCGTAGAGCACGGAATTATTGCCGCTTTCAAAGTCGCTCGCTGCGCTTGCATTCGAAGGCGAGTGAGAGATGCGAGGAGAAAAGCGCGCGTGTTGGAGAGAGTAAGAAAAGAAAAGGAGCAGAGAGAGAAATAGAAAGAGAGAGAGAGAGAGAGAGAGAGACGGGAAACAGTCACGCCAATGTGTGTAGGTGTGCTTCCGTGTGCGTTGCACCGAGAGAGGGTGAGAGGGTAGTTAAACCGAGACTACGAATCTACGATATTGAGTTAGAAGTAAGGCGGGCCCGGCCCTGAAGTGGGGGCTAATAAAATTTGATGACCGGGAACTTCGTAATGAGAATGAGACGCGGAAAGGAGGTGGAATCGTGGGAGGCAGCAGAGGGCAAGTAAGAGAGAAAGGGAGAGAGACGAAAGCGGTCGGCTATGAAAACTTCTCAGACGTAGCGAGCCCGCGATTTATGATATTTCATTGGACAGCCGCGGAGTCCGGAGAGTAATCTTTTGTAGTCATTAATTTTCTTTCGCTACGTCGTCGTAAGTTGCAGCCGCCTTTGTCGGAAATGGCGCAGCTGCGGATATTTATGAATTTGCTTCTCCGACGCGTGAAATTTAATCAACTCCCGCTAATTATTCACCGTAGCATTATTACGTGTTAAATCTGCTTACGAATTCTCCCCGGCGTCAATCCTCGATCGGCCCGATAGTGCTCGCACTTCAGACTTCGAATTACAATTATTTTATAAAACTTTTAATTAATCCGCCAATCCTTGATCTAAAAACATTTTAAGTCTTAAATATGTATGCTTTGACGAGATAATTATTTCTATCGTATACTCCATGATGTATTGAACGATATATTGTACGTCCTTATATCATTGTTCAATTGCTAACTTTATAATTGAAATCGACGCGACTTGAAAGAACCGACCGGTGTTATTATAGCACGGTTCCGAAAGAAGGTACCAGTGGCGTCATTGGCGGACGAAATTATGTTATATAAGAGATTGCCGTGAGATTGCTCGTTGAATGAACCAAGAAGTCATCTCGCGCCTCCTCGAGCTTTCGTCTCGTTCGAATCGGTAACTTCGCGTACGTGCCGCGTTTGGGATTCCACCGAGGACCCGCCATAAAGTCGTCAGGGCACAATCGCGCGTGCGAAAGTAGAACCACGAAGCGCGAGGAGAAGTAGGAAAATACGAGAGTAGAGAGAGGAGAGAGAGCACGTGTGGCAGACTAGAGAGACAGTGGTAGGACGACGAAGGAAGACAGGCAACGGTGAAGGGAAACGATGAGGGTGTGTATCCCGCGACGAGAGAGGGGCGACGAGAGAGGAGAAGTGGCTTTCCGACGCGCGAGTAGGTTCGCGATTTTCCCGTCACGTAGAGATGCGAGCTCGACTAGACGACGACGACGACGACGACGACGACGACGATCAAATTTGTTCGGGAATTCGAAATCGCTGGGACGGAACGATGGGTTGGGAATAAAGTGTATGCGGCAGCCGAGTGTGTTCGCGTCGCGCCCTAGGAACCTTTCAGCAGGTTCGCCACGAGCGCGCGGGAGAGCCGACGAAGGAGGAAAGAGTGATTCGACATCAAAAGGTGTCTACCGGTCGTTCAACTGACTTCGGTTCGCGCTTACTGGGAGACGGCTTCGTCTGAAAATCACAGTTATCGTCCCGGAAAATCACTGTATCGCGCCGGCGCCGTGCACTAAGTGCATCAAAGGATACCTTTCATCTTCTAGAGACTAGATTCTTTCACTCTAAAGTTGCATTGTCAAATCCTGCATTTTATTTTCGCTTTAATTTTGTTAAAAATTATGAGCATATGATACAAATTATATCCGATATTTTTAGTGTCACTGTTTTGTTAATTACCATGATAATATAATTCAAAATTAATCATTTATTTTGAGAGAGTAACTTATAATTTTATAGATGACGTTTAGCTATTTAATTTAATTTTGTCCTGTGTATCATGAACGACTAATCGTTTAGTTTTATTATTTTTTCTGAGATCCAAAAAAAGATTTATTTTTATTTTATTGATAGCGAATGTGTTTAAATTTATTTAAAATATTTAGGTTTATTCAAATTATTTAGTAATTTCTCATTACTAAATTAATGTACTATAAATATATGATTATATCGATATTATTGACTGTAGCCAGTCATTTCAAATTTTTAAAGAATATTGAATTAATACTGAACTAAATTTTTAAAAATGATTAATTTTACTCACTTATTATTGAAGAATTAAGAAAAATTAAATTTTTGAAATGTGATTATTCTCGCGTGACACGACGAAAAGATTGATTTCGTATAAATTTGTTTTATACCGAGTAGTTATTTTTCCTTCAAAATGAATTTATGCGAAGAAATTTCATACATATATACTCACGACCAATTACCAAGCATACTAGGCGCCATCAGCGTGATTTTCAGTCGACGTGCAAATATTTGTCCGTGCAGGAATTACGGAATTCAATCTTGATGATACCGCTCCCACGAATTTTCATGCGGATCTTTGACGTGTGGTAATGACGTCAAAGAAACGTGGAATTTCATAATCTCTCGCTAACGTATCGCGCTCGTTATTACAACGAAACAACTGGAAAGGATTCGTATAATTATAGTTATCTACGTCCGCCGCACTCGCGCGATTGCAGGTTTCATAAACCAAATCGAAACACACATATTTAAAAGACATTTTATCCATAACATACATATATCTTTTTTTTAATTGCATTCCATGAATGCCTCAATAAAATATTAATAAAACGCTTTCATGTATGTTTGAGACAAGTCTTCTATATAAAATATAAAAACCTTTTATGTATGTACATGTTTATTTATTTATATACATATATATTATTTTGTATTAACGCATAAAGGTCTTTTTAATAAAAAACATTATTTTATATTGCGTTTTTATAGCTTTTTTTTGTAAATTTATTTAATAAAATGCTCGGCGCTTCTGCTTTTGACAAATGTTTAACAAATGTTTATTTGCGCCGACGCTTATTCGATTTCTGTCATCCATTTTAAAACAGTCTGACAATAAGAATCGTCCAATCGTTCTCTCGGCGACGTAGCGAGAACTGGGTCGAACAACTGCGAGGGACTAAATCTCGAAGACTGATTTACGAGCGTCTCCGAATCGATTTATGCGACTTCGAACATCCCCCGCCGTTGCGGTGTTCCAACTAATTTCGCGTCGCCGATGTAGTATTTCCAACCGAAAACAATTTTCCCACTCTGCAACGGTAGCCGGCTTTAATTACATTATGGAATTTCATATCGCGCAGAACGTATTCAACGAATTCCGCGCGGTGTGATTCCGTGCATTCGTGATTGCCGCGTCTCGCATGTTAACCAGCACACGTTTGACGCTCGATAGAGTTAGCTTCTTGCCGACGCGGCTTCCACATGGCGCGGAACGAAGTCCTCAACCTCGAAAATAATTCAGTTCTAGCGCGGACCCGATTCTCATTCGATGTCAGCGCCAGCCAATCCCGCCGTAGCGCGGAGCGTGCAATTGGCGAAATTCCTGAAATCTACTGGAAAGGATTAACTTTGAGGGTTGGACAGTCGGGCTTCGCCGTTATTAAATTCTTGTTTACAGATCGGAAGTGAAATGCGTCGGCGATAATCCAGATTTCGTGCTGCCAGGGAAGTACGCGTTTTATGTTTCTTCCAACAATTTTAATAAAAAATCTATACTTGTATAAATTGAGGCTTTCTTCGTTTCAATTTACATTCCAGGACGGATAATTAAAAAAGTCTTCTTTGATTGCCGTTAATGTAGTAAAAACGCGAAACTTCGTAACACACATTATCTCGTCTTTTTTTTTTGTGAGAGTTATCTCATGTTTAATCAACCTCGCGAGAACTTTAATTTAGAATCGTACGAAGTTTTTAAATTATTAAGCTAGCGTCAGATATTCCGACCAGCGTATAATATTTATATGCCGCTTTTCCGCTTTCGAACTTTTCTAGCAGTTTCATTTGGTTAATCATTCTACCAACGTTGTTTCCGTGTCCACTTTGATAATATTAATTATTGTATAATTACTTTGGGCTCTACGTGAAACTCCAAATATTTAGCGTGTTATTAATAACAAAACTAATTATTGTATTAATTGTTATTGACACTAGTTTCTAAATACGAGGAATAATCATCACTGTTTGTTGATGTTGTTAAAATTATTACGTATATTAATCCGAATCAATATTGGAAGATGACAAGTATAAAAAATAGTTAATGGGGGGAAAAAAGAATTCTCGAGACGAAGTCATAGAATTTTCTTTCTCCTTTCGAATGAAATAGCAAAACACTTTCGTATAACGTCGCTACAGGTTTCCGAACAGACGATAAATTTCACGATCGAAAAAATATTTCATTTCAAGGAAGGTACCCATCTTCTTTGAAGTATAATTATGCCCCTACATTCAATCGTTCCCGCCGATTAATCTCTCGTAATTCCCAACCTTCTCGCGTTCCGCCGTCATCGAATTTCCTCCGATTCTCAGACGAAATCGCCCGCCCGTACTTTCTTTTCTGAGGGAGAATATATCGTACCTCCGCGGTGCAATCTTAACAGAATTACGAGCGTAATAGCTTCTACTCTGCTTTGGTACTCCGACTGATTTATATCTGGGCTCCTTCGCTGAATGAAGTCGATACAAATGACCGCCACGCGAACGTTCTCCGCCCGTAATGTCCGAGTGTTGTAATAATGGATACGGGTATTACCCTTAAATTATTAAACCCGCTCGAATTCGAGTCAAGTTGCTATAAAATAGCTCTTTCATATTTCGACAAAACGCTTTATGTAAGCATTGCGCCGATAATACGATTTTTAATTTCTAGGTACGTCCGCCGGGTAATTTTTCTACTCTATCCCCTTCGCAAGGGGGCCATGGCTGGCTGTCTGTGAAAAATAAACGAGCCTGTGCAACTTGGCGCAACGCCGTTCCGAGCCATTAAACTTGCACGCGGTAGCAAGTTTTTCGAAGCTGCGCATGCACTCTTCTCATGCACGTAGGAAGAGAAGGAGCGAGAGAAAGAGATCGTTGCATGCTGTAGGGCGATGCACACACGCGAACACGCTGTGCTGTGTGTGCCCGTAGGGGTTTTCGATATTCCGGCGCGAGTGCCGCGCGGAAAAAGCCTAAGCACTACCGTTATTGATGACCGTCGTGTCGAACGGACCGCGTTGATTTATCGGCCCGGAGGAAAGAAATATTTCTCCGGGACGCGCCGGGGAGAGAGGCGGAGATAGGGCGACGGAGAACCGCAGGTGATACGCCAAGGCGGAAATTTACGATAATATTTGCCGGGGCCGGACGAGTCGCGAAATGAAATTTCCACGATATGGCTTACACTTCTCGCGACGAGACCTTTTTCCCGGCCGCGAATTTCACGGTAGCGATAGAAGGAATCGTGAATCGCCGAGGGAGTGGAAAGCCAAAAAATCCGCTGATAAATTTCTTTTTTGTCTAACTATCGCGAGAGAGATATTTAAATCCAGCGCCGTAAACACATAATTTTATTAGAGAATTTTTTTTGCTGCGATTATATAACAAATTGATTCGCTCCCAATACCATGATATGCCTGTCTGCTATATCATAAATACATTAACGTATTTCATGAAAAATATTTTTTATGTTAAAAAAGTAATATTCAAGTACGGTATAACTACAAGTGAAAATCTGTTACAGAGAAATGTTTGTCGAATATGATGCGGATGTATTAATAGAGAAAAAGCAAATACTACTTTGCGTTATTTAAATGGCACTTTAATTAGACGCTGCACAAAGGAAAACGAATCGACGTGGTCCGCAGGTATACAATGGCTCTGACGTACATTGCTAACGGACACAATATCCGCAGTTTACATGCCGAGCCTCCGGTCCGCGCCGCGTAAGCTGCGAGCTACTAGTGTGTGTTCTAACGCCGTGAACAACCATTTCCTACGCGACGTACATCTAGCTAAGGTATATTTACTCCGGACAGCCCTCTCGTCGCAGCCCACAGCGGCTCCAGAGACGGCCCGAGAGATCCTCGACGAAAACTTGTTAACCGTCGACGAGCTTAAGCCACTCGAAGGCTTCGCCTTCCAATTTCTCGTTTGTCGTCCTCCACGTCTCCCCGGCTTCGAACTCGCGGCCATCCCTCTCGTAGCTCTCTCGGCTCTCTCGTAAGATCCGATAGAAGCGATGGAGGAGGAAGCCGTCCCTCTTGGTATCATACCGGGCGGCTCTTTGATGCATTTACCGCGAGCGGTCTGATGACGTACAGCGCAGCAAGTAGTAATGCTTTGGTTCGCTGGCTGACTTGTGCCTGCGCTCTTTCACTAGAGATACTTAGAATCGAGATACAGACGATCGCTATGATGTATTAAATATATTAAACTTTTACTCTCGTTATGCGCGTGCATATTATATGAAATGTTTAATTTTCAAACCATCGGTCTTAATATTAAAGATCTTTTTTTTATTTCTAATTCTTTCATTTTTGATTAATTTAATTTTGAAGAAGTTTTTTCGTTTATTATTTATTTTCAAGAAAATTTCAGGGCTTTAAAAAATTCGATGAACATGATTGAAATATTTTTAGCTCGCAAAAAATAATGAGTTGAATTTAAAAAAAAAACTAAATTACATAACATATTTGATATAATATAAATAATAACATGTGTTGTTTGTGATTTATGAATATTAGTAACGTTTAACTGAATATTTAGGGACACTTGTACTTAAATAGCAAAATCAATATGAGATTAATGTCCCTTTGGATGTATTCACCTCTACTTTTTTCCGCAAACGGTCGGGAAACGAAACCGCTGGGAAGCCATTTCGCACGGGAGGGCGACCTTTATAAATTTACGTCGAGCGGCGTGATGACGCGCTACGCTTCAAGTAGACGATAAAAAAGTAGCTGACTTGAGCGTCGAAACTTGGAGCGTGTACACGAGCCGTAGTAAAAGTCTGCGTAATGATATATGGGAGTTCGAGTATCCGGCGCCCCTGCGCCGGCATCCCGTCGCTCCGAGGTGCGCGCCGATAGGACGTCCCGATGAAAATTGCATCAGCGAACGGTAAAATTCTGTATACCGATGTGAGAGGCTTTTGAGTATCCATCACACGGCGCCGCCGCCGTCGGTTAGGTAAAAGTATCTCGACGGAAATTGGATCGTCGCGTCGGCTGACGATAGTCGGCCGGGGTTACTCCACCGTGTCCGAGACAGAAATTGTCTTTCGGTCGCGGAGAGGGCACTTTTCCCCCTCTCTTCGTTATTTTTCACGTAAGTAGCTTTCACTTACCCGCATAATCAGGCCACTGTATCGTGGCCACTGAGCGACGTTGTAAAAAGCGTACATCCGCGTTTAAAAATAAACGAAGAATGTTATATCGCGCAGATTACGCTTGATGCTTTTGTAGAAAGTCATTTTGATGATTTCGCGGAATTCCGTATCTCGCGCTAGGGTCCCCCTTCAACGTCGGCTATTGTAGCCATTATCCCGAGAGATTTATCTTCAATTCTTTCAAATGCACATTCTCGGTGTGCGCGCGCGCGCGCGCGCCCACACACGAGACGTTCCGCCGCACGTAGAATATCATTTCCAAAAATGATGGCACGCGCTACTCGGGACTGTCGAGGAAAATTGAATCATATTTTCTTCTACTCGCTAAAACTTCTAAGTCACGTAGCACCGTCTGAGTTTCGAGTTTGGGCCTCGTGGTCTTTTTATCCCGTTTTAACACAGCGGAGTCGACGCCGCGCGATTTACAAAGTGGCTCACGTAGCATGCACTTTTTAAAGCAATTAGCTTGTGTGTCTCTCTTCATAATTTTAAAGTTGCCCTGTATAGAGCCCAGAGTGGCCGTTCTCGAGATCTCCCGTTTGTTACAAAAGAATCCGCGCGATGTTTCGTGCAGTTTTCCTCCTGTCGTTGCATTAATCATCTTTCTACGCGCCGATCGTGTATTCCATATTCATGTTTGGCAGCAAATCCCGACGGACACGGGCCGTACATATTCGTTCTCTTTCCGTTAATCATCCGGCGATCTCGGCTATCGGGGCTGCTGCATCATGTTCATCCATTCGTCGATCGCGCGTTACAAATCAAAGTCAGCGATGAGCAGGATGGAGATGTGTGCCGTGCGCCAATGTCGAACGGGACATTGGCATACGAGAAGATGCGACGTAGACAGAGACGATGCGTTCAGGGAGAAAGAGAGAGAGCGGGGGGGGGGAGGAGGGAAGAGAGAACACCATTATGCATGGTCGCATATGCGATGCGGCGCGGCGGCGACACGGCGACGTTTCGTGTTCAAGTGGACCAGGGCGTTCATTTGATATACAGCTAATTAGAGATCGAAATCGCGACTCGTCAGAGAGCGCGTTTCGCTTTGAAACGGGTAGCGGGAGAGGGAGGAGAGGGAGACGCCGTGTGTCGTATCCGTGAGGCTAATTTCTCGCGTGCGCGTATACGTGCGTGCGCGAATACGAGTAGACGTGCCATCGTCAAATATTGCGATTGTCCGAGTAACGAAGGAGAAAATTTTATTCATAGTGAAGATCACGCTCGAGTCAGGCTGCTCGTGAACGGGGAATACCCGAGCTCTAAATATATTTTTCCGTGAAAGCTTGAGTGACAGATATTTTTTATGCGATCTTACTTATGTAGGTGTATTAGCGTTTTTGTTCTTTATTTTCAACAGTTTTATAGTCTTGCTTTAAGCACGCACTGGTATTCCGGGAAATAAATACATTGAAGCAGAATTAATTGAAGATCGAAATTTTAGTTTGATCTCACGTGGGATGTACTAATAATTAGGCGAATGAAAGCTCTCTATTGTGTTGTTCATACCAATGCGTAACTGGATTACTATAGAATAATACATTTTATATGGAAAATTATCTATATCACTAATCTATCACGCTGTAAAGTTAAAATGAGATGCGAACTAAATTTGCACTCGTGGATACTGCTCGCGTTTACAAACTGCCGATAAGTTGATTTAGAGGCAACAGCAATAAACCAGTTTTTACTTGTTAAAACGTTCGCGATGTAGAAAATTGCAATGTTGTAATATTTTGCTAAACGTAACTTGCATTCTTTTTTACGATTGAATCAATTATCTAAAAATACTGCACTAACGATTAGATAGTTTACGTGACTCTTGTCTGTGCTTTGCAAATTGTTTATCTTGCATTTTAATATTTGCGGATATAACGAAAGCGTTTCAAATTAAGTCAGATTTCTGATAAGAATCGAATTCCTTGTGATGACAGTTTAAAATGCATCGCCCGCAACCTAAGCGATAAGCTTCTTTCGCACATACTCGCGCACATCCAATGGGAGACAGAATCGGATGATTGTGTTCAACGTTCACCCTTCAACTTGATATACAGCTAATTGGAGATCTGAATCTCGGAGCGTAGATCGTATCCCGGGGCGTGAGAGAGAGGAGCGCGTAGATGTACAAAACGTTTTGCGGTGTCGTGCGCGACAGCGTTTCTCAATGCTATCGTATTATAAAAGTTCTAGTCTACGTTACTTCTTTTTTTTTTTAATCTATAGAACACGTAGATATAAGAGAGAAACAAAATAAGACAAAACGATTCTTCCTCATACTTGTAGTGTGTTTGTTCCAAAGTGACACTTCTGGAACTACGCCAGATAGAAAGAGTTAACTTGTGTACTCGAGTTTTATCTCGGCTCTTTAACGCAACAGTTTCAAAACAGCAGCAGCGTCATTATGAATTTTTTTTTTAGTTTTTTTTTATTTTCCAAAAAGCTCTCGTAAAGTGAAGTCGGTATTGATCGCCGAAGCGTTAAGTTGAGAGACCCTGATGTATAGCATGCCGTGCGCCTCTGGATTTGCGTCTACGTGGGAGCGGGCACCTGCACTCTCGCGTAAAACACGTCTCTGCGATCCCTTCGACAAAAGACGGGAGACGGGATGGGAAAATAGAAAGGATCCGCTCTATCTAGCAAACTATAACTAAACCGCGCCCGCGTGGTTTTAGTGTACCGCTCTATAAATTATATATCATCCGCCGGACGCCATTCCGATGCCGCGTTTTCAGTAATACGTTATATTTCCGCTTGTCACCGACCGTGCTTGTACCTATACATCGCGAGCTGCTATTTCTTCTTCTGGCACATTGTTGCCATTTATTCTTTTCTCAAAGAATAATGCATAAAATTCGCGTCGCGACGTTCTATCGGATCAATTCTGAGCGTAAGGTAGAACAATATTAAATGGAGGAAAGTTTTGCATATATAATATAATATTTAATTTTTTAAGGTAATTTCTATGTGTAAATTTTGTATGTAAAAAAATTATAATATTATTATAACATATAGATAGTAGAAAACTTTACAAATATAATTTTATATATAAATACTAGGTAGTAAGTTATCAATATCTTGGAAATACGAGCTCACATTAATCAAATAATTTTATTTCTGCTTTGAAAGATGCTCCACAAACAGAACGAAACTTTAAAGAAGAACGCAAAGAATCACAAGTGATTTATCGGAAGGAAAGTAAAAATAAAAATAAAATATTCGGCTCGCTCTTGGTCGCCTTGAAAAAAAAATCTCGAATCTCGACCTCTTTGAAAATTTTTATCTTACAGTCGCGTTCATATTTTTCATTCTCTACCTGTCGAAATGTCAAAATTACGTCAAGTAAACGACTCGCAGTCCCATCATGCTCGACATGTTCACATCCAACATTTCTCTTCCGTTTTTCCTTTAAAACAGAGAGATATATACTTGGCTCGTTGCTATGACGCGAGACCCGTTTCGTACGACTGCACTTCGTTAAATCAACGAATCTACCGTACTGCGTAACCGAGTTAACGTATACTTTGCGTGTGTTTTATCAAAGTACTATATCCTGAGGAGCAGAGCAAGCTGAGGTATCGTATCGCGCGCTATCACTCGGAGTTATATAACTGACACAAATATTTCCTTCGATAACAGAGAATTTAATTAATTTGAAATGTGCGCAAATACCGATTTAGTATTTCGAAATTACCATAATAACCTGTTCTTGTATCGGCGACCTCACCGATAGAGTCTTGAAAGATGCTACTACTCGTATGAAAAGCGCATTTTCGATCTCGCAATTGGATTGCGCGTGAGTTGAAATTGGTACAAGTGCCGCTAATTGATTCAGCAATTAATCGCGTCGCGCGGAGCTGAGTGGACCGGCGGTGCGGCGGACTAATGCGTCCGTCGTGAATCAGTTTCGCGGTCGCAAGTTTCTCTCGCTCCGGTCGGTTCCGATATCGCGGTCGGCGATTTTATTATCTTCCCGGCGAACGAAAGTTGGAAAATCGCGCTGCGGCCGCAAGAAGGGGGAGAGGAAAACTTTCCTTTCGCGCGGCTTTGGCAAAAGAAATAGAATACGCGCGTTCGCCGGGCGGTGACTCGACTCGCCTCGACCGATGCGACGCGATGCGTAACTGGATCGGGACCTTATTGAGTTTCCGTACTTTCGGATTCCGCCTGCCGCCGACGGAACAACGACCATCCTGATGCGCGCGCGACCGGAGGCGGTGAATTTGCTTTTCAAATTTTCGTTCTTTTGCTCGCGGGCGGCCAACTACCGTAGCTGCGGATCAATGGGTTTCCAATTTAGCATTAGTTTCACATCTTACTGCACCTCGCGCTGAGAACACGTTCCTCCGCGTCGCCGCTTTTCTCCATCCATGAGACTTTGTTGGATGAAAATATTAAAGAATTACGTATTCTTTGAATAAGAAAAAGTATGACGTTTTGCAAATTTATTTTTTCTGCACATACATGTACAGTTAAATAAATAAAACGTAGTTCAAATTATTTATATCATTATAAAAAATTATAATATTTATCGCAGAAATCAAGAATTGCATGTATTCTATATTTTACATATTTATTAACTATCTTTACGAATAATTTTCAAAATTGTGAGTCTCTCTCTCTCTCGGCGCACCATATTGATTGACGGAGCTATCAGTTTCTCGATGTCCTATAGCCGATCGAAATGGGATTCCGGTTTAATGCTAGCTTCGAATGCCGAGCCCCAAACGGACAATATTGCAATTAGGCTCGTGACAGTCGATCGTATGTCAGTACGTCCCCCGTTGCGAGCGTGTAACACGCGAGGCACGCCTCGCGAGTCTGATTTAGGCAATTTAGATCGCCGCAGTTGCGTACTCTGCAGCCTTTCAGCTTGTCACTTCTTGCCCTGATGAAATGGCGAAATCGTCGGCGTGTCTCTCGATCGGTTTTGCCCGCCAGCGATATGAAACAACGACGACGATGGCGACGATGGAAAATCCAAGACCCGGGAAAACTTTCGAGGAACGCAACTAACGAACAAACTTCGCTGTGTAGCCCGTCGTCGTCGCGAGACCTCGACGAGAGTCGAGAGATTTCATAAATGATTTATATAACGAAACGAGTACGCGTCAGTACGGAGTCGATAAACCGAGTATTAATTAAATGCACGATGATGACACGCTGAAATCTTTGAGCATCTCGACTAGTTTTGCGCTCTTTGAAAGTTTGTAAGATAAACGGAAAGATACTTTAGGTTATTTCTGATTACGTAAATTTGTGAATTTCATCAAATGCTATTTGATGAAATTTCTGTAAAAGGTTTGAGAGAGAAAACCGACCGATACACTTCATTGGTTTTTAATTTTTAGTTAACCAAATAGAACGAAGGAGATGGGCGTCAATATTTAGCTATGTTTGATGATATTAAAAAAATTGCTTAAAAATATTTTTGAAAAAACAGAAGGTATAAGTAAAAACGCATTTTGCAACGTGATAAAAGTAATCCTCGCTTAGGACATTTTCAAAGCTACGCCCGAGAGATAAAGTATGATGATTTTTCATCCGCGAAGATATCGTAATACAAACATTAGCAAAATCTCTGTTGCTTCTTCCGGGGGGGGCTTATCTACCTGCTCCCGCGCCGCGCCAAGCCGAAACAAAATATAACTATCCCGCGAGTCTCGCGCTTCTCGTTGCCCGCCTTAAAGCGCCGTAGAATCACCAAGGCGTTACACTCCGCGAAAACTCTTGCGGTGACGACAAGGGGAAACAAGAAGCGTGGAAAGTTATCTCGAAGTGCGCCGTCCCGGGAGAAAGTGGGAGCTGCTGCTCATCGTGGTTGAGTAGCGACTTGGGGGACTCGACTAGAGAGATTCTCAGAGAGCGAGGTGATAGCCTGCGCGAGAGGGTAACTTGCGAGAAGGGAGATCACGCGTCCTCGCGAAAGACGGAAAAACTTTGGGATGAAAATTGACGGCCGCCGACGAAAACATGTGAGAGCGCTGGTAGGGGTCTTAACACCTGCCTTTTCGTGCCGTAATAAGGTCGCTCGTCTTAAAGCGGTCGCGCATGGGCCGCCTAAACGAATTAAAAGTACGAAGGAGTTCTTCCTCCTTTCGTCCCTTCGTTTCTCTTCGGTCTCCTTCCCGCCGTCTTCATCGTTGTCGACGCGAAGCGCTGGGAAAGTTGCTTGGCTACGTCTGCCGTATTGAAGTTTTTTACATCCGCCGAGATAATCTGGCTTAATTAATTTAATTCCGGTAAAGAAGAGAAAGGGGAGGGCTACGACCTTCTGCCCTGTCCTCTTTCCCCTCCCCCTCCCCCTCCTTCTTGCTTCATTATTGTCGTCCCTTTCTCCCGGAGGACTCTCTCCCACAGCGAGGAATATTTTATTGTGCGAAAACGATTTTATGAGACGGCTGCACGACGTAACGGTTGTACTTGGAGACCTTCGTTTGTCGCAAGGATGCGCGAAGAGCGGGGTGATTTAGACGATTTTTCTTTGCCTCGTCACGAGTTTACGTGAGACTGTATATGCCGAGGGATTCAATTTAACACAGAGGGATTACGATCAATCGAGAATTCTTACAATATCTGAAAATTAATATCGCTAGCGGCGGAAATCGCAATAGCATGTATATAGTTTTTTATTGCAGCGCGCCAGATGGAAGTAGACAATTAAAATTACGTTGAAGGCACGAACAAATATCGGACATCGATATATCGGAACCTCCGTTTTAATTGTTTTATAACATATAATGTCTTCATTTTTGTCTCCTGTCAAAGTTGATCCGCTTTGACAATATTTCCACGATAATCCCACACATGTCAATATAGCGCATATTTTGCCAATACATCGCATGTGCTTATTTCGCGTGTGCTATTTTCAGGCCGAGAAAATACAATTTTTTTTCATATCTGGTGATTTATTTCTCGTTATACTTATGTTTCCTATTTTTTTCCATCGAAATAAGATCACATCTGGTCTGTATTTTTTCAGCGTTTTCTCGTTTACATACTAATTTTCCTGGCCGATGCTGTACTTTTTTGATTGAGCGTATTATTTTCACACCTTGCATTTCTGTTTTGCGAAGCGCTTTCATTTGAAGCTTGAATTTTTCCTTCGTTCATATTATATCATTTATTATTCCGGATCGTAGCGGTGACGCGAGTTACAGAGAGAAGAGAGGAGACGGGTGACGGGAAGGTGAGCGCAGGGATGGATTTTGCACCCTGTATATTACACGTTCACATCCCGTCATATTATAACGGCACGGTAAAAGGCGTTATACGAGCGCGAAAAATTCCTCTCCTTCGTACGCTCCGCATACTCCGCATTGTGCGTGAGTCACATACATGGGGTTCGGCAGTAACAGGTGTGAAAAGTTCATAAAAGCGAGTCACGCGTTATATACGCAGGCGGAGAGTGCGAGTGTCTCGTATACTAATAATAATAAAACATCGATAAGGAACCGTCGATTCGGCGGCGGTCTACGTCAGCGCCTACCTTCACTATCTACCCGAAGAAAAAGCTCGCAATTATAAGTCCTGATTAATTCACGTTTTTATCGTTTCATCGAGCATTTATGATGGATGAAGTTTTTGAGCGAGTCCACGGACGTATGGTACAATAAATCATGCAGTATCGGAGTATATATGCGCTCAGTTGTTACATAGGGTGTATGTATTTTCGTCGATATTTGCTTTTGCGTCAGAAAAAATAATAGCAAAAAATAAAGCCACATGCGTACCTTCGCACTACGTTAACAGAAATTTATTTGCACATGCACAACAATAATTACGAGGTACAAAACTAGAATATGCGATTTCTGCCTTCATTATTCGGGCCGGGTGTAAATCTCGAAAATTATCCGGTATTTCTAAATAGAATTTTCTAGTGCATTTATTACTCTTTTTAGTATACTCTGCGGTTTACAGCTTAAATTTTATTAGTTCCTATCGATTTATCTCTGATTAACGAATTAACCGGTGCGCATTTAATCGCTGAAAACCGCACGAAAGGCGCGTGTAGATGTTCAAATAATGGTACCCAAGCCGCAATAGCGTTTCCTCTCGTGCGCGAGGAGAAACAGGATAGATCGAAAGCGGGTCGGGTCGCCCATGGGCGAGGACGATGATGAACGGGAGGGTCAGAATGCGAGAGGAGGAACGGGCGGACGGGGTAATGCGATTCTCGCGTGAGAAGCGAGAGCGAGGGTGCCAAGGACGCGCGCTCTAGGAAGATCGTGAGATCGGAGAGGAGGAAGGAGACTTCGGGAAGGTCTCTCCTGATCTTCCTGGTCCCGGTTTCCCCGAGAGAGGACGAGAGTTTCGAGATGTCCCCGTTGCTGCCACCCTCCCCTTGCGGGCCGGCGGCGATTTGTCAGCCAGGCGAATACACGACGAGAGATAACGGGCGAAGTTTCACAGACGCTCCGGACGCACGGCCACGGACTCTCTCGCGGTTGACAAATGCGCGACCGTCGCCAGTGCGCTTTCGTAGAGCGTTTTGCATGCGTACAAATGGCGATCGCGACACACGGGGGAGAGCGGGAGGACACGCGCGCGGTATGATAAGCGCGCCATCGGGGAACGGGGGGGATGATCCGGGATTCGCCGCGGTTACTGCGGAGGAACTTTGACGAATGAGTCTAGGCGAATACGTAACGTTGGCATTTTTATCGCGGAGGCAATCTCTTTAATTATGTCGCGAATACTCGAGCTATCTTTTGTGTCCATTTGGGAGGTCTGCGGCTATTGGTGACGTTCCTGCAACATCGTTAAAATTGACAGTGGAAAAATTTAAAAATTCGCAACGTTATTACGTAAACAATGAGAGATGAACGTTAAAATTTAATATCATCATAATTTGATTATAAATGGATAGGATTTGCGATATTCTTATACATGAATTTTATCATTATCATGATTATATAAGGCGGATGAGTTATTGAAGCGGAAAGCATGCAAGCTATATGAATCAATGAAATAACATCCGTACTAATACGCATAATGCGCGACATTGTGAAGCGATATATATACAATGCGATGGCCAGCGAAAATATTTATGATTAAAGAGCGTATTTTAATAAACGCCCACGTCAATTAGCGCAACACTCCGGTTTAATGAATGTGTTTCTGTAATTACGCGAGTAATACGTATTATTGATGCGGGACGAATATTTTGCGCGCGGGAAACGTAGACAACAAATTGAAGAATCGAAAGGCAAGAGCGTGTTGAAAAACATGATACGGGATTAATATCCTCAAACTCATGAATAAAACGGAAATACTGGCGCATATTATATCAATAGCAGCCCGGGCGCTGCGTCTGTGCGGGTATTTACAAACCTATCGCTCCCGGCATCGATTGTTTGCGAATGCGGGCGCGGTTCGTGTTTGCGAGACTCTAACGGTGCAGTCAAATAACACGCTAATTATTCACGGGAAATTATTGTGCGGAAAGATGCGGCGTGTGGATGTGGAGATGCTATCTTAAAATGCAAGTGTCGTTGTCCTCTTCTCCCGCGCGCGAACGCGAGGAAAACGCGGGCGACTCGTCGGGGGCGGCGACGAGGGCCGTCCGCTGATTACGACGATGACAAACGACAGCGCGTGGGAATTACGAAATGAAGGTTTAATAAGGTATGAGCCGGATCGGGACCCGCCGGCCATCGTCGCCGCCACCACCGCCGCCGCCGCCGCCACCACGTTCCCTGCAGTAATTAACAAATCCAATTTTAATCGACGGTTCAATTCACGCTGCGCCCTGCCGGTCGGAAACGCACCGCGCTGTTCCGTACATGCAATCGTCATATCAGCGCGTAAAACTGATTAGCGGTTCCCCTCGCGACGCAATTATCTCGCGCTGCGCCGGACGGCTCGTTCTCATTTTGTCGCTCGTAGTAAACGAAATAAGCGCGCAAACAAAATAAATTCCTTTGTCCGCAATCTACGCTTTTAGTCCGGCGCACCGGAAACTCGGCTGATGGTAATTAAAGCTGTCTATCGATTAGGCTGTTTGCGTACTTCTAATTTGCATCAGTCATGATTATACGCACGAGTGATGTATACTAAAATATATTTTTTAAATGTAATAAATTAGAAAGCAAATTAAGATGGTCAAAGGGAGGAAAATATGTCGCGTTTGTTATATTCGTTGGCCAGTATTAAAAGTAAAATATTTTATAATTTAATGAAAGAAAAGGGTTGCTTTTATTTCTATTAATTAAAGAATTGCAAAGATACCTGCCGAGATGAAAAAGGATCCTTGCAGACGTTGTTGTTGCGCCTTGATCGCGTGGAAAAAATGCGAAAAATTATAATCTAAAGAAGAAAAAATGATAGCAACGCGGTATTCAATTCGTTTTATCGGTGTTGTGAAATTCTAATTAAAAATCTCGGAGAGGAATACCATTTTTATCTCACCCATATTTCGCATTCCCCGTACAAAAGGAAAACTCGAGGCCGCGGTATCGCGATTTCCACGCGTCGTCCCCGAAAATCGCGATGCGAATTGGAACATCGTATCTCGCCCGCATCTGAATTTCCTGTGTGCGCACACGTTGGCGTTCCATGTACCGTTCGAAAAGGGCTCAATCGAAAAATCGGCAGTAACGCTCGAAACGACGTAGGCAAAGCGCACCACGCCGCACGATTGCCGGGATTGTAAAACAAAGCGCAGCATGCAACACAGCAGTGCAAGCATGCAGGTGCGAACGTTGATCGCGAATATTTCCGCGTTTTTTGTATACCCGCGTTCGTGTATGTGAACACGCGAGCGTGTACACGTTAAGTCCGCGTTGCATAAAACAATACATAAAACCCTGCCTACGTATAATGCGCGAAAATGATTTAGTAATGGCTGCTTTTTATCTCTCTCCTTTTTTATTATTTGCTTTAAATCCAGAAAATAATATAAAATTAAAGTTTTATTTTTTCCTCAAATGCTGCATTAATGGATACATGGTTTTATCAACGTTATATACTAACGTTTATATGCCAATGAAATATGGGCGAAATAAAAATCTGCATTCTCTCATTCTCTCTTCGTTTCCCGTATTTATTATTTATTATGTTTTAAAATATTGGACTCTCTTGAAATATTGACAATAAGGTCATTTCGACAGTAACGTGCAATCGTAATGTGGTTTCACTTGCGAGCGTATACACGGTGACCGCTTTAATAGGGCACAAAGACGGATTAGCGCATGTGGCATTCTAGGCGTCACATGCGCATACGTGTAATTGTAGTCACGCATTAGTTGACTGACGCATCGATATATTTATGGTTTATTACAGTGCGTTTACAGGGCGGAATTACAGTTGGCGCTCGTTTTAATGGATGTCGAGATTGCGACGCCGCGCCGTGCGGCACTGCGCTCGTAATTTCGCATCGGTTCTGTAAATTATTAAATTCGATCGATTTAACTGTTGTCAGAACGTGGGCTCGGACACTAAGGCTACGTTATGCTCTATTAAGGTATGATCGATTATGGTTTGCGGCCACGTTGGCGACCGATCACGAACGGAGCAGGCTAGATTCGCCAATTGTGGTTAGATTCGATCAAATGTACAATCACGCCTACTGTTCTTCAACGTAAACAGTACAACAATTTACACCCATTATTTTATTACAATGACAAAGAACGAATTTTTCTTTTCAAATTAATTAAATATCAAAAAGCCCGCGTAAAGATTTCAAATTTGATATATGAGATTGGCAAACGAGAGAAAAGATTTTATAAAGTTTTAACGATATATAATTTTCTAGAAATAATATTTAAAATCAGTTTTGTATAAATATCCGCTAAATATATTTTACAGAGCGCCACGTCTCCCGGCGCGAGTAACGATGGCCTCACGAAACAACAGCTGGAGCTCATCCAGCAGATTATGCAGCAAACGCAACAACAGCAACAGCAGACTACCACGCAACAGCAACAACAACAGCAGCAGCAGCAGCAGCAACGGACTGCAACCCCGTCGGCAGCAGTAGCTGTACAAATACAAAAGACACAAAAACCGTCCATCAAATCCACTGCGTCGCCCGGCAATATTTCCAACAATTCCGTAAACGGAAATGCGACCAGCAATGCGAGATCGAGTCCCAAGCCAAAGATTTGGAATCACTCGCAGGTAAGTGTAACATCGGAAAATATTTCAGACATATTTTTTAATTTCTCAATATAGAGGTTTTTTTTTTTGTTTTTTTGTTTTGTTTTGTTTACGAGTATAATATCGAAGTTTGCATTGAACGCTGCAATCAATTATTGATAAGACGATAAATGAGAAATAATTGTACATACTCTTTTTGATTGTAATACAAAAAGAGAATTCGAGATCATTATTATTAGCGTTGTAATGAATATAAAGTGTAATTATATATTAGACAAAGAAACTGTTAATTTTTATCTTAATGTAATACTTCTGCGAAATAAGTATAAAGTGGTAAAATTAAAAATCATCTATTAGAAATAAGACCGAGAGATACATCCTCGATGCAGAATAAGACAGGAACGATTAACTTTTAATCGTTATTAGTATTAATTGTTTATTTCTACGTGTCAAATTAAGCCGTCTCAGTTATATCGATTGAAACGAGTGTCGATGAATATCACGTTGCATTGGATCGCGTACATCCATGATTTTATTATGTGTCGCGTAACGAGATCCCGAGATAGCGCCGAAAGCAATAAACCCCGCAGTACCTCCAGACTGCTTTCTGTTGAAAGGGCCCTTCTTCCGCATTAGGGGGCGGAAGTATTACCGGGCGCACCCAAGATCCCGTGTACACGGCTCGTTGGAACTCGCCGCGGTAATCTTTTGTGCGGCGAATACACCGCAAATCGCATTACGTATCGCGGCCGGGGCGGATACCATCCCGGTACTCCCGTAATCCCGCCAACGAGGACTCGTCGAATATTATACGGGAACGCGAAACAGCGAGATATCGCGCGCGTGACCCTTTGTGCGGGATCCTGTTCATTTTCTCGTTGAGAAGCACGAAGCACAATCGGATGAAACGATAGGCAGACGCGGTATCCCGCGTGTATATCGTTATAAATTAAAAAAGTTTGAAACAATTGTGGTATGAGAAAAAAAAATTACTTTCGGTTCAGACCAGGGAAGGGGAGGCATTGAAATAATTTGTATATCGATTTTATTAGAGCCGGTAACGGTAATATTTTCACAAAGGTATATTTTTACCATGATTTTTCCGTCGAATTGAATTGATCGCCCTGCTCTTTCACGGGGTAAATCCCGCGCGCGATGTTAAAATAGCGGTCGAGCCGGTTTCGCGAACGAGTCTTCGGCAGCCGTTCAGGAACGAAACATTCGCCAGCGCAGAGAATTAAATTCATCATCGAGAACCACGTAGCGTGTCTTAATCCGGTCCCGCCGTTGAATCGCGCGATGCTCGCTTGATAAAATTGCGCGAATCGCTAATTGGTCTCACTAGTTTTCCTTTATATATCCCTATCCTTCCGGCCGTCCGAATCTTCGGCGATCAAAAGGACGACGTCGCCATGAAAGGGGCCTTTGAGCAGATCCCTTCACGGTTCGGCGCATCGAACGCTGCAGAATTTTCTTTTGACGTCCTTGTCGTCCGTCGGAGAAAGGCGCGTGATTAGCGTGGAGAATCGTAGCCGGAAGTCCAGTCGAATATCTCGCTTTCGACAAGTCGCGACGAAGCCCAATGTGTCTCGTTTAAAGCGAAAATGTTACAAAACAGCGTCGTCTCGCTGAACTTGTTAAATTATGACTACTTGTTTTCATGTTACAATTAACGTCTGAAAAAGTTTCTTTCCTGGAGTTCTCTTTCGTTATTTTTGAGTGTCTATGTGAACGAAGCAATTGTGTAGTTCGCCATCAAGTGTTGATATTAGGAATATTAATTGGCGAGTTTCCGAATGCGTCGAATGTTGGCGCAAGAAACTCGTCTCTCCAATGTTCAAACATATCAACCGTATGTCCAACGCGTCAGCTGCATCGACCTGGTGTGATTGAATTCTCCTGTCTGTGAACCGTTTACATTTGCCATTATTGAATCGCATAAAAGATACGATCGTAGTACACGTAGTACGGAGTTGTACTTCGAGAGTTGTACTTAAACCCTCACCTGCTGAAACTCGGACGTTCAAACTACGTGCAACGGATTAAGATACAATCACATGTACGTTTCGCGGTGACAATGGATAATTGGAATATTTTAATTGCCGATTGAATCAATCGATAACTATAAGATTACTTTATTAACGACTAAATTGTTACATTAACGATTGGATGGGCAAATCTAATAACCGTGTTGGCGGTTAATGACTGTATAGTTCACTGTATAGCTTAGAATTACGTACTGCAGGGCTCTGTAATTACGCTCATCGGCCGCCGTTCATCGATCGCCGCGTTCGACGCAAGAAAACGTACGCGCAGTTCATCATCGAAGATTTCCCGCTCGCCTGTATTTCAACGCGTTTTTCCGCGACGGGACCGGCCGCCAACACCCCCGGTGACACCTCTCTCCGCCACCTAACTTCATTACGTTAATGGCATAATAACCATTGCGAGCGACCCGAAGAGCTTATGCGCCGGAACGTCGATGTCCCTAAACACAGCAAGAAGTGAGCGAGCAGTAAAATCGATCCGATCTCCATTAATATGTATGAGGTCTTCGCCAATGGACGCGAAAGGAGGGGAGGGGAGGGGGGAAGTGGTCGGGATGAGAGCAGGGAAACTGGGGATTCGTACTCTTCTTGTGCCATCTCCCTCCTCCCGCGTCTTGCCATCTCGACGCCGAACTGCGGGCGATCGCGAAACGCTCTCGGAAACTGTCGTAATTGCTTAGGAACTCGAGGACGAACGGATTCTTCGGGATCTACGCCGCGATGAAAGAGAGCGGAGGGTGGAGGGGAGGGAGGACGGAAAGGACTATCTTGCATATAGAGCGAACTCGGCAAACTCGATTTAATTGCGATCCCTTATACAATTGCGTTATGATCGCGAGCGTTAGCGTGGCCCGAGCGCACAATGAAAATGCCGCGTGTATGCCGAATTCGAGATATATCGCGCTTAGAAGTTCACGTTAGTTCCTATCTGCATATTTATTGAAGACGCGCATTACACGCGGCCCCGCTGTGTACGTCAGTGTGTCTACGCGAGGGATGAGAAAGTTATTCGTCGCCGGTAATGCAAGACAGACATTAAAGACGGGGGCGCAAAGTGCGCCGTTAAATTATATTTAGCCTCCTTGTGTGTCACTTTGATATCGTAAACACGTCCGGGCCATTATCCGCCAGCTTTATATTGCAGCACGGGAATATTCATCGTATTTCCTTGTATATTTATGATCCGTTACGCGTTACCTAGACAGTCCGGCTGCAAATATACCCGCAAGCAGATCCGCGAGGCTGTATCGGGCTGTATCATCCACAGGAGCAACGACATTTTGTCGTCACGCCGTCTTACTGCCGCCCTTGTTCGGCGACGAGACGTCTATTTTTTATTACGCGCGAAGAGAGGCGGTGAACGCAGTCACAACTTGCACACATAGTCACAATGACTTACATCTCGGCTTACTCCCCGGTGCTGTTACCCGCGGCTTACTTCCCTCGCTAACGGGTATTCACTCGTAACGCGGATTTGCGTTACGAATATCGATGACGACCGTATTTGCGAGAGCGGCGCGATACGGCGACGCACCGCGTATTCGCGCGTAACGCATTCCGAGCACGCGTATAATTTGCGCCCTTTCTTCGCGAAATACATGTACGGAAATACATGTCGCGATTACGGGGAACTCGACTACGCGGTGATTCGATTATATTTAGCCTTCTTATGCCGCTACGGATATCGTAAACATGCTCGCCAGCTCGCCGCACTAAATTCACCTGCACGTCCCATCACGTCTCGCGATAGCGCCGTCCGGAAGAGGGTCAAACGCGCGATTACCTCAGATTTATTATGTTTTCGCTGCGTGCGGTACGCGCGCGCGGCGGACGGAAGACGTCGCTGGGTTGAACGTGGTGGTTCTCTCGACAGCATGACGCGGACGCAACACCGAGGGTCCTCTTAGTCATCTGGCAGTCGCGAAATAGTGCGATTTCGTGTACACGATCGCTTTGGCATAGAGCACACTCGAGTGCTACGTCGTGTTACGTTAAGTTTACAACGACGTTGCGGCTACATCAGGATTCCTTTTACGAGCATCTATTTAACTGTATTATAAAGATAAGAATAATTAATATAAACCGTAAGCGAGTTAATAATGTTAAATGAACATTTATAATGCACGATTAAGAAAAATGTCTGAATAACCGAACAATATTTTGATTCTTGTAAAGATTCATGATATAAAATAATCTAATTGTGTAATTGGAATAACTTATATAAACATATTAAATATGATATGTTATTGCTCACTCTACGTATAAAAATACGAAAGGTATATTTTTAAATTATTTCGCGTAAGTATCCGATATAAGGACATGTTCGATTACTGAGACATTCATCTTATAAGATAATACGAGTATAATGATATATTCAATATAGAATACATCATTATTCTTCAGTGTTAATAATGAGATGCCTTTTTGTCGACTTTATTTTTTATCTATTTTATATGTACCCCCTTTTTCTATTTATTTATTTATTTATTTATTGCTAAGAATATTGATATAACTTGACAGGTAACAGTCAATCAAGTATGTGTCAACTACATTTGATATTTTACGTGTTTTTCAAGCCGTGTAGCACTAAATGTGATGTGTTTCTCAGATGCGATATATCCGGCGATATCAAACCGGTACGACGTCATAACTGTATAACTGCCGAGTTATAACCCTGGCCTCGAGCTTCTCTCTCTCTCTCTCTCGGTTGGTACTTGTTACTTACGTAAATATTCACATAACATGTTCTGGAGACTCTGGTTCATTACGTTTACGAGATGACACGCATATTAAATGCAAGCATATTAAACGCGGCGTGCATTCATATTAGTTTAGCGTGGCTGAAGTGTCAAATATGTGACACTGATTCTCCGAATAAACGGAAGTACGGGACGCTCGCGAAACGGGCAACCGAAAATTTCTACAGCGTGTATTTATCATCTTTAGCTAAAGTTTTGCAAAGAAAAATCTAGAGAAAGAATTCTTGATTTCAACAACAACTAAAAGGAACAAGAGTAACTGCCGGGATCGATAAATGTCGTTAATATGTATGGACTCTCTGCCAACTCTTTTCGGTGGAGGTTTCGAGTTGTATCGAGGCAAAAGTTTTCCCTTCCAAATAAATTATCAACTATAATAATGAATAAAGCGCGCGAACCGGTTGACGAAGATATTATATCGCATCGTGTATCCGCACAAAGACGACTCGTAATAAACTTGGCGGGCGAATCTACGCGACCATGTGTTCTGATCGTAAAAAGAAGTTTGTCCCCTTAACAAGGAGTCTTGAAATTAATATGATACGATATATCCTCCGACGCTTAACGATAATCGACAAAATGTAATGAGCAGCGATCTGCATCGAGCGCGGAAACTTTGCAAAGTGTCTCGCGTTTTATAGGTGGCTTCGAAATGGGCGAGTCCTGCTAATATTAAATTCCGACGCTATTATGTTTGACAGGAATTCGGTTTGATTTACGGCAACGCATTCATCATACCATTGAAAGGAAAATACAGTAACAGTAGTTACGCCAGGTAGTTACACTGGAGTGTAACGGTAACGATAGTGTTACGTCTCGGTGCCTTCACTGTGGTGTAAGTAATTTAACAGGTAACTCTGGAATGATGTAATCTGTATCTTCGCGAAATTGTGGTTGGCGGAAGTCTAAAAGTTGAGCTCCTCAATTATTAAAGATCGTTGGTACGCCGCTCGTTTGTTCCGCGGGCGGTCGTGATATAGTCGAGTTGGCGTTATACTTAAGTGAAAGTTGGAAATGTTTCGTTAACCCTTAAATGAAATTTTTACACTTCTCGAAGTCGTTAGATGAACAAGAAGCTATTTTAATCCTTTTCTTCACATATATTTAATACGTTTTTAATTTCTTTCTTGCATTGCAAATTCAAATGCGAAAGAAAAATATAAAGAAAGCAGCGGTGATTAAATTAGTAGAAATAACATTAGAGCGTATAATTTTTTTTTCATGTATATTACATCCAATATGGATTACAAAATCGTATAAAGTTATTGAAATGGGAGGCAAGCGAAAAAATATCGTAAAATCAAATCTGTGTCAAATTGGAAGTTGAGTTTAAAAGTCGCCGTGCCGCGTTACTTTACGCGGCGAAGAAGTAGGACGAAAAACGCATTGTTACGATCCTTCATTTCGCCAGGGTGAATTTACATTCGCTATTTACAACGCGTCGCGTCGTCCGAATTGAATTAGAATTTCAAAGCGGAGCGAGGACCGCGCGGAATTTGTTCGCGAAGGTGTAGAGTCGTCGTCGTCGCCGTCGCCGTCGTTGTCGGACGGGACGACTACGAGTAACTCCTTTCTCCCCCGAGAGAAAAGATATTTGGTCGGCTGAGCAAAACACGCACGTTTTACGTGGTTGCGCAAATAAGAATTACGGCCGGTCGTTACTGCCGTTGAAGCTGAGGCGCGCGTACAAATACCAACGCGAATAAACCGCTCGCCCGGGTCGGGCGAATGAGAAGAACCACCCCCCGGTTCTCTTTTCCCTCTCCCCCTCCCCTCGGTCCTCAATTCTCGCCGCTGTCGCGGTCGTTTGCGCTATCGTAAGTTTATCGTCGTTGGTTGCAGGTTACTATCCTCCGTCTGCTCTACCTCCCCCAAAGGACGCTGGCAGCGGCGACGGCGGCAACACAACGGGCTCACCCCTTTATACGACACGATAGTTTCATCGCGAAACTGCCGCCGTTCGCATCTGTCGCCTTTCCCATTACCGCGCAAGCATACACACCGGCCCATTTCCCGCCGGTAAACTCAAGTGCGCTCTCAATTCGCCCAACCCCGGTGTTTCTCTTTTACCACCCGGCGCGCGGTGGCGGCCCTTTTCTTCCGCGAGCACGCGCGCTACAACAACCGCGGCTTATCGCCGTGATTAAACGAAACGAATTACCTACCCGGCTTTAATCGACCGTTACGAAGAGGCGCCGCGGCCGTTCGCTGCCGAGCTCGTATCTGACAATGTTGTTGTTGATTAGATGTGAGCTCTTGGAGGAGTTCATTCAAAACGATGGAGAGATTCGAACGGTAAATTTAATCATGCAATTGTTGAGAATTGAGAACAGTATGTATGTACTGAAGAAATGTAAAATAATATACAAGGGGTTGACATTAGCGTTTACAGATTACGTATTTATATTCTTTTCGAGGTACCGTTTAAAAAGCTGTTTAAGAGGAACTAAATTTGTGGACGGCTCGCGCCACGTTTGTGCATTTCACGCGCGTTCTAAAACTCAAGTGAAACATCGCGGAGAATGCACGAAAATTCCTGAAATGGCATCGCACGTGGCGTTATATTCCGGCGAAGAATTCACGAGAAATATTTATCTAGCGAGCTGGGGCGCGTCGTCCGCGGAGATGTTGGTACCCTCGTCAAATATTACACGGCCGCCCGTAGCGTTCGCGCACCGCCGCCGTTTCCATTAATAAACGCAAGAGAGTCGCGGAGATAAATTTTAGCGCGGCGTAACACAAAACCGAGCGATGCCGCGCGGCCTTTGCCGCCGTAATACAGAAAGAGACGGTACGAGCGAGAGGGAAAGAGAGGACGCTCGCTACCGGGTGCTTTTCATAAAATATGACTGCTTTAATAAATCCCGCGCGATGTTGCGACGGGGCCCAAGACAAGGTCCGAGACAAGGTGCGCCGGTTCTTTCTCGGGAGAGAAGCCAAGAAAGAGAAAGGGAGAGAGGGAGGGAGGGAGGGAGAGTGACGTTCCTCACGGCGGAAGTAAAAATTCAATGCCCCGTTTAAATAACCCATCATCAACGGCGTCTTCCGTCCGGTCGCTTCGCAGGGGTCGGACATGCTCCCCCTTCCCCCCCCCCGTGTCTTCCCCTGGACCACCATTCGTAAGGATAAGGCGGGAAAGCAAGGGAGAGGGGAGGGGAGGGAAGAGAAGCAGGTCCCGAAAATCCTCAGGGGTGCGATCGCTAGGCGCGCTTTCCACAACGTATCTTCCCACCGTTGAACCCGTTCGACCGGTGTCACGTCCACCCCGTTACACGAAAGAATTTCCAGCGGCCCTTCCGCTCCTAAAGAGACCCCCAGCGAATCGACGAGGGGACCCCCAGCGTGTGCCCCGGCGCATCTCTCGACCCCCCCGGCGACTGACACGTTCGCCAATGACGACCGAGCGATTCGAAAAATTTCGCTTTCCGGACCAATCGGCACCGGGTCGCGCGCCCGATCACGATCATCCTCGTGTCTCTTTCCTCGCGTACGTTGGAACATCTTCTTGACGGCCTTGAAAAATCACAGGCACGTGCGGCCTCCTTCCCGTGTTCCAAATTTTATTGTTGGTTTTATGTACCGGTCGATCCCGGTCGATCGGGACGAGCAGCTGCCTGTTGGCCACGTTTCGCGCCTTTTTCGCGCGTCGCCTCCTTTCCTTTCTTTCCATTCTTTCGGTTTTCTTTCCTCGCCGCACTCGCCTCTCTTCCTCATGGCTTCTCGTCCGTCTGTTTGGTTGGCGCGCGTGTGCTACGATGGCCACGACAACCCCGGGGTCGTGAAACATTGCGTGAGGGACTTTTTAAAGGGACACGGCGCTTCCTGACTCGCGTCCTTCCGTTGTTCCTTCCGCGATTCGCCGGCACGGGGGATTTAAATTTTAAACCATACTGAAAATGCTAATGCGCCCGACACCGCGGCGACCTCGTTCCTTTTCCTGTCTCCGGGTCAAGAAAAACCGTTGCCGTTTATCTTGCCTTTAGATGACATACCCGTATCTTGTCAGGCAGGAATCATCATTTCTCTAACAGATTCGGACAGTGAACTGTCTAGGCTTACGAGTCAGAATCTATATACACGAGTTGATGTATATTTTTAAATGACCCATGTGCTACAATCCAATTTTATTGAATTAGGGCAGTTTTATTGGCGAACGGATGTCCTTCCTTAATTTTTTTTTCCATTTATCTCTAAGCTGCTACCGATATCGTAATTCAAGATAACCATTTTTACATTTTCGTTAAATTAGTTTCCACATCAGAGATGCATCGTCGTTGTCATCGTTGTCCCTTCGGTATTTTCTTTTTAAGTCTCTCGCACCATAAATATTGCTTCCGAGTTCGAAGTGGCGATATTACAACGACGAGACATTCCTACCTAGATTAATTAATAATGTATATACGGTGCCGGGCGAATTTTCCCCGGCGTGCAGAATTCTTCGATCGACCCTCGCCGGGGGACGCCGCGTACACGCGGCAGGATCGTTAATAGAAGATGTAATTGGAAAATACTTGGCGCGCCTCCGTTCAATTCACCACCGTGTTTGCTCGCGATACGCGACGAACCGAGTTATCGCAAGAATCCTGCTTCTATCGGCGCTATAATCCCGCGGCACGGTATATAAACTTTATTCTGCCGGGCCAACGATGTTGCTACGCGCTTTTACGTCGCCTCCGCCACCCGAGGAAGACGATCGATGGTCCGGATCTTAGTGAAATTTCATCGCCGCCTATAGAGCGGACGCGAGGAAGGTGTACAATAGAGAAGATGTTGTACTTTCTCCTAGGAGGAAAATACGATCGCCTGTAATCAGAATATCAAAGTAATGGAATGCACCAGAATGGAAACGATATCGCGCATGTAAAATTATAACGAAGGGGGAGAATATAAATTTACGTATTTAAAATTATGTAATAATTAATAAAGAGTGTATTGATAGTTATATTGATAGTTCTAATAATTTTCTGACGTTCAACTTAAGGTTCTATATAAAAATGATTTTATGTATTATTTAATTTAAAGAACGTTTGAGTTGAAATTTTGACTGAATTTTTTATGACCTTTTAATTAGAGATAATTTATAAAATTTACAGAGCAACAGTGAGAATTTGTTCTCGCGCTTTGATTCCGGAAGAAATTTAGTATCTAAGATTTTTTTTCACATCTTCAAAATGATATAAGCACCAAGGAAAATATTATACCTCGCCTCGGATATATGCAATCGTGTAACAATAATAATTCGTCAGATATCCATACGTCAATAATTTGACTCACGCACATTTGGCACACGGCACAGGCGCATTGAATATTATCGCAACCATTTTCCATGATACGGAGTACTTTATTCCCTGCTCGATATAAGCGGCTTACTGGTTTTCATTAATTAGACCTCCGAATCACAAACTTTAGCGGTGGTTGAATCATTTCGTCGTCTTGAGACATCGTCATTCGTTGCAAATCGAAACGGCGTATCCGTTTCCCGATGTTGTTACGTTATATTGAGACAGAGAACGAGAAGGAGAAAGGTCTGCGCAATAGACAGAGGGGTGGGGGCGGAGGGGATCGGACTTGATGCATAAACGGAGAGTGGAACGTGAGGGTGGCTACAAAGCGCGGCGAGAATACTCTTGAAAGTGAATACTAGTATCCAATTGCAGTTACCTACCGTGTCTCCAGTTGTTCAAAGTGCGTATAACGGACGGGAGAGGTAGGAATTAATTGGCAGGTTGCTTTCAGTGGCGCGAGCACGCGACAAGGGAGCCGAGAGGAGGTGCAGAGAAAAGGTTCTTTGAAGAAACGGAAAACACAGCTCACGCCCCCGTAGTTTCTCAATGAGGAACAATGCATCCCGCGAATATGCATCGCAAATTTTAAAAAGATAACTTACCAAAACAATCATGCAGAAGAAATACAGTCAACGCAAACCACGTTTGCGAGCAAATATTGGAAATTGTAAATTGAGAGAGGAGAAGAGAGAGATGGTAGTTTACATATAAAATTGAAAAACACAAGTTTATGTTATTTTTCTTCTATTAGCAATTTCTCATATTGTCCGTTTAGAATCGATCACGTGAACGTTTAGAGCTAAAACTTGAGCTAACTAAATTTTCTTTTTCATCACAGATGCAATTAACAACAAGTAAAACCTAGAATAAAAAAACAATAAATCGTTAAACGGTTTTAATTCTGATTAACGCACAGAAAAGTTTATCTACAGTAGACCTGTATTAGAAGGATTATAACTTTTGTAATAGCCGCAATAATACCTATTGTTTTCTGTTTATTGCAACTTCAATGTCGGAGTTGGAGTAGGTCATGAAAATTAACTTGAACGATTCATTCGGAGCTTATCGAGAAGTCTGACACAAAACCGCGTTACACTATGAAATACACAATTCTAATACCCTCTTTCATGGCAGTACCTTAAGACATAATGTGCTCTGACAATCATTATAATTGCAAAGTAGTACCAAAAGCTACCATTGCCCACGACTGAAGAGTAGTAGCATGTTGAGATGCTAATTAGTGGGTTAAACTAGAGAAGACATTTACAGCAAGCGAGGGAAAGCTTTCAGGTACGCTTTCAAAGACTTTCAAAGTGCTTCGCGAATGTATACTATCTCCATAAATTTTTGGCGAAGTCTCTCTCTTTTTCTTTTCTTTTAAATATTATTAATTAATAAGTAACAATTTGCAATCTGTGTAAGAAGTGAAAATGATTTTTTTTTCTCTTAAATGCCTGTGTTTCGCAAATTTCTACCAAGAAGAAATACACGATCCTTGATATATTCTATCTAAAACAATAAACTACTACTCAATACTACTGGTAGTACACTTTTGTAACTTCAACCAAATTTACTCTCTTAATTTTTTCAGTAAACAGATCAACACGTGGAAATGCCGGCACACAATTGCATTTTATTTGAAACTCGTGCGATCCGCGCGTTTGTTAAAACAATGCATTAGATGGACGAAGATAGAAGCGCATTGAAAATAAAGAGATAGTCGTTCATATTAATCGGTTGCTGTAACATTTACATTAACAGGTAGACATAATTATATATGCAAACAATTCTGTGACGTTCGATTTATTCGCTTGCAATACACAAACGATGTATATTTACATGGTCGAACCTTCTTTCTTTTTCTCTGTCTTGTTTCCTCTCTTTCTACTTCACCAAGTAATTTTAATAAATATTTTACAAAAGTAAAAAATTGAATTAAAAAAGTTATGCAAGCGGGAGGATAAATTAGCAATACAAAACCGGTGTCACCTGTCGCTTTCTCGCGACTACTCGATATCGCGATTATGCGGATCGCATCCGCGAAATGAGTTCCGCTCTTTACATAACGGGAGCGATCTCGCAGAATTGTCAGCGGTTAATTGCGTTCTCTTGCGCGCGCGAGGAGACGGCGCGGAAATAAAAAGGGGATACCCGGGGTTAGCGCGCGAACCCCCGCGCGAATTCATATTTATTCAAAGTGGAATTAACGACGAACGAGCGCCGGGACGGAGGGCTGAGGGGTGAAAGAGAGAGGGAGGGATAAAAAGCGAGCGCGCGCACTCCCGATCAATAAGTTCGACCAATTCTACTACGGCCCGACGCTTTATGGACTCGTTACAAACTCGCGCGCGTAATTATCTCCATTCCGAATTCACGTAGGCATGCACACACATCCACGCACACGCACACGTACGTGCGTGCAATACGCCGATCGCGTATAAAGGTCCCTTTAATCTGCACGGACGCTTCCTACGCGTTATCGGCGCGTGTCGCGAAGCGGAGCGTAACGCCCTCGGATTATCGCGCGACGCGCATATTAAGGTCGCGCCTGCGAGTCCGCATTTGGTCGGTTTAATTTGGGTAGTTTTTAACATGTCACGTTTGGCGCGACAAAGGCGAGCTCATTTCCTCGCCGAACGCCCGAGCGATTTTCCAATTTTGCCCGAATCACGGGCACCGCGAGCACACTGCCCTCGTGTTACGCGTTAAATACAATTACTCGCCCTTCAAAAAAAAAAAAAATCCTCTTTCGCCGCCCGCGATCGACCGCGAACTTAGCAAGACTCGTTAATTCGCGATGAAAATTTTATTAAGACCGCCAGCAAGAAAAGAGAAATGCACGGTCTCTATCGTAACACGTTTGACGTCGTAACAACGATATGAATTTGCGCTCTGAAAGGCGTTGATTTAATGTCAATCGCAGCTGCAGCGAGCATTGAAAACGTTAATGGCATCCGCGATTGTGCAATTACTCAACGTTAGACATCCAGAAATGGAATCGAGGATGAAAAAGACATGTAATGAAACAAATGAAATAGGTGTATTGCAACGTCGATGACGTTGCGATATAAAAAAATTCTAATATCGTGCATGATGGTTCTCGGAATGGAATCAAATACAGGATTTATTACAGATTATAGAGAAAGCGGAAAGCTAAAAATATGTATTTAAAAGTAGACGATGTTTGTCTCGTATAAATATCAAATTATTCTATCTAGAAATGAATTTGTAGTTTCGCGATATATGCATACCATCCTTGATATCAATACAAGATTTTATTACGTCTTCGATCAAATCAGACATGTCAATAGTTTGATCTGATATTTGCGATTTTTTTCTTGGCGCGGGTTGCCAATAACAGTCACCCTCGAGCTGTCTCGATAGTTTGCGTATCGTTAACTTCCGTCTCAACGTCCGCGTCGAGCGAGGAGCCCCGGTAGCGGGGGGAAATTGACTTGTGGCATCTGTGAAAGCTCACGCGAGATCGAAACCGCAGCAAACAGAAGGCGTCTACGCGGCCTTAATTAGCTGACGGAAAAGTGAGGAAAATTGTGCGCCAGCCTAATGGTGGTAACGTTCGTAGGGAAAAAGACATGCGCGAGAGAAAAAGGGTGGGAGGGAGGGAGAGAGGCCGCAATGACCCGCGACGGCTAATGACGTCACGTCGCACAAAGAGCACCGAGAAATTACGATTGCAGGTGGTCGGGGCATTTCTCCGTTTACGTGTCGACGAACGACGCTATTCGGCGAACGCGCGGAACATTTAATTGACCTACAGCGTCAAAGAAAAATAGACATCTCGGCGATTTGATTTGCCAGCTGTCTCTCTCGATTGATTATAATATATTCGCGTTAAAAAAATCATAAAAATTAAGAGATATGACTTAAAATAATTGTCAAATTTAACTATGATTTTATATAATATTTTAATTACATTTTTTTATTCACATTCTTTCGTATCTTTTAATTATATTTTCTACATATTTTTAGACAACAAAAATAAATATTAAAATAAAAGGAAATTGAAGCTTGCATTCCGTATATAGCTTAATTAAGCGGCTGGAAAAAAGAATATTTTTTTCAATGAAGCTGTGTTACTTGTAAAACAATAATTTAGATAATATTTCAAGCGTATACCATTATTGTTAATGACGCTGCAGGCAATACTTGTCGTTTCGATCGTGCGTTTTGTTACGGACGTTTCACGCGCAACAACACGCACGTTCCTCACACTTGCGCGCACAATGATAATCGCACAGTTCGTTTCATTGCGCTTCGTCCACTCCAGCTGTTTTTGCCGCAGCAAATACGCTCGCGAATACGTACTCTTCAGGGTACGTGGCGATGGGAGGCGCGAGAGCGTGTCGCACTTGACGATTTTCAATTTCTCCCGAGCCTGAAGCTCGTACGTTCATTCGCCCGCCCGCCCACTCGCTCGCTCGCGATTTTCCCCGAGCGAGAGAGCTTTGAATTTTTCGTTCCACCTTCTTGAAACGCGGCTTCCATCCCCTCGAGCAGCGAGGCCCATTCAGCTGCTACCCCTGTTACTCGCAATCGCGAATTTTCCCGATACGTCTTCCATCGTGCGTTGCGCGGAAACCAGCCGAAAGAAACTAGGTCGAGAACGCTGACGTCAGTTTCTTGAATACTGTTCAATTACCGTATTTTTCGATGGGAATGTTTTTTTATTGCCTCGCAGCACACGTACGCGTAAGTTTTAGAACTCGTTCGCGTGTGTCTCGAATGGTGTGGTACTTGACACAAGATCGAAAGCGCTTTCAAAGTTCCGCGCGTTTTAGCTAGTTTTTAGCTAATTAGCAACATCATCTAAAAAGTCCCCAACTATTTGTGACGATTAATTAACGTTTCTTCCGTTAGGTTATTTGTTGAATAAATTACTGATATATTATAATTTCCTCATAAATCATATATGTATACAGTATATGTATATTCTATCACATGTTAGCTTTCTATATTTCTATCACACGTCAGCTTAGACATTTTTAACACATCAGGATATTAATAATATAATTAGTAATATTTATCTTATTTTTTTAAACTGCTATTCAATACAGTAGATATTTTAAAAATTGTGTAATATATGAAAATAATGAAAATAATATTTAAATCGACGATCAATTACATACTTTCTCTTAATGTTGTAATTAGTTTTTTTTTAGAATTTGATGATAGAATCTGCTTGTTTCCGCGATTGCAAATATTTCTAGACGTTATTGGCTTTATCTCTTTGAACGTGACTAAGAGATCTACTAGTCTGGAATCCGCCATCCCTGTGCTTACCCTTCCTTCAACTCTTTCCAATAGCGACCCCCATGAGACACCATCCCCCGATTACTATCCCCGAATAACCTGTTTACACATGAACCAGAGAGATCGTAGGGTAGGACGGAAAGAAACTAAAAACGTCAATAGCAGGAGACATTGTTGCATATGTAACGTTCAGATGTAGATGTCGTCTAGAAAGACAAATAACAATGTCGATTTTTCTTTCTCGTCGCGTTCCGGTTCTGATCACAGGATTCACTCTGCGTTTCCCTCCCTTTACGCACGATATTTCTATCTTGCAGATACTTAACATCTCGAAAGTTGTCTTATTTACGACTTTTACTAAAAATATTTTATCGAACAACGCAAGAGACTCGTTCGATTTTGTAATATATATATATATATATATATACTTGCTTTTTTCGTACATTTTCAGATTGAAGCTATTTGAAATTATTAGATAAATATATTCCATGTTTATTTCTAAACTGAATCATCGTGGGAACCTTATACCAACCTAAATCTCATTTAGGACACTTAATTCCGTTTCCGCATATTTCTACATTCCTACAGCCTTATAAAATTCTTGGGAGCCGCGACTGGTCGTTGCCCTGGCGATTTAAAAGTTACCGGCAACCCAATTCAACCTCGAGGCTACGTCCCCCGTTCCTCGAGGATTCAATTCAGCATGCATAATTCCGCGAGCGGGGAGGATGAGCCGCGCCACATATACCATCAGGAAAAGGAAGTACCGGCAGGTTTTCGGGCGCGAAAGGAATTCCCCGATCTCGTTGAGAGCGTGTCGGTAACCCCTTTTCTTCCTGATGCGCCCCGGCTTTTCCCAACGCAGGACCCCCTGCGAGAACAAAAACCCGCGGGACCGACCGGTTCGGCGCGAGCGAGAAGTAGCGAGGACTGGACACGAGGGCACGTAAAGGAGGAATAATAAAATACCACATTGAAGACGGAGGAGTGGGGAGGAAGACCACCAGCAGCTTTCTCGTCGTGATTTCGTGAATTTCTCATCGCGAGTTAGTTGGCCTGTCGTCATCAGCTAGAGTGCAATTGCGAATCTAGTTGCGCCGGAAGTGCAAAGTATCATCGGCGTTTGATTCCGCGATCCCAATCTTCCGGGATCTCAATTTCGTACGCGCCGTCGATTGAAGCGAAGTTCGAAGATTCGATAATCGCTAATGAGATTTCACTTCCGTTAAAGTTCGGGCGAATTGACCGTCTCGATTCACCGCCCGAGACACCGAGATGATTAATGACACCTAATATTTTCCGGAACAACGTTCAACCGTCGAAAGATCCGATCTATTTCGCGAATCTACGCCCCCTCTCCTCCCTCCTCCTCTCCGGTCGCCATTAGAGTCGCTTGCGTGCTTTATTGCTATAATACCGAAAGACACTGCGGATTCCGCGCGGAAATGCCGTGGATGCCGTCCGATAACGCTTCCCAGGCACGAACGGTCGCGCCCTACCGATAAATGATTGATATGTTTGCCGTCTGTGTGTGTGCCGTTACGTTTTTTGCGTCGAATTTGCGCGGACGCATTCGAGCCGGTAAAGCGTGACTCCGGTACATGACATGGATGGATACAATAACGGCTGGTATCATCATCATCAGCATCACCATGATCATCATTATCAACGCCAACAGCAGCAGCAGCAGCAGCAGCAACAGCAACAGCAACACCAGCAGCAGCAACAGCCATATCAGCAACAACAGCCGTATTACGGACATCACCATCAGTACCAGAACCAGCATCATCAGTACTCGCAGCAGTATTCACCGAATTATCTCTATCGATTTTCCCTCCAGGTAATCCGCAGTATCATCGAACAAAACAACACGGCTGATTTGCTCGTTGCTTCGTCCTTATGGATAAATGGAACATCGTGTGTAGAATAGAGGGGGAAACAAGGGATTATCTTGATTTTTAACATTGTCCGCGAATTGTTCGAGACGACTGATAATTTGAAAAATACGCTTAGCGTAGAGTTATGAAATTCAATAATGCGCACGAGAGTGTAGTTAATAAATTGAAATGTTATTATATCGATTGAAAATAGACACTTAATAATAACAATATTTTTTTATAATTAACAAGATTTAAATTATCGATATCTTTTAATAGCATGTGTTTAAAATCAGTGGAAGTATATTGCACCGCGATAATGTACCGTATTAAAAAGATTATAATATCAAAACTGCAGTTATTAATTCTTCATTATTCTCATATGAGATGAACGCTCAGGTCATATGACTTTTTAGTTGTATGAATGTGACATAAAAATGGACCGAAACTTTCTGACATTTTTTGTTTATAATACTCTTCTAGAGTATATCTGTGTTGCTTTAACAAGACTGTGTTGACGGAACACTATGTTTATTATTTTTATTTCTTTTATTAATATTTTTCTTCTCAACAATTATCTCCACGTGATCTAAGAAAATCATATGGCAATATCGTACTAATCAGTAATCACCGCTCATACAAGAGCATTTAACATTCGTTTGTCTAACGAGAGCAATGGAGGGTTAAAATAATGAATCACTTTAAATTATAGAATATTACAAGGTTTTAATGAATATTTTTCAACGACACGTGCGGAATATTTTTTACTCTTTAATACCATCGAAGAGGATTAACTCTACGAATTAAAATTAATTATATCCAGTTATTTCTCGATTAGGCATGTGAATACAATTTTGCACGTGGACCGCTTGGCGCGTTAATAATATCGATAGGTATTGTAGAGAGAATAACAGACGAGATGAGAGGAAGAAAGAGATGCAAATCCCCTTTAATACCTCTCTCTCTTTCTCTCTTTCTCTGTCTATGTGAAAACCATTATATTTGGTATCAAATAAACGCGCTAATTGTAATTTAATTATTTTCCAGTATTGCTTATAAACGAGGTTTCAAAATCCCATTATCAATTATTTTGATAATGTTCCTGTATGAAATTCGTGATGCAATTCTTATCAAGCGCAGCGGTTCGCAGCCCCGCCATGTTTTTAGTATGATGACATCGTGCTATAATCGTCGAGCAAAACGGATAACGCATAATACTATTTCCCACCGCGCGAAATATCGAGTGAGAGTTTAATATTTTTCCGTTCACATACGAAGATTACGTTAATCCAAGAAACGACGCTCTGCATATTTATTAGCCGATAATTAATTCCACCATCGATTGGGATATAGGGCATCGGTGATGCGCGCATCGTTATTATTAACAACATGAATGCAACGTGAATGAATATTATACTTCCGACAACAACGATTTTACCCTGTAACATTTTCGCGCATGTATCTCCACTCGGCTCCTGCTTTTTACAACGTGAGAAATACGCGGCGGTACCCATACGAGGCCGGTAATTTTTCACCGGAAATCAACCCTTTCGCTTACTCACGTCCGCATCACGTTGCAATCAATATTTCCCGCTTGCAACGAGCGCGCGCGATAATATTTGCAGAATCCTCGATATCGCGTGACGTTTGCGCCTGAAATAAAATTTATTGCGGAATAAAAAGAGCGTGCCCCAATATCTCTCTCCCTCAAGTCTCTCCAAGAAATTTACACGCGTAGAATTTTCCCCGTACGGACAATGGAAGCGAAGAATGGGAAGAATAACATCGGGCAAAAAAAAAAAGAGACAGCGATGCAGACGCAATCTGCGATTTTTATGATCTGCGCACGGACGCGAACCGGTCGCATGTGCGCCCAACGACATTTGTAAAATATTACACGGTACATCGGGGATGGTAAAAAGAGGATAGCAGCGGCGGCGGCGGCGGTGGCAGTCTAGTACAATTTTCCTTTAGAAATTTACACGCATGAAACTTTCGTCACACGCAAACGTACGTGCGTGCACACACTGAAAGATAGAAAAAAAACGCCACCTTCGAAAAAAGAAAACATTCTCGCCTGTGATGCCTTTTTTTTTTACGACGAACCTGCGAGAGCAATCGCGAGCCAGAGGGTACGATTCCGATGCTTATCCAACGAGAGTTAATTCCATGCGCGAATTAATCATACTCGACGCGCGTCGATCGAACGCGTACGTACGATTTTATAACGGGCGGGGGCCGTTCTGTACGCCGGCGGCATGAACAACCGCATATCGATGAGCGTGTTGGGGTTGCGAGAGCGGGCTGAGACAGGCAACAGAGAGAGAGAGAGAGAGGGGGGGGGAGAGGAGAGAAACGAGGGCGCATAGAAGCGGAGACGATGATTGAGGGAGCAGATACAGAATCCCATCTCCACGAACCGAGTGAATTCTGCGTCCACCGTCGACCCGAATACGACGAGGCGTGCCTTATCTGACAGGTAGATACCGGCCGGAGTTATGCGTTACCTACCTACATCAAATTATGCTTCCGCCGCCCTTCCATCTCCTCGCGCGTACACGGGGTTACGATCTGCGTCGCAGAATGTTAACGAAATCTCTACATGTTGTCCAAGATTGATTAGAAATCAAGCTATACTGTTCGAAGTGCCCTTCATAAGATTTTAATCCTCTTGGGGAAATAAATGAAGCTAAATGCGCAAAGTGTAATTGTAATAAAATTATACGTGTAAAATATAAGAAAGAGGAATAGGAGAAGGAAGGGAGAAAGTTGAAAAAAGTGGCCGAGTTTTTACGAATTCATTCTTTCTCTCTGCATATCGCGAATACGTATTTTAAATGCAGGGAGTATAAAAATAAATGCAGCTAAAAGGGACTGTTGCGTTTGCGAGCGCCACCCCGGCGACAGCGGAAGCGTGAAGCGTGAAACTTATCTCCGCCTGCGGAAATTATCGTCGCGACGTAACCATCGCGAAAAATACGCGCGAAGGGCGCGCTTCATGCTCGCGCGATACGTACGGGGAAGGATTTCGGAACGCGTAAAAGCTCGTGCAAAGGGTCTCTAATAAAGGGCGCGTGGGAGGTACGCGTCCCTATTACCGTCACCGTACAGATACGCGCGGAATTATGCCACCCTTATACAGTGCTCTCGCGCCGAACGAGCCCCATCGCGCGGATTTACGATTCCGCGCGCCGCGGCCACCGAATTTCCCGATTTTGCGAAAATATCTCGAGAATTTCGTAGCCCCGATAAGACGGATTGCGCTCGTTCATACGCGCGCAATGCAAACTCGCCGGTTTATCGGCATTTAAGTGAATAAGATAAAGATGCCAAATATTTCGTTCGTTTCATAAAGGCGAGGTACGGAACACTGAGAAAGAGAGAAATCAATATTATAAAATAGTGATCTCAACGTCAAATGTGTTTTAATCGGATAAAAACGGCAGGGGGCAAAACAAAATCGATAATTCACATGCGCGTATAATAATTATAAATAATATAACGAGACGAATTATCTCGCTGGCGACATTTAAGATCTGCCGGAAATATCGTGGCGAGCGAAATTTCGCCGAGTTGGCGCTAATTAGCGGCGCCTGCAACAAGCGGTAATTACGGTCATATTATCAGTGTCGAAGTAGACCATCTTGAAAAGGCTTGCCACGATTACTGACGTGAGCGGGGGTGGAAGTATCTAAGTGTCGATGGGGTACGCAATAGTAGCAGGGGAGAAAGAGCGCGTCGGAGACGGCAACTAGCCGGGGATGAAAACGGGGCAAATGAGAGAGGGGTCTAAACAGCAACAGTAATTCGTTCACTGACAAAAGGCCCAGGTGGAACAATGACGTCTGCACCGCGTCCGTGTGCGCGCGTCTGCGTGTGCCGCTTATTGTGAAAGCTCGCGCGCGCTTTTCACCGGATTTTCCATCTGTTACGCCCGGCCCGTTTAGATCGATCGACCGTCGAGCACACACGCACGCACGCACGCACGCAGAGAAACGGCGCGCGTGTAAAGGGGTAGGGGGAGAGGAGAAGCGAGTGCCGAGTGCGCGGGGGATAGCCGCGCGGAAAGTGAAGAGTAATTGCCGCTTCGTGTTATCGCGTGCTACATCTTCGTCGGTGTTTTTGATGCATCGCGAGCGTACGGTGCGACGTATACGTGCCAGCACCGTAAATTCTATTACGCGATGGAGAAGCGCACGCGGTCGCATGCGGTTTTGTATGCGGATAATTTCAGGGTAGAAGCGTTACGATCCCCGTGCGCAGGCAAGAGGAGGATTAGCACTGGTCAACGTATTCGTTGAGGGTATCTCGTTCGTACGATCGAAAGTCGGAATGATCGAACGTTTTCACTGAGCAAGAAGGGAAATTGTCACTGCACAGTTGCTCTAGAATAGAGTACCTGTACTTATGCAATACAAAGTAAAGCAGATGATCTAGTAGACTTAGAGATAATGTTGGAAAAAAATTATGTATCCTTGAATGTACTTTGAAATTAATATAAAAATGAATGAAAAGGATAAAGCTGTGAGCAAATTTGTATTATGCTGGCGTTAATTATTGTTATCTTTAATTTATATTATTATATTAGTGTTAAATTTTTACTCTTATACATGTAAACCAATGTGACAAAATTATATAGATATGTTTATCGTATAAGAGGATTATTATCCGCGAACTGTCATGAGGCGAACAACGCAGCCTTGTCTTTTACGGTAGAATTTATTGCACTTAATCTTGTGGAAACGAAGCGCAGTGCATTTACAGGCACACAGTTACTCTGCAAAAGCGTAGGAAACCATTGTTTACATTTCTCCTATTGCGCTTACTAGGCGCTATTATTTAAAGCCCGGTATTTAAACGGCCATTAAACTAATGGCGGAAGCTTAAGCGCCAGTCTAAGCCCGAATTCCAGCGGGATAATCGCGAGAGCCCTAACCGTGCTCCGGTCCGCCCGCTTCGCTAATTATGATAATTGTTATGGTAATTACAAAGTCGATCATACAATTAGCGAGAAGACGCGCCAACGTGCGAGGCGCGCAGCAACACTCAATAACAATTGAAATCGGACAATGCCATCGTTCCTCGATAATGGATCCAATAGTTGTCAATCTCTCGTAATTTTCCCATTACTATTGTTTATCGCCCATCACTATACGCACGCATTCTCTAACGGCGTGATTCACGAGCTTTAAAGCACGCGCTTAAAAAAATATATGAAGAAACGGCAAAACGTTCGGAGAGCCACGCTCTCGATTAGAAATCCATCTTCGTTGCGGATCGGCCGCCCTGACAAGTGTCTCCTCTGTGTCATGGTTGTATTGTGATTTACCGCCTCCCCTCCCCTCCGCCCCCACCCCTCTCTGGATTCACGGTACATTGGATCGCGGGAGCGATTCAGCATTCCCAGATTGCAGTTCGAACCATTCACTAGCAACGATCTGCGTCCACCCCGCCTATCGGAAAAGTGATACATATCCCTCATTAGCAAGTTGCCATTCCGGTTCCTGCCAGTATTCCTTGCCAACCCATACCGAACGCCAATCAAGCCCACGCTCATTCGTCCACCGTGCTGCCGCTGGCGTTGTTAATCCCCGCGACTTGTATCGCCTACTCGCGCGCTATCGGCTGACGAAGCAAACAATCCCTCCATTAGTACTTGTTATTTTCTAAAAGCATTCATAATAACCGCCTACAATTCGACGTATTAAAATGTTTCCCTTCATCCCATATGCCTTGCTTGATTATGCGGAAAACATGGATCTCGCATTACAAAAACATATAGATAATAATAATAATAATTTGCCCACGCCAGATGTTGTATTATATCTTATTCCTATATCCCGATTATAGTTTGCTGATATTCATGATGCTGTTATTCCATTAATTGGCATTGAACGGTAACAACCCGTTACGTCGAAATTCTAATTTATTATATCGTGTTTCCGGGAAACGAACAATGTATCTAATTTGTATCTAATTTTGCAGATCTTACACACTCCGAAATTTCAGAGTAATTTTCGTGGCTCGTTCCGCTGGCGTTTCGCATCGCAGAATTTTCGTGACTTGACTCGATTTGGCCAACGGGAAAGAATTTTATCCCTTGGTGGGCACGATTACGCCACGATGCCCAGCATAAAATTACTATTCGCAGATGCGCATTCAAAAAGCCCTCGCGCCGCCAGAGCGAGGATCAGAACGGCGTACGTCGTATTTTGCTGGGAAGGGTGGCTTTTGCGTCGGGTAATTAGACACGTCGTCCAGTTTACGGGCGGACGTTAAACTCTCGAACTGGAGATGGTCGAGAGATAGAGAGGTCCTTTCACCCTCTTCTGGCCGGCGGGGATATGCGCTCACGCTCTCTGTACGTCGTCCATTCGCGGGAATGAAGGTCCGGGGCCAAATTGAACGATCCTTTTCCGCTGGACGCTGCCTGGGGACGTCCACGTTATATAATTGCCATGTGGAGTGCATACAAAATGCACCTGCCGGATGGACAAAATTTTCGTTGGACACGACGACGACGACGACGACGACGACGACGACGACGACGACGACGATGACCATTGCGGCGGCGGCGGCGGCAGCAACGTAACGTTGCGAATTAACGGGCGACTGACGAAACCGGTTTATGAAACAGGACACGCTTTGTTCGTCAGAACTTATTGTACATGAAAAATATAAACCGCACGTCCACGAAGAGTGAGCTTCTGAATGAATTCGCAAAGCAGATCGGAGATCGCGAAAATGTTACAGATGTATAATGCATGCGGTTATAACGAGTTATTGGATACGCGTTTGAATTAATGAATATGTATCTACGTAATGAGTTATTGTATTCGTTTTGCGCACTAGTTTGCGTCAGGGTTATTTATGATATCCGTGCGGCAGCATCCATGGCGTAATAATGACACAATTCGCGCGAACAACGAGAACGGAAAATTGCGCGAGGACATCATACAATACGCGTTAGTTACGATTTAACGCGTTAACGGCTTCGTCGAATTTTCATTCGCATTAATTTAATCTCGATATTGATCGGTTACGTTGTGAGACATTAAGGAGGGGAATGGCTATTTATCAAATTAATACGCTCAAATTGATAAGGGAAATAAAAGAATATATCCGCGCTACTAAAATATATATCTGCTAGCCCCTTGTCTTCTGAATAGAATTAAATCGCAAGCGGAATATTTATGAGCATGGTGGTATAACGTACGCTCGATGCGTGACATTGCAACGTTGACTAAAAGCGCCCAAATAGGCGGAAGGCATTTTAACGGTTTGTTCAACACACATTGCCCCGCTTGAATCTTCAGGATGCGGCGTTATTTCGTATAAAATATGTACGAGCGCGAACATCTTCCAAGAGACTCCGCCTGTACTTCGAACATATCAGAGGTACTTTACCAAGTTTTTCTTCGCTCGAAAACGCTATATTCTCGGGACTTTGCCTTTCTTTTTGCCCGGCAGTCTCGATCGCACGGTCGGAAATTTATTTCACGCCGGAGGCGTGCGCGGAATTATCCAAAATCCCGGCGTGTCGCCTCGCACGTGCCACCACTTTACGTAGGAATGCAAAATCTGTCGTTGGGGCACCATCTTTCTTCGGGCCTCGTCCCTGAGAGAACATTCGTTGCAAATTTAACGCGCGGATGGCGGAGAAACAGGTAGTATAATGAAGAAGAATATGTACACTTTTCAAATTAATAGACCAATTTTTGGTGAAGAAGAAAAAGATATAAAAGTTTATAAGTTTTCGCATTGTGTCTTTCCTCCTTTAATTTTTTTTCTTTTAAAGCTGATCTAAACGTACCTTCAGTTCCATTATATCTATAGGTACAAGTACGCAACAAATCAGGCTGCATCTTATTGTCATTATTCGACGACATAATAGTTATGGAATAAAGAGAAGGGGGAGGGGAGAGGAAAGAATGTACATCCCGATAATATCGATTCGAAGAAATCAATTACGAGGCAACCCCTTTTAGCGGAGAGACTCGGCGGTTTCTTCAACCGGAGCGTAATTTCCACGTGGCATTAAACCGCGGTGGTAACCGGACTCGTCGCGCGTTGGTGGACAGAAAGACGTCGGAACGAGATTTCCTAATCGGTATGAGAGAGTTTCCACCAGGCGACTCTCAATTCGTACCGAAGCAATTCACCGAGCTTGGAAAGCGAACGCGCGCGCGAGAGACGAGGGGGCGCTTCGGGGGTGGAAAGAAAGGGAGGAAGATCCCAGGATGAAAGAGAGGTGTACGGGAACGAGCGCAACGAGAGAGATGGACTCGGGCGAACGACTCGAAGACAATGCAATTATTCGCAATTACCGCGTCCGTCCGCGGCTCGCGGAATTATCCCATTCTGTTTCCATTACTGGTCCCGCCTGCCTTGGGCTCTCTCTTTCTTTCTCTCTCTCTCTCCGCCTCGTTCTCCCACTGAATTACCCTTTCTCTCTCTTTACACTCACTGCTCCGCGCTGCCAGGCATTTGTGCCTGTAGACGAGCCGTGTACGTATGCATTTACATACGCACACACATAACACGCGCGCGCACATATATATATATATATATATATATATATATATATATATATACACATATACATACACATATAAATGCCAGCACATGCCATCAAAGCATCGACGGGAGAAATTAATAGACTTTGAACGCCGCAGACACGCCAACCCGGGGCGGGATAATGCGGCGAAATCTATAGAATTTGCCCACCGATCCGTTAACGAACGACGTAATTCGGAATCTTCGCGCCTTCCCGCTCTTCGCACGCCATCCTGCTCTTCTCGGCGGGGATTACCAACGAAGTATCCAAGAGTAACGCCACTCTCCTTTGGATCCGTCGCCGCGATTCGGTCGAGTGATCCAGCTGAGCGTAAGCCGCTTTCGCGCGCAGCACTTCGCGTTACCCTAAGCTTCGCTTGAATAACGACGTCGGACACCGGTGATCTCACTCTTTTTGGATGGTTAAAGACTGCTGGGAGACTAGATAGATAGACCCTTAGTTGTACTTCATCCCGCCAAATCCATTAAATAATGCAACAGTATTATAATTTAACGTTTTGACAAAAAAACTATTAAAATTTTCAAAAAAATTAACTGTCATTTAAGAAAAGATAATCGTTCAAGCAGGAAGCTAGCCAAAACTGGATCGAATAAACTTTCAATATGTCACGGAAACAACAATTTTACTGAAATATTTGAAAATTTAACAGCTGTGTGTGAATACAGATCTGAAAATAATTCTGTTTGATCTGCATCCAGCTGAATTCCAGATACTTCAGCAAAGTCGTTCTTTCCGTGTAACACATTCAGATAAAAAAATCTCTTTGTAATCATTACAATGTCCTAACAATCGCCATTACGTGCAGCTGCATGTACTCACGAGTAAAGGTACCGCTTGTCTAATCTACTCAGGGATCGCTCATGCAACGGGATTCTTTCTCGGTCGGCTTTGACCGCGCGTAAACTGGATCAGCATCGTCTACGACGGCAGCCGCCAAAAACAGGAGAGGAGGCGGCGCGGCGGCGGGATTCGATTACAAAGCCCTCTCGTCGGACCCTCCCGTTCGACCGGAGAGATCGGACACTTTCTCTCCCTTTTCGCCGCGCCGATCCCGGTGTGTTCAGGTCGTTAAAGATTAACGGCGCTCTCCTCTCCCAGCGACGTCGTCGTATCCAGGGGCTCCGGGCGCCGTAGGACAGGGGAGCGAGCGGCTAATGTAACAAAGGAAATCCGGGCGACGAGCGACAAAACGTAATTACGCCCGTCCGCCCCCGTCCCGCCGCCGCCGCCGCCGCCGACGACGACGACGACGACGTCTCTTCCCTCGCCTCTCCGCCGCTTCTTCCCTCAGCTTTGCGTCCGCCCTGCGTGTAACGCGGAACCTCAGCGGGACGTCGTCCGTGACGTGCTTTCCCGCGTCTTCCGCTCACCTATGTACACCATCCCCAGCGAGCTCTCCTTGTATATCTATCTATATGTATAACGTTCTCCTTCGCCACACGTCTCCTCTCTCGCACGTCCGCAACCCGCTTTCCGCCAACGCGCGGTTTTGGCGCGCGGATTACCGCCGAAAGGGAATCGATTAAACGCAAAGCGCACGCGGCGGCGTAGCGCCGCCTCCGTTCGCTAATACATTTTGCAGTTGACAGCCCCTTTAATTGCGGCGCGGTCCTCTCTCGTCGCTCTTAACATCTTTTCGCGCGTCGCACAGATTTCGCGCCGATTACTTATGCAATATCGAGCGTGCTATGATTTGTCGCGCTTTAATTCTTAAGTGGACAGGTTTCTTCGGTTGGCTAGGATATCGAAATCTTATTGGATTTAGATTCAATGTTACATGAGATGTGCACGTGAAATATTACCAGCTGTTTCTTCAAATCTATTAGAGATCGCGACAAAATTCCTTTCAGTGTTTTACTTTCAATGATTTGTTGCGACTTTTTGTGAATAATTTAACGCAACTTTTTTAATACTTAAGAGGATGGTATTTTTCTTAAGAAAGAAAGCAATCTAAATCGATTAAAAATAAAAAAAACAAGGTTTTATGTTCTTCTATAATTTATTCAGTGATTTTATTAATAGCAACGATTAATAGCAACAAATTAAAATCTAGAAAAAAATTACTAAGCCTGCAGGTTCTCTTGTACAATGTTATCCGTAATTATGTCCGCATCTGTAGCTTACTTCTGGCATGGTAAATATTAGTTCGGTGAATATTAAATAGGCAGGATCGATGGAAATGAGTTTCCCGGTATTTTTTGTTCGAGTTTTATGTTTTGTAGATGTCGACGAAAGCTCAAAGCTTCCCGCGTTTTCTGCCTTGCGCGATGATTATAGGGGTTGGTAGAGCTGCGTATTTGCTCGCGAGTAGCGGCGTATAGCAGCTATGCTTTTCATGTGCTTTCTCTTCCTCATAATCCTTATTCACCGATTTTGTCGAAGGAAAATCCCGCACATACTTCTTGCCGCAGTGAAATTCAAAGGGAATAGGTTAATAATACGAGCGAGCATAATAAGCTTTTAGCTCGCTCTATAACATAGTTTTTCAAGCCCCCAAAAAAACACGAGCACCGAGATAATTTTGCCCGTGATATATTATTCACTTACAATTTCATGCCATACGGTTATGTGGATTGGCAACATTGTGAATTACTTGTTTGCAATTTACGGGGAATTTTTCTTTTTTTTTAAATCAGAGGAAGAGAGTTATTGTCTGTTCTTAAAATTAATTGAAAAAATTCTTTAACTAAGTCGAATGTTTGTAACTCAAAAGTTATAGGTATCAATAAAGCCGTTCTAAAAATTACTATTCCTCTTTAGTTCGCTAAACGTGCGGTTTCATAGACTTCCAAATATATCGAACAGCTGAGATATTAATACGAATTTTCGCAGAGATGCGACAGCTGCGCCAAATTTCATATTACCTAAGACCCAACCCTCCCATCTCGTCCCTCGAGTTGCCCCCGAGGTTGACAAAATCCAGCGAAAATTTTAATAGATCGCGCCGGGATAATATCCCTTCCACGCCGGCGGCAGAGAGGAAGTAGGCAAACTTCCATCCGAGAAATGAAATACTTTCGCCGTCACAACTTCCTTCGCTTTGTATGCTCGCCGTAATTTTGCTAAGAGTCACAGGAGTAGTTTGAACTGGGTGCATCCAAGAAGTTCTTTAATCGAACAAAATGAATATATACAAAGGACATTCTTGTAGTTCTATTTATGCGCGTCTTAAAATATCTTGAAAAGTGTTTCTTTTAGAAGTGTTTATTTACAGACTTGTCTGAAATGCATTGCTGACAACAATATATCGGACTTTAATTGATATAAAATTTTTTATGTAAAAATACTTAGTTTAGCATATAATTGTACATGTGGTGAAAAAAGCTTTTAGTTTAAATATTAACAGTAATTTACACAAATAATTTATAATACATAGATTCTTTTGTAATTCCATTTTAATACATGTATATTTTTATAAAAAAGTTATACCACATGAAAAATCGTACTGTACGGAGTTGAAAAAGAAATTTATATAAATTATCTGTGTAAATTACAGATAACATTTGTTGTTTGCAAACAAGAGCGAATAAAGCAAATAATTAAAATTACAGCAATATTCTCGCAACTTGCATGTTATCTGTCTATGCATTTTAGCAACTTTTATCAGTTTCATTAAAGTAATTGGCATTATATGGGGCACGAGGTAAATTTGTCAAATGAATGGATGTCCATTTTCATTTTCGGACTGCTCTATCTTTTTCGTTTCGCAAACCTAATATTTATTTTTGCTCTGCCTTCCCGTCTATATCTCCACGCCACGAGCACTTCCAATTTTGTTCAATTAAAAGATATTTTAAGGCCACTGTAATTCGCTGTGTTTAGACAAGATGTCGCGGAACTAGGGCATGAAGTTTTTTCCCCCGTAAGAATTGTAGTACTTTATTTTATCAGGCTATTTCGTTATTCTCCGCGATAACTGCGCTCAAATATACTGCGGAAATACGGAGTACGAGGTAGCGTTTATTGTTTTAATTAAAATTATAAGATTTTTTTTTAGTTTTATTTAAGGCGTATTTTTTCACAATTTACAATTTCTTTTTATAAAAGATTTTGTAAAAGGTTCTTGGGAGGATTACTTAATTCTGTTAAAAAAAAATCTCTAAATTTACTTAAAAAATAATAATATCTTCAATACTTTCTGAAGCTAATAAAAATGTCACTTTACACGTCTATGAACATCTAGAACTTTTACTTTATGACTACGTAACCACGTGTAAAAGCCGTCGAATTTCATGCTGAACACTTACGCAGGACTACCGTGTATAATCCATTAGGCGCGAAAGGGTTAACGCGTTAGCGCAATCTCCTCGAGAAGCGGACCGTGCGGAAGCGATTAACTCGATGTGGCTGAAGTCGCATTGTCGTCCTGACAAGCACGCGCACGCACGCCATAAAATTACGGATTGCCGCGAGATTACAAGCGCGGAGAGAGACCGAATCGGCGGCGATAAACGGAGGAAGAAACGGAGAACGGGAAAGACGAAGAGGATAAAGCAAGGAATTGCGACGAGAGAGAGACAGAGAGAGAGAGAGAGAGTTTCTAAACTACTAGCATCTACTAGTAAGTGGTAAACCTGGCGCAGGCTGCAGGGACTGCGGTGGAAGGGGATGAGCATGCTAGGCGAGTTATGCCGGCATTGTTCTAATTTAATCATACATGCCAGGACCAGCCAAGATACCGACTCAAGGAGCAAGCCGCTAGTAACGATCCACCCGCGCAATTCACCGGCACTTAGATCGCTCCTGTTCCCTCTCGCGCTCACACGAATGCCTATTCTCGATTTTCTCTGCAATGTATATCGCATCATTCCTTATTTTAAATACAAACTACCTTCGCGCATAATTGCAACAATAATATTTTATTATCTGTTATATATTATCTATTGATACTTTTTTTTAAGTAATTTGATACTTTATATATTATTTGTATATTTTCGTACGACTCGACTGCGACATATAATTGACCGACAATAAATTCTCTATCGCTGCCTTCCTCGTGTCAAGCCCGAAATGTCACGTCTGAATCGGCTCTCGAATACGGCAACGATGGAATCACCGAATTTCCGCTCGCTATGCGGACCACCGGCCCGGAAACGGGCCGTAATTTTACTCCGGCCGTACTTGAACGGGTTAAGTCGTTGCCGAGGGAAACGGCGCTGCGATGTCTCTCGAAACAGAAGGAGGAAGAGGAGGAGGAATGACGCTCCTCGCGCTTCTTGGGACAATTGTGTCTCCATCGGCTGAAACTGTCGAAGCAACGCTAATGGCGAACACGAAAGGAATCTGTCGTAATCGCGGATGTGCCATCGTGAAATCTCTTTCACATTTTCAGCACGTATTCCGCATTAATCTCAAAGTAATTGAGTCACGCTGTTCGATGGAAATGCGGAAAATCGAGAAGAGGCGAAGCCACAAATATTTTTACACATCATTTATCGCTATATATCGACTTTAAATTTATGCTGGGGATGCATGTAAAAGAAGAATGAAAGAAGTGATACATAATTATGGATTGCAAAGTTTAATTAACATTCACTATATCGAGTAGCAATATACGATAGGTTTACCATTGATCGATGTTGCGAAACAAATCCAATTCCGTATGAAAAGAGTGTTTTATATTGTTAATCCATGTACTTTCGTTTCTATCATCGTGGGAAGAGCGTAACGCGAATTTTGTTTGTGGTTCGGAAAGTATCTCGGCAAATGGACACGTTACCATGCTTTAACACGAGCCGCGAGGAGAGAACTTCTTCTCTCGCTTCGAACGAAATTCAGGATCTCGTTGAGATCGAAGATTGTTTGCAGAAATTGATGAGTTATCTGCCGCGATCGAGTACTTTGGTATCGTGAAAGATGAACATGATAGGTCGTCGGCGACGCACGGTGGATCGATAGCTATCTCGCGATCTATCAACAGCATGCTACGAACGATGACGAGCGAAATACCAGCTGGTTCGAGAGGAGTATAATCGTGCTCGTCGACGCGCGAATTAAACCAATTTTGTCGGAGCTGCTTTCCGTGAAATAGCCTACTTTTAAGTTAAACTCGTTCGCGGAGGCTGCACATTGGTGCCTCGAACGATCCACGATTACTGTCGAGTCATAGTGAATCGTGCATATTAACGTGATAAACGGAAAAAAGAAAAATAATCGAAATCCAAGTGGGATCTTGGCGAACGTCAATAATTATACGTTCATATCTCTTTAGCGCTTTAAATTCGGTTAAGAGTTAACGTTTGACCGGAATTAACGTTAAGCTTGTTGCATTAAGCCAGGCAGCGTTAAGGATTAAGTATTAATCCTTAACACTTTAAATCAGGCCATTTGTGATGCACCACTGTTTAAGCGCAAGGATATTATGCTGCTAACAGAAACGCAGAGACGATGGAGAATTTAATAACGCAAGGCGGAATTTATTTTCGTAAAATTTCTCAAATATAAGCGACGTGTATAATCTATCAAAATTGTTGAATAACTAATACGCATTTCGCCCGCGAATCGATCGTACTTTCCCGCGGCGATCGCGTTGCAACGTCGCTCTTCCGGTGTTCTCATCCGCGAAGCCATACCCATTTGCGCGTGTCAAAAAGCTTTTTTGCAATTCGACGTTTTTTCTCGACTGAACAAGGAACGAACGCGCATCCATCAGCAATAACGCACGCGGAAAACGCATCCAATAAAAGTTACAACCACAGAACGTCCTTTGATTACTATTGCCTTTCATTTTTTTTCCATGTAATCACGCGGCTTGTGCCACGGGTGATCTACCTTTATGAAGACACCCGCTGCTATTCTTTCGCGCTTCTTTCCGCTTCTTCCTTTCTTTCGTGAAATACGTTTGTTCATTGGCCGGAAATATGTCCCTTTTCTTCTAAGTGATAAAAGGTTGTTTGAGTGATATATATTAAACTCGCAATATTTGCTACAAAGTTTTATAAAAGATATGAAAGGCTTCTCTCTATGAAGTATTTTATAATTCTGTATGAAAACTTTCGAACTTGTTTTTTTTATTCCATAAAAAATTCCGCATAAGAATACGAAGACACTGTCTTTATAATAAAAAATAGCATATCGATCGCGCAGTGTTCTAAAATTATAATTCAATAGCGCAAGTAAAACCCATCTCTGAATTTTTAATAGCGCCAGTAGATTTAAGTTAAAAGGCTTCCTCTAGGAAGCAAACGCGATGGCAAATCGCTTTCAGCGAAGAAGAGGTAGTTAAGATCGAGTAACGTACCGCCATTATTGAACAAAGAAGGGTGAGAAATGGAGAAGGGTCAGATATATATGAAGACTAGTCGCGTACGCGTATGTATATATATATATATATATATATATATATAAAATATATATTATGTGTGTGTGTGTGGCTTCTTGTTCTTTCGCGTTGCCGGATGCCTCTCACGTCGGATGCACGTGTGGCTACGTGCGGCTTCATTTGCAGATCAAAAGGAGAAAAACGATTCGGACGCGAGCGAAACATCTTGAAAATGGCAGATTGACCAATGTATGCCGGTGAATGTGATTCTAACGTCAAATATAAAGCGGCAAGAATCACAATATTACGTATATTATGCAAAGCGTTTTAAATATTATTTGTATGTATTGCTTCCGCGTTTTAAACGCGCGACCTTTTAAGTTCCTTCCGCAGGATATCGAGTATTGGATCTACTTACAGTTATTAAATTTCCAAAGCTCTTATCCAGACATGCCTCGCGGCAGCATCGAATATGTACTTACGACTAAGCTTAGAATTCCCGACTCTTCCGGGAGGCTTGATGGAAGAGGAAGCAACTTCGCTCTTCTCGCAGCAATTCTCGAACTTATACGACAGGAGTTTTGCGCGCCGCAAAAGGAGGCATGGGGGAAGTAAGCCCGCGTGAAGGGAGCACACTCTATCGTAGCGAGCGATACGAAAGAGAATATGCACGTGCAATGCAATCCCGAGTCTCTAAGACCGGCATTTATAGTTCCATTTCTGTCGAGGGACTCGGCTAAAAACCTGTTTTAAGACGTACGGTTCAATGACTGAATCTTGGAAGATCTCAATTTAATATTTGCAACGAATATGTCACGAATTAAATTTATTTTTATGATCGGCTAGAATTTTTATTTGTTTTTTCCATTAATATGAATGTAAAATATAAATGTGTAACAGCAATGTAGTATTTAAAGAAGCAAAAAACTTTATTGGAACGCGGATTCATCTCAAAATATGAATATCATTCTAATTGTTGTATTCGAGGAAATTTAAAAAAACGATTTCATAAATAGATCTAGTATTATTTAGTAAAGACAAACATTTTGGTATGAATGGTCACTCGGGAAAAAATCGCTGTCTTCATTAATTATGCTCGAAAGCGGAACTACGGCAAAGCGCGTCACATTGTTGCTTGAAATTAACGTCATCCCATTGGTGTAAAATCTAGAGCGTCGTGCATGACGCTTAGAGGAGAGCATTAAGATCCGCGATCTAGCTCTAAAACACAAAAGCGAAGTTATAATATGTTATAATACAGAAGTCGGGGCTTCGCGCGCGCCGTATCTCGCGTCCCCGGACGATCGTCGTATCGCCTGGAAGCGATGCAAATTGTGCAGCGGGCGTGCAACGTTCTCCGATCTGTAGTTAGCAATTCTCCCATCTCTATTCCCTCTTACGCGCTTACGAAGTTGCGGAGTTTATACAAGGCTCCGAAGGAGGTGGAAGAGGAACGGTTCTCGGCCCTCGAGAGGACTTAACCGGCGGGCAGAGAGCGGCAACTTTCGCGTGCTACATAGTCGTATTAGTGTTACGCGTGCTACACTATCGTCTGCCTCCCGCCTCCCCTTTCCTTCCGATGGAATATTTTGTCCTCCCCTCGAAATGCGAAGCGCGGTTCTTGACAAGAGCGAAATGGAGAAACACCGAAAGGCGGAAAGCTTCGTGCGTTGCCGCTAAAAATCTTCTGTGACTTTAGAAGAGGGACATTAAGCTAGATATAGGGCGCGCCATAAAGGAAGAAGCTACCATAAAGGAAATTCTCCCTTTGTTCAATTATTCTCGGTCTTACGCTTATTCTGGTCTTTACTCGTTATGTGCCACCGTCGGAAATAATGAGGTCGTTACGTTGCAAATATTTTATAAACGCCCTTCTCCCTCTTTTTCTCTCTCTTGCAGAAATATAGGATTGAGTACATCAGCAATTATATGCAACATCTGTTGTGTCCCTTTAAATTATTTATTATTTAATATCAAATAATTGTAATTGCAATGTTAAGTCTTGTATATATAAAGAACAAGTTTGCTTTTAATGCATTAAATAATGCATTTCTTAAAATCTAACCAATTTCGAGACTTTTTTACACTCACTAGTTGTAAATATTTTAATATTTCCTTAAATCTTGCTTTACATATTAGAAGAGGATTTATTTCTTGCTTACAGCAACAACAGCAGCAGGCGCAGCAGCAAGCGCAGCAGCAGCAGCAGCAACAACAGCAGCAGCAGCAGCAACAACAACAACAGGTCGGCTCACCGGGAAACGGAAATGTAGGAAAGGGCAGTCCGTCTCCCGGAAATTCGTCTTCTCCCGGTACGGTCACCAGTTCCAACAAATCTCAAACGGAACCGAAACCGGTGGAGTGTAATCTGTGCCATCGAAAATTTAAAAACATCCCGGCTCTTAATGGCCATATGAGACTCCACGGTGGTTACTTCAAAAAGGTAAATATTTTATCAAAATGTCGCTCGAAGAATCGTTTTTATGCGTAATTCAAAGAAATTACACATTTATGCGAGTAGAATTAAGAGTTTAATAAGAAACTAGCTTGGCTTTAAAATATTCATTAAAAATACCGTTTCCTTTCGTAATATACCGTTTGCTACGTGTATTTTAACAGTGATTTTGAAGTCAAATCAAAACATAAATTGTTTCCAATTCCATGAAATAAAAGATTTAAAGTTAAGATAGCATATATCCAATATTTTATAAATAAAAATAAGTTCTGTATAATATTTCGAGAACAAAAATTCACCTATTTTATCCATTTTTTTATTTTATTCAAAAAAGATTTTAAATGTTTTTCTCTCTTTTCTCTTAGAAAACCACGATATGTATACGGAGATTATTTTTTTACATAATTATAATCAGATTATTACCCGCGCGCGGCAATCTTAAGTAGCAATTTATATGATTACAATTATATGAAATAATATAATCTTCAAATTTTATCAAATTTATTCACATGTGATGAACATAAGATCATACATCGTAACTTGGCACTTCGTTTCGGTCGTAGCTATTTCTTTAGGATAAAGGAACTCATCTCGCGGCGGCTGATTTCATTTGCATCCGCCCGACCGCGTCGTCCAAACTTCATTTTCGGCGCGAAAACTTTAATATTCGAGAAAATCTCCGCGCGCGGTTCCGCCAAAGTTATACCGCGCCGGTTGCATCACCATATGAATTCGCAATCGCGCGAATTCGCGCGAGCGCGCGTTGCATCCGAATAATCAACCGGCGTTTCTATGAAAATCTCATCAAGCCGCCGTCACCGCCGCCGCCCTCTCAGACCGTCGAGGAACCCGATACTGGAGGATGCATCCTCGAGGTGATAATCGCCGCGGCGAGAGTAAAAAGAATAAAAACTGATGTAAGAGATTGCGACAATCGCCCCCGGAGATCCGCGCGGCTTTAAGCACACTTTCCGCTCCCCGCGTCCGTCTTTCCTCTATCTCTTTTTCTATTCCTAGACGAAGGAGGATACGAACGAAGTGGTGTTCTTAATAAGGTCAGGGGGTAAGGGGTTGTTGCAGTCGTTGAAATAGAAAGATCAGCGATTCCGCAAAAGTCCTTCTTCCCTTCCCCCTCCCCTCGCCGCTTCCGCCTCTCCGAAGCTCTTCTTCCGCTGATTAAAAATGTCTTAACGAAGGCTGCGTCGTTTAGAAAAGTGCTGAAAAACTCGTCAGACAAAAGTTTCCCCTTTTCTCACTCGATTCCGGATGGAGCAGGCGAGGAGAGAAGTGAATGGCGCACCGGGGATCTTTATTCTGCAATTGAAAGACGATGTGACGTAATCGGTAAAACTGAAGAACGAGGAAATAAACCAATCTAGCAAGCGATATTAAAAAGCAAGAAGAATTATAATCGACGTACTGAATCGTCACACACATATAAATCAGGACTCTTTTTTTCCAACCTAGAAGACTCGATCACAAAAATATGAAAGTTCGAGAAGTTATAGAAGAAAAAAGTCTACCAAATAATAATACATACAATCTAGCATATTTCACATGAATGTGAGCATGAAGATGAACGTGCCTATAAATTTTAAAATGTTTTCCTAGAAAAAAATCACATTTAAATGCATTTAAAAATGTAATGATTTATTTTTGATCTCCATGCACGAAACGTTCTCGCGTTCGTCCTCATCAAATTCTGAAGCTACTGTTCCTTCGTCGTTTACACTCCTGCAATCTTGACAAATACGTCGAATTAATTTTCCAATCAACGTTTTTAACGACCGCCTAACCTTCCGCCGTCGGTTGCCCGGTGACTCGTTCCATCTCTCCTTATTCCATTCACCTCTGCGTAAGCGATGGCGGATGAGAAGACCGCTCGGTAACGACTCGATAGAGTAAAGATTGGTACGAGGCGGGTACGAGGACGAGTAAATCAGCGAAGACGAGATAAAACGCGGACGAGAGCGAGGGAGACGGTGGATAGGAAAGGTAAGGCGATGATCGAATCCAAATGAACCCATTAACAAGCTCTTTGGTTCCAACCCGAACCCCGAACCAATCCGCAGCGAGTCCACCGGGGTCTTGGGGGAGGGGGATGGAAGGGGGCGAGAAAGAGCGAGAGAGAGACGCGATTCAACGGCCCGAGGGAAAGAGTGAGAAAGAGAGAAAGAAAGGGAGAGAGACCGGAGGGAAACGTAGCACGCGCGCGGAGAGCCCCGTGCAAACATTGTCTCGAGCTTTCTCCATTATGCAGATTGAATCTGACTGGTTACGGTCGGGGTTTTCAACGGCGCTGCTCTCGTTTCGAGCACCCGAGTTTTCACCGCGATACGCCTCAGCCTCCTGCCCTACGTCCACCCTCTCTCGAACTCCCCCTTCGTTTCTCCCCTCTCCTTCCTCCGCGTATTCCACCCGTCCGTGTTCGACCAGCGAGACCAGCGGGCGCCGCGCTACCGCGAAAGCTCTATCCGGCAGCAGCCAGCAGCTCGACTTCCCGAGCTTTTTGCCCGGCCGCACGGAATTATTGAAAAGTTTCGATGGCCCTTCGGATTCGTGGATATACATAGCCAGATTAATGCGCGTCGCCGACGGGACGAGGGGCCGGGGGAGGGGGGGTGGAAGGTAGAGTAGGTGAGAGAAGCGGCAAACTCATCGAGTAGGCAACCTCGACCATCGTAAAACCGCGTTAGTTGTTCAGAACGCGTGTCCGCAGTGAGAGGAGTTAGTGATCGCGTTCGGGTTCGTTAAGTGGTAGCCGTTGTTAATCCTCGCGCGCGCGGGGACACGCGCATCTCTGTTTCGGAGGTCTGTCTGCGAGCCCGCGGATAGACATATTAGCTGCGCGGGCTTTAGAGCGAATTACGACGAGTAATTCGTTGTACTTTCGGCAGGAATTGCCCGCACCTCCGCGGCTTCCATCCCGCGAGTCCGCGACTCGATGGCCGTTTTTCATTACATTGTACCGTCACGTGACGAATGATTTTTCGGGGCGATAAATCGCCAGCAATAAATCTGCGCCGACGCGTTTCAGATTTATTTTCTGTAAGTAGTTGACGTGTAGCACGATTGATCGTCCGGAGGTAGGAATTGTTGGAAAACGTAAGCGCGCCGTTAGAGATTGTCGATTGATCGATGCCTCACGTGGCCGAGATAAGAACAAGAAAGAAATATTGGAAATAGCCGCATGGGAGACCCTCTGGCGCGGCATCCGTTCATTAATCGCCTCTTTGTAATCGTGCCTTAAGACACAATCTACGTGCCCCTTCTTTCTGAATTGTATTACTTGCACGCGGTCGTAAAATAGAATACTGATAGATATATTGACCAATCGAGTTAAAAACGCCGCGTCGACAGACACGTACGTCTTTTTCTGATACGAGACAGTTTTGCAGAAACGTAAAAATAACATTGGGATTAAATTAAATCGATAAATCAAAGGAGAAAGAGAGAGAGTGCTGATGGACTAAATAAATCACTGTCCGCAATTGTACACCCTTTTTTTCGCGGGGCATAAAAATAATTCGTGAAAAGAAGCGTCACCGAAGAACTCACAAGGGTCTAATCACGGACAATGGTGGTCGCCGAGAGATAATTCCGGTAGCTGGGATCGACACAGATCGAATTGATGAGTTCGGGATCGACGCGACGCGGCGCGACGCGGCGGACGTTCCGCAATCAATTCCGCGTATTAACGGCCGCCGATCAATATTCATGAAGCGAGCGGAACGATGTACGCCCCGTCAAAGACAGAGTTCAATTTCGTGGGAGGCGTGATATATACGCGGCTGCGGTGGCGTAAGTGCGCCGCGTTACACACGTATCGAAGTAGGAGGATAGGAAATTGAGGCGCGCCCCGCACGCCCGTCCCATTAAGGCTCTCGATGAAGATGACGATGATGACGTATGCATCTGGAGAGATATATTATCAACGCCGGTCACACTAAGGGCGGTCGCGGCGACGGGGATGCAGACGCGGAAGATGTATGCGCGTACGCGGCACCCTCGACGGGGGTGCGATATTAGTATGCTAATTGTAAACGCATCCCGAAACTCGCGGAGATCGCGATAGATGAAGCTTGGGGAGGCAACGAACTCGCGAGGCAGCGATCGAGTCGCGAGGTCCACTCGCAACGACATGCGTACAACGCTCGCGCAAACTTTAAAGTAATATAACTTTTATGCGCGGACGCCTTAGGGAAAAAATTACACGGACTTTAAGGAATTCCCGCGCTCAGTGAGTTACGAAGTAGGGTTTCCGTAGCTCACGGCGACGCTAAGTTCGCGACCAAGAACGCCTTATCTTAGGGAGATATGGAACGGGGAGAGGGGAGGAAGGGTCTTGCGAGGATATACTACTTCGGGGATAATAATAAATCGATACGATGATAAGTCTGCGATAGCGAGATGCTATTGTGTCGTCGGTGTATTGCGTTTTTTTTTAAATTGCTTCTTCAATCGGTCGATCGATATCGCAATGTAGATGGATAATAAAAAAAATTTCTTGTATCGCTTTGGAAATGCTATGTAGGAGCATTGAGCAATTGAGGGCATATTAAAAAAAGGAAATATAATCTTAATAATGGACAGAGTAATACAATGTAACGGAGATACAACAAAAATATATTAATAATAGAAACGACATAAAAATAGGAATCTCGAGATCAAAGAAAAAGTGAAAATAATGTAAGGATATATTTTATAATTCCTTTGAAATGTATCTCATACATTTTTTTTATCAAGAATATCTTTAATATATTAAAGCTAATGTTAAATTACATATCTCAAAAATTAAAAATATGAATAAATCTTATCTTATTGTGCTTTTGCAAGTTATTGTGCATTCGGAATTGAAGCTTATCAAACACTGATTTAATTCTTCGCCAAGAAACTAGGCAAGGCACTTTCCTTGCGCCCCGGTGTATTACAGGATGTTGAATCGCACACGCCGGAGATTCCATTACGATATAATCCAGCGGGCGCCTCAATTAGCCTTGCTCAGTGATTAGCGTGCATCTCCGGCCTCCTCCGCCCTCCTGCTTCTCCTATTCACCATAGTAGTCTCCCTACGTCTCCCTCTTAGTATCCTGCGCGTCAATTTGCCCGTGATTTGAGCTTCTAATCCAGGTTCTCCCGTCACGAGTCCTTCGTGACCGGGTTCAACGAGGATTCTAGCTAAACTACGAGTCCTAGATGAGCCCAGGTGAAATCCTACCGCCACGCGCGGCCAATAAGACCCAGCTTTATTATATTCAACGAACTGCGATCAGTTGACGAAATGCTCGATACACCTATTTGAATTGACATTTCATAACAGGATTTTTCCTTTTGTTAGTAATATTTCCAACAGAATATGGAAAATTTAAGCATCTGGGTACACATTTGCTACTATTCGATTTTTATTGAACAATGTATTTAACTAATGACGCAAATCTCTTTATCGCGTGTTACAGGACGCGGAGAACAAGAAGAGCGAGAAGAAAGAAGTCGTCGGACCGCCCTTGCAGACTGCGTCCGTCAGCGTGAGAGCGCTCATCGAGGAGAAGATCATACAGAAGAGAACGACAGGTAAGATAATTCAAGACAAGAGAGGACAATCGAAAATGGTTTTGTCAATTATCAATTATCGCATTTCTCGTAACGCGATGACATGTTGACCGTGATGTCACAATGGCAAAGTTACGGCGGACAATAAAGTCACCATTGCCATTTCGTGTCGGCGATGCATTGTCCGTGGCAATATGGTCAAGAGAGGAGCAGAACGATAGCCGCGACAACGTCATTGTTCCGTTTAGATCCCGAAGGTATACACGTGTCATAACCGCGAGAAAAAAGAATTAATACAGTGTTCCGGCGGGCGATGCTGAGAACACAGAATCCACGAATGCGATTCCGGCAGTGATTTACGGGCGCGTATCTCGATTCAACTGTGTATCTCCCGTTGCGTCGTCTCCCTCCCGCGTTCGTCTGTTTCTCCCCCGCACGCGTGCATGTACATTTGCCAGAATAGGGAGAGCCGCCCCGTGATATTTCGCGAAAGGGAAGAGGGCGCCTCCTCTCTCTCTCTCTCTCCCTCTCTCTCTTCCTATGGTGGGTACGGTGTATGGACTGCCGAAGAACCGTGATTTACGAAGCGAACACGCCAGAATATTTCTCGCATTGTCCACGTTGGCGCGATAAATCAAGCCGGCGGCAGTAGCAGAACGGACCGGCGGGCACCAGGCCCATGCTTTTGTAACAAAGTGCGCGTCGTTAGCGATTTATGCGCGATTTCGCCTCGGCATCTGCCAAGAACGAGGAAAGGCAAGGAACGATCCGGCGCCTTCTGCGTCGCTTCTTTTGGCGACCGTAAATCCGAAATGAGCGCAAAATAATCATCTGGATGCGGGATCGCGTGGATGATCGCTGGCCGTCGACTCCCGATACTGAAATCGGAAATAACTTTGAGAAGACAATCAGCATCAAAATTTTCGCTTCTTGAAGTTTTAAAACAAATATAATTTGTTTCAGGACTGTGGGTTTGTCTGGAAAATTTTCTTTTTAACGTACTTTTATTTATAGTCATGAAAAAATAATTCTCAGCAGCTGTTTCCCTTTCAGTATACAAAGATTTCGTACTGAAAAGATTAACGACCGTTCCTGACTGCTAGCTTGAAATAATTTTTTAATATCACGTCTACAAATTTGTGCATGAGGTAGTGAGAAATTCACGCATAGCCTACGCGTACATCGCTGCTCATAACAATAGCTGCGCTATTCAAGAAACATATATTTTTCGACGTAATTTATTCGTGAGAGATGAAATTAATGCAGCACTTCCACTGTAAATCTGAATTTGAGTTTTTAACGAGATTATTTTTTAACGGCCATAAAACCATAGAACTTGCAACGTTTAACTAAATGTACAATTGTTCATTCACACTTGAAGAAGTAAGTGGTACGGAAAACAACGGCGTTGTTTTCAAGTAGTATAGATCAATCGCGCTGGACCCGGCATTGTAATACGATCGTGCTGTAAACGGGCAAGTTTCTTTTCGAATTCTACCACATGATGGACTCGGAAATTCTATGAATATTCGATCACGCGGTTATTAATCAGCGTACAATAGGAACCGCTGTCTACACACAACGTCGTTTCCATCGGCACGCCGGGAATTGTTGACAGTCATTTAGCCTGGCCGTTGGTTGCCGGCCATTATTTTTTGAAAGCCCCGAAAGTGGCCGCACAACAAGATCGATCGATAAATAATTTGCTGGCGGGAGCGTACTAGTCGCGATGCGCCGCTGACGATGCATCGGGAATGCGCGTTGCACCGTTATTTGGTTGTCGGTGGTACAACGGCGCTGGCGCACATTTTTGACAAAGAGTTGGGCGAGAGAGCGAGAGGGAATGGGAACATCGATGGGAACGCTGGTCGTCCAGCAAAATATCACCTATCGAACGTTTTCCCTGCGCCAAAGAACGCGCGTAGAGGTGTCTGATAACAATCATGCGATGAATCAAACAAGTAATTAGACTTGTGACATTTCACGATGATTGTTTTTCGATAGTCCAATTTAGTTCTTTGCAAATGTATGTCCTACAATAAGGGAGAACGTATTCAATAATTTCAACTAAATTATAATCCATTTTCAGTGATATGTTTTCTTAGTACATTGTGTATTCTTATCTACACTTAAAACACGAGTAAAAATAATAAAATACTCTAATTTTTTAAAATTTTACCATCAAAGTAGTTTTTAAATTTTTTTAAAAAGTTAGAAGAACATCGCATATAAGCAAATTTTTACCCAAAAAGGATGTATGTTTTCTTATCTCATTGTATATTCTTATAAATTACATTTAAAATTAGTAATTGATAAAATACAATAATTTTTAAAAATATTGTTGTCAAAATAGCTTAAGATTAAACAAAAAGCCGTAGAATTTATGTAGATTTTCGCTGAAAGAAAAGAATTTATTTCAAATTTGATGAGAAATTTACCAAAAATAGTGCATAATTTTTATTACGAATATATAGATAAATTATTAGCGTAAACAAATCTGTACTTTGTTCTATCGACTTTTTCGCGGCGGTTGGTGGTGGTGCTGCTGCTGTATCGACCACAACAATTTCCATTCGAAGTGCGGATAGGACAGACCGGAGACAGGCCCGCGTGACTGCCTCGTTGGAAGCAATTTGCCTCGCCGCGATCGATGATTGGCAATTTGTAAAAATATCACACGGTCTCGCGTCAGTGTGTGCCGATACGCTGTCACACGTACGTCACGGAATTTGCGGTTTATGCAAATGTATAAGTCTCACATGGCTTTCACGTGATGATCAATAAAACCGGACAAAACCCGTTAGGTTTTTTACAACTTAAACAGTAGATATTTTTTTCATCAATGAGGAAAGCCTTTCAAAGATTCGGTAAGATTTGTTACTGCTTGAAATAATATTAAAAGCAATCTTTCGAAAGTTTATGAAAGACGCATATTTGCAGCATCGGTCGCGTAAAAAAAATCATGATGCTCCTACAAGAATCGTCCGAAGTTGCTAATTATGTGCTACGTGTAATAAAATTATATGATATAGTGGACCGCGATACGTTGTATAACGGCCGAAAAAAGTAATACGAAAAGAGCCGGCTCGAAGCCAAAACGAAGGCCAGATATTCATGAAATCGTCGTGGAAAAGTTTCGTCGCGATACAGCTGTACACTCGGCGAATCCCATTTCCTCCTTTCGCCCCCCACGGCGACCAGGATATGCACGCATTTATTTCCGTCGAGTTGTACGGCTACTGTGAACGATTGTACACGCCATAGAATATATTTTTCAGTATGCTGCGATTTCAGCGGCGGTGTAATATTTATTGCACCGCACAGTGGAGCGCCAAGTGCGAAGCGAAGAATTGTGTGTGGATCTTTTTACTTCAAATAAGTAGCAAAATATTCCATTAACCTTTCATTGTCTCAAATAAATTTATACAAAAGGCGTTTTTACGAAAGTGAAATATAACATTTGCTTCCTTCTTCATTATATTCAGAAATTATTTTATAACTATTATTATAATTTTTCTCTCATAGCTCACGTTAGGGAAATAAATCTATAGAAAGATATTTCTCATAATACCTTGGTTAATTAAAAAATGTACTTGTATGCATGACATACGTTCGTACTCTCATATTTTCGCACGGAACGAGGACGCGAACTTTTACATTTCGCCGGATATTTCTGATCAATGATTATGATCGAAAAGCTCACTAATATTTTTTTCCCCTACATGTTCGCTGCGGCATGTCGGCTGACTGTATTTCGTGTCTGCGGTTATAATACTCTGTCATCCGTGCGCTTTCGTAAAAATTGAGTCAGTCCGTCGGACTACGGAATACATTATAACCGGAACGGCATGAGCGCTTTTTGAAATTTAAATGTAGTTATTCCAGCAAACCCACCGTTCTCAGGATATGCCGTGACGTACCAGCACGCACGCTTTTTTGAAATTTAAATATTGTTATTTTTAGAGATACAACGTACCGAAAAATTTTTATTGCGCGGACGGAGGGAGCACCGTACGACGTATGTTGTTGCTTCAGCCAATCCTCTCTACACTTTTTATTTCTTTTTCCTCTCTTCAATTATATATACGTAAAACCAAAGGGAAAACAAAAACGTCGACGTGCGGAGCGGGCGCACATCACGGCTGAAAGAGAGCACCAATTCGCGGCCGCCATTGTCGGGTGAAGGGCGAATCGAGGAAAAAAAGGGCGACAAAAGTTCCTTTTATTTCGAGCGCTATACACTCCCGTTTACGCATACATGAAAGGTCTTCTCCGCTTTTTCTGCTTTCCGTTTCATGGTCGCCTGCGCCGTCTTTCTGTTTATTCCGTCTGGAAACGCGAAGGCGTCGCGCACGCACTATGCCATTCTCTCAGCAAAAAGGAAAAATATCTTGGCGACCAATCCATCTTCTGTGGTCGCAAACACGAAGTCTTCAGAGACATCTCTCACCTCTCGTCCGGTGTTTATTCTCGATTTGAAGTACAAGAGCAAACTATATGAAGACACCGCGTGTGTTTACCGCTAGCCTTTATAGCGAAAAGTGCTTCTGCTTTTCAAGAACTAATAGGTAAAACGTGATCATAATGAAAGAACACTTTTCTTCGCCAAACACAAGAAAACAAAATAAATATTTTTCGTTGTTCAGTGACGTAATGCCTAGTTGTAGGTACAATTTGTTAGCTGCAAGCGTATTCAGTAATTGTTATTTTTTAATATTTACTAAAATTTTTAAGATGTGAGATTTTCGTAATCAAATGTCAGTAAAATTAGATCAATAGGGAAATACGTATGTACGTTTTAGCAGTGGACGCGAATGGCAATCAGCAGCCACGTACAAATGCTACTGTCTTCACCACGCAAGCCGACGCCGTCTCGCAAATCGCCGTCAAGACGAACTTTGCGGTGCCGGCTCCGCCGCCTTTGGCGGCGGGGGAAAAGGTGCGTCGGTTTTCCGATGGTGAACACTTCCGGCAACCCAATATCACCGTGGGTGGCCATACGATTATGCAGAAGCAATTGCAAGAAGCGAAAACCCAGGCTCAAGCGCAAGCGCTTGCCGACATGATCCTAAAGGTATAATGTCAAAAATTTTTTTGGATATGTTGATTGTGATCTTTGAATAACTAGATCAAAACCCTTTCGTGGATTAACAATGTAACACATTGTTTATAATTACTAGAACACTACAGGCGCACGCTGCGCTCGCGCTATTTGACTTTTTATTTTTAAAAATAGTAATAATTGCAATTTGCTTTTCTCTATCTTTCGCTTACTTTAATCAATCTTACATCTCCTGCAATTTTGAATATATATATATATATATATATATATATATATATATATATATATATATGTATAATTAATATAAAAAAAAAATGTAAAGTTTAATTATACATACATGCATACAGGCATACAGGCATACAGGCATACATGGATACAGGCATACATGCATACACGCATACATGCATACACGCATACAGGCATACATGCATACAGGCATACAGGCATACATACATGCATACATTACTACATGACCGGGGGCACTACATGACCACGTCATTTCATGACCACGTCACTACATCACTACATTATTACATCACTACCACACTACATACACACCTACCTATCTACCTACATACATACCTACCTACATACATACCTACCTACACACATACCTACATACATACCTACATACATACCTACCTGCATACATACATACATACGTACATACAATATCAATAACATTTCCTTTTTAGAGAGGGATAATAATTTCGAAAAATACGTATAATATGTCTCTAACAACTCACAGGGTGCGAAAGTGGCTGTGAAGAGAACAACTTCCGACCCGGGACAAAGATTACACTTGACTTATCAACAGCCCGTGCAATCAGCGACGACCAACCAGCAACCGAACAATCAGCAGCCGCAGGCACAACCTGCAGTAACGGAAAGCTTCACAATGACAGGATATGCCGAGGATGGAGGTTACTTCAGCCCAAGCTTGCAGGACGAGGTGTTTCAGCAGGTTACAACGGTTCCTGATAGCGTACTTCTGCAGGCTACCCAGTTGGACTCGATCGAGGTAAACAACTTTGCTTATCATTCGTAGAAGTGGTTTTATACAAAAAGAATTATTTTTATATTACTCTAATAATAAGCGTTGATAAAATTGTATTCTTTTTTCAAAATTATTTATGAAAACTTATAATTTTTTGTGTATTTTTACCATGCATATTCTTCATGCCACAGTTTCAGACCACGGCCAGTCTGCTGCAAGAACAATCTACTACCGAACAGCTGCAGAATATCACACTGGGAGATACGAGATACGGAGTACCGAGCTCGCAGCACACGGTCAATCCGGATCTCCAAGCGCTGGTGAACTCGCCGTTACCCGACTCTCTGGCCGAATTCAGTACTTACGCCGCACAGTACACGGAAAGTCCTCACACGTTGTCGACCCAGTCGCCTCTGCCGTCGCCTTTAACGCGACACGATAGTCCGAGCTTCACATATCCGACGCCACCGGCTAGCCAAGAGGGCTTGCTCACCGGAAGCTTGCCATTGCTGAGTCCCCAAGAGGATCCGGAGAACGTACGACATGTGTCGTCGCCGCTCTCGGCGGCGTTCTACACCAGCACGATGTCATCCGCTGCGGCCGTGGAGGAGGCGTTGAACGAAGTGCTGCCGGGTGAATCCGAGGCAGATGCGGACCTTTACGGGTCCGGTTCGCCAAATCCGCACTCGCCACTGCCAAGCCCGTTATCGGCGACGTCGGCGCCGTCGCCGTTGCCGCCGTCCTCCGTCTCGTCGCCGGGACCGGTCACTTTTACGAGCACAAGTTTTCCCGTGTCGCCACATCACGCGCTGCAAAATCAGATGATGCCGAACTCGGAAGACCCTCTACTCTCCTCGACCTCGAAGGACTTCGCCTCCGGTCGTAGACGATTTGAATTCCAATCGTACAAGCTGATCACAAGCCAGAATCTAATGGATTTCGGAAACGGCAGCTTGGCTGGCATTGTCGTTGACAACAACGGCGAGTTCAAACTGATACAGACGGCGGGTTTGCAGAAGGCGAACGTGTTCGTGCAGGCGGGCTCTCTCAGTCCCGCGCTAACGTTCAAGAAAGAAATCCGACTGGCGACACCGAAAATCGAACCCGTGACCGTGAATCTCGGCCTAAACGTTCAAACGACAAATCAACAACAGTGCAACACGGGACAATTTAATCAGCAGCAAGTCGTCAACCCGGCCAAGTTTTTTGTTCAAACTAATCACGCGACGAAAAACAATATCTTGAGACATAAAACAACCATTGGAAGTTTACCGATACCCATCGAACAGATCAAGCAGGAGTTGATGGACGAGGACATATTTCTCAGTCCTGGCAGTTTACCCGCCAGCAGCCCTGTGCGACATTGTCGGAAGAGGCCACGCATGGATGGCGGCCAGTATGCCAGCAGTTCGCATTTTTATCCATCGCGATTGCGTAAGGCCTGCGACCGCCATTGGGACAGTAGTTACACACCACCACCGATCTTAGACCCGTCTCGTCCCGGGCCGGGACTGTACGCGCGATTGCATCAGCACGAAAGAGACTCGGATTTCAGCTCGGACGATTCTCAAGGGAATGACGGTCCTCCGCCAAGAATCAACATCGGCACAAGATATCAGGCCACGATACCTCCGGTAGATTACGACGGAGACAGAGAAAAAGACGGACCCGAAGCCGACCATCTTTTATGGGATCCTGGCATAAACAACGTGCTCACGAATACCGAGCGTAAGTTTCCCTTTCGTAAATATAATGCCCTGAAAAAAATGTGGCAAAATGTATAACAAACGATTGCTTGCAGTGGAGATGTACCTGCAGTTCGCGTGTTGTGCCGCGGTGCCGGGCGGTGGTAGGAACAAAGAATACGCGCTTCATCTGTTGCACATGTGCAAAGGAAATATTCATGTAAGATATTTTTTAAAATTCACATATCGAAATTGCTCAAATTGTTTTGGTTATCTTATATTATTTTATATTTTTTGAACAAAATTGTAAATAGAGCAGTATTTACACACATGCATGTTTTAGGAAGCGATGGTGAAATTGATGAGACCAACGCCTACTCTACCAATGGAGCATCCTCTGCTCAGCTACGAGTGCCACGAGTCCGATAGATGGACGTCACACGAAATGGACGCGTTCTATCAAGGACTACTCAAGTACAATAAGGACTTCTCTGCGATTTCGCGGGATGTCGGTGCCAAGACCGCAAAACAGTGTGTACAGTTTTACTATCTTTGGAAGAGGCTTTGTCCTGACGAGTACAAGAGGCTACGTATTTGTCATGGAAAAGGGAAGATCAAGAACGAGATTAAAGATAGTAAAGATACCAAAGAGCTACGCGACGCGATCGCATCCGTAACGGAAATGGACTTTAGTGACGACAAGTCAATCCTTCATCGTACACTGGTAAGCTTGAGCATACTCAATTATTTTCTTTAATAATAACCACGCTAAGCTACATAAATACGTAAATATGTGTATAAAAATGTGTTCTTTACTTTTCTGTCACTTTAGCTACAACAATCACACGAAAGAGAAAATTCGGCGACTCTGACTACTAGCGAAGGAGAGCTGAGGTTATTTGCATATGACTGCACAGATGTAAGTAATTATTTCTTATTATGCAAACATCTCATGTACCATTTTACATGTGTTCTTACAATTAGTTACACAAGAATCACATATTTAACTCTTGATAACAGCTATTTAAAGCTTTTGTAAACTAATCTGAGAATAAATTCAAATCTTCTCAATTAGACGATACACGTTGCTGACATATTATAATAGAATATTGTGAAACATACGAATATAACTGATTTAGAGAAAAAATATACATTCGCATAAGTTATTTCTATGTCTGCTGCTCACCTCATCCTATTTCTTTATGTACGCCGAGTACAAAAAAAAATAATTTTATATGTGTTGCACAATTTCGATTATACAATACTTCTTAAAATAAAAGAATTTTTACTTTTTAAAATATTGTTTAATATGAAACTTACTTAACAATTTTGTACTCGGTGTATCTAAAATATCTTACACGCGTACATACGTGTGGAGATTTAAGTGTCGCATGAGATTGATTGCTGATTCGTCGTTTTCTCACGCTTTATTTTAAGAAAATCGAGGATGTTGTACGTTGTGTGACCGTTGCGTTACGTCTGTCGTCGCCGTTGTCGTTTGTTTGTGTTGTTTATTTTGGCTTTGTGTTTTCTTTGTGTTGTCAGAGCTTTAGCGGAAGTGTAACAGTAACGATGGCCGGAAGCACCCAAACGGCCCAAATCGGCAATACCGGCCACGCCACAGTCAACACCAACTCACAAACTCACACTAGTTCTGAGCAACAACTACCCGCGCCCACCCTACTTCACTACCCCTGCAAGATTTGCGGGAAGTAAGTCTCCAATCTCTAATCTAAATTATCCATTTCCAATAATTGACGGAGCTCGTATGTGACGCGCGTGACCTAACGGCAATGTATACAAGCGGCAAGTATTGACGCATCTCACATAGATATCCTTGCTTGTAGAGGGACAGTGTGCCTTTCTGCATATGAATTAAATATGAATAGCAAGACGTGATGTCAACTATATATAATTTCAGAATTTCGTACATATGCCACATACTTTTGTTAACTAATTCGTAATCATAAAAATAAAAATTATTTTAAGAAAGTCAATGCAACAGCAAAATACATATTTTGAAAATAAAGAAATATCATATACTTGGAATTTATGTACACGAGAACAGAAGTGCAAGTAAACAGTTACATTTCTGAATACTTAGAAGAATAGAATCAACTCTGTTTGTAATTTATATAATAAAATATGATTTTTTCTTTATGATAAAACATATTAACACATTCTTGGAAACTGCACAGACGCCATTCACGATATACATCACGATTTACCAAAAAACTTAATATTTTAATTAATAAATAGGACAACAATATTTATTGTGCGTTATTTTAATTTTATTTTATATTTTTTACTGTTGAATTCTATTAAGATTTAAAATTTTTAATCTGTTTCTTGCAATTTTAATTATTTAATTTTTTTTTAATATGCCTGGCACATTCTTTATATTCTTTCATTATTCTAATTTGCTGCCTATATTTTCCTAATTATATTTCTCTGTTTCACTTTCCAATAAAAATATATGTATAAATTGGCTATATATATATGGTATGTTATATATAATTAAATTCAAATGCATTTAAACGCAAGCATGATTTGTTAGACTGCTGTTGCTATGTCGATATTTCCGACTTCTTACGTTATATGTTAAATATATGTGAACTTACTAAACTATATACATATGAGTGTCTAAATTAAGATTATAATCCAACGCTTGCGGAACGAAACGTTTCTGAATGTGTACAAACTTTAAAGTCAATCATCATTTCTATATCTGTATTACTTCCTATAAATTATCGACAATAATTTTAACAATCTTAATAATTTTAACAACCAGGACCATGTTCACGTGTATAAACCTCCCAACTCTAAATTCTGTTTACGTTCCACCCAATTTAACTCATTGATGAACGATAACTTGACGTCCTGATTGCACTTTTCTTTCAGAGTTTTCAACAAAGTGAAAAGCAGAAGTGCGCACATGAAATCTCACAGGCCAATCCCCTTGCCCGATTCAACGGGTCAGGAATCTAAGCGATCCTCGCAACAAGCGTCAAAAGCGCAACAGCTGCAGCAACCAGTGCCGTCGCAGCAAAGCCAACAGCAGCAACAGCAACAACAACAACAACAACAACCGGACAATGCTACGCCGCAAGCTCAAGACCATCAACAACAACTGCCTGCGAGTATCAATGATAACAACAACGCCAAAAATACAGCACATTTATGCCATAATCCGACGAGGCCCCCATAGAACAGGATTCAAGTAATTAAGCTTAAATTACCTTAACGAAGGCTGTAATGGTATTGTAGGAAAGTAATATGGTCGCGCGTGTGGTATTGACCAGGCTTTAAACGATCGCAATCGTCGCACAATCGAATCACATTGCGGGAATATCTTTTACGAGACTTTTGCTCACAATAGGGTGAGTAAACCTCTAAGATAGTTTCGAAAATGCGAATATCTCTTCTATACATAGGAAACTAAAAAGCGTGGTAAGTTTACCCAGTCAAATGGACTAATTGAATTTATGAGACTCATATGGAATATGTATCATGATCGACCGTTCAGGAAGAAAAGAAAAAAACATCTATCGTTAATGGAAACTAGGAAGCACGAGGAGTTGTAGAACTCGTAGAGTTTAATGGCGCAGTGGTATAAGATATTAAACTATGCAATCATAATTCGAGCTCTGTTCAACAAGGAGACAGGGTACTGATCGTATAAATCACATCTTCCTTAGCGTGGAAGACAAGATGCCGGCATCAGTGTAAGAAAAAAAAAACGGTCACTATCATTGAAAGAAGAAGCGAACGTATAAAACTTTGCGTTTTGTTGAAGATAGAGGGTACGCGATCGTTTAACATGGCCTAGAAAAAATCAAACACAACTCGCTTTATAGACATGTGAAAACGTACTTTCGCCACAATGAGTGCTAAATCAACAAAACTGAAAGAGATTGACGTGCATCTACAATAAGCGCTCCAACGATTAAACGCGATTTAATGTACCTATTTATTATGCACGTGAAATGTTCCCAGATTGTGCCACAAGACATTACTGTTACCTGTTACCCTTCTGCAATTTAAAAAAAAATATTTTAGATTGTTTTCTTTTCCAATTTCAACCGGGATTAGTTTACATGGAACTATATTTGGGATTCTGACAGAAAGAAAAATTTTTAATTGATTAATTTTGTAATTGCTTGAAATTATGGGATATTACTACTATTTTATTTGAATAAAAATTATACAATTATGCTAAAATTCAACATTAATAATATTTAATTTGAATAAATAACCATAATATAATGAAATAAACCGCAGTTTGTAAACGGATCCCGGATTGTAATGTACAACTTGTTGCACGTTCGCTCTAGTTACATTTAGTTTAAATATCATTAGCATATCTAAAATTTGATGAAAATAAGTGGGTCATATATCAAGCGTAGATTTGTTGAAACTCCTTAATTTCTTTACCTCTGTTACTTAATAGATTAATAGTATACAATTGAATAAAAATTTTAATATTTACAATATATGAATATAAATATATATATAAATATAAATATGTATAAACACAAATCGATGTAATTGAAAAGAACTCGTTTTAGTTTAGGTAAATGATTCTCTAGGAAGGACGTTGTTCAAGTTTTACTTCAGAGGCGTTTCCTGCGTATCGCCGATACTGAATGTAAAATAACGATTATACATACGCCCATACATACATATTATACATACGCACACTCAACACACAGATACAAAGAATAGAGTACATTTATTAAATAATATTCAATTTCAATGATCATTAAAATAGCTATATGTACATAAAATGTGTACATGTTTGTACATATATGTCAGTGTCTGTATGTATAATTAAAATGAACTCTATGCAAAGTAAGTAGGCTAGGTTTTAGGTTGTTTTAGGAGGGATCTATACATATATATGAAGAAAAATATATATACTTGGCTTCATTTTCTACCTTACTAGAGACTACGTGGCGAGGCTCTTGTAAAAACAATAACTGATCGCATGTTTCCACTCAATCTGTATGGATTTTTATTTTTTGTTCAAAAATTGTTATAATGATGTTCCTATATGTAAGGTGCCTTAAGCAATCAAAAAAATTTACTTTTCTCTGATATACCTCGATGATGCATTGAACTATTGAAAATTCCCCGATTAACATTACATTTAATGTTTCTTTGATTAGCATTTCTTTGATTAAATTGACATCTATGAAACTAAGAATAAAGAAATAAAAATGAACGATTACAAACGTTGCAAAGTATGTATCTTTTTTATGTCTTTTGCGAAAGTTATTGTATTTTTGATTTTATGAATTTATGTCTTCCGATCTTTGAGCAGCACGCTTAGCTATTCTACTTCCAAAGAGTTTATCTTTTATTGTGTTCATGTATTTATATATATATATATAGGAACATCCCTCTCACACAATCATTAAGTACATTTAGAACAAAAACAGCGTGCATTTTATTACAACAAATAATAAATGTACTAAATTTTATAAAGATTAAAATATATTTATATATCAAGTTTCATTTATATTGAAACTCTAAATTGTTATTCAAGAGAATTGCCAATCGTAGATGCTCTGATTCTATCTTGAGAACATTGTTATTGTTAACATTCTTCTTCTTATTAACTTTTACCATTGAATGAATCGCGCGCACACACACAATGTACACTTTAACTTTTGAAACTTTTCTCAAGTAAACATAAGTGACTGAGGACACTTAAAAAATCTGCCAAGTCTTCATAAATAAAGATGGCTCTAAATCTTCCATTTATTTCCAAGTAAAAACTATGATTGTAAATGAAAGTCTAAATTGTCGGAAATAAGGGAAATACTTTCTCTTAAGACATTAGATATTCAGAACTTTGTATTTTAACATTTATTCTTTAGCTTTATATGTGTGTCTCATTAATCTTCTCCCCGATTTACAAAAATGTAATGCAAACTAAACATCAACAATTCCGGCCACAACATCTGCATTATCTATTTATTTACAGACAAGAGATTAATATGAGGGGGTATCGCCAAGGGCACTGACTTAATATTCACATAATATTATTCGAAATTCAGAATTAATTCATCATTTGTACTAAATTTACCAGCCTATATAATAAATATACACAATATTAGAGGACAATTTATTAATATTTTTATAGCAATTAAAATAATGTTATGTGCATTTTTTTATTTTTACAACTTTACTCGTGATATTTCTAAGATTAAATTCAGTAAATGTTCATGTGATAATTTTTAAGCCCAATGGAAATACTCCTTTGTAGCCAAACTAAATGATTCTGTAACGGCTGAGTAATGGCCTCCAGTATGGGGAGTAAAAGTGTATTATTAGAGATCTATATACTATACTATAAGATTCTAGAATTTCGAATCTTAAAGTTAGTTTATTCAAGGAATAAAATTGTTATGAATTCCGACCACAGGCTCGGTGCATAGGTCGAACACAACAAAATTAGCAGACATATCATTTAAGACAATACACTTGTTACGGAAACTAAGTTTCTACTAATATAATTATTATTGTATGTAATCTAACTCTTAATCAGACTTAGAGCTTCAAGGAGAAGGTCATAGGTAGTAATAAAACAAAGAGATAATATGTATTGGCTGACCAAATCCAGAAGATAATGTATAATTTAAACAGCAGTAAATTTTTTCTACAGTCTCGTTAAATATATTTTTTGTTTTATAAAAAATTTAAAGTAAATACAAATTTACACACCACAAATTTTGTGGAATAAGAACTGGTTAAGATTTTTTTAATTTAATCAATTTTTTTATGTTAAGACAAACTATATTCTGGATTTAGAACAGTAGCAATACTAAACACAGTACTGGAGGCTACTTACTCAGAATGTGGGAAAGGCATGAAACGAAGCAATGAAACAGTAACGAAGATGCATGAATTGTACAAACGAGTCCCTCCACGTCACAGAAAAAAATGATATATCTATATGAAGAATATATATATATAACAAAATGATAACTATGTGATGTATTTAAATGATATGTGGTATATGGTATTACATATTTGTACATAGGCGGACCCGTGCCATCAACTAGTGAGTTGTACCGATATTGTACTGCCATAAATCGAATAGCGATGACATCGAGTGAATGGATCTAAACTAATCATCGACAAATCTATATAATATCATTTTTGTTTTTTGTGCTCTCGTACGTGTATGTGATTAGACGATTAACTTGAAGTTACCAACTAACACTTAACTTAATGGCTGTGCAAATGGAGCATTTTGCACTCATCGACAATTATTAAACAAAGAATTATGTTGTTTCATATTTTACATTTTATTGTATGAGCAGTTAATTCATATCGAAAATTACCGTTCTGTTATTATTATATTACTCCTGTTTAAGTTGATGTCACAACACGTTTAGATATGTGCTGACGTCACATGTTTAATTCGTTAAAAATATTTATTTACGTTTATTTTCGAAATCTCATAACAAGCTGACAAAAGACATTAATCGTGATTAATTATTTCGTGTTTATTTCTATTATAGACGACTACCCTTTACTGTGTATTACTGTACTAATATATTGATCCTGTATTGATGATTAAAACGTTTACTGGTTCCCGCATTCGCAGTTGTAAATCATATTGCAAATTCACACATGCATTAAATAATTGAAATTACTATTGGAGGGAAGAAAAAGCACATAATAATCGAGCAATATGTACAAAAAAAAAAGTTAATCTTTTTTCGGCAACAAATACTTATAGATGTATCATCGTTTCCTAGCATATAGTTGCAGAATTGTTAGTGATGTTTTGATATATTAAGTTATTTTCATTATTATCGATAATTTATTTTTATTTGGATAATTACTGTTATATAATAACTATTGTACTACTTCTCTTATTTAAGTAAATTTTGCGCAATATATTTCCTACAGAATGTTCAATGCACGCCATGGCTCGTACGTTGACAAAGTTCTTGATAATCGTTAAATAATTTAGTACTGATGGAGTTTAATAAGTTGTGGAATATATTGGTACAACTCGATGAAGAAAGTGTAGCGTGGTTATACACCTGAGGAATGTGCTCAAAATATTGTATTAAAGAGAAAAAAAGTCTAAATGATCATCAACGTTTATGCAAAATTACTCTTAATAAGTGAAAAAAGTTATTATGGATTATTAATATCGTAATCTATCGTCCTCTTACCTATTACCTACTTTAATGTCTATCTCTATACACCAGCATGGTTCTTTATACTCTTCTATTTGATGTTATACTATTCTCTATTAACTTTTACTACAGAATGTATTGTTAATAGTGTTTTTAATGTACTAGAACATGGTCAGCTGTAGAGGAGCCACGCAAGTGTCACATCGAGATTTATACGAGAACAGATATTATAATTAAAAAAATAATGGCATGCGTTTACATCGTAAAGTAACACGAGTTCTGATACAATTATGTAAACTTACGACTTTATATTTTCTGTATTACATTAAATACGTAATGTTTAATCTTTACATAAATTCTCTACTTGTATCTAAGACTTATTTCTATTATTATACTCAAGCATATAATTTAATTATCAGATTATAGCCTAGTTTATATACGAATTAAAGTACAGGACAAGTAAAAGATTTATCTAAAATAAAAAGTACACGTTCACGCAATACATTTCCCTTACTCGTATAAATTATCGCAATAATTTTAATAGAATGAAAGAGAATCACGTACTCAGTAGCAATATATTCAAGTGGCGCGTTTGTACTATCGTTGTTTTCCCATCTCTCTCTGCTCAACTAGATATTACCTATAAATATTTACCTATACACTTAGAATCCACATTATCTTAGCTATTTGAAATCTAATCACTTAATCAGATTCTTGTCTTGCTCAAAGAGACGCGGGCTCGGACGAAGCAACACATAATTATCTCTCGTATCCGGACTGTGTAATGAAATCGCTCAAAAGTTGGTGCCATAAGCAATATGGACAATATATTATTAAATGTGTTATAGTTACGCGTGGAATAACTACAGCTGGCCGGCTAAGTTCTGCTTTAAAAAAGCTCGATAATAAAATGCGTTGTGGTTCTCTTCTGCGAGTGATCACGAGAGTTTTCAGTATCGACTGCTTTCGGTTTTAGCGATGCTTTTTCGTATAAAATTATATTTGTAAAATATATCGAAATTGTTTGCGCACAATGAAGTTACCTTTAATTTAGATATAACTGATTTTATGCGATTGATTACATTGCGTATTCGTAAGACTTTATTTGGTCAAAATTTTTCAAAGAAATTTTTCACTGCAAATGCTCTCGCAATTGACTCTTGACGGAGAACTGCAATGCGTTGTTTACATAAATTAAGCACAGTTCAGTCAATTTCAAGTGCGATGTGGTATCGAGTTGCCGACAAAAGCCTAATTTAATCTGGAGCCTATCAAAGTGATATCACTTAACGAAGCAAGAGAGAGAAAAAGACAGACCGTTAACGAAGAGGAAAGAAAATCCCAAAGGAGGCCTCCAGAACCCCGACCCCCTCTCCCTCCTTTCATGAAGAAGCAACTCCGCCACATTAGTTTTCGTCGATGAAGAAACAGCACAAACGACACGGCGAATTATCTGCGAATGCGAGGAATTCGAGAATTCTCTCTTGCGTAAGCCTGCGAACGTAGAAACATTTTAATGAAATCGCACAGAGAATTTATGTAACGGTATCTCTCCGTCAATAACTTTTATTGTCACGAATTCAACGATCTGTACAATCGATGACTTCTCCGATCTACCGATTCGTTAGTCCAATAGATTCCTAAATTCCGTGAGCTCGAGCTTTAATAAGTGTTAATTTCTTCGATGAGCGACATAGCTTCAGTGTATTTGAGACATAAAAATATCACTTTTGAAAGCGAACGAATTCCATAAAGGTACTATTCAATTATTTTGTGAGATGATTGCGCGACGTAGAATTTTCGATTTCTCTTTGTCCAGGTAGAAGCTGCGTTCGCGAGTAGTCTAGTGAGGCGTTAAAAGGAGGTGGGAGATATAAGCGGGAAATGGACTCGAGTCATCGGGAAGTCCGATTATAGAAACTAACTGCAAATCGAACGGCTTAGCCAGGTCAACGAGCGTTTGCGCATCAGTATTATACGTTGAAGCGATATACTTATATACATTAAACTAGTGATTACATTGCGCATACATATATATATATACATACCATTTTATTTAATATATACATATATATTGAATATATTGGAGAAGAAACGATATTAACTATTATACACATACATGCATATTAACTCAGATGGTAGCGTACGTGCATGTATGTATCGCTGCGTACATACGTACACATATGCTCAATATATATTTATATATATATACAAAACTGAGTATGTGTGATGTACAGAGAGTCAGAGAGGCCAAGTGGCCCATACTTGCGTTAAATGTCGATGTTGTTCGTTAAAAAAAAGAGAGAGAAAAAATACAGAAATCCCACGGCTTCTTCTGAATCGTGAGTGGCGGGACTTCGGTATACAGATTAATGGCTACCACAAAGAGAAAGAAAAAGTATAGCCACAATACACAGTCGCAATTGCAAAAAACGAAAAAAGAAATGACAGAAGAGAATGGCGGTTTAATAACTCTAATTTATTGTGGGGGTACGCGCGAATGAGAAAAAAGCGAAATAGAAAAATTATCACACGAGATGCATCGGGAAGCATTACTGACCGATTTGCGCCAGTCATTATCGATGAACAGCGTAATCAAAGAGGAAACGAGAATCAAAGGAAATGACAAAAATACGTTTCGCACAGATCAATGATACATGTTAATATATATAATATATGTAGACGTATATAAGCTTTCGGCCGATCGGATCGCCACGGGTCGGCCTGTCCAGCGATCCGTGTTAAAAAGAGATTACAGAACGCAAGAGGAAATACCGAAAATCCTGCCTCACGACAGCATGAGCATTAAGTGTACCATTAAACTCTACTACTATGATGGAATAGGAAAGCAAAAATGTTGCGTGAGTTAGTCCGCATATTTGCTCTGTGCGTGTGTATGTGTGCAAAAGAGAAATAGAGAGAAAGAACGAAAGGGATAAGGCGAGAAGTTTTAATACTGAAATGTGTAATTGAATAATCTAACCGTCGTTTATAAATGAATATATATTAAGACAAATACTGAATATATATAAAGTAAATATATATTATATATATTATTACTGCATTGCATAGATAGTATATATATTATATGTACGACGACACATACATATATATATGACTATTTTCTTCTATGAATATTGCGTATGTGAGATGAGTGCTATTTTCATTGTACGTCGGAAGACGCACCGCGGATCCGTAACGAGACGCGTGATACAACACGATCCACGTGAGATCCTAGATCGGAACCTTTCTAAGATTCTTTCTCGCGAAATCAATTAATTTGTCTAATAATCTAGTATAATGAATGATTAAGACTATTTTAATTAATATTTTAATAGGAAAATGTATAGAAGGCAGTCCTTCGTAGATTCACTACGTAACGCTGTACTTCATTCAACTATAACGTACGTCCTCAAAAGAACTCATTGTCGCCTCATACATCTTCCGAAAGTTTGGATCGATTTGGCGAATACGTTACACTATCGCGAGATCATTGCTCTTCGATATCTTTAATATCTATGTTGTCCCCCGCGGCGCGTCTTGCGCCAGCTATCTCAACACCGAGCTATACCAAAAAGCAAATTAATAACAAAAAAAGACATGTATGATGTGTAAGCCAAGTGCCTTGTGTTCTGGTAACTAATCGTTGACTTTTAACTACGATATTAGGGGAAGTGAAAACGAGAGCGAGAAAGATGAAAAAGCGACGGATGAAGAACCTGTCAATATCAGCTTACGCAAATGTAAGCGTGTTTTTGGTGGGAGACGAGAAAGGAATTTCTTTATTTTTAATCGAAAATAGAGAAAAAGAAAAGAACAAGCGATACTGATTATCCCATCCGTTCGATTTCCGCGAAGTACTCTGCGTTGCAAATTCAGCGAATCTAATAAAATTAAACAAATTGTATTTGGAAAATGTTAATTATTTTGCAATATTTTGTGAAAAAAGGGATTGATTGCGTTGTAACTTACTTCAATTTACACACAAAATTCAAATCTGTAACACGATATCGATTTAATCATATTATCGTGTTCTTTTCTAATTGCTAATCATTTGGGAAACAAAGTTAATTTGTAATTAATTTCATATTTATGGAAAGTACTGCCTTCTAGTAGATTCTCGTTATCAACTATGATCAACTAACATGCTGATATTGTGCCAAAAGAAACTGACGATAGCCAACACGCGTACCTGGTTCCGCAAGTTAAATCTTCAAACAAATGTTCGATTCTACTAATTAAGTTTTTCGCTTTCCTCACTGCCTATGCCCGTCAGATCTTGTACAATACAATTCTTCGATTAATAAAATTATCTCGATGATTTTGCAACGCATTTGCGGGATATTAAAGTTACTGAAATTAAATTTCCACTTCCACCTTCCACAAAAAGCCCAGGCAATAATTTTAGAGAAACCAATGTCTACCCCACCTTGTTTTCATTAAGAAATTGTAAAAAAAAAATATCTAAATCCATACAATCTAGGAGGGGCACCTGCAATCTCATTTAGCTTTGATAATTTCCGTGATGTTAATAACGCGATACTCAATAATAGTAATCAGCATACATATTATCAACATGTAACAATTGTATAAGTGCAAATAAATATTACAAATTTTTACTAACAATTTGATGAAATTTTAATAAAACAGAAATATTGGAGAATATGTTAATTCCTATATGGAGAATATATTATAATAAATTTTGAAATAAAATATCTTAGAGCGATAAAAATGGCCTTAAGATAAATCAATGTCGAAGACATTAATCGCGCATATATCCTTCCACTGAAAATTTAATCACGGAAATGACATAAGCGAGATGAGAATATTTGGCGGTGTGTTACCGGGATATAATATGCGTGCGAATTTAACAACGGGACAAGTAAGGAGTACCTATTATCCTAACAACGGTTGTTAGTAGAGATACTTCTGCCGTAGTACAGCCAAGGCTCCTGTATGGGGTCACTTTCATTCGAAGTGGGCACTGTTTGGTGTTGTGATAAGGGGCAAAGTGGTAGAGCAACAACAAAAAAAAGATATAGTCGCGAGTGTTACGTGCGAATGGGACGAGACAGCCGAGCGAGATCGAATGCGTGTGCGTTTCTTTCCAGCGATTCTACACTTAACTTATCTCTCAAACTGTAAAACGCTAGCTATGTCTACAAGGAATTGATGTAAATAGTAGATTTCGATAGATAGCAAAAGTGTCGTGGCCGAGGGAGCTTTGCATCCATGACGCACGAGGAAACCGTTTCGCAAACATATTTATCGATTGATAACAAACTAATTCGCAAGTGGTCGCATTATTGTGATTTTAAGTTCCTTCAATGACGTGCGATTATCGTTGCAGATACCGGTAATCGCGAAATGTTTACAAGAGAAACGATGTAAGCCCCAAATTGCAAAAAAATTACGAGATAGAAAAGAATTTCTCCCAGTCCGAGATAGTTATCTGAGGTATTTTTACAAAAAATTAGTTTCCCGTCAGAAATAACGAGATAATAATTAATGCGTATAGAAGCTCGTGCCAAAAGCTCAGTTTTATATGCATGAAGGTGCTAATACCGTCTCTTGTAAATAATATGCAAATTAATAATCAAATAATTGATCGGCGAACACTGGTGAGATTCTCGATTGACGCCCTGCGGCATTTCGCCTCATGGATGCATTGATGTGGATGGAAAAGACCCTAAGCAGACAATCCTCCGTTAATTAGTCCTTTAAATGCGAGTTGTGCCACTGATCGCGGGTGTGAATGCTTACGGAAAGTATTAATTTATAAGATGCAGGTGTAGAGAAGGCCCTGAACATGTTAGATTCCATCATAAAATGATGTTTTTTCGTCTAGATAGAGTATAACGTGGAACCTTTGTCGCACGGGCGATAGTGGATACGAGCGTAGATGCATATCGTGCATTATGCAATGCGACAATCGCGTGTGTCAACCAGCGTAACGAAAATCAATGCAGTCTCACAATCTCTCTCAGCAAACACTTCGAAGCGTAATCGCGTTTTAAATTTCTATACGACCTATATGCAGCTACTCCTCTATTCATGAGCATTGCGAGATATGTGGAATTGTATAAGATTACATATATGTAATTTGTCTCAATAGATCAGCGCTGGTATCCACGTCCGCTCGTTTGTGTTGCTCTTGTATTGTTAACGATTACTATACCTTCTTCCTAAATGATCTCCTGTGCAATCGGTGCTGTAACGAAGATTCAGTTGTACGAGCGTTGATTAACGTTCACAAAGATGCTTTATATGTATAACTTGCGCAATTATATCGGGAAACACTGTTACGAGGCATTTTTAACGTCGTTCGATGAGGCGAGATCGCGGCGATTCGCAGAGCGGTGTGAGCCAATTTGTCGCGAAGTCCTAACACACAAAGCGGCGCCAGTACTTTCCGATTAAATTGTCGCTAATTAGTCGCAACCGCGAGTACAGCGAGTCTAATTTTATTGTATGTTAAATGTGACAACCCGTAATTATTGTTATCGTTATCACTGCGGTGGCTCCCAAACGTATGACGACGTGTCTCGATGTATTGAGACCACTGTGACTAAAGCTGTGACGATGATTTTCACGGTATCGAATTTGCGTACTTATTATCCGCTCCCCTTGTATCTCGCGAAGATTTGGCGATAAATAAATAAAGATGTGTTTAAGAAAATTACCAAAGCGAAAATTACGATCAAGGGATACGCTTTCTCACGAACTCAACGATGCTCATCTCTTACTACTACACCAAACTATCAAACTTTTGTTACAATCAACAATCAAACGGCACGTTGCCGAAAAATAAAACTGTATTAAGTCGGACATTACGAACGAGTCGACATCGCTTCAAGCGTCATGCTCTCGCGTTTTAAAGTCTTACAGCTACGGATTGATAAATCGTGAAGAAGATCTACCTCCCTCGATCGTATACCGATAAGATCGTTCTCGCAGGAGCGTTCTCGACGAAAGCGAGAAAGACGCTCAACAATAATCATTGTGCCAAATTCATCAAGTAATCAAACTACTCAATCAAAAATTTCGAGGTAGCGAGAACCGGGTTAAAAATCGTAAATTTACTGCAGCAAAAAGAATGTAAAGAAACGGAAGAAGAAGCGAAAATCAAATTGGTATACGTTATTCACAAATCGAACGAGCCGAGTGACAAGAAAGAGTTAATCTTATTCTCCGCGAAATGAAAAATATGAAAAACTATCGTAGACCGTTTGCTCTCGAATTGTTTAATTAAAGAATTCTTTGTGCTTCTGCGTAGCAATTGCGCAAAGAGATATCTCAAGTTCAAGTTGAATATGCGAGGAGAATGGAAGATAAATCTCCTTTGTGTTTACTCGTTTCACTTGCTCGACATCGTTCGTTCACCCGGCTCGCCGAGAACCTTTCGCGAACTTTCTCGCTCCTCAGCCACCGACCCTTTCTAAGATTTAAATACTTTTTAAGCGAGAAGAGAGGATAGAGAGGCGCCTCGTGGCCCGCAGCGGCGAACGTGTAGTATGCAATAATAACATGTATAAAGAGCATGGATTTTATATGTGTCGTACTCGTACATGGGAGAAAAGCACCCTCACCTCCCCGATCCTTCTCACTTCTGATATTGATCAATTGAACAACCCGTTACGAGCTAATATCGTGCTTGTGACATACAACTACCCTCGAGAGTCGCTCTTACGATTTATTGAAATCATTCTTGACAATTAAAAGGATGAGGAATCGATCTCTTGAGAATATTCAGAACAATCCTATTAAAAATGCATACTGTGTATTCACTCTAAATCTGATGAATGTATCTTCACATAAAATGTTGTTTGTTAATGGTATAACATAACGTTACATTATCTCTGTTACAAAATTAAATTAAATTCGGCGATGAACTCTCGAGGTGGTTTCACGAGGAGGAAGCGCGTCGAACTTTTTCCATTCGCGCGTTTCCGCACATCAAGTGCTGTTAACGATGATCAACGGGTGTCGCACGACATGTGTCGCATTGAAATACAAGAAATCACGGGCTCCGAATGAAGAACGGATCTATCAGAGAATTTAACGTCTCGCTCGCGTGTGTCCGCGACGGCGATGTCTCGCTAGGATTCTTCGTGTATCTTTAAGTAGCTCATTAAGTGGAAGCAGTATTAAGAATCATTAGCAGTGGTGAAGAGCCATAGGTCCGTGTTCTCACGCTTATTTAGCGCATTTAATGCCAAACGTAGCTGCCCGGCTACGAGCTCTATTTCTGTACAGAGATCGTGACTACGTGACGAGAAATGGATACGTGCATTTAGCGCCAAAAATGCGCGACAACGATACGATATACACTATAAAATACGTGCCATTAATCGTGAAACACATGAGCGATCGCGGAACTCGACGAGATGTCGAAGAGCATTGTTAAAAACGTCAATAGCTTCGAAAGGGGCTACGGGCTGATTTTACCGTGAGAACAATTAATTTTAATCTGTATTAATCTCTCTTTAATGTGCTCTGTGTCTTTCGCTTTTTCAGAAATAAAAAGAGGTATTATCAATCTACGATTAAAACTAATTGGCGGTAAAGCCAGCCATAAAGTACCCCTTGCGTTCAAGATCTGCGGACGAGATCCGAACATAAACAGATTCAATCTGATTGCATCCGCTCGATGGGCTGGACGGATTTTTACTTAAAGACAAACGCTAATTATTCCCCCTTGACTCTCTGGTCGTCATCCTTCCGCCGTATAAGATATACATAATATAAATGTGTATATATTTATTATTGTCAAAGGTGTCCGCGCATATTTTTATGTATGTCAAGAATGAAGTCTCGCAATCTGTACAGGTCGATCGATGTGTCGCTATCGATGTCCTTTTGTATATAAAACTGTGAAAGAGAGTACCGTCTTGTCCTTCTCTGTCAACTATAAGCGCGTACGTCCAGCCCTACAGCAGAAAGAGAGAAGAGCTTCCTAAATATTACTTAATTCTTGTATTATTTGCTTTCCTTCCTACGCGTCTATTTTCACGCACGTCGTCCTTTGAAATGCGAAAAGTGATACAGGTGGAAAACACCGTCAAAGGGTTAATATCGCGTTGTACAAGTGAGTGGGAGAACAGGAGAGAAAGGGGAGAGCGAGAGAAATCGAAAAACCAACATGAAGGAAACGGAGGAGGAGGGCGAGATACGGACGTTTGACATATCAAAATGAGTCTTCTTGATAACCACATAGCAATACCTCTCCGCTCAATAATAGAAACATTAAAAAAAAAAAGAAAGAGAGATAAAGAAAATGTAACAATAATAGAAACATTTTAAAAAAAGAAAGAGAGAGAAAGAAAATGTAACAATCTTTCGAAGCGTCTTAATCGACAGCGGGGAGAAGTTCTTAGAAACTTCGTATCTCCAGTTTAAAAGCTGTAGACGAATTTAGATATGCTTAGCTTACGATTGGAAGAAAGCTGGAATGCGAGAGAGGCTTTTTGTGAATTTCGTTTTCGATCGAATCCTTCGGAGATATTTAAAAATCTCGTTACGTTTTGCGTTATTACGACGCAAAAATCACTGATCTTGCAACTTTGATCGAAAACTAAATGCACATTTCGAAAAGTTTGGTTTCATTGGAAAATAGTGAGAACATCCATCTTTTGTGAATATAATCATCACGTGTATGACATGCGATTTTTTTCAGGGTCGCCATTTATGAAAATGATAATCAAAGCGAGAATCAAAATATTAATAAGGAAATCTATACATTCCTTATTAATTTTGCTAAACTTTAGATAAAAAACTGCATTATATTATCTGTTAATGTATCTCTTATTATACTAAGAGATAAATCATAAGAGTAGAAGAAACATAAAATTTTTTTAGGCGAAAAGATATTCAAATGCCTGAATTTTAATATCAAACGATAGATATTGCAATGCACATGCGTAACGATAATCATTCGCGAGATAAACACGAAGGCGACTCTGAATTCAATCGTAACGTCACCGAATAAAAAACATCACGAAAACTATGAAGGTCTCAGGAAACACAGCCGCAAATATTTCAGTATTACCGAGTGTTTCTCGGTTCGTAATATATGCGATAATTCATGATACCTTCTGCAATGGCATTAAAAATATAAGGAAAGAGAGAGGAAAGAGAAACCACCTTTTGTAACGTGACATAACAATTAAATCAATGAGAACTACGAAAAGTTCTCTAAATCAAAATGGAAACGAAACTTGTAATACATACTGATTTGCGGCAGGAGAATAAGATTAGCAACTAGTTTCAAATGCATTTTGTTTCCATTCACTCTATTAGTTGTATGTGTTATTTTGTTAAAGAATAATATAGTTATTTTCACGCGTTCAATAATTGTATCTTTTTTAATTCATTCACGTAATTTTATTTACGAAGATCGCATTAAAATGCTAATGTCAAAAATCATTAAAAAAATCTTTCTCTCTCTTTTTCTTTTCAGATATCTGTATCATTGCGTAGACCCGCATGTATAAGAGTATAGGTTTTCAAATGTCACGTGTTAAAAAGGCGCAGACACCGCGATACGTAAAAAATAACTGAAGGGAAAGATTGATCGAAGGCAGACGCTACGAGCGGCACGGCGAAAATGCCTGCCGGGACACAGGACGACGAGACGTGTTCACTAGATGCAAGAATACGTACTACAGTACAAGCTAGACAAAAAAAAAAGAAAAACGTTTGTAAGATATCGACTAGATACCGATGAGAATTACCCTATAAATTAGCAGTACGACAGAGAAACAATGTAAATGTGTGAAAGATCTATCCCCCTCTCCATCCCCTTCCCGATTCCTCATCCACTCCCTCGAGCCTCCACGCCATCCTTTTCCTCCCTCTGTACGACGAGTGTAAAAAAAATATCATGTAATTAACACATCGATATATATATAGATTTATATATATATTTATTATATATATAAATATTATATATATAAATATATATGTACACACGATATGCACATGGGCGCGTATACGCGTACGAGCACTGTACGCATGTACGCTCGTCGTATACGCGCGCTATGGCAAGATGATTGATTGTGAGTCATTTAAATAATTGTTATATGTATTTTCTATATATTATGATAAACTAATACACGATGATATATACATATATAAATATAAATATATATGCATGTATATTTATATGTATATATTTATATATTGAGATGATATTACGGTACTATTAACTATTAAGTGTAGCTAATTTAGAGACTTAAGCGGGGAGGGGGGAATACTGTCCGCGCGGTCGCGCGCAGTGAAAAGTTGGAATCCCGCTCTCTGCGGAGTCCAACGCTTTTTACAACACACTCTCTGCACATACTAAGAAAAAGAAAAAGAGAAGCGAATGAAAAGAAGGCGTGCAAGGCACGAAGGAAACGGGACACTCGAGATGGCGATTCATGCGATCATCTCTAACGACGAGGACTCCTTTATTTCGGAAATTCGAATGACCGAATAACGTGAGACCGAAAGTTGGAGAGAAGAAATAAAATCGCGATGCGATCCCACGCACGCGATGCGGGTCACGCTCGTCTCGGGTGTTCGTGCAAAAGGCCGACACTCGAGGGGAAAGAAAAAAACAAAAAACAAGAGATACACACATACACATACACAAATTCACACGCTGAGTGACGAAACCACACGCGAAATTTGCGACAAAAAAATAATGTATTTTCTCACTCCCACTGCGCGAGGTGTATGTTCATCGCTACGTCTTATTTGGAACGAAAAAACCTAAATATATTATTATATAAAATTACTGTATAATTGTAACGAAAATTGTTTTTCAAACGATATGGTATTTTTATTGTAGATATTATTATATAACAAATAAAATCATGATTCATTGTATTCGATTATGTGGTTATTTTACATTGCCGTCCGTAGCTATCCTTTATCACTTTTCTATTATCGATGAAATCTTTTGCATGTTTCAGATTCAAATAATGATTCGACCAGTATTAAAAAAGATAAAGTTTCAATGAATATACTGTGAAAATTTTTTTAAAGAAAAAGAAATTCTAAATTAGAACAGTTTAGCTACAAATATTAAGTTCACAGAAAAATTATTATTTAACACCAAGATTCTCTTGCTGTAAACCAAATAAAGCAATAATGTAATTTTTAAAAAGTATATATTTTTACATGTAAAGAAATATCATTAAAACCTAAATACATGAATAAGATAAAATTATTAATTTAAATAGAAATTATTTATTCTCTTTGAATCTCTATTTCTGAACATTTACATAAAATGCGTTTGAGAATAAACATAATAAGTAACAACGAATCAAGATTGAGATGAAAAGTTTATGAGATTTAAAATCATATACAGCAGTATTAGACAAAATTTAATTAATTGTTTAATTAATAATTACAATTAAATATTACAAATTAAGTGATTAATAATTAGGGATAATTAAAAATGATCAGCGATTAATCGAGGACGTTTCTGTCTTTTCAATGTTTCATCTTACATCTTAGAATGATTGATTATTCGTCTCTTATTTAAATTTCCTCTTTAACCTCTTCCTGGTTGCAAGAGACATTGCGTTTTATCGAACTTAATGCGTTAAAATCCCTAAACTTTATATACACATTCTTTTTGTAAAAAAACAATTTATAGACTCTCACATCACATACTTTTTAAAAATTACATTATTGCTTTATTTGGTTTACAGCAAGAGAATCTTGGTGTTAAATAATAATTTTTTATATAAATCTAATTCATGCAACACATGCAATTAATTATTAATATACAATCTTTATCTCTCACCGACCGATGCGCAGCAGTGGAGTTATCAGCAGCAGCGTCGCTACGATGATTCTGCAACATAGAAACATAATTTTAAAATAAAATTAGCGTTCAAAAGAATCAATAATTCTTAACTTTTACTCTACACATAATTTTATAATTGCTTTTTAATTAAATATCTATTAAAATAATTATGCAATTTTTAAGATCTATATAAAAATAAAATTTTATTATATTTTAAATTGAATTTTAATTCTTTAATTGATATCTTTTAATCATCGAAATAAAACTGATAAATACAAAAAAAATTAATTTTACAGAAATAAATAATAATGCTTACCGCTAAGTTGCTCCACTGATGCCCGATGCCTCTCTTAGGCCTCCTCCTCCTCTCAGAAACTGCGGATCGTTAGTTAGCAACGATGATACTATAACACACAAATATAAATATAATTAAATAAAATCTTAGTATTAGTTTATGATTTACAAAATCTTAAATTATTTTTTGCTTACTGAGATGTGTACGTTACACTTACCAGTTATGATCTGCGATGCCGTTCTATACAACGCTGGGTCGTTCCACCTTCGTCGCCTTCTGAAAATAAGAAAAAAATGCAATTAAGAATGGCGATAGAAGTTTCTTTCCTGCCCACAGTCAACTTCGTCGGCCACGATTATCGCGATCTGCGTTCGAACGAGTATGGATGTATACGCGTTCGAGCGAATATTATAATTGCGACGCAAATTTAACGTAAATAAGACACTTACCGATTAAATACTTTGTGATATCACTTGTTCTAGCGGCGGCGGTCGTTTCACATTTGTTGCGTTCTGAAAATAATGAGTAAATGTGAATTAAAATGAGGCGGTTTCATTTATCGTGCCGATTAACTTCGCGCGGTGATTCCTTGGCTCTCTTCGCGGGGTAAGAGAGACAAAAAATAGCCATGGCGCCATCACCCGGCAGCGACAGATTACACACATTAATGACCCAATTATCGATCGCTACGCAACAGTGGCTAGATCGATAAGGTTAGACCTTATACGACTTTCTTACCCTGCGTAAGATGCCTACCCAGCAAACACAGAACATAGCAGCAACATTGCGGCAATGTTATAACATTGTAGCAACATCACAGCAATATTACAACATGTTCTGTGTTTGCTGGGTAGGAATGAATTATCAGGCGAGACAACTCTATGCACGTAACCCGCATCCAAATTTTTCGTATATTGACCGACGTAATTTTTTTGAACGACACTTTTTTATAACAATTGTCGCATTATCGCGAAAATGCGATTATCACGTACGTTAATCGCTCGCGAGAATAATTATACAAAAAATACCAAAATGTGAAATAAAATGTGTCGAGACGTGAAACGCGATGAGACTTATTCGACCGTTCAATGACTTTTGTTACAATGTCGAATTGAATTTAAATTTCACTTACCAATCGGACGTCGCAACGATATCCGCTCCCAGCGCCAATGCATCTCAAGATTGTTACGGATTCTGCAAGAGAAAAAGGAACGCTGTTAATTAACATGGCGAAGGGATGAGATACTTTTCCCGCGTAATCGACTTTCGCACGGATATGCGAATGTCGGATATTACGGTTGCATGCGACCGCTCCACGCATCTCGATCTACGTTTAAACGAGGATACGCGTTCAACGGAACACGGTACAAGATGAATATACGTTATAATTACCAATTAGACAAATTGCGATGCCACTCGATCGGGAGCTGATCTGTTCCGTGCCCCGTTCCGTTCCGGAAAGAAATATACTATTATAGGGGTTCACTTTCCTTCCGGAACGGAACGGGACACAGACAACTCTATTAAGTTGGCTCGAGTCAGAGATGATCATTTCTGGCGCTAACTTCACGCGTCAAGTCGAGTGCCTCTGCGATATATATCATTTTGAACTTTGCGTTTTCGCACTAATAAGGCTAATTATTATTAATTCATGTTTAAATTATGTTTCATAAATTATAATTACTTTTCCATAAAAAAAGAAAGTATGTGTAAATTAAAATATAAGTCCAATCGATATCCCACATCGATCGATAACTGATTCGATACATTATCGAAACAATAATATATCATTTAATACTATATTATTAAATGAATTATTTTATCTATGCATAAATTTATATTAAATAATAGAAAAATATTTTTTTTTATGAAAATGTATTTTTTTTTATTTACAATATTTTTTTGCAGTTGTTTTTGAGGACATTGAATAGTGCATCCGTCTTAACCTTCTTAACGATTAAACGTTAACCTATCTTTCGAGGTTTGTGTTGATTTTATTTGTGAGAAGATAGTAGTTTATTAATTTAGAAAGAATGAAAAGCGGCGATAACGAAGCGCCTAATATTCAGTTTAAAAAGAAGAAGACGAAACCTTTGAGGAAACGCGAGACTCTCTCGGATGACAATGTCAGGTTCGGATTGCACATTAATTTGTTTTTAATTAAATGTGTAGCATATAACTTAGATTAAGAAATTTATTTCAAGGAGAAAGGAGAGATGAAGATCATTCAGAAACTCCGCGAGCGACTGGCTGGCATCGATATTGTTTGACGCTCGGAGAAAACGTCTTGTCCGATATGTTGACGGTAAGATAATTTTATATGTATACGTAATGAAAGTAAAATATACGATAGATAGGAAAGGTAACGCGAGATCTATGTTAATTTAGTCGGATCCCTTTAATGAAAACCGGAGGAATGATGAATATGGCTGCGCTAAAGAATACAAAACAAGCTCAATGATGCACGACACTGACATTGGAAAGCAATTTAACACAGAGATCAATAAATGCAACGAGGACGAAGAAATGTACGTACGGCGACGTTTGGTTCTTTCTCTCTCACGTTTATTATCGATATTTAATTAATATAAGAGAATGTATATCGCTGGAATTATTAATCGTTGCATTTGTATATCCTTATATAATTATTTCTGTACAGGGTCAAGTATATAGAAGAAGAATTGTCAAAGCGCAAAATAATAACGATGCAGTGAATAGTATGAGTAATGATAAGGGATCACATTGTTCACCAGAGAAAACAGTGTTGCGAGTGGTATTGCAACATTTGAGGCCGAGCTCAACCAATTGTAGCGAGGAAATGCTTTTGAATCAAATGTTATCTGGTCCAGAAGTCGATCTTGGCATAGAGTGGGTACATTTATATTACAATTATACAATAAATATTTTTAAAATGTTATATGTATATTGCATGCAAATGTGTAGAATTAATTTGTCAAAATATGAAATACACATGATACATGTAGTATTCTTAAGTTATCAAAAATTTATTAACTACATTGACATTTACTAACTACACATTTTTTGTTTTTATACACGGAGAGAATTTTCTCTTAAAATTTACTCTCAAAATCTGCTAATTGTGAGATAATGTGTGACCTTGAGGAATTTTACTATACTTTTTAGTAAATTTTTTTATACTTTTAGGAAATTTTACTAAAAGTATAATTAATTTTACTATACTTTTAGTAAATTTTACTAAAAAGTAAGTAAAATTTCTTGAAGTTACACATTATCCCACAATTACCAAATTTTGAGGGTAAATTTTAAGAGAAAATTCTCTCCGTGTACATATAACTTCTTCATGTTAGATATAATTTTGTTCTGTCGATTAATCATTTCGTTTTTTTGTCAATTTTTTTTAGGTGGCTAGGAGGAAAGCCAGCGTAGCCACGATATCTCGGCCAATGAGCAGCACACAGGATATGACAAAGGTAAATTATCTTGTTTTTAGCTTTGAATTTTCACTTTTATAGAGCTTGTATTTCTATGGAATTTTTCAATGCGATTGTTCCCTTACGTTCCGCACTACCAACACAATGATTATCTGTATTTATTTTTTATTTTTGTTCTTTTTATGTTGTCTACATTTTTCTACATTTGTCTTGTGCTTTATACAGAACACCATGAGGCAGTGAAATTCTGTTTCTGGACGTATGATTCGCAGAAGGCCATCTTTCAGCTGCGAATCTCCGAAATGGGAGATCGAAAAACTAGATCGTAGTGAGTTAGTAATATTATTGTGGACTTAGATCTCTTTTTATAAATATCTTGCACTAGTATTTAAAATATCTATTGATCCTTATGATACAATCATTATATGTTTTCATAGAAAAATAAAAATTGGAAGAGATATTTTTTTATATTTAATTGAGAACATTGTAATTTGTGATTATTTTTTGAAAATTTTTACAAAAAATTAATATTTATATAAAACATTAGAAACTCCTACAAATTTTTGCTTTCAGTAAATATTTTTATATATTTATAGAATTTTTCTGTCAGGATTGCTGAGTAATCAGAAATTAAGCGATAAATTATGAATATAGATAACTGTTTGGTAAAATTTTTTTATAGTATATATAATTACACATGATTATGCATAATCATAAAAATATTTGATGTATAATTGTAATGTACACTTTATATAGATGTAAAAATCAATAGTTTATATGAAGAATTTCAGAAAAGATGCGATTTCCTTAACATGTATGAAAAATATTTCAATTCGTATAAATAAATATGAGAAATTTATTTTTAATTGTACAATTATACAAAAAATTTATAAATTCTAAAAAATTCTAAAATTTCTAAACTTTTTACTAAGAAAAATTATAGTTTATGATTCAAAATATATACATGTTCAACGATGCTGCTGATTGTTAGCCACGCAACGTTCACTCGATAAACTAGCTAGCTGCTTTGAGTCTGTTAAAACTCCTCTCTTTTAGCTCTTGTGATAAACGATTCTCAGTTTTGGACAAGAATTGGCGGGAATTCTACCTTTCTGTTCTGCATATAAGTTAAGATTTTGTTAGCATAGCGCTATTTATTCAAATATATAAATATTTAAATATTATATATAAATATTTAAATAGATCTGTGTTTTTGTGAGAAATTCAAGTAAAGACTTAATTACCCATGGCGAAAACAATGTGCGAACGGTATGTTTTTATTTCAATCTGAAAAATATTTATTCCTGTAATAAATGTACAGAAATACATGTATTTTAGATGCTGATTTATTATTGATACCTATCTCTGTTTTGTAAATATAGAAATAATTCTAAGAGAACGTCGTACATTGATTGGGATGAATATTTCATGGCTATTGCGTTCCTTTCTGCAAAACGGAGCAAAGATCCTTGCATCCAGGTCGGCGCGTGTATCTTTAATAGTGACAAAAAAATTGTTGGAATTGGATACAATGGAATGCCCACGGGATGCAGTGACGATGAGTTTCCTTGGAATAAGGGTCCCCACTAGTTTAGATGCAAAATATCTTTATGGTACACCCAGAAATTTGATATTGACAGTATTTATAAATATTGACGTGTGATTTATTTTTAATATTAAAATTACAACTATTTTAATACTGTTTTAATACTCAAATAATAAGTAATTATTATAATCATTGGCTAATTTAATACTGTCAGTATTAAATTTCTGTAAGAACAATATATAATAAACAATTTTTTAAATAAATTATGAAATAGTTTAAGGATATATTACACATACTGTTTCTGCAAAGTAAATTAAGATAAAATTATATTATTATCTATACTTTATTAAATTACATACATATATAAGTTATCTGAATAATATATTTAGCAACATATTTTTATAGAAGGTTTATATTAATAAAAATTACATTATTTATAAAAATAACAAAAGAAATTTTAGCTTGTATATAAGTCAACAATTGTCGCATTATCGCGAAAATGCGATTATCACGTTAATCGCTCCGATCGCTCGCGAGAATAATTATACAAAAAATACCAAAATGTGAAATAAAATGTGTCGAGACGTGAAGCGCAATGAGACTTATTCGACCGTTCAATGACTTTTCTTACAAGTCGAATTGAATGTAAATTTCACTTACCAATCGAACGTCGCAATGATATCCGCTCCCAGGGCCAATGCATCTCAGGATTGTTACGGATTCTGCAAGTGAAAAAGGAACGCTGTTAATTAACATGGCGAAGGGATGAGATACTTTTCCCGCGTAATCGACTTTCGCACGGATATGCGAATATCGGATATTACGGTTGCATGCGACCGCTCCACGCATCGCGATCTACGTTTAAATGAGGAATACACTTCGGACAATGCAAGATTAATTACCGATGAAGCGATTTTTAGCGATGCGATATCACTCGCGGCCTTTCCCGCGCGATCGACTTTGGCACGGAATTATTGTCGCATGTTAGAATTGCCCGACCGTTCCACACGTCGCGATTTACGCTACGAGGAATACACGTTCGAATGAAACGCAGTACAAGCTAAATATGCGTCATATTTACCGATTATATGATTTGTTAAGAAGACTCGATCGGGAGCTGATGTGTCCCGCGTCCCGTTCCGTTCCGAAAAGAAAGTGAACCCCGTCCGTTCCGGAAAGAAAGTGAACCCAGCGTCCCGTTCCGTTCCGGAAGACATGTGAACCCCTAAAACAGAGAACTGTGTTAAGTTGGCTCGAGTCAGAGATGATCATCTCTAGCGCTAACTTCACGCGTCAAGATGAGTGCTTCTGCGATATATACCGTTTTGAACTTTGTGTTTTTCACACTAATAAAGCTAATTATTCTTAATTCATGTTTCACAAATTGTAATTACTTTTACATAAAAATAAAAAGTATGCGTAAATTAAAATATGAGTCAAATCGATCTCCCACATCGATCGATAATTGATTCGATAGATTCGATATATTATGAAAACAATTATCATTAAATATTATATTATTAAATAAATTATTTTATCTATACATTAAATTTATATAAAGTAACAGAAAAATATTGTTTTTTTAATAAAAATGTATTTTTTTATTTACAATAATTTTTCCAGTCGGTTTTGGAAACATTAATTCCGTCGCGACGAAACTAACCTTCGGACGAAACTAACCTTGAAAATACCCGAAGGCGCTCTTCCACTCACAAGGAAGGAAAAGCTAAAAAAAAAAAAAAACCCTGTTTTGATTTTACTTGGAAGGAGGTAGTTCAATATTGCAGGTTTAATTAAATAAGAAAGAATGGGATGCGACGACGAAACGCATAATATCCAGTTTAAAAAGAAGAAGAAGACAAAACCTTTAAGGAAACGCGAAGCTTCTCGGTTTGAGCGAGGGAGAGAAAATGTCCAAGTTAGGATTCCACATTATTCTGTTTTTAATTAATTGTGTAGCATAGAACTTAGATTAAGAGGAAACTTATTTCAGGTAGAAAGTCGAAGAAACAAAGATTATTCAGAAATTCTATGAGAGACCAGCTGGCGTCGATATTGTTGGTTTGGCTCTCGGAGAAAGCGTTGTATCTGATGTGTTGTGGGTAAGACACATATGTACATGTAATAAAAGTGAAATTCACGATAGATCGGAGAAGTAACGCGAGGTCTATGTTAATTTAGTCGGATCCCTTTAATATGAAAACCGGAGGAAAATATGACTATGCTGAAGAATATAAAATAAAAGCTGAATGACTCGTACGACACCAGCAGTAGAACTCAATTTAATATGGAGACCAATAAATGAAGAAATGTACGTACGGCGACGTTTGCTTCTTTCTCTCTTACGTTTATTATCGACATTTAATCAGCCATAAGAGAATGTATTTTACTGGAATTATTAATTGTTGCATTTATATGTCTCATTTTTATGTAACTATTTCTAATTACAGGGTCAATTATGTAGAAGAATTGTCGAAGCGCAAGAGTAAAAATAATAATGATGCAGTAAATAGTACGAATAATGATAAAGGATCATATTGCTTTCCAGAGGAAACAGCATTGTGCGCAATACTAGCTGCAATTTAAGCGAGAAAATTTGAGGAGTGATTTTGGTCTAGCAGCAAGAATGTTGGGTGAATTACCTTGTTACAATATACATATTTATGATTGTACCATTAAGATATTCTTTTTTACATATTAGTACTGTAAGAATTTGTAACTACCAAATGTCTATTAAAAAATTCAAAAGAAATCTATCAAATATTAAAAAAATATTTTTTAATTGAATCTCCAATAGCATTAATGTGATTAATGAATTATAGAGTATTTTCGAACAAACTGAATCTTGTCGTAGCTCGAGGGAAGAAAATAAAACATGACTGAGTTATTCAAACAGCCAAAGTACAATAAATTATGCAAGCGATAACAAGATGGCATCTAGACAGCGTTTGATGGACATAAAGGAAAGAAAGGAAGAGATGGAGGCAGTTTCTTCCAAAATTTTTGATAATGAAAATATTCTGAGAGAAGATTAAGGTAATTAATTTTTTGTTTAATTTCTTTTTTATTATCTTATTAAATTACATAAGATTGTTAACATAATTTTTTTTTCAGCACAAAATCGTCACATTTTTTTCAATTAAAACGAAGAAGAAGACTAATATGGCCTATAATACTGAGTATTCTATTTTTCTTTCTCCTCTTTCAAGTGATTTGTGGTAACGAACCACGTAGTAATTCTTGCTTGTCAAAATCAGCGATTAAACAAACTAATCGACTATGTTATCAAGAGATACCGTCAGATGAAGAAAGCGACTTCTCACTCTGTTATTTTCATCTGTTAAATGTTGTCACTTTGCAACCGTAAGTTGCAAATGCGATTGAGATTTCTCGGTCCATTGTTAGTTGGTATCAGCAACTATCATCTCGTAATCATTATTCTATATGCATGATAGAAAAGGTGCAATCGCGTACTCAATGCCAATGTAATTAATCGCTGTATTGAAACTGATTTCTTCCATTCGATATTTTAATTTTGGATAATAGGTTTGATTATCAGGATATACCACTTCTACACTTTCAGCTGTATACTTTGTCTTGCGTTACTGACTGAATGCACAAACTAGAGTATTTACTGCTATCTTTCTCTACAGGTTATTTACAATTTGTAATAATTTATAACAGATATTTTATGTGTTAATTATAGCATCTTATTATTAAAACATCTATTTTAAGTATTTTTTTGTAAATAAATATATACAGATTAAAATTAAACAATATAAATCCATGTACCTTTGTAAGATTAGTTACTGTTCAAGAAAAGAATCAAGGAACAAATACAATATATTACGATAATTTTAATTTTATTCGCATATATTGAAAGGCATCCATTAAATATGTGCATTCCAGAAGCTTTACTCTGGAACTTTTAACAATAAAATAGTCTTGCTTGCTAATTGTTTGCTTATTGTTATTTTTGGTTGTAAATATTCAAATTTTCTAAAATAAAGTGAATAAATATATAAAGAAGAAAACAATAAAAAATTTGATTTCCAATAGCTTAAGCAATAAAATGTCCTATTTTACTGTTTTAGATAAATAATTTTTAAATGAATAAGTGGATGTAAAAACTTTTACACAAATATTTATTAGAGTACTGTAATAAAATACTTATTAGTTTTATTAGTCCAGTAAAAAATTTTATTTAAGGATTGGTTCATGCTTACGCTCAGTCAATTATTATAGACAAATTTTCTAAATTATTTTATTCATATACAAGGTATATGAATAAATGGATCATTTACTTTTTTCTGTGTATAAATTATAGAGTTAACAATTATTATTATAAAACAAATATATTTTATTATAATAATTGTTTTCAGATATGGTCTTAAATGCTACCATAATTATGAAATACCGAGTTCATGTTGACGAAGCCAGCAAGAAGGAAGTAAAGTATATTCTAATCCAATACGATCGTACTCTCTTTGCTGACCCAAGGAGGTGCAAGCCAAAGAAATTTGGTGGTTCAGGTGCCAGAGCACGATACCAGAAATCTTATCGTTAATTATACAAGGTTTACATTTTATTCATATTTTTTAATTGGTAGTAATGCAGCATTATGTTAACTATTATTAAAAATTAATACGTAAATACATATATATATTATATTAATATATTTAGAATATTATTGTTTCAATAAATAAAGAAGTAATCAATATTAATAGAAGAACAAATTGATGCTGATAGCACTATAAATAGCGTTCTTTTCAAATGCACTCTATTATATATAATATATCATTACGATCTATATATATATATATATATCTAGCGGTATTTTACATCGAATTTAGCAGATTATTTTTTTTAGGAGTTGGCAACACTGAAGTGCATGCCGCTTATGCGCCACCAGCGACTTCCTTTCCGTTCTTTCCTGTTCTTTTCAGACCGTGTTTCTTGGTTATCAAGATGCAGAAGGTGAGTTTCGTAGCGTTCTCGCGATCAAGATTACGTTGACATAAATGGAACCGAGTACTGAACTAATTGTAATTTTTTTTTCCAGAAACAAAAGGAACCGATTCACTCCGTGCAGGTCTTCGGACGCAAGGTAAACTGAAGATTGTTGAGAGGTTAAGTTCGCGCGTGGCGTGGACGCACAGCGTATCTGATGTGAATTTTCTCGTTACAGAAAAGCGCGACCGCAGTTGCATACTGCAAACGCGGCCGTGGAAATCTCCGCGTCAACGGTCGGCCGCTGGAGCTGGTGGAACCCCGTGTGTTGCAGTACAAATTGCAGGAGCCTATTCTACTGCTAGGGAAAGTGAGTAACTTGATAAGATAGAAAACTAATAGTGAGATTGATCTTGAAATCGATTGGAAAAGACAGTGGGACGATGCAGTGTAAATTGTTACACGAATTTGTGTATCTGTGGCTCATATCATGATGTCTATTTATTCCGAACATGATGGTTTATGATTAGGAATGGATTCTGAAAATGATCTCTCCTTCGAGTTCTCACGAGCACGATCAAGATACAGTTTTAGATTAAATGTTTCTGTTGTGTTTCAGGAAAAGTTCTCTGGAGTTGATATTAGAGTGAGGGTGAGTGGTGGTGGTCACGTGGCACAGATCTATGCAATTCGACAAGCTATTTCTAAAGCTCTTGTTGCTTATTATCAAAAATGTAAGTGTAATTTATGACAGACTGTTGAAGATTTTAGTAGATAATTTGTAATAATATAATTGTCATTTCAGATGTTGACGAAGCCAGCAAGAAGGAAGTAAAGGATATTCTAATCCAATACGATCGTACTCTCCTTGTTGCTGACCCAAGGAGGTGCGAGCCAAAGAAATTTGGTGGTCCAGGTGCCAGAGCACGATACCAGAAATCTTATCGTTAATTATACAAGGTTTACATCTTATTCATATTACTGAATAAAAAAACTATGTATAAAATCTATATGCATTGTATCCTTTGCCCATTTTAATATTAAATATATTTCTCTTGTTTTACATAGGAGTGTTCTACTAACTAAAGAGCTTTTCTTTTTTTAAATATTTTTTAATTAACATGGAATGATCATTGTAGATGTTTATAAAATTCAATGTTTTTTTATCCCGCTTTTTAATTAAAAAAAAAAATAAATTTTTAAAAGAAAGTAAAATCTATCTCAAAATGAAGATTAACACTTATAAACTCCTGTTTGGTAACTGACATGGGTGAGGAAAAAAAAACATTTTAATAACATGTTCAGGTTATGATAAAAAATGCTCTCAAAATCCAATCAGTTTTCAAAAAATATAATCATAATTTTATTTTGATACTTAAATAAATCAACTAATTCTCATTGCTATATGTAGTACAGTTGTTATAAATTATACAATATTATAATATAACAGATTAACCTTTTTTAAAAAAACAAATTATTAATTATCAAATGTCAAGAAAAGGTTTTAAATAAAATATTAAAGCAAATAAAATACGTTATAAATTAAATAGATACAACCAAAACAACACAAATTTCACCAAATTATACACATAAATTATTTCACATAACTCTAAGAATTTTTAAGTATATTGACATGCACAATTTATATACGATGTAAGTATTACAAATAACTTTCTCAAATGTAGCTCCCTCTTTATTTATTATGATGATTCATATTCACAACAAGTCTTAATTTTGTTCCTTCTGATACAATCTGACAAAAATAATATTGTTAAAAGTATTTTAAATACTCATTTCTATTTATATATTATTTACATATTTATCTAATCTTATTAAATTGAAGAAAAATATAAGTCAAATATATAAATTTTATTACCTCAACTTCTCCATCATTCAAAGATTTGATTTTTAATTTTATTTTATTTGTGACTAGCTTTTTCTGGTTAATTTTATTTGAACTTTCTGATAGGGGCTAAAATAGAAAAATTAATATTTTAATAACAAAAATAAATCTGAAATTGTATTAAATTTAAATCAAATGCTTTGTGTATAGACATCACTTCCTTTTCAAGGCAGGATTATTCTACAATTACCTCTATATCAGAATCATCTTCAGAATCACATTTGATTGAATTGATTAAAGCTCCATTATTTGTTTCTTTCATAAATTTTTTTTCCATTTTTTTATTAATTTGAATATCATATTCACAATTCAGATCCATATCATCTAATGCTTTTTCAATATCGTTTGTATCACAATGTTTGTTTTCAATACCTCTGGTCCTTTTTCTTATGTTTTTTACAGAAGCTATTTTTTGAGTAGACATATCAATGATATTTAACTTTAATTTTCCATCTGGTTTATGACCCAGGTTCTTTAAACCAATTATTAAAGTTTCCTTCAATTTTTCATAGGATGGTCTCGTATTAAATTTCATACTAGTTAATATATTCATGAATTTGTAGAGAGCTTGTGGAGTAGATCCATGAAAACACTTATCCAGGAAACTGTTCATATTACTGAAAGCCTTTTGCTTTTCTTTTTGAACGATAGCTGGCTCAAGTAACTTTTCCCATGGTAAAAAACCGCATAACCACATAATCATATTATAACACAAACTTTCAATATCACCACGACGTGTTGGTACTAAAAAACAAAGAATACATGTAAAATATAGAGATTATTTATATTTACATTCAAAGAAAATTGCGCTAAGTATTAGAATTACTAATTTCCATTGAAAATTCTGATTTTTACCTCCCATATGAGCGTCTCTGCTCATGTATTGTAAAGTGCCATTGTGTGCTTTCTTTGGGTCAACTTTTAATTCAGTGCTTGATGTAGAGCGAGAAGCTAAACCAAAATTGACTAAGTAGACTTGATCATAAGAATTCCAATCCAATAACAAATTTTCTCCTTTAATATCAGCATGTACATAATTTTTGTAATGAATGTATTCCAATATATCTATCTAAAATTTAAAATAATATCAGTTATCTTTCATCAAAACAACCATTATTTATTGCAAGTAATTTTATTGTAATTATCTTACTATTTGTAAAGCTAGTTTATACACGATGTATTCTGGAAAATGTCTATTATAATTCTCCACAAATATTTTCCACAAATTTTCTCTGTATCGATCCATTATTAAAAAACGATATCTTGTATTTTCATGCTCAATAATTCCAGAACCAATATATCTAGGGATTCCGAGCGCAGTAAGTTTCCTTTTTTTCTGCCAGTTATCAACTGAAATTATAAGATATTATAACATGTTTATTTTTCAAAAATTTTGTCATAAAATTCGATATACGCTATCTGTTGTAAAAAAATATAGAATTAGTAATAAAAAATATTAAAAATAAATTTTAGTTTAAACTTACTTTCACATGACTTACAGTTCCACATATGAAAAGTTATTTCTGCAAATAACTGACCATGTCCATGTGGTTCCTAAAATAAGTTTTAAAAACGTTAAAACTTATAAGTTAAGAAAAAAACAAGCAAAAAAGAAAATATAATATTTACAATTTTTATAACATTAGGATAATCTTTATAATCCATGGGAATTGTTCCAAAACATGGTGTGGCTGTAATCAATAAATAATCAATTAATTACAGTATATAGTAATTAAAGTATTTAAAAATAAAAGTCAACACGATGATATTAAAATGTAAAAAATTTAGTTTTTTTATGATTCTGACATTAATATGTAATTTATAAAAGCATTTCAACCTGTTCACTTGATTGTTTTTTATTTTTAATAGTTTATACATAGTATTTATCTTTATTATTTAAAATTTAAAATAAGTAATGTTTTTAAATAAAATTTATATTTTATAAAAGACAATACAACTTAACATAAGATAAAATCTAGAGGTTAACATATTTTTTAGATCCAAATTACAAAAAATGTAGTGAGTCTTTAGCTTTTTGTTGTATGTTATAAACCATGTTTTTCTTTTTTTTCAACCAAACAATAACAGTTTTCAGTACTTTAACTGTAATTTCTATTCTAGAGATTAGAGGTGCTGTCAATTCGATGCTACAAATATTTTGAAACATTTGAGTCACCAATCAGATAAATTAAATTTAATTAATCGGTAAAATTTAAAAAATTTTACTGATTAATCAAATTTAATTTATCAATCAAAGGAGTTACAAAATATTTATAACTTGATCGTGCCTTATATTTACAGAAATAAGACTGCATATAAAACTTGTGGAAAAATACACTATTTACTTGTTTATTTTTACTTTATGTTACTGCATAACTGGAAACTTACGTTTCCAAGTACTTTGCAACATAATATGTAGTCGTAATTATAATATGTAATGCAATAGCAGTGTAATAGAATTCACTTCGCATACCGGAATAAATCTCCACGAAATCGCCGACGCTGACTGATTTGCCAAGGATCCATGTATTCTTCGTCAAATGCTCCTTGAAAATCTTTCCAGCGGGTATTTGATAACCCACTTTCTTTGGCGCTTTTTTTGCTTTCGTTGCCATTACGTCGTCGAATCTTCAAAGAAACAATTGCAATGAACTGGACGCGTCACGTAATAAGTTCTCTTCGAGAAAAAATTACGTGCCTATGCTCGAGAACGCAGTAATTCCAAATGGAAAACGCGACTTCTTCGAAGGATAGGACTGAAGAAGAGGGGCGTACGCGCTCAGCGTCGTGCTGAGTGGTTCCTCTTCTGTAAACATCAACTTCTTCGAGAAACCCGCGCGTCTTTTGTCAACATCGCGGTATCGCATTCGCAATATCACTATCGTGTGTTATTAGAAGCCAGTCATAAGTATATCCTTCACATAAACAATATTGTTAGGCAATATTCCCTGAAATACACGGAACGGATGACTCTTGAAGCTAATCGGAAAATCATTGGAACGATGCAAATTATTATGTTAATAATTTATTTACTCTTAATTATTCGTGCTGTAATATCCGCTTATTCCGAACATGATAGTTTATGACTGGCAGTACTTAGATTCTAAAAATATCTCAATTTCTTTTGAGCGCAATTAAGCGAGATATGCTTTTCCTTTGTGTTACAGGAAAAGTTCACCAGAATTGATATCGGAGCGAAGATAAATGACGGTGATCAAGTCCTCATTATAATTGATATCAAAAAGTATAAATGTAAATTTAACGACGATCAATATATGTGATAATTTCTATAATATTATTAATATACGCAAAATTTTAATTTTATTTATATTTATATTGATTACAAAACAATTAATACATTTAAAAAATATGTATATGCTGTTCTTTTTTGCCCACTTCACATAATTGTAAATATATTTGTTTTTTCTATATTTTTCCTTTGTTTTATATGTATTTTATGTATATTTATTTAAAAAATTTATCAAGCTTTCACAATTCTTTTCTTCAAAGAGGTTTTTTACATGACACATGAAGTAATCTTTAGGCATTCAGTTTTTTAATATTTATTATTTTTTAAAAAACAACAATTATTTCTTTTTAAATTTGTATTCCTGTACTTAAATTTGTATATCCATTTTATAGAGAGAAAAGAAACAAGTTTTGATTAAAATTTAACAGATAAGAACACAATTTATGTAGATTAGATACATTTCGTAAAAAATTTCTGATTAATGTTCATTATCTATATTTTATTTACGTATTGACGTAACTTATTTTTGTTCATTTCACATGAGTATTCTCTTGCCAAGTAGAGTCATATTGTGAGAGCCAGCAAGATAGGTTAAACTGTCAGAGCGTGTCAAACTATCACCGTTTGGCTAAAGTTTTCAAGGAGAATCTATTTCAAAATGAAGACACGGTTTAACACTTACGATCTTGTATGTTCAGTAACTGAACTACAAAGGTGAGAGAAAAAGAAAATTGATTTTGATAATGTTTTAAGGTTATGATCAAAATGTACCATTTCTCAAAATATAATATACATCCAGTTTCAAATATACAATCCATTTCCACAAAGAATACACAACCATAATTTTATTTTATTTCAATATACTGAAATCAGTTGCAGTTAGTTTTTATTGCTAAACATACGCTGATATAAATTATACAGTAGTATACAATAATGTAATAGGTTAACACATAGGTTTCCCAAATTGTTGTATAAACTGTATTATATTTATCTGAAAATTTTTAGACTCATTGGCATGCGTGTTAATCAAATATATGACATAGACCACCGTACATATCTCATACGTTTTCAACGTAGCGAAGAAAAATGTGTACTTTTGCTGGAATCTGGTAACAGAATTCATACCACAAATTTTGAGTGGCCAAAGAATATTGCCCCTTCTGGTTTCTCCATGAAGGTATTTGCTAAATAATAAGTTCTAAAATAGTTCTGCTAGAAACAATAAATATGTGGAACATATACTTTGGAATACATATAATTTCACAGATGCGTAAACATCTTAAGAACAAGAGATTAGAGAGTCTAATGCAAGTCGGTACGGATCGAATAATAAAATTACAATTTGGAACCGGTGAAGCTGCTTACCATATAATTTTAGAGGTGTACGATCGTGGTAATATAATCCTTACTGATTATGAAATGGTAATTTTAAATGTGTTAAGGCCTCACACAGAAGGAGATAAGATTAGGTAAATGTACGAAATGTGTCTACAACATGAAACACATATGTCATTATATGTAAAATACTGATAAAATCATATAATATTTAGATTTGCAGTAAGAGAAAAATATCCATTAGACAGAGCTCATTCCACAACTATGCCACCTATAGATGTTATCCGTGAGCATATTCAGAAAGCTAAGGAGGGAGATAGTCTTAAAAAAGTGTTAAATCCTCTATTAGAATTTGGTTCGGCTGTGATTGATCATGTTCTGCTCAAAGCAGGATTCAATCTTGGTTGCAAAATTGGAAAAGATTTCAATGTCATTGAAGATATGTCAAAATTAACTCTAGCGCTCGACAATGCGAATAACATGATAAATCTTGCAAAGAAAAATGTATCAAAAGGATACATTCTACAGAAAAAAGAAACGAAAGTGACTCAGGATGGCAAGGAAGATTTTATATTTGCTAATATCGAATTTCATCCTTTCTTGTTTGAACAATACAATAATCAGCCATACAAAGAATTTGATTCTTTTGATGCCGCAGTAGATGAATATTTCTCTATGATGGAAGGACAAAAGATAGACTTGAAGGCATTACAGCAGGAAAGAGAGGCTTTGCAAAAATTAGAGAGAGTAAGAAAAGATCACAATCAGAGATTGATTACATTAGAAAAGACACAGGAATTAGATAAACAAAAAGCAGAATTGATCTCAAGGAATCAGGCTCTAGTGGATAATGCTATACTAGCCATACAAAGCGCCTTGGCAAATCAGATGTCTTGGCCGGATATTCAAGTTTTGTTAAAGGAAGCTCAAGCCAGGGGTGACTCAGTCGCTTCTGCTATAAAACAATTAAAATTAGAAACAAATCATATCGCTCTACTGTTGCACGATCCTTACGAAGATAGCGATGAGGAATCCGAGCTTAAACCAATGATTATTGACATAGATTTAGCCCATACAGCATTCAGTAACGCCAAGAAATATTACAGTCAAAAAAAGTCAGCCGCGAAGAAGCAGCAAAAGACGATAGAATCGCAGGGGAAAGCTTTGAAGTCGGCGGAAAAGAAAACAAAGCAAACGTTGAAAGAAGTGCAAACCATACATACTATTAATAAATTAAGGAAGACATACTGGTTTGAAAAATTTTATTGGTTTATTACATCCGAAAATTATTTAGGTATATTTCTCTTTTAGTAATTGTTTTTTTTTTTAATTATTAATTTTTTAATTTTTAATTTTAATGTGTATAAATATATAGTGATTGGAGGTAGAGATCAACAACAAAACGAGTTGATAGTGAAAAGATATTTAAAGGCTGGAGATTTGTATGTCCATGCCGATTTAACTGGTGCTAGTTCTGTCGTAATAAAAAATCCCAGTGGCAATCCTGTACCGCCAAAATCATTAGCAGAAGCAGGTACAATGGCTGTTGCATACAGGTACACAGTTATGTCAATTTTCATTTTTATTATAGCAGAACTATCAAATTTATACATTTATATATACATATTGTTTCGAAGTATTATCATTATATTATTATATAATGATAATATTATAAATATATATTATAAATAATCATGGTACATATAATCATTATTATATATAATCATGTTGATATTGTGTTTATAGCATAGCGTGGGATTCGAAAGTAATAGCTAGTGCATGGTGGGTGCATCATGATCAAGTATCCAAGAGTGCACCTACTGGAGAATATCTTACTACTGGATCCTTCATGATACGTGGGAAAAAAAACTATCTGACACAAAGTCAATTAATTATGGGATTAGGCATCATGTTTCGTCTGGAGGACAGTTCTATAGAACGACATAAGGATGAGAGGAGAGTGAAAACAATAGATGAGGAAAGTGAAAAAGCAGATTCGATAATTGAAGATGATAAGGAAATAGAATTGGAAGGCGATTCAGATGAAGGTAAATGATATAATGAATCATGTAATAATTCAATATATCATTTAATTATTTTTAAATATTTTTTAAATTACTTTTTAATTATTAATATATTGATATAATTTTCAAATTCGTAATTTTTAATATTAGATGAAAATCTAGAGAACAAAAGCACATTAAATCCAATTCAGGAGGAGGATCCAGAGAAATCAGAATTTCATAATGATAGTGCTAAGAAAGATGTTCATGAAGAAGACGAAGAAGACACAAAATATCAATTTCCTGATACACAAATTAAAATTGATCTTTCAGGCCCAACGTAAGTTAATGTAACTTTTTATTATAACTGAAATTGAATGATACATATAATTTTGCATCAAACAGGGTAAAACTACATGTTGATAATAATCAGCCCTTAATACAATTCCAAGAGGACACGAAAGAAAATGTAATTTACTTAGGAGATGATAAGCCTGTTATAATAAATACATCAAAAGAGAAACATACAAAAACAAAACAAAAAATTAAAAATTCAAAAGAACCGGAAACAGAAAAAATCGAAAAAAATGATAATGAAAGTGATAACAAAAAAGGAGATCAACCAGTATTAAAACGAGGACAAAAGGGGAAATTAAAGAAAATGAAAGAAAAGTATAAGGATCAGGATGAGGAAGATAGAAGACTTTCGATGCTTGTTTTACAGGTTTTGCTTTTTTCTACCTTTTGATTTTTTATACTGTTTGAGTATTTGCTCTCTAAACTTATTTTTTTTCTCTAACACCTGCATTTATTCAGTCGGCAGGTGCAGCCAAGGAAGACAAAAGAAAAAATAGAGCTAAAGATTCATCAGGTCCAAAACAAGGAAAGAAAAAAACAAATCCAAAACCAAACATTCCACCACAATCCACGCACATGATGGATAATGTTGATGACGAAGACACGGGTCCAATTCCTGAAGTCGATATGCTCGATCAATTAACAGGAAAACCTTTTTCAGAAGATGAATTATTATTTGCTGTTCCTGTGGTGGCACCTTATAATACATTACAAAATTACAAGTAAGTAGTTGAATAAAACTCTTAATAAAACATTTATAAATTTCAATATTTATTTTAGGTTCAAGGTAAAATTGACACCTGGTATTGGAAAAAGAGGCAAAGCTGCCAAAACAGCTATAGCTGTATTTCTCCGAGACAAAGAAATTTCTTCACGTGAAAAAGACCTATTAAAAGCAATTAAAGATGAGACAATAGCTAGGAATATACCTGGAAAAGTGAAAATAAGCGCCCCTCAAATTCAAAAATTAAAAAAATAATTGTCTGAAAATGTTTTTTTCTTTTTCAATTCAAATAATTGCTGGTACTTTATTTACTTGCAATGTGTGAAATCTACTTGTTTAGAAACTTGTGCATTTTCTTTTAATTACGTACTTGCATATAAATATTAATTGACAAAAATATATTTTTAAAATAAAATATTTACAATTAGTAATAATTATCATAAACGTTCAAATCCAAAGACCCATTTGGATATAGTCAGTGGATATGTATAATATGTAAATATGCACAATCTTTTTAAGGCAGTTTAATTTTATAATCATTCAATTATATTTTAAAACTTTATTGCCTGGAAACATGCAGAAAAATGTTTGATATCTTATGTGTTCAATAAATTAAATTGAAACCCCCTAAACTGTTTTTTCTATGATGCTATTATAATCTACGAAATTAAAGAGCCTGTTATACAATGAAACATTTTATTATTTATTATCACGGTATTTTAAGTGCTCTGTATTTCGGCACATACAAAAATAAACATGGTTCAACAATGTGCATTCAACATTTTATTTTATTAAAAAATATGAAGTATAACGTAAAAAGTACCAGAAATAGTTTTTATAACTACTTATAACAATGTTGTTTCGAATTTTTTTACTTTTGGAAACTATTCACATATATACAAAATCTGAAATGTCGTCACTATCGTCATTATTGTCATGCTCAACATGTTGTAAATGATATTGTATTAGTGATTATTAGTATCAAATGCATTAGAGGCCATGTACAAAAGCGTGTAATGTATAAATGCAAGTTATATAATGTTTTGTAGTACAAATACCACAATAATTGTACTTTACTATAATTTTCTTTATGAAACTATTTCTAGTCGAATATATCTTCGTCTGACAGACTTTCATTCTTGGATATTACTTTATTGGACTGTAACCTACTTGTGGTTACTTTATTTCTCCCAGCTGGTCTTGACTTTGTTCCTTTTGATACAATCTAAAAATATATGACTTTTCTATTTATATATTATTTAAATATTTATCTAATTATTTATACAAAATTAAAGAAAAATACAAGTTAAATATCTAAATTTTATTACCTCAGTTTCAGAAGTAGTTTCTGAATCGTCTAAAGATTTGATCTTTCGTTTTACTTTGCTTGTGATTAGCTTTTTTTGTCGCGTTTTATTTAAACGTTTTCGTAACGGCTGGAATGGTAGAAATAAATTTAATATCAATAACAAAAATAATTTTGAAACAGTTTAAATTAAACTTGAAAAAAGATTTGTATACATAGACACTCCTTTTTCAGATAGGTTACTCTATAATTACCTCTATATCAGAATTATCTTCAGTATCTACGACTGAATCGACTGAAGCTTTTTTTCTATGTGATGGAATTGTATTCTTCACTGTTGTACTTACTCTTTCAGTAGAGTCTGTTTTTTTTGCTTTTTTAAGAATTTGAATATCATATTCATCATCAGAATCCATTTCATTTAATGCTTTTTGAATATCCTTTAGATTACCACGCTTCTTGTCAATTACAATACCTACGGTACTTTTTCTTGAGTCTTTTATAGAACTCGGAACATCTACATCTTTCTTTCGGGGACTCTTTCTCACTCCATTTATCTTCTTCATTTCTTGCGGTTTCTTTATTTTTTTCGGAGTATCTTTAGGAATGATTTGTTTAGTTGATACAATGCTGTTTAATTTTAATTTTCCATCTGGTTTATGACCCAAGTTCTTTAAACCAGTTATTAAAGTTTCCTTCAATTTGTCGTAAGATGGTATCTCATTAAATTTCATACTGGCTAATAAAACCATGAATTTGTGGACAGCCTGTGGAGCAGATCCTTGAAAACACTTATTCAGAAAATTATCTATATTATTGAAAGCTTTTTCTTTTTCTTTCTGAACGGTAGATGGATCAAGTAACTTTTCCCACGGTAAAGAACCACATAACCACATAATCATATTATAACTCAAAACTTCAATATCACCACGACGTGTTGGTACTAAAAAACAAAAAGTATATTTAAAACATAAACATTATTTTTTACATGCAAAATTAATAGATTGCATCAAGTATCAGAATTACTAATTTCTATTAAAAATCTGATTTTTACCTCCCATGTGAGCATCTCTACTCGTGTATTGTAAAGTGCCATTGTGCGCCTTCTTTGGGTCAACTTTTAATTCAGTGCTGGATGTAATGCGAGAAGCTAAACCAAAATCGACTAAATAGACTTGATCATAAGATTTCCAGTCTAATAACAAATTTTCTCCTTTAATATCAGCGTGTACATAGTTTTTATGATGAATGTATTCCAATATATCTATCTAAAATTTAAAATAACATATTAATTATCTTTGATCAAAGCAACCATTATTTTTTTACGAATTTAATTAAACTATCTTACTATTTGTAAAGTTAATTTATATACAATGTGTTCTGGAAACTGTCTGTTTTCCTCAAATATTTTCCATAAATTTTGTCCATATCGATCTATTACTAAAAATCGATATTTTGTATTTTTATATTCATGACTACCAGAAGCAATATATCTAGGAATTCCGAGTGTAGTAAGTTTCTTCTTTTTCTGCCATGTAGCAACTAAAAAATGCAGAAACATATTAAAGAGGTAATGAAACATTTAAAACATAAATTCTATTTCAAACTTACTTTCATCAGATTTACAGTTTCTCATGTAAAAATGCATTTCTACAAATAATGGGCCATTTCCATGTGGTTCCTAAAAAAGAAAATGTTTAAAAATTGAAATAAAAGTTGAAAAAAAATAACAAGAATAAAAAGAAGTAATATTTACAATTTTTATGACATTAGGATAATCTTTGTTGTCTTTGGGAACTTTTCCAGTATACGGTGCAGCTGTAATAAATCAATAATTAATCGATTATACAGATTAATAATTAAAATATAAAAAACACAGCATAAGGAGCAGATGAGGCAAGCTGGTTGAAACATGCTGTTATAAACTGTATATTAATCCAGTAACATATATACAAATAAATGATAACCTTTAATTAAACTATCCTTATCATAAGACAACTACATTATGATGGTATTGCTAGTTTTAATTTTTAATTTTTGAATTTAATAATTCTTTAATAGTTTAAAATATTTAAAAAATATTTAATAACTATTAAACTAGTGCAACTCAAAAATTATACAACAATTATAAAATAAAAAAGTACCTATTTTTTAGACCCAATACAATAAGTGTCGTCTTCAGCCTTTTACTTTAAATTCTAAACTTTAACATCAATTTGTTTTAAGTTTTAATCTTACAGTATAGATTTGATCAGCTTGCTTCAAGATTACAGAAATATTAAAAATTTTGACTGAAATCTTTTGTTGAAAAAAAAAAGTTTAGAACAAAAGGATAGGTTTATTGCATCTATTGTAGACCAGATTTGACAGATATAACTATACGTATAAAACTTGTGTTGAAAAAAACATTGATATTTATGTTACTTTTTCTCACATTACTATGTTACATTTTCGAACACTTTGCCATTGTTTACAAGATATAGGCGCAACAGTCCGTATTCAAAACTTGCTTATATCAAGATGTTAGTGTGATCTTTTGTCATGTCTAATGAATTATCTTATGTCTAGTCTAATGAACAATAAAAGTAAAAAAGCACACTAACATTTTTGTAACATTTCTTCTGAATATGACCCAATGTAATCATAATATAATGCGACATAGAATTTCATATACCCGAATAAACCTCCCCAAAACCGCCGACGCCAATTGACTCGCCGAGGATCCATTCGCCCTTCGATATGTCTCTGAGAATCTCTCCTGCCCGTATCGGCTCGGGCATTTGATAACCTCCTTTCTTTTTTGGTGCTCTTTTCGGCGGTTTCGCTGCCATCGCGTCGTCGAAAATGTAGACCTCTAAAGAAATCAAGATTTGCGGTGAACTCGACGCGTCACGTGATAGAATCGTCGTCAGGATCAGGAACAGCCGAGTATAACGAGTGCGAAAAACAATTGTAATGTTACGCGCCAACACTCTTCCTGGAAAGAGACCGCCACCGTTATGCCATGTGACGACAGGCAACCGCCTGAAAACGGCGAATTTAAATGCCTCGTAGCGTTAGGTGTTTTCATCCATCAGCGCCTCTATGTGCACAAAATGTGCACATTGAACTATGTAGTCAAATATCTATGAATCCCATAGGTAATGTGCATGACTTTTTGGGTCTCTTCTATGCTATGTCCACGTTTATTTGATTCTGTTTCATACTATACCGTAAATTTTATAATTATATGCATTAATATTTTAAATGTTTTATGCAAATGTGCATAATCGCGTTCTATAAATGTACAATACCACATATACATAATATAAATTTAATTAATTGATTTGATAAAAATTCACTCACCGATTGCTGTCGCTGCTCCTGCTGCTGATGCTGCTGCTGCTACTGCTACATTCCTTTTCCGGAATACCGAGTCGCTCCATGGATGCCGCTTTCTGCTGACATCATCCTGCTATTCTCGAACCGCACATTAATAACGATCGCCCGATACTTTATTCGGCACTCCCGATATTGCGGATAATATATCACACACACGAGTAGAACGTACCGCACGCGAGAATTTCACTTGGCGCGACCGTTATATTTGAGAAAATACGTGAGAGTACAACGAACGGAGACAAATTTTCGTTTCGAGAATTTTCTATTTCGTATGTTCGCCCGACGATTAGTAGCACTTCACTTAATTGGCACTCGCGATATTCTACTGAACGTATCCCTTTCGAGCAAAACGCGCACGCGAACACTTCACTCGAAACCGAAGACAAACGCACGATGCCGCGCTTTACACATGAATACGACCTTTGTTACGTACCATCTCACATGGCTCGCAACGACACTCTCGACAGTCTCAACATCGTAGTTGGGCACAGTTCGAATTCTGAATACGCGAGACACACGCGAAACACGCACGGAGTCAACGAAACGTTCGACTACGTCTGACCAGCGCTGGAGCACGAAGAAACATGGCTGCCGGCACGGCAGCGGCGGACGTGACCGTTGGTAGGTACACTCGGCGGTACTCGGCGCTAGTCGGCGCGACTCGGCGGCCGACTTGCCGAGTCGCGCCGACTAGCGCCGAGTACCGCCGAGTGTACCTACCAACGGTCACGTCCGCCGCTGCCGTGCCGGCAGCCATGTTTCTTCGTGCTCCAGCGCTGGTCAGACGTAGTCGAACGTTTCGTTGACTCCGTGCGTGTTTCGCGTGTGTCTCGCGTATTCAGAATTCGAATTGTGCCCAACTACGATGTTGAGACTGTCGAGAGTGCCGTCGCGAGACATGAGATCGCATGTATTCTCACGAGCCGTACTCTCACGTATTTTCTCAAATATAACGGTCGCGCCAAGTAAAATTCTCGCGCGCGGTTTACGTTTTACTCGTGTGTGATATTATCCGTAATATCGGGAGTGCCGAATAAAGTATGTGTGTGTGTGTAGCAAGTGCGAATTTTCGTGAGAAGTGTCGATTAAAATGACGAACGATCAGCAAAACGTATCAGTTGCCACGGTTCTTCGCAGCAAGCAATGCCGTTTCATCGATCGCAATCGACACAACGTGATTCGAAGCCGATCCAGTTTCGGTGAGTACAAATTCTGATTTATATGCGTGCGAAAATGATTCCCATATTCTCTTATAAAAACGGGAAATGGTTAACTTTTCCGGAAACGCTGTGTGAATTTGAAGAACTTCGATTTTCGTTTATCGTTGCACAAAACAGGACTGAGGAAAAACGATATCTTTTGACCATCAATGCCAATCACTTTTTAAAAAGGAAAGCTAATCCTTTCTGTTTACTATATAATATTTACTCAATATTTCAAAATCGAAAAATTGCCCGAGACTTAAAATCTTCAATGATATTTACAGAGAGAAAGATATTCAGAATTACTTACGTATATCATCGTAATTATAGTTTGCACAGTGCAAGAAATATCTTTCAGGATTACCAGAGTAAAAGTAAAAATACACATACATATGATGTGTTTGTATATTTATTAATATAATATAGAATTAATATAATATAGAATCATGTCGTAAAGTCTAATTATTATCATGATTATTACGAAAAAGAAAGCAATACTTTTTCTCTTTATGTACAATTTTTTACACATACATTGATTACTTGATTCATATATACTTACAATTTCACCAGCTATTTCTTTGACTACATAATGTGCAAAACATTTTCCATCATTCGTAATGAATGAGAGAAATATAGATATAGAAGGCATAAATCAAAAAATGTGTGCAAACACATTTTTAATTATATCCTTAAGATTTTGTTCACTTTTAATGTAATGTTCTCAATCTTAATTAAACATACATACATGCATACGTTTGTAGTCACAGAATTAACATAAAAATAATTTCTATAAAGATATTGAACGTTACAATATATACGTTCAAAATAGTAAATGGTAACATATGCTTGCCTCAAAAGCAATATAAAAATATTGATATTTTTTGATATTACCTTGTGTACATACAGTCTGTAATTACATATTCTCTTATGGAAATTTCAATTACTTATTTTGAATATTAAGAACATTGTTAGTGCTTTTAATACTCAAAATAAATAATTAATCACTGGTTAATTTCATATTACCAGTATTAAATCTCTGTATGTAGTAACCATCTAGAAATTAATGCTTATATCTATATGATTTATATACGATCACGTATCAAATATTTGGAATGTTACAGATATTTCAAGTTATACATAAAATGTCACAGTGGAATGTTTACTTAAATAAAATAAGAACATAGCGTTTTGTAGTTAACATATTTATGTGTATATAAGGCAGTCATTAAGTTCTTTAAAAGATTTCAAGAGATAATTCACGCTAATTCAGGATGGAAACTTCATATAATCATATGTCCAAAGCCACCAGTAAGAGCCCGTTGTTCCTCCCCCAAAACTAATACAACCCTAATCATAGGAATATAGGAATGATTAAATAAATATTTAATTCATCAATAATGTACGATCAGTATAAATTATAACAGTCACCTCGTATCACCAGCACCTGCTGCATAAAGTCATCTATTAAGAAACAAAATTGTAATAGCCGTACAACCACCATCACCATTTTGAGCCTGCATCTCCATCATTTGATCCATTTGTCTATACGCTAATTTTATAGCGCCTGTAACTAGATCTCTGCCCTTTATCAGTTCATGCTCATCTTCATTCAACAGCATATTGCCTGGTATGGCCAGTAACCTTTCCTGTTTTTTTTACAAATGCAGTTTATTAATATAAATTAATATATATCATACACATTAAAAATTATCTCTGGTAATAATTTTTCAAAAATAATACATACTAGGATTATTCTATATAGATGTAATCTCACTGTAAGAGCCACTTGGTACCCTGCATGTCTATCAAACATTGAAAACCTGACATAAGGCAGTGTAACATTAATGTCCGACAATTTTAAATCTCCACGCATTGCCAAAGCTTGATCCTCATTCCATGTGCTTTTCCCAGTGTTTATACACTCTGCATAGCCAGCACACCATGGCAAATGGCTAAGATCTTTTGGAACTATTATAGGCCTTACTCTGTGATCTGTACTTATCTATTTAACAGCCATTTAGAACAAATGTTACCATTACAATAGTATTGTCAACATTTAAAATATATGTAAATTAATTTACTGTATCATTTATACAAGAATCTCTGGAAATACCTGCGTCTCTTCGTTTGTTAAACCTAAAAAACTTGGATCACTATAAGGTTTATTTTCTATTTCCACTTCCACATAATTGTAAAATTTACAGGTATAGCATGAAACAGAACCAAATAAACATAGCATAGAAGAGACTCAAAAAGTTGTCATGCACATTACCTACGGGATTCGTAGATATTTGACTACGTAGTTTAATGTGCACATTTTGTGCACATAGAGGCGCTGATGGATGAAAACACCTAAAACGGCGCCATAACCGCGCTCTCATAGGTGCAAGGTGCAGCCAATCGACAAGCGCTGAAGTATCTAGACGCTCGATAATCCCTTCTATTTTTTTACGAAATTCTTACTGTATTTTCGCGTAAATAATACTGCGATGTTTCGACGAATGTAAAAAAAAATCGCGCAAATTCTGAAATTCTTCTCATCAAGATAATTCCCGTTTTTCGGAGAACGTGAGATCACGTTGCCTACCATGACGGATCGTTGCTCGAAGTTGGCTGCGTGTGCGCGCGTCCGGGTGAGGACGAAGACGGACCGGCATTCCGGAATCATCCGGAATATGTCAGCCGGCTCTTGAGAAGGTTCGATATCAACGCGATAACGCGAAAGGGAATCATGATCACGGGTATCACGGTGTTTCACGGTACAAAAGCGATTCTTATAAGACAATACGGGGCGAGCGAGTAGATCGTTAAGAATTGCGCAGGGAATTGCGCGCGCGCGCGCGTGCCCCACCGGTTTGTTAAGTTACCTCTATCATTTTTTAAGTTTCCCCTTTTCTACTTTTCCCTTTAAATGGAAGAAACCGTGCTCGACTCGCCGAAATCGCAATCAGGGGAAAACAATTGCGCTAACGAGCCGAACGTTGACGCGATTTACAGCAACAATGACGTGGAACATCACGGGGAGTGTACGCCGCAGCAGTCCGAGAGATGCATCAACAATTCCATTTTTAATACCATTTCCAAGATTGTTAATCCCACCACAAAGGTAAGCTCCTCTTTCTATTCCTGAAAGGCACGGATTCCCTTAGCTAGGCGACTCTCGGAAAGGCCCTATACAAAACTTTAGATTTTGCATTGAAAGCTAATGCTCATTCCTAATGTTTTTATAACATGTAATGAAAGCTGATGCTAATGCCTGATGTCTTATATAACACGTAATTTATACATAACAATGTATGCAATTTTTAAAAGTGAACAAAAATGTTTTGGCATAAAATTGCCTTTGATGTTTTTTGATGCCTGAAAGCATCAATTTTCTTAATTTTTATGACTGTTTTTATTGCATTTAAATCTGGATATACTAAACTATTATGTACATTAACTCTCTAAATGATCTATTGTCTATTGACATGATCTATTGTCTTTTTTTCAAATATAATCTTTTGCTGGTTCTTTTTAATTATATGATTTAAATTAAATTTAAAGAAATCATATAGTTAAATAATGTTTTTAAGAAATCAAATAAATAAATGTTAAGTTGCTTAATTAACATGTATATGTTTGTACTGCTGATTAAGGATGATAAAATAAGGTAAGACAATTGTATAGTATGTATAAATACAGTATGTATACTTTATATTATAATGTAACTTAACTAATTTTATAAAGAAACATGCTGTAATTAATATATTTAATATTCTTTTTTTAGGTACCAGACATACAGGATTTTAAGATAGTAAAACCAATAAGCAGAGGAGCGTTTGGTAAAGTATTTTTAGGGTACAAGAAATCCAATCCCGAGCAGGTATATGCAATTAAAGTAATGAAGAAAAACGAGATGATAAATAAGAATATGGCGTCACAAGTGGTAATTGAGCGCAACGCATTAGCTCTGACCCATAGTCCGTATTGCGTGCATCTCTTTTATTCGCTGCAGTCTATCAGCAGCGTGTATCTAGTCATGGAGTACATGGTAGGTGGCGATCTCAAGAGTCTACTCAGCGTTTGCGGTTTCATGGAGGAGTCTATGGCAGCATTTTACACGGCAGAAGTCTGCTTGGCACTCGAATATCTTCACTCGCATGGTATCGTGCACAGAGATCTCAAACCAGACAACATGCTTCTCTCACGCGAAGGACATGTCAAGCTCACAGACTTTGGACTCAGTAAAATATCGTCCTTGCATAGGGATCTTGAAATATCAGATCTAGTGAATCCTATGACTCCCAGTCTTTGTACCAGGACACCTGGCCAGTTGCTCTCGTTGACGTCTCATCTATCCTTTGGTTCTGGTCAGAAATCTACTAACGAATCCAATTTCAGTGACAGGAGTACGCCGGCCATGAACTTACTCTCCGCGCTGCAGAGGAACTGCAATCGTAAATCTATAGAGCACATGTCACCGAATTCTGTTATATCCTCTATCGCATCCGGAGATTATTCTCGAATATCTGGCGTCACACCTTTTCAGTCGGCTGAAGATTTGCGTTTCGAGCAAAATCATGAGGAACAAATTACAGAAGAGGACGAGACCACCTTTGAAAAGCGTGAAAATGGTCTGGAAAGCTCTAGCAGCTATCACACTTGCGAGGCATTTTCTACGCAATCAAATAATCGTATCGATCAAAATATAAATGAGGAAGGGGAGGAAGAAAAGGACGAGTCTACGCTCGAGGCCGAACAGTCGCAACATCGGTCTCTTGTACATACTAGTCCAGTTAGCACTTGCACAAATTCCTTCGTAATTCGAGGATCAAAGAAAAGAAAGCGGGCCGGCGCGGATGCATCGACGGGGTTAACCTGCGAGATCGACGCGATAGGCCTGGACGTCGAGAAGACACCCAAGAGAAACAACCGTGACTCTATATTTCCTTATACGAGTCCGACGATCAACGTTGCTGCCACCAAAGCAGCGGATATCATTGCTGGTTCAGCGGAAAACGATGGGAACAGGACACCGAATCAGGACACCAATCAGAATGCTGGATCTACAGGTAGAGTAGCTTTCAGCACGCCAGTATCTTCCGCCAGGCAAAGAGATCGCAATGAGCAGCAGAAATATCAGGAGGAAGATGACGCGAGGACTTTAATCAAGACGAGATTTCGCCTACCACCATCCGCTTCACATGCCGCTCATGATCCGCACATGGATTCGGACAACGCGTCCGAGGGCCATCGGTCACCCCAGGGTATTTCGCCTATCAAGACCCCCGCGACTTCGGGCAATTGTTACACGCCTTATAGAACGCCAAAATCCGTAAGAAGGGGTGGTCAGACAGGAGCCAACAGATCGGATGATCGCATACTCGGCACGCCTGATTACCTCGCCCCGGAATTATTGCTTAAACAGGGTCATGGACCGGCCGTTGATTGGTGGGCACTAGGTGTTTGTCTGTATGAGTTTTGCACGGGCTTGCCTCCATTCAATGACGAAACGCCGCAAGCAGTGTTCGCGAACATTCTTGCGCGCGATGTTCCGTGGCCTGAGGATGAGGAGGCTCTGTCGTCGGCGGCGACCGATGCCATCGACGCGCTACTCACTTTAGATCAAGCTTCTCGGCCCACAGCAAAGGAAGTGCGCGCCATGTCTCTCTTCCACGACTTTCCCTGGGATGAGCCATCGAAAGCAATACCCCCTTTCATCCCGCAGCCGGACGATAAATATGATACGTGCTATTTTCAGGGTACGTTGCTCTGGTGTTACAATATCGTCGTCGTTTTAGGAACAGTACCATGTAATATAGAGATTAGAATTTCAAATGCCGTAAAACATAAGCTTTTATTATCAAAATATTTAAAAAATTGGAGAGATCTAAATAATTTTATCTTATTTTAATTTTAATATAAAGTTGCTAGAAAATGTGTGGAAGCATTGCCATAAAGCATTTAATATAAAGATTATTGCCTAATAAAATTTTGAATATTCTAAAACCTCTTAGTTTTTTATTGAAAAAAGTGTATGTCAATTATTTTTAATACTATATTTATACGCGATATTATTCTTTAAATATTACACATCATGATCATATTCGCGACTAACAGAATATTTTTTCTTCTTTTTAGCACGAAATACTATGCAACAATTGAATGTAAGTAATTGCGATACATAGTCTTCCGCGTATTGCATGCAGACGTGACAGAAACAGAAGCCTATAATGTCGAAATCGTTACTATATATAACTATTTTTTATATACTTGTGTATATGTATAGCAATATAAAATACAAAGTATTTTGTTACTACTTGTAATCATTGAGTTTTTTATGATTTCTACGACAGATAGGTGATTTTATTTAATGACGAGAGAACATACAAAGAGCGCGATGAATCTTAAAATGGAATGTCACATAATTAAAAGAAAAAGATTAACATAGTTAATCAAATTTTCGCCAAAAAGAGGCGAGAATAATTAAACATAATATGAAATTTCCTTAAAAAAGAGATATGTTGTCGCTTTCAACTATAAAAATGGATACTTTTCCTATCGCTAAAAAATTTTTTGTTAAGGCTCGGCAGTTTTTTATCACATTTTTCGAAGGAAGTGCGATCGAGTTCGCGTTTTTTGACAATCGCTATTGTCAAAGAAACAGCGACGGTGTGAAAGATGGTAAATAGATACGTGTCTTCTACTTTAAATTCTTATAAATCCATGGCAAAAAGTGTGTCACTCTCGTGTACACGCCTGGATATTGTCCTTTACCGCAGCCTATTCCCCATGATACAATACCGACTTGCGTCCAGCGACCATCATTCACCATTAAAGGTCCTCCACTATCACCCTGTAAATGCAATTATCATTAATTTTTTTAATTTTATTGCAAATGCATGCGGCGTATGTGTCTCACAGATTTGCCGCAAAATGAGAATGCTTGTAACTTTTAATTCTTCTTACAAACTCAATTAATGTAGTCTTTTTTCTTATTAAAATTGTAAATATTAACTAATTAACAAGCCAACATTGAAATTATGATGAAACTCAGTTTTCATTTGAATTGATTGATAAATAATTGGTCGCATTTGGCTTAGAATTTGTTTGACATTAAAATAATGTGAAACCAACGAATGCATAGATACAAACCGAACATGAATCCTTAGCGGCTTGACCGGCGCATAGGAAACTGTCGACTATACCACCTGGTGCCGCTGCACCATATTTCAGTTTACATTCGCTGTTCGACCACACGGGTATTGAAACCTCTTGCAGAATCGCTGGCTGCGGTCCACCTAATTAAATACAATAAATTACTATTAAATATCTTTTATATATACGAAAAATATTTCTTCTCTAAGAGATATTCTGGAATTTAATTTGTGAATAGCCGCACTACAAATGATTATGCAAATTGACAGGAATAGGCGAGAATACGGGACCATGAATGTTACTATGTGTGTGTTAATTACACATTTTTCATTTAAATTCAAGTAAAAATCTTTTTCTTAACGTGACTGTTTGTCAAACGACTCGCGAGTTAAAAACGTATTGTAAAAATATTCGTACTTTCTCTCAAAGAACCCCATCCAATGACGGTCGCTGTCTTGCCGGCATACAATTGCGACCCGCTAGGAAGACAGATAGGTCGTATTTGTTCGGTAAATTCTACGGGCTCGTTTAACGTTAGAAGTGCCACGTCGTTGTAGAGCGTACGGGAGTTAAATCCTCGATGCCTCACGACTCTTTTCACGCGTCTCTCGATGTGACGAATTTCATTATTCGTCTTAATATTGTAGTCACCGAGGCGTACCGTCAACCTCGCAACGTCCCAAGAGTTCATACTGGAACAATACAACATTTTCTTTTGTTAGATGTGATTCAAAATTCTTCGTAACACTTCTAATTATTCATGACTTAATGGCAAAAAATTGTTATAGACATCGTATTATTTCAGTTAACAAATGTCGCGTTTGATTTGCAAAATAAAATAAATTGGACACTCACTTTGCGACGCAGTGCGCCGCCGTCAATATGTGATTGTCGTCGATGAGCGAACCGCCGCAGAATTGCCGTCCAGCGTTGAAGAGCGCGGCGATCCACGGCCATTCGCCCGGGTCTGCGTTTTTCCCTCCTACGATACGCTCTTGATCCTGATTACCGTTCTTGGCGCCGCACTGCGAGTGATTTGCGTTGTCAATTGGAGACTTGTTGGTCGTGGACGTGGACGTCGACAATGGGGTAGTCCACCAGCCCGGTTTCTTCGTCGGCCACGTAGTGGCAACGCTTGGTTTTTTATTGGGCCTCGTACTGATCGAGGCCGACGTAGTCGAAAGCATCGGTAGGCCGGGCGAAGGTGGATGAGTCGGAAGTGGTGGTATCGTGTGATCGGGCGGATGTGTGGGAATCGGCGGCGGCCAAGTAGGTACAGCTTGAGGACGTGCTATCCCCGCGTTCTCGTTTATCTTCTTATTGTCTTCCACCTGAAATAATTTAATTAATTTCATTTAATTAGTAAACGTGTACACAAAAAAAAATCTTTAGAGACTGATGAAAGGAGTGACCGTAGTCTGTTACGACAAAAGGGTGGAATGCGCGAGCAATAAAGCGCGGGTCGTAAAATGGCCTTCTGTGAAATTGCATTGCCGAATCGACGCGACATGAATATAACTTTCTAATAGGATCTAACGGGCCTTAATTCAGATCACGCATAATTTTTACGAGTTCCCGGTAGCGAAAATGATGCTCGTAAACAGAACGGGAACGCGTGCGAAAATTGGATTTTATTGCGTTGAAGTAACTTTGGATGTCTTACTTGCGGAATTCCCAAGTTAGAATTGTCGCAATTATCGGTTTCGGGCGTGACGAAGGGATTCAGATTCGAGCAACAGATCCCGAAGCTCGGATTTCCATCCTCGCGGATGTAGCTGCATGTGTCGTAAACGCCGAGGACCCAGCCGTCCAGAGCACCGAGGTCCGGAATCTTAAAGTACGGATAGCACTCCTTGAAGGTCGTGCAACGACCGATTTCACCTTTCGAAGTTAAGCAGGTCTCGCGTGTCGTGGCTCCGTTCCAAAGAATGCCCCGACCCTTCCTCGATCCGAACTGATCCGGATCGATCGCAGCTGTAAATTGAATTTTTATATTACTTACAGTTTTGTAAGACAGAAGATAAAGGATATTTTGGGGGGAGATACTTTACACAATATGTCAATTAAATGCCTATCTCTTTTTCTTTCCATTTTTTGACGTATTTTGCTATTGCCGGCCATCTATGATTTTCTGTCACGCTGATTATACGTTATTCTTTGAACATTTCGATGAGATTTATTCAGGTATATTTCTTCGGTCTTTACCCGTTAAAGTGCCTGTACACGTTATCGTGTTTACCATCGCGGAATCAGGATGCACCGAGCATGTTTATCTCAGCACGTACTCGAGGATGCTTGTGCTTTAGTATGTAGACGCATTAATGTCCGGATACATTAATATACATGATGTATGTGTTTTTCTATCAAGGAAAAAATTACGATAAAATTATCGGAATGTCGTTCTTTAATTTTGTCACTTGTAGGAGCTTAATTGCATTCATTACGTTGCGAATATAAATTGTATATGAAAATGAATTTTAAAATGTAGATGATTTCTAAAATATTTTTACTTATTCTATTTGTTCGAATGTTTGTGTTATTGTAGTATTTGTCCTTTCGAAAATACTCAAGAAGGACTAGGATACATGTTCGTCATATACTGTGTAACCGTTCTTCTATCACGTGATTAGGTTAAACATAAAAACAAAAACCAATTGCTTTTTAAAATACGTTATTCCTATGAAATGTTGCTCTTTGTTGAAAAACTGCATAATAAGAATTACGTGTACGAAGGCGCAAAAATCTTTTATTTTTAATGCTGCCGACTTCGTCAAATTTGTCTTGCGCAATGAATAATCGAAATATCATAATAGAATTCCATCGAGATACTTAGCACCGAGTTCGCTGACCTACGCGAAGCACACAGGTGCACACACGTACGTCGAAGGTGAGGTTTGTGCGCGCCGGGAGAACTTCCGGTTGCCGTGTATGGGATGTATGAATGATTATTCGATTGCCGATATGTATTGCATTCAACTAGATTTTATGATCATCGACGAAGAAAGCATAAATAAATCTTTCACATCAAGATAAAGACATTGATCAACAAGAAAAAAATCACACACAAACGCAGCTTGTGTGTGTGTGTGTGTGTGTGTGTTTTTTTTATAGCAGTTATTAGGTTGATCAAGATAATCGATGATATAACTTACAAAAGAACAAGTTTTTGAGGCAGTTATTATGCATGAAGTGCAAAGGCATTTTTTGATAATTATCTGATACTTTCGCCGAACTGTTTTAATTTTCGAAAAGAAGAGACTGTAGGATCTAACAAATTCTTTCATTTGAGTCTTGTTTATAAAAATATATTATTGCTATGTATTGAAATAAATTTTAATTTTAAACAAAATTTATAGGAACTAATAGCAGTACTTTGAGAATAATAGTATTCTATACACGTCTCTTTCCCATCGCTGATCAATAATAATTGGTGAACAGTTAGAAGTTAGAAAGTTTTTCGTGTCTGTATTTAATGAAATTAGTCTTCGATCTATGTTGCTTTTTTAAAGATTGAGATTCTTGATACAATTCTCAGTTAAAATTATCATAAAACATCTAGATATGAAAGGGCTCAAGAAGATGAGTGTGTCACAAAAATTGAAAATTTATCAGCATTTGGACGAGGAACATGTATGAAACGCTTTATATTTGGTAATCAAAACCGACCTTCGACGACGACGGCGTTGTCGTCCTCCTCCGGGCGAACCTCGTCGAAGTTCAGTGATCTGAACAGGGGTCCGACAGCTGCCGCGGGTACGATCGTCGCGATCACCTGCACCACGAGCACTAGCACCAGCATCGCGGACGGCGTCAGTTCGCGCCGATTATTCATACTCCGAGTCGTCAAAATTGTATTAGGATGTAATAAACTCAAGATACCGCGAGAAGAAACAAACGGTACGCGGAGACACGGGACTTTTAGGTCCACGTGCGCGAACCACCGGTGGGGATCTCTGCCGACTCCACTAGGCCGCCTAAGCTGCTGAATAGCCGGTGCTCGAGCTTATAACGGGCTCGCCCTCCTCCTCGATACAACGCACGAGGTGTTCGCGCGCATCTTTCTTCTTTTGCTTCTCTTTTATCACCACGACTGGCCGCAGGGTAAAGGATAGGGCGCAAAAGAAGGATAGGGTAGAGAAGATAGACGGTAGGGATTAGATCGCAGCCTCCCCACGGTGACGCACGAAATAATCGTTTGATTATTTATTCTCCGAAAATTGATTGATTCTTTCGAGTGAGAGGATTGATTAAAGGACTGAAATGCTTAACTGCTCTTAAATTATATTTCTAATGAGAAAAAAATTCACTGCAATATTAAAAAAATTTATTTAGCTAGAGATCAAATCAGAAAATAATTTTACGTTGGAGCATCAAATTAATCATACTATATTTAAGAATTTAAACTTTTTTTTTAGTATAAATGTTTATACTAAAATCTATTATTTATTATAGAGAAACTGACTTCTATCTCTTCTATTTTTTTGAACTGTCGTTTAGGCAAATGTACTTACTATAATATGTGGCATAACATTTTTTTTTATTATGTTATATAATTTTCGATAACAATGTTCATTTTGCAATATAATTCTACATACATAACTGTCCGCGGTGATGTTTTTTCAGAAATATTCACGAATGATTCGTATGTAACGCAGGGATCATAATCCCGTCTGTGTGAATGAGAGTTATCGCGATTATGTAAGCTGTATGATGGAACCGGATCGGTCTACGATCGCACGGTTCGTGTTTAACTCTTACGCCGCGCAATAGCATTTGCATAGAGAGCACGATCCTTCGCATCTTGGCCTTGAAGATGCCAAGAGAAGGTTGCACGTAAGGGACGGCCGTGAACTTGCTTACCACGTGATCCATGCCTTCTGCTCTATCCCGACGCTATGTATTTATGCATTTCCTTCCGCCGAACCTAGAATCGTCTTTCCCTCATGTGATCTTTGTGATCTTTTCTTCCTCTTGTCTCTTACACGCGATTTATGTTATTTATTTAACAGCGTTGTGCGATAATCTTATGTATACTTTAGCATACACTGTGAACTGGTAAAAATTGCAAAAAGATATTTTTATTAGGTTAATCTAAAGAAATAACGGAGGATGTTTTTAAAAATTGTATAATGTATCTTACGCTGTAAAGCGTAATGAAACACATTATGTATTTTACCGTGCCTATAGGCAAGCCTGTTTTACTAGAAACAGTCTATTGAAACGAGATCTTCGATCTTTCACGGAGGTATAAACAGTACCTTCCGTAGGAGAGCGAAGAGCGGAGGACCTTGAAGTGTACGTCAGGATCGCGATACCTAGGTCGACGAACCCCATCCTAAAGGGTGGAGGGAGGAAGAGGGATTTTAAGCTCGTGCGTTCTTTGACCGTGCATTCTTTGAACGGTTAATAACCACTTACTGTCGACATCTCAGAGAGATAAAACCTTTTTTTGTTGTCGCTCGCGAAACAGGGCTCGGTAATCGATAAAGACAGTTAGTGTCTAACTCGCCAAACCGGACCCTGCCGAAAATATCAAGGTCCAGCGATGGGCAAACGATCGTGGGTGGTGAGAAGGATGTCGTATAATTTGTTCCGTGTGTATGTGTGTGTGTGTGTGTTTCTATTACGTTTGTACAACTGTCTATCAAATTCCGTAACGTTTACATTTATTATCGGCATAAAATTCTCAGAACGCGATGAGAGGCGATCTGACAGGAAGTGTCTTTTGCTACTGAAGTTCAATGTTCTTGTTCAAGTCATTGACCCATTATTATGCGAATGACATGCGATATATGTTCCGGATATTTAACATGCGACCATAAAATTGGGTTCAAGATTTCGTACTGACGCCACTGTAATATTACTGAACCTCGCTGGCGAAATCCTCCGAAACGTGCAAACCGGTTGGGTCGGGGTTTACTCGTAATTAACTGAGAGATATCGAAGTTGCTTGCTGTGATTCTAATGATATCAAAAAGAAAGGTCTATGAAAGAAAAAAGGGATATTTGTACGTCACGTGTACTCGATAGATAATAAATAAAATTAAAAGAAGTATAAGATAAGAAATTTAAGCGGCTTAAATTTTGATAAAATTTATTACTTCTTACATATTTAAAAATATCTTTAAAATGAATACTATCTAATAATATTTTTTCATATATAATACATTATTAATATTTAAGCAAAATACTTGTAACTCCGGGCATAATAATATTATGAACGGAAATTTCATTTCCTTCTATATGTTCTGTTATTACTACTCATGACGCGATATAACGGAGTAGACAATAAAACGGCTTCACTTTCATAACGTCATAAAAGTTATGCTCATGATTACGTATGAATGTATGAGTCGTTGAATCCTGTTACTTAGCAATTGTAATTTGTTTCTGTTAGATAAAAACGATATAAACTATGTAAATTATATATATATATCTTTTTTAGAGGAATTAATTGCGACGAAAAGTTTGATAGTATTATACCTAATAGTATGTCAGGTTAATTTTATTATCTCAACTCTAAAATCTTAAATCTTTTTATGGTATTTATTAATATTAATTTATCATGTTTACACGTGTTTATTTGTTAGCATTCGTATTAATACGACAAGCAAAATCTGTTAATTTAAAAAACAGACCTAACTGTAGATCCACGTACGCATGTGTTACGTATTAAAGAAATGTCATTTGCCGATAACAAATTTTATTGATCGTTTCTTGAGAAATAAACGTCTCGATAAAATATTATGTTTGAAATCTGTAAGGAGATAATTCCACTTGAAATAAGAAATGTAAATTGTGTCGTTTTTGAAGAGTCCTCTCGTAAAAGAAGAGGTTTCCGAGCAGGAACGTTCAAATGTTGAAAACTGTGCCAGAAATTCTTCTTTGCCATATTCGTATTCCGTAGATCAGTTTAACGGCAAAAATATACATATCGTACGCGACCGATCGACATGTAGCTCTATCGCGCGCGGGCAAAACGGGTAACAACACTATGTCTAAGAACTATAATTCACGTCAGGGCCAGTGACCCTACAAGGTCTTGGATTCTCGCACGATTGCCATGATCCTTGCATACACACCAGCTGACTTCTAGCCAGCGATGATAGCCGCCTGACTGAATCGCGCGCTATAACCACTTACACTCTCCGTCTCCCTTGTCCGAGGAAATACGCAAGCTGCATCCCGTAATCAAGGCGCCAATTAATTCCCTTTTGCAGTTTTTATTTGCAAACTGATCAGGCTCCTATATCTCAGAGAAATGTGAGGAGGTTCTTACTTTAACGAGTACTTTCAAGCTTCTCTCTTTTGAGAAATAAACTGTCGGGGTGTTTTCACGAAAGATTGATAAATTGGAAAAAAACGTTTGACTAGAATTTTTCTGGAAAATTTTTAATGTACGCGTGATAATTATTTTTACAGAGCTCAAAAAGTGTTTTTTATAAAAACTGTGGAATTGAATTCTTTTTATATTTTGCATATTCTGTTTAAATTAATTATTAAGAAATCGTTGAATTTTCGACGAAATATAATCTGTATTTATAAGTTGGAATTAATCGGCTTCCTCTTTATCGTTGTATTTGTATTGGGTTCGTGATTGATCGGGATTAAATGTAATCCCCCTGTCGTCGAAGTCGAATATACATCATTCAAATCACGTTCCGTTAGTCGATTTGGCGCGGGATAACATCACACGCTTGTTCCGTGCTAATCGTACTGGATGTGTCATGTCAGGCTTTTTCGGATAAGCGATTCCATCGAAGTGTCTGCTGGAGAGACGGCTCGTTAAGGCACGTCAGCCGTGAAATGCACACGGACCCTTCTGAAAGCGGCCTGACGTTCTCCGCAGCGACGCTGATTTTATGGTGCACTCCCTTCGTTCTTTCTCTAAGACGTGGAATCTTCTTTATCTCTCCTTATGGGTTTCCACGCTCGGAATTCCTTTTTTTCCTTTTGAATTCCTCGCCAACAGGTTTCCTTCGGGTGCTGCTTCACGAGCTCCTCAGCACCGGGTGAAACGAAACAAAGCGAGAGCCTGTGACTTTTATAGCAGGAATAATGATGGACTTGACTATCGTTCCCCGTGATTGACATCCCTTTAATTTTTCCAATCTGTTACGGGAATTCGTTCATTCACGACTACGACAATTTTAGTCTTTCATCGACGGGCGAACAAAATTACTTTAAACATTTTTTAATTCGTATAAGTTTGGCGTATTATGCTAATACCATCGCGATTTTTTTATCACGCGTGTTGCGAAACTCCATGTAATGGAGGTGTTGAATCATGCTTATGCTAATGAGGCCTCCGAAACGAATTGCTATTATACGTCAGCGAATCAGTGAATATGGAGATGATTGATATCGTGAAAGATATGTATGTAAAAATATGTATGCAAAACGCGATTGTGTAATATCAATAGCTCGAAACACGAGAACAAATATCTCTGTCATTCGAAGATAAAAGATAAATTTTAACTAATTTTCTTCGTTTCCGAGAACTTTGCGTCTTTTCTATTTTTTTTTAAATCATTGTTTGCTTAATTTTCTTAATTAACTTATGCCGATATGGGTAATAATAAGAATCTTTTAAAAATATATTGTCACATTTGTTAAGATCTCTCACGATCTTTATATATATATATTTTTTTACTCTACTTTTTTGAGAGTATTTCGTGTTTATATGTTTGTTAGATTGACGCTTAACATTAATAATGAAACGCTATAGTTGTCATGGGTATGGCGATAAAGAGGTAACAACAGTTTATTTTTAGCAGTAAAAGAGGCGTACGATTTTTTTTATAAAACGTACTAATATAATATTTATTGTTGCAATAAACATCATAATAATATAATATCACCTCTGACAATCTCAGGATGGCAAGACAACGCGCGACGGTAATAAAACAATCGTACTCTGGGCATTCTCGAATCCTGTCCTTCGTACATAGCTCACGCTTTCTGACTTCATCACGGCACTTCTCTCGGTCCGGTCTGCCAACCGGCAACGGTTTCTTCTTTTCATGCATTCCTTTATTTCTAACAATAAATCTAAAGCCCGCAAGGCTTGTTACACGTCGCCATTTACGTCGTTTAAGTACGATATCGAGGCAGTCCGTGGAATCGTCGTAAGGGCACCGCGATCGCATTTACGCACGCAAGTCTTACAGGTTCCAAAAAAACGGAAGCGATGACAGACAGAAACGATTTCCGTTTGCCATCGGCAAACACGATTGACGTTCCCTCGCGACGACATCGGTCCGCCCGGCATTTATAACGTAGATAATAATATTAATAATCGTAAGAATAATAAAGGGGGGATGATACTATTATAATAAGATGGCTTGATGAGAAAGACACACATCCGTTTGTTTGCGTAACGAGTCGAGTATTTTTGACTTCGTGATGCAACGGCAGCGAGGGGCACGGATGTGACGGATAGGGGATGTTATGATAACAAATTAAAAAAAATGTCATGGACTAAAGCTAAGACCAATGGTCTTGGTCTCATACGTCTATCTTGATTTCGTAAATTCTCTCTCTCTCTCTCTCTCTCTTTCATTCTCTTTTCCGTACGCAGGCATTTTGAGCTATTCATTCATGCACACGATCTTTCTTTCAGTTCCTCTCTCGCTTTTTGCCTTTCCTTCCGCATTTTACATTTTCACTCATGAGTACAGACACTCATTCTCGTATATAAAAATAATAATAAGATTTCATAATAATATATAATAATATAATATAATTATAATAATATATGTGCGCCTTACGCGTAATTTAATAGAATCCATAAAATTAATAATATCCATCTATATGCTATCTGCAATAAATGTAACAAAAAATAGTACTCAATAATATTACGGCATTTTACAAGCGTATTTTGATCGTTGCTTTGATATCGGTATAATATATCGACGTACGTATATGATTAACATTAAACGAGAAAAGTGTCATGACCGTGATTGTCCTGTTCTAATCTAACGGCACTAACATAATTGGCAACAGATACAGTATATATTTGTCTTTTGTATATGTACGTGTATGCGGATCAACGGGTATCCGTATTGTCTCTTCATTCTTATGAACATATGCATGCGCAATCGTTAAACCTCGAACGCGCGACATAAGCTGGCAAGCAGTTCGCATTCACGGGTGGCACGTTAATGTGTACTTTAAATTTTAACTTACGAACTATATGACCACGAATTATTAGTTCCGGTATCGCTCGGCTGTCTTTCGTTTCGCGATATTGCGAATTTATTACAGCTCAAGTGGAACGTCTTCGTAATGTCGGCACGAGTTTTTATCTCGAACAGATTTCGCATCAATACCTCGAAAATGAAAGAGCTCAAGATACACTCATATGTAACGATGAAATATAGAATAGCATGAAATGTAATACATAAAGATTTTCGTACGTGGAATTATATTTAATAGCGGTTTCTTCTACTTCTAAGCCGTAAAAAGGCAACTATTTACATTTCTAATAAAAATAAAAGAATAAATATATGTGTGATATTTTATCTCTTCTTTTAAAGGGAACAATAATCATTTTGCTTTAGTTTCGAGATATTGAATCGTCATCTTGTCCTTCAACGAATGGACTCGGTTCCTATGCGTGCGTGCGTGCGTGTTAAGAGATTGCACTATGGATACGGATATAGCGTGATTATATTATTCTTATTAGTCTTAAGACTTAGAAAAAGTCGTGGCTTCTCGATACTATCTCGAGCGTGACGTGGCAGAGAATGCGGCACGGGGGAAGGGCGATCCGGCTTTATAGTTTTTTTTTCTTGAATCTTTTTTGTTTTCACACATACGTGGCCAGATTTCCGCTTCAAGTCGGCATTTATTCGCGCGCGATGATCGGCTTGTGACTGACAGCGGCATTACGAAATCACGCGACGTCTTCATGCACGCGCGTAAATACATCGGCGCTCGTAAATGTGAAGCTATAAAAGTCTCGTTAGCGAGCCGAGATGAGAAGAGAGTGTCGATTAGCTTTTTACGGACCATTGATGAGATTCGAGTATTTTTTTTCCCCTTTTGCTTTTATGTTTCGCGCATGTTTCACAATTTCTTGCGTGGAATCAATATCGTTAAAAAACTTTACGGATGGCATCGTAGATAGAGATGCAGAGAGAAAGCAGCAAAGTGTTTCTGTCATTGATTAACACAAACATTTGAAGTCATTCGTTTAGCGTGAAAGGACGGCACGTGAATTATATTGTGTACAAATTCATTGACTTTCGAAAATGACAAGCTTAATATAAGGCATTTTTTTTATGTGCAGGAAAATTGTGAGCCTAGTCTGCGTGCAAATTAAGATACAAACTGATGGAAACGAGTGGACGTCTCACTATGTATCTACAAACGTACGTATGCTTAACATATACCGGGATCCTTAAATCAATTTTTGATTGATTTACATGGCGTTCGCGCTTGCAGTGCGACGCTTCGGTATCCTAAGCTAAACAATCGTCAATATAAATTGTTCATTAGACGAACACACGTAATATGTAGCGTGTCGCTTTTCGTACAATTAGCGACATATGTATATTCTTGCACATTGAGACTTGCTCCAGTCGAGTCGAAGCCCATAAATTTGCGAGCGAAAGAAAGATCACTTAACCCTTTCACATCTGATTTAAGGCGAAACATGTGTAATTTAATTACTTTTGCAGATCTTTTAAGTGCAGGTATCACAATGTAATTAAATTGAAAGTGTAGATATCACAATGTAACCATTCGAAATGGCGGATTCAATCAATCAATAACATAAAAAACGCAAACATAAAGATAAAATATATTAAAAATTAATAAAAAAGTTTGTTTTGACCTTTTTATTTCGGAGTTTTTTCTGTCTTTTATGTGCTTTTAGAATTTTCTGTTGTTTTTTAATTTTGAAAGGTGGAGCTTTACAAGGCTTGTCCTACCAATCAAAAACATTTACTGAGACTTTTTAGACGCTGCAAAAATATGTCATAAATATAAATTCAGTTTATATAAAAAATAAAATAAACAATATAAATGTCTTGAGATAACAATTATGCAGTAATATTTCGGTCTAATCTACATCTTGCAAATAATCAATAGCATTACCGTATTTTTTTATCATTAAAAGACACGAAATTTTAGAATGTCATTTTTTTATATCTTACATATAATATAAAATATCAAAATTGTTGGAATTTCTATATTGTTTTCTCGGTTTAAATAATCTCATGCAAAGGTAACGTTGCGTATCTTTTACGACTAGTCCGAGAACTGTCGGATTATTACAATAAAAAAACTATATGTATATAATCAAATATAAAATACATATAATTTAAATATTAAATATATATTTTTTTTCTTGTATAATCTTTATCTACACATACATACATATATATATATAAAGAAAAATAAAAAGAATTGAAAATTAGAAGGGTAATTTTTGCATTGTTTTTTATTAAAAAATTAAGTCTGAAAAATAAAAAAATTCCATATATAATCTAATATAAATAAAAAATGTATAATATGTGTACTTACATATATATAAAATATTATACAATGTAATTAATTATACAATTTTCTTTCTTATGAAGAAAAAACAATGCAAAAGCTATTTTCATATATTTATATTTGATTATATATAGATTTACCAAATTACTACGTAAATAACTTTTTACATTTTTATATTTTAAATTCGATAAATCATCATCCCCTTGTGTATGCCTCTTAATAAATGATTGATTGGAGAGCCGAAATGAGTAGAGAAGCATGAAGTCACTTACATTTCACTTATATTTACAGTAACGTTTTAAATTTTATGATTTGAATATTTATCACAATACTTCTTTGAGATTAAAAGAAGTAATTTTCTTTAGAATGGGCGATAATTGTCATTAGTGACTTATATCTATCAGAGATGTTGTTTTCTCTAAATACATAACGTATATGTTCTGAAATATGCATTTAAACAATATATGAAAGGGTTGAAATCTCATAGAAATGATAGTTATTGGCGAAAACATTTAAAAATCTAATACATACGTGTAAAAAAATATTATAAAACATTTATCCGCGTCAAATATAGGCTTCGACTGTGATATTATACTACGATTACACGGTTAGAGTCTACATTGAAACAACGAGACAATTTTCTTCGAACTGTCACTCTTTAAAAACTTGATGATCTTCTGATGTCTTCTCTTGATTCTTCTTACTTATTCTTGCTGAAAAATAATTGAGATGCAGCTACTTGTGTCTTTCTCGATAAACGTTCTTTGCAAGTACGTCATCGATGAAATAGTACTATAGTACTAAGAATCTTCAGTGTGGCATGAGAAAATTCGTTGTTCATTTAACAGTAATCATTATTCGACGCAAGATGTTGCTGATTCGCGCTTTTTCCGAGCGACTAGTTCTCGTTAAGCTTGCGTAACATATTTACACAAAGGTTTCTTGTCCGTTCGGGTTCACGTATTACTGTTGTCGTGAACGTGCACGTGTCCATGCGTGGAATTGGCGAGGGGTGAGTGCGGTAGATGCGGGGGTGATGGTAGTTCGATGAGGGTGACGTCGTATCCGACGGAATGATCACCCGGATCGCCGGGATCCGGCGAATCCGGATTGTTGCGTTCACTACCCGGCTCCGGATTGATCCGCGAGTGGCTCACCTCCAGCAGGAACAGATCCTCGTCGACGTAATATCGAATCATGTCGTCGTCAATTTTCGCTGTAATTCTGCAACACGATAGGGCAACAATCTCGTTAAATCCTTTCGGTGCGACTTGTGAGCAAAAGCGGCATATCTCGTTTCAAAGAACGTGATCATAACGAATTGGCATGCAAACACGATAACTTCGACCATTATAATATTGTGACACTTGCTGAACAAACAGTCTAATTTGTCGTAAATATTATTTCTTTTACGAGAAAAACTTTTCTTCTACTTGATATTTTTCTAATAATTTTTTTCTTTAATGTGAAATTTCTCGATATTAAAATAGATTTGAAGAAGAAAATTCTTTAAGAAATTATTGCCTAGAATGTCGATTGTCATCAAATTATCACAGTATTATAACGGCAAAACAACGTTTATGATGTCTGTAAATCTTCAAGATCTCGCAGTCAAAATGAAAAAAGTGGATCGTAAAGTTTGCACTGCGTTGTGCGTAGCTCGAGAGAAAGAAAAAGAGAACGCGCAAGATAGGATTTGCCTGAATCACATGAACTGTACGTGTTGAGTAACGAAGAATATATCTGTCCGATAGAAAAGATTCTCGCAGTGCGTAACCAACGTATGTTGAAAAATATATCGGGCACAGAGAATAAATAATCAGTTGGACGAGACGCATGACGACATTAAGCGAGGCAAGCGAGGCAAGCGAGGCGTGCGTGAGTGCGCTCGTGACGGAAGGCAAAAGACGAGAAGCGTGAAGGATTAGTGGATTAATCAGGCGTGATTGTGCGTAGCGGTAGCGAGATGCAGTCAGCGTTAAGGTGATCGACAAAGAGAGGACACTTTTAACGAGAGAGTATACACGAGAATGGCGTATACATTTAAATACATATGTCGCAGAGAGAAACCCGCGTCCGACATTTGAAAGAGGCACGATCATAGGCGAGAGGGACAGCGAAAGGAGGAGAGAGACAGAAAAAGAGAGAGAGAGAGAGAGAGAGAGAGAGAGAGAGAGAGAGAGAGAGAGAGAGAGAGAAAGAGAGAGACAGGCAGACAGAGAGAAACAGAGGAGAAAGAGAGACTACCAAACCAGGCGGAGAGAGTCAGGCAATGTCACCGTTATGGCATGCATCGCGTGTAGGCGTGCATGCAAGTAAAGATGACACTCTACTAAACTTACCCCTTTGTGTTTTTGCGATAGAGGTTATTAATACTCGAGGATGCAATTTTGTACTTTGACTCAATCTGCAAAATAGAAAAAAGTAGAACATTAGAATTTTGATAGTGGCTTGTGCGCGGACCGCTGCCGTCACGTTTCGTTTCGCGCGCGCGCACTCGAGAAAGTGCTCGCGAGACGTGCGTAGGTAGACGCAATATTACCGCAAGAATGACAGCAAGAGAGAAAGACGGAAGGAGGAAGAGCGTAAGAGAGTAAAGTAGACAAGACAGATCGAAACGGGAAGATATAACGACGAAGAGGTACGTCGCGCGGAGGCAGTTTTAAGATCGATCGGAGCGCGGCCGAGATAGGAATTACGGTAGATCACCGTGTGGATCAATTAGATTGTTCGTTCGCGTAGAAACGCGATGCATGAAAGAAGAGAAATCTGACAATAGAGTAAGAAAGAGAGAGAGAGAGAGAGAGAGAGAGAGAGAGAGAGAGAGAGAGAGAGAGAAAGAGAGAGAGAGAGAGAGAGAGAGAAAGAAAGACAGAGTGTTTTCCTTTCCACTTTTTTCTTCCGCCAATTCTGATCGGTATAATGCGTTCTTAATCCGTCAGTGTCCAGCGGATCGTTAAGAGCCGCCGACAGTCTCACACATCAGCAGCGGAGCACGAGGGGTAAATATGATCGTACGTCTTGCACTATCGATATTGTATTAATAATGAGGATCTTGGGCACAGTGGACAGTGATGCATGCGCATTAATATTAATTAGCGAGTGGACCAGTGCGAACGAGTATTAATAATGGCGCAGTATGCTTTCACATGCATGAATAGTATGTACTCTCTCATGGGGCTTGTATATGTGCACATAATTATACATATATATATGTATGAGTGTACAATTTTCGCGCGCATCGAAACTAAACTGGTACCGATTGAAATCGAGACAGACATTGGTTCAGCACACCTTCCGGCTTGCGACTTTATTGAGCCTGGAAGTATTTACCCGGGGGCTTACGTTACGGGAAGCGTATCTCGATCGATGGTAGCGATAACACATTATTGTCTCGCTTCTCATTCTGTTTTCTAGAGCAAGCCTCGCGCAAACGACAGAAATCGTAATCATAGATTAACCCATTAACGCCCACGGTTGCGTTATGTTAGATGCCGTGCGGTGTGTTTTGCATAAAACACATCACTGCTACTGTATGCATAGCATTATCGGTATTGGTCGCGGTATGGAAATGGTGAGAATTTCCATTTCCCGTTTCCACGAGGCATACGAACGGGGCTTGCTAGAGTCGTTATTTCACTGACTTTACTACCGAATGATAAGTATCAAGTATCAAGTATTCAGTTAACATAGAATTCGCGAAAACGTATTTCCCCTCTCGATTATGCGCGTTTAATTTATATATCAACGATATTTATCCCCCGTTCCAAGATTAACGTTACATTCATGTATCGTACGATTCACGGTAAAGATCAATAACTTTCTGTATACTGCGGGCGTTAATAGTTCACGACGCAGCGAGAATGGCTACCTATGTATCAGCTCTACTATTTCCGCTACTTCTCTAAAAAGTATCTCTCTGTGAATGCAATGTCAGACGCAAGCGAACCGTGGAAATCGTGAACAGCTGCAAAGCTGCTCTCTGAGATCTCTCTCTGCGTGCGCGCGCGAATGCGAAGGCGTGAGAATGTTTGTTGTGATGTTAAGATGTGTGTTGGCAGTGTACAAGGAGATAGCCTTAGGATGTTCCTTACAGCATTGAGCAGGCCCTGGACCGTCGGTGGGGTGACGTGCAATGGCGTATAGACGTCTTCCGATTCTTGACGTACGTAAAGCATGACGCGTTCCTCGGCGTCCGTCGGGCGCAGATGCGGCGGCTGCTGTTGCAAGTGCAGCCGATTGCCGACACTGGACACCACTGCGCCCGTCAGGCCGGTCTGCTGCACCCCTTGCAGCACCGAGCCTTGCAGCTCCTGCACCTGCATCAGCAATGAGTCCTTCTTGTCGTGCAGGCTACTGAGATTGTCGGGCGGAAAGTGGTTGTGGAACTTGAGGGCCGGCAGACTCGGCCGGCCACACGGGGGCGGATAGGGGCTGCTACCCCCTGCCTTCAATCCTCCACCTTCACCGTTACTGAGGGACGAGGTGTCGGTATCACCCCCGCCCCCGCCGCCGCCACCACCGTAGAAGCCCGACAACTCCATCGTCGAGAACTGTCGTGGAAGAGAGAAGAACAAGGTTTATATTTCTACTCTGCGTCTTTTTTCTTTCTTTTTTTTTTGTTCGCGAGACAACAAGATCCGTTTGAATTTTACGAATGCGTTAGGAAACGAGACGTAACTTTGACGTTACGTTAATTTCTTTTCTTGATATATAATTATCTTAATTTTAATACCCGTGAAAAAAATTTACAAAATAGCGAACAAATCAAAAGTCTACAAAACGTAGCAAGCATGTCAATTTGAAAACTCTTCAGTTTTGATAATAAAAATAATAATGCAACAGATTATTGTTGATTATAACGTAATGCCATAAATTACGATAACAACTCATATATTTATTGGCATAGAGTTAAGATAAAAGTAAATACTGTAAGGCTACTACTTTGGTTCGTTGAACTAAATTGAACGTAAAAACTTGAAAGGCTGTCCTCGAAAAAGTCCACGTCGTTACTTTGCGATGCAAGAGTTGCGGTTAGTGCAGGGTCTCGGCGGGGGTGAGAGTAGAGGATTGTGAACGCCATACGATTTTTTTTTTTGTAAATCCGCTTTTGCGCTTAGTTAGTTGAGATGCATGCTAAGACGACGTAACTCGTATTTAATCAAAGACAAACACAAATTGACAGTGTAACAAACATAGACGCCTTGTACTGAATTTTAGTCACATTGATGTGCGTGTTAAAATAAGTTCAATGTTATTAATCAATTATATTTGATAATGAGTGCAGTTATTAAATTTAATATCGTTATTAAACATACACGTGGTTTGCATTTAAGCTTCTACATCACAGTAAGTCTTTGTAGAAGACACTGTTAATTGTTTAAATAATATAAGATAGATGATTACCTTATCGATGGCGTGCTCGGCCGGCGGGGAGAAAAGCACAGGCGGCTTGTGCAGATCGACCATGGAATAAAACTCGCTACGTTCCGTGACGGGGTGATAGAGCTCATCGAGCTTTTTCCTGCCGGTCGCTGTCAGCTTCCTCTTAGCCGCGCGTCTCTCCTCGTCCCGGGTCTTTCTCTCCGCTCCCTGCGATAAGCAACGTCATCTCTCAACTTAATTTCAACGATCGTATTGCTATCAGGAAGCGATCGCGAGTCATTTTATCGCAAATAAACAGAGAAAGAGAGAGAAAGAGAGAGAGAGAGAGAGAGAGAGAGAGAGAGAGAGAGAGAGAGAGAGAGAGAGAAGGAAAAAAGATACACATATGGAAATACACAGGACGGTTACCTTATCGCAAAAGACCTTAATTTGACAGTAGCCGCGATGAGAAGGCGGCGTGTATGAGTGCGCATGGGGCGGCGGTTCCTCGTACGTGTCGACCTGAATATGCAGCGGCAAACCCTTCACGCCTTTCTGACTCGAGAAATCGGTACTGAGACATTGCACCGCCACGTTTATCTGCGGATCAGAAATCGGACAGGTAGCAGCGGCAGCGGCGGCGGCGTACGCGAGGAATTGCTTTATTAACGTTTCCGCTAAATGTCTCCGCCATGCAATCGAATGCGCGAGCGAAATGATATTTGCGTGTAGCACCAGATTGCACAACGATAAGCAAAATATGTACGGGAAAGAGGGGGGCAGAGAGGGTATGCTATGGGGTATGCGTATGTCGCTAAGGAGTTAACGTGAATCGACATTTCCGGCGTTGCTTACCTTCGCCGACGATTCGAGTGGGTTCCAGTAAACGGCAATCGCATTGTGCGCGACTTCCTCTATGCAGCCCACCAGGCCGACGCTGTTCTTTGTGTCTGTAACAACGGACGTGACTCTGAAACTCGCGGATCATGCAGGGGAATATGAAGTAGCTAGTGCTGTTCGCGGGACGCTTTTAGATGGAATATTAAAATAACGGGGCATACATCCGCGATAAAATCTTACCGCTTGTCCGTTATGTATTAGGCAGCTTGCGCAAAAATACAGGAGATTTAATCGACTGAATAAACGTTGAGAATTTTTGCTAGAGGAAATTGTATCAGTGTTACTACAAGATAAACTATCGAGGGCTATTGTATCATTTATACTTGTTCATTTATTTATTATTTAGATTTATATTTAGCATATTATTTGAATGGTACACCGTACCAGCATCGAGAATCCGTTGTTTGACCGAGTGTTGTCTGCCGTGCCAAAACTGCCAGGACTTGATCTCGTCTTCTGGACTCTTCTCCTCCCGGAACATCAACATCACCACACTCTACACAGCACACATAAACAATTATTAGTCTTGTGACAGATCGACAATAGCTACGCTTATCTGTACTTAATCTTGAAACATCGCGTGTAAAATATTCTTCATGTGCATCAAGTAAGACTCCTCGTCTTTTAATAACACAACCTGGCATGTGCGAAGTGGCATAAGCCGTCTTGTGCGTCTACAAAGTTAACTTTCGGGTTTCTCGTTTCAGTTGGATCGGCGATACGCGAGGGACGTACATCGGCCGCGACAGACGCACGCTCGAGCGGGCACACGCGGGCGTGAGCGTATCGCCGCGAGCGGCGAGGCGAGCGCCGGGACGGAGGAAGAAATTTTTCGTGATTCGGGTGAATGGGCGAAGAACCGCGCTCTGTCCGAGGAAATATGGGCGCACGCGCGATCAGAAAGGAACGGGGGGCACGGTTACGCTCGCTCAACCGAGTTCTCCCCTTGAGGCTCTCGCGCGCGAGAGACGCGAATATACCGTTCGAATCCGCCACACGCCTCGTTCTCTCCCTCTTTCTCCCGACGAGCTCGATTAGCAATTAACGTGGAAGCCGTAACTCGTCGCGGCGCGCACGGCGGAAAAAGAATCCGCCACCTTTATCAGAATGGAAATTGCTAACGGTGCGTGCGCGCGCTCCGCGGCTGCCAATTAGGGCCGCGAGAACAAACGACCCCGTCTGACTTCTTCTTTCGACACGCCGCGAGCACCGCCGATCATCTCCGCGAATTTTGCCGCTCCGGTCACGCGAACGGCACGATACCGTGTAACGCTGCAAAACACTCATTGTCAGATAGTTCAACACCGATAATTTTATCACGAACGATTTGTCATGCTGGTTCTCTTGTTACTGAATCGCAAAGTTGATTCGTAGAGTTCAAATATTATACTTTCTTTTTCAAGAAAGTGTATAAAATTATGTGGGTTCTAAACTATTGTAACATTTAAAAGTCAAATTCGTTATATGCAAAATATATTAAAATGACTATAATTTAAGTAATCATTTATGTTAAATGCATCGCTGAGCTTCGGTAAACGTTCCCGCAAATGCCGTTACGTAAACAGTATAATTAATTCTTTCTGCTCTTACCTTGACTGTCTGCCCTGCCTTGAGGAGTGGCTTGTCCGGATCGGACACGTATTCCAACGTGATGCCGTAGAATTGGCCCTTGTTGATGTACGTTATTCTGTCGTCCTCGCGGCGCTGCGACGTGCTGATCGGCGACTCCAGATGATACTTAAATCCGTAATTCGAGAAACTAAAGGGCAGACAAATAGAATTCCCAAAATGAAATTTATATACGCGGATATATATGCTGTACTCAATTCTGACATAAAAAAGCGCATGTTCAGAAAGCAAATCTCTCTCTCTCTCTTTCTCCCTGACGCGGCTAGCCGTTTCACACCCCGTCGAGATTGAATCTCGTTTACTTAATAGACGGTTACGAGTTCGCAAACGAATGCTCAATTAGCTGATTAATGCACGATGCAATGTGAGTGATTATTTATCTGTCGGCGTTATTATCGGCTAATTCTCCACCGACGTATTCGCACTTGGCCGCCAGGACAAACATATCTTCTAACGCCGCGCCACTTCGCGTTAGAAAACAACCGATGCGCGCGAGGCAAATAGGATCGCGCGAAAACCCTTCGCTAATTATAACATTCGTCATCGCGCGGAAAAAAATGGCCGCGCGATCGGATACGAATATTCCAGTCGATAATCACAAAACGATGACGGAGAGCTCGGAGTCTGGGAACCCGGCAACCCGGCATGCACGCAAAGCGGGGAAAAACGAAGGCGTCGACGGGCACGCATCAACCTCGGCCGGGGAAGGAAAATCGCGGCTTGCAATCGAGCTTATCTCCGCGTCGGCTACAGCTGAGATAGGCAGGTAGGTAGGCGACCGATAACTTATGAAAAATGAACGCCCATAACCCGAGAGATAGAAAGAGACCGCGATGTAAAACGCGGAGCGCGACAAAACGACGCGCACGACGAAAGGAAGGTGGAAGATGGGAAAAGGGGAGCAAAACGATCGGGAATCGCCGCGATCGAGGAAAACCACTTCAAGAGTCGCCACTTCTCGTCTCAAAACCCGATTTACCGATATTGGTCTACGAGCTTTCCGAACGTATTATCGGGTCCTCGCGAGAGTAGCCCTATTGTCTTCAAAGCGCACGCTTTCGTGGCGCGGCTCTCTCCGCTTTTTTCCTTTTTGTCTCTTCGTTCTTTTCTCTTTTTTTTTCTTCAGTTGGGGAACCGAAGGGGCAGCGTGCGTGGCAAGCAAGGCGATAACTGACCGTGGCGGGTGAACGCCCTTCTGTGCGCACCTTTGCTGCTCGCTACCGTTGCCGTATAGCCACCGCCTACCCGATGTGTATACCTTGTTACGACTCGCTGTGTGGGTTACGCATGACTCCGAGTTCTTCTCTCTCTCTCTCTCTTTCTCTGAAATCTCTGACATTCTCGCTTCTGTTCACGAAAAAGAATCTGAGTCGGAAAGAGAGAGGCTACCCCTCTTGACATTTCGATTTCACGCGGCGAGTGGTCGGCAGACTGCGTGATTTTTCAGACCCGAACTCGGCGCGACCCCGAGGCGCTTGTCCGCTCTTCGAGAGAGTCGACTTCGAAAGAGAAAGAGAGAGAGAGAGAGAGAGAGAGAGAGAGAGAGAGAGAGAGAGACAGACTGGTTGCGACTTAATAACTTTACATCGCCGTTCATCCCGCGCCGGTGAGTATTCAGAGAGACGGAGCGAGAAGTATTCAGCGGCGCTGATCGTGCGCGGCCGACTCTAACAATGGAAGGCAACAAGTTACAAAAGACGGATGGAGCGAAACGGGAAGTAGAAAGATCGCTAGGAAGAATGGACAGGGGGAGAAGACCGAGTGAGTCGGCAAGCGGATGTAATGAACCGCGAAAGGAAATGAAGGGTAAGAGGCACAGGAAGCTCTTCTTCTGGCGGGCGACTGGTGGAGATATTAGTTTCCCGTGAAACAGAAATGAGACATCGTTATGAGTCTGTTTTCACTGGCGCCATTTGTTCTCAGTCATAACAGGAATCTTAAATTAACACCATCATCAGCGCATAAGCAAAAATATTATACGACTATATGCAAAGAAATGTCAAACTCCAACTCTTTGTCATTAGTTGCAACGATTATGCATTTAGAGCGCGTCAAAAGTCATGAATTATTAAATAAATTATTAGTTTACTATAAATAATATTTCTATCAGCTATAAACGTACATATTAATTGATTCATGGAACTATTAATATTTTCTTGTGAGTATTTATATCCGTAGAACGAGAGTTGAATATAGATACTGAATGGCGAGTTAAGAAATTTTGTTCGTCCGTAATCAGGCGATTTCTTTGTTGCGTGGATTTGCAATTGTATGCCTTAGGCGGCACAAGTTATTAACTTTTATCGTTGTTCTGTGCGTTCCATGTAATAAAGTAGATTAATAGATAAATATAAATCTCGATATCCGTCTACTTGATAGTCTATCCGTCCGATCAAGCAAATTGAGCATTCGCCTTTACACATCGTTATTATAACGTACATTTATTACAATTTCCTATACTGCCGTACAATTCCTAATCGGACAAATCATATCAAGACGTAATTGTATTACGCAACGTTTCCTTCGTTTTTAGTTTAATAAATATAACTACATTGAGAAAAAAAATTGTTAGTTTGACTAAATCTTTCAACTGAATTTAATTCATTTAATTCAAGTATATATATATATTTTTTTTTTTCAATCAAATATATAATACTTGAATTAAAATTTAAGTATTTTAGTTAAACACATAAGTTGAATTGAAGAAATTTAATTTAGTTAAATTTTCAGTGTGCTTTCTACTCGAAGAAATTAAATAATATTACTATTTAAAATAAGAAGAGGTATTCTTCGAGTTTTCAAACATTTCTCGAACGCTGATGTTAAACATTGCGTTTTTTTAATGGAACACTAAAAGAATAGTACTCTAAGTATATTGAAAAAGAAATGTTGATTTGACAAAATTTTCCAACTAAATTAAAATTTTGTCAGTTCAAGAATTTATGCATTTAACTTAAATGCACAAATTTCATTTCAAATATTTATATAGTTAATTGAAACATATAAATACTTGAATAAACAAAATTTAATTCTGTTGGAAAATTTAGTCCAACTAACAACATTTTTTTCTCAGTGTAATAATTATGTTTTCATCGTCAATTTTGCAACAATTGTAGCTTTCAGAGTTTGCTTACATTTTCGGTATTTGAATCTTATCAGCGTCGTTCTGTCTGCCGAAATCGTGCCAGGGTCGCGATCTCTGCGGATTTGGATTCGGGTTTGGAGTTGTCGCACCCGCGGACACTAGACCGCGTTGCACTTGCGCTTGTGCGTGGTTCTGCTGTAGCTGCAGTTGCAGGGGTTGGTGTATTACTGCGGTACCCTCGAGGACCACCGCCGCTCCAGCTGCAGTTCCACCAGGGCATAATTCTGTGTAGTCGAACGACGACTAAAAAAAGAGATTTAATTTATTAAATAAGAAAATAAGGACCATGCATTTGGTTAATTTAAATTAATAATCTTCGTTGAAATTATAAGCGTTTCTTTAAATTAGTTTTTTAATTATAGTAATAATCTTTTATTTCTTTTTGCGAGACGAAATAACTAAATACTAATAGTATTGCAACACTGATATACATAGAATAAATATAGTAGTAGCTGCAACTCTTTCCAGTCATGTTCTTGTAAATAAAGTGCGTTTGCATGTACGAGCGTACTCAATCTCACTATGTAAATGCCCGCTGATTACAGTGTAATTAATATTTAAAAAGCTAGTAAAAACGTAATTATTTACCAACATCATTCGTTTCGTAGATTAGCAATATCGCGATTCAATATCTGAATACGTTTTATTTTGCATATCAATGCATTTCATTAGATTTTTTTCGTTCCTCAAGTATCCCTCGATAAATTTTAAACTACGTCGATTAAAGGGATCACTGGACCGATAAATGATTAATCGCTTGCAAACACGCGATTTCACGTGACTATCTCGATGCGTCCGCTCTGAATCTCTCTCTTCTCCTGAGATTACACATATCGCCGTAAACAAATCCCGATTTATCAATACAAACTTTGCTTTTACTGCGAAAAAACAATGATGGTTTTTCCTCTCCATTTAACATTAATATGCGCTTCGTGCATTTTCGATCGCGCGAGTTCACCGCGTACGCTGCTGCCGAAGGAAAAAGAATAGAGGAGCTTTGTGGTCTCGTAAAATCAACCGCACAATCCGCACACCCGCTTCCAACCTGGACTGTTAATAAGCGGCTTGCCAAACGACCTATTCCCTCATACGTCTTCATGCGATTGCGCGTCGCCTGCAGTTATTTTTCAATGCAACGCGGTTACCGCAGCTCGTTACCTCAACTCTCTGTCATCCCGAAAAGGGAAAAAAAATCACGGTAGGCCTCTTTCTTGCTAAATTCTCTAACCGCTGAATCTACCGCACGTCGGCACGAAGTCGGCTGCTCGTCGTTCTGGAATTTTTCCAATGCTTCATGCATTAAATGTATGAGATGCAATAAGCATGAAAGTCGCATATTTTCTTCCAACAGCAGTTTTCGACATTGGAAAGCGGATGTCTCGTTAACAAAAATTTTACCGCGCGTCACGGACTTTCCATTAGCATTCAACGTTCTCGTAATTACCTCTTAAAATGCAATATAATAAAATTCGTAGATTTCTTATGGTGTAGTAAAAATTTGAATTTCTTAATGTTTTACTTATCATAATGCACACATGCGCATACGCGATAGGATTTAATAGATTGTCATTTTTGCAACTTTATCATGCTGTCGTGCGATTAAGTAAATTGCGCGCGCAATTCACCGATGGTTTATTTACTTATCGTGTTTCATCATCGAGATACACGAATGTTCTAATTAAAACGTCAGCGGCGGTAATCGAATCAACGTTCCGTGAGTCTCGGTGTATCGCTGACGCGAACGCGAAAACTGTCGTGTACGTCGCGGATAAGAAAATAAATACATAACATCTAAACACGGTTAAAATCTCTCCAAGTCAATGGAAAACAGGCGAAAAATTCGTAGATTCGGTTCGATTGGAATACGATATCGCGTGTACCGACGCGTTTTACGATTAGTTTATGATTTTTCCCTTGTCGGTCGCAAATCATCGAATTCATTAGGCGGGACATATCGTTCGCGTCACGTGGTCCTAATTGGCGCGTTACGTTATCTCGAGGTTTGCGATTTAGAGCGCGGCAGCGCTCCTCAAATATTGAGGAAACCGTATCGGCGGAAGGCGCATTAGTCGCGTGATAAAATCGAGCGCGGGGACCGGGAAAAATTTAATACGCTACCCACTTAAAGCATCAACGTTTTAATTGCGTGCCACAACGCAAGCGTGCCGATCGCGGATTGGTTTTCCGTATCATTTACATCCGATACCTAATCCGTCCGACCTGGGGAGTTTTATTCCCCCTTGCGTCTGCCGTGCACAAACGGAGCAGAACGAACGCGTGCTTTCTAATTCGTATAATATCGACTGCAATGCTAATGACTTACTCTCGCGTGTAACGCGACACGATTAATGCAGCCGGAAGCGGATGAGATATGCGACCGCTGTACGTGAGGATGACGAATTGCCCGCGTCAAGAAACTGCCGATATAAACGAAACGGTACCATTGCCGTTTAATTGAACGAGATTCGCGTAGGAAGAATCAAACGCGACCCTAACGTAAAACTGATAAGCCGAGAGAGACTCGCGGTGTACCTTTTAGTGAAATAAAATTACGATAGAATTTTACGGTCTACCGAAATTAATGAGGGAAACATGTCGTCTAATTACAGTTCTCATTTTATTCTAACATGGAGGTAACACATCCAATGGACTTCGCGATCTTATTTATTGATCCTTAAATGAGAGGCCTGATAAGAGAATCGCTTCAGCAAGGCACACACGTCTATTAAAAGAAATCTCTGCGGGCATTGACTTTTAACAACCGGAAGAACGGGTTCGCTTTTTCGACACGGCCGTGAGTTTTGCGGTTTACCGTAATCCTGCAAGCTACCCGTAATCGTTCCTTTAGAGCAGAGCATTAGACGCCACGATATGTATAGTGTTATTAGCGTTCTCCGAATTTATCGCATTGCCGTAACTGTACGCGACGTTAAGATGGAAAAATCCCCTGGACAAATCGCCTCGCGATGCATACACGCGGATTCGATCCGTCGGTATTTAGAGCGCTTTACACGCCGTTAATACCGTGCCCCTTCGGCGCGGGAGACACGGGGAATTAATTGCGTGAGAGAAAGAAAGAGCTCGTTCCCTCGGCTCTCCCGCGTTTAGGTGAGGCGTCGTCGTGGGCGCGAAAGCACTCGGCTTGACAAATCGCATTGAAAACGATAGCAACGGCGCGGCGATATACCGACACGCATATCCGCGCGATATCCGCGCTCGGAATCGCGCTCGGCCGCAATAAGATAACGGTTTAATACCGCATATATTAACGTACCGAAGGTGGGACCCTTTGAGCGGGACGAGCGTTAACGAACGATATTTACGATATCGCGCCGCGAGATTAATTGCATCGCGATCGCTCACGGCGCCGTGGGCGAAGTCCATTTCTCGGCGCGCGGCCGATCGAATTGAAAACGATAGCGCGCGGAGATGACGCCACGTCGTGCCTGCCACCATCTGTGCTCTCTCAGCACAGATTGAGGCACAGTGCGGTTGTTCCGCGTGCATCCCGCGCCGCATCGTTTTCTGCCCCGGAGCGCGCCACACGCTCCGGAGCATTTTTCCCAGGGCAATTAATGACGCCGCCGGCATGCCGTCCGGCGTAATTCAGTAGCGGGCATCACCGCGTAGCAGTAAACATTTCCTCATATATCTCCCTGCAATCCTTCCCCCCCCCCCGTTAACTTCGATCCTCGCTGACGAGGCACGATCTCTCGCGGCTTTTGCTCTCGCGCTAACGTCGCCCGCTGATTGCAATTTATATAGACGTGAGCCGTTTACGATCGTCCCTGTCGACTGACATCATATTACGTTCGGGCTGTGTTAATATTACGCGGCAGGACAGTACGTTGCGACGAGGGTCGTTTCATTTCATTTGGGGGGGGGATACAAATTCTACACGTCAGCTGCTGATATTAATATTGAGGTATCGACGAATTTCTTCCGCGGAATTTCCCGCCTTACGTTTTATATTAGTCCGTGTCCGCTTTATCGTGGCAGTTTTCACCTTGGATTACCATACACGCTTTAGCGATATCATATCTCACTGTATCAGAAACGCGAAAGATCTTTATTCGATCGTTAATATTATAATGCCGCTCATAAACGCGCCTGCCTGCGCTGGAAAATACCCGCCGCGCGCCGACGAGAATTGCTCTTAAAGCCGAGCGCACAATATCAGGTACGCGAACCAAGAACGAGTGAAATTAATGTCGCGCTGATAGGCACTCACCTGATGAAGAGCCGTGGTCGGATGATGGTCCTGCCTGGGCGTCACTGCGTCGGCGCCAATGCCGGAGTCGGGGCTGGGAAGATCAACGGTCAGGACTTTGCTGCTGCTCGACGACGAGCGTATCGCGTGTGTCGTAGCGTATGAGCTCGGCACAACCTCGTACCTCGTGTACGAAGCGGTCGTGGTGGACAGCGAGGAAGCGGAGCTCGACGAGGCGAGCGGCGCCAGCGCGTCACCGGCAACGTAGACCGTCGTGGCCTCCTGATGGAGACCGCCGCCGGGATTCCCCGTCGCATTTCCCGTCCCGGTCGCCGACGTAGACGTGTACGCGGTCGACTGCAATCTTGGACTGCAGGACGTGTAGGGGTCGTAGGGGCTGCCGTACTGCTGCACCTGTACGCCCGTCACCAATTGCGGTTGACTTTTCCCTTCACGTTCGAACGATTCCGCGCACCTCTCGAATGAATCGCGGTTTCCACCGTCGCATTTACACGTCTTTTTACGGGGAGAGAAAAAGATGATGTGCAATTCGCGAAACACACTGCAATTGAGCAATTTTCGAGATCCCCGCGCGCGGGAAGCTATACGTTAGAAGGATTCGAGGTGCAATGTTATTTTCTCAAGTGTTATCATGCGAATGGCGTTGCATTGGGTTATACGTGACACGATGTTTCGGCGATGATCGCATAGAAATTGCACATCTTTCGCAATCTCCAGCAATTTTACACCAAAAGAATAAATCGCATAACGCTTCAAGTCATTTGAGAATTAGTTGCGAAAATCTTTTTCTCGTCGCGTGTAATGATTATGGGAAAAACTTTATAACACACAAAAGATTGAGAAGCAGAAATAATATCATTGACTAGACGTTTAAATTTATAGTTTGAGACATTGCATTAAAAAAATTGCGAAAAGTCGGAACACACCAATCGAATAAACGTAAATGATCGCGGGTGCCGGGAGAAAAACGCCCGATTACACTTGAACCTCTGAACCTTACCTGTAACTGATGCGGATGATGATGGTACATTCCCGGTGGTGTAGGACTGTCCGGCTGTTTGTGCCGTTTGCTAGTCTGTTGGCCTCCACGCGACGAGCTGAGATCCTCCGGTTCCCTTTTGACCCCGACGATGCCAGTGCTCGAGGCACCGTCGTGCCTCAGGGACTGCGGGCTCAGCGGAAGCGGAAGGCCACCCTGCAGGCTCTGGCTGGGACTGTGGGACTGCTGGTTGTACTGGAGGAAGTGGTGTAATTCCCCTCCCCCGGCGCCTTCGCCGCCTTCCATGCGATTCGTCGAGCCGGAACCGGAGCCAGGCGCCTCCTGCACCAGCAGCTTCTGGCCCATCACACCCCTTCAACAGTCCATGAAGAATTGATCTTTAGTTATAGTTCCCTTTACCGTTCATCGAGATTGGCATCGATCCCTAAGAACGTGTGACGAATTCGATGTTATGTATATCGAGGTCGATACATCGAGTCCGATTGCCTTTTATGGGATCCGCCATCTGGGCCATCTGGACATTTTTGATTGACACCGGCCGCTGAGTGAAAAAGATCGGATTCTTTCTCGCGTTCACAAAGTGTTACGGCAAAGTAGTGTAGGAGGATTACATTTCTTTTTTTTTACACGTCTAACAAACGTCTTTAAAATTTCTATGACAAACGCCTTTGTAAGGTCTCAAAGTATTAGATACAATTAAAAATTGCATTACATTTGGTGAGTCTTGACAAATGAAAACAGCTAATTGAAAAGTCAAGAAAAAGATCAATGACAATATCAATCAGTTTATTAATATTGCGTACTCGAGCATTGCGAGTATAATAGCTTTACGATTGTATGAATGCACGGAGAGAATTTTCTTTTAATGTTTATCCCCAAAATTTGGTAATTGTGGAATAATGTGTGACCTCGAGGAATTTTACTATACTGTTTAATAAAATTTACTATCCTTTCAGTAAAATTGACAAAAAGTATAGTAAATTTTACTAAAAAGTATAATAGTAAAATTTCTTGAGGTCCCACATTATCCCACAATTATCAGATTTAAATTTTAAAAGAAAATTCTCTCCGTGTACATATGAATAATTTTGTGATTAAAAATAACTGACGTTATTTTTATATCCTACGTGTTCATTGAAATGATAATCGAATCTTCAAAGAAACACAAGAGACGGGACGCACGTAGTTTCTTGCCTCCTTTTTCCACGCCCTGTTAACGAACGAAATCAGCGAGGAAAACCGGCGCTACACTTCCGCTGCATCTGCCGAATTCGGCAATAAAATTTTCGACGCGCGGCGCGCGCGAAGAAATGCGATTCGCCGATCGACCGTACGGGAGAAGAATCGAGAGGATCGCGGTATTATGCGAAGTAGTTAACATGTTATATTTAGCATGATAATACGTATCCACAATACCGGGTACCCTTATAAACTGCCAACGCTTTCGGCGTATGCCATCTTTCCCCTTTCCTCCTCGCCTTTCTCACTCTCTTTCTATCGTCTCTTCGTCTTTTCCACTGCGAAGAATCGCCCTTCGCGTCCCCGTCAGCGCGTCCTGGCAACCTCTGCCAGGTTTCTCTCTTTATCTCTGTCTCCCCTTAACCCTTTCCCTCTCGAAAAAAGTACACATCCCTCTCTCCGTCTCGCTCTATTCTTTCGCACCATCACCGTGGTTCCTACCCTACGGTCAGATGCTTCCGTACAATGATCTTTTTTTACACTTGATACCTGATCTCTCATCTACTTTCTTTCTCCTGTTTCTCCGTCCTGCTTATTCTCGCCTGTCTCAGTACGATGAGAAGGGTGACGTCAAAAGAGAGAGAAAGAGAGAGAGAGAGAGAGAGAGAGAGAGAGAGAGAGAGAGAGAGAGAGGATGAGAGACTATCCCGCGTGGTGCGTCTCGACACACTTGTGCCTGAAGAGGTGCGGATAGGCCCCGCACCGAGAATCGTGGCCGAGAGAGACCAGGGAAAAAGACGGCGGGTAAACCCGGCCGCGCCTTTCGGCAAGCAAAGAGAATGCCATCTTACCCCGGGGCCATAGCGGCAAAACCCGGACCTCATGAATTCGGCTTACGTGAAATGGATCCGCTAGCGCGCTCTCCCCCGTTCGCGATGCGTTCCTCTCGCGAGAGCGTTTCGCGATAATGCGATGTTAATCCGACGACGTGCGATGCAAAGTGGGATTCGCGTGCACGCACCTTGGAAACTCGATACGCACCCCTGGAAATTCGGGGATACCTCGCTAGGTGCGAAGTATCGGATTGCAGACCGCGTCTGACTGGCGTTTTTAAGCTCTCGGTGGTTCTGTGCAACTGTCATCAACACGTCTTCATTCGAGATCCCTCGGGGTTTGCGATGGGAGTTTTAATTAAAAAAATATCGTTGTATGTATTTTAAAGCGTTTTTTTACCTCGTGAAAAATTTCAAAGGACAAACGTTGCTCTTTTTGCATCTTTTTACACGTTCACTTTGATTTCATTCAAGCATGAAACTGTATTGCATTCGCAATACTCTCTTTTTGAGCTTTGGAATAAATCTTGACACAATCTTTCGGCGTAATAATGTTAAACGATGTGCGAAACAACGTATTTTTTGCGGCTTCGTAACTGTCCAGAGGATAAGTACTGCTGGTGGTCAAACGAGAAGAAGAAAAGAAAAAGAGCAAAGAGTACAAGAAGAGAGAAGAGAAGTTTAACAAGAAGGCTCGTTTGAACCAGCTAAAAAAGATCGATAATGTCAATAGAAGCATTATTAATTCAATGCAAGCAGGCACTTTGTAAGATCGAAGTACGTTGGGCACAGAAGCGCGTTGTAAGTCAACGCGCTTCTGTGTTACAACTTTGTCGATAAGATATGTCTCAGAAAACAACTGTAAGATACGATATCACGACTATAAATTTAACTTGACTAGAAAATTGTTAACTTTGATGTGCATCTCCACAATTTATGCAAACATACATCTCATCGTAATATTACTCTTGCCATTATCATCGCTGTGTAATAATTGTGGAAGATTTTTGCACTGAATAAATTTAATTTATGGTTCTTATTCCGGCAATTTGCGAATACAGAAATATAACGAGCAAATAAAAAAAATGTAAAAATAATTGACATTAAATTTGGACGTTGTAACAGTGCGTCGCTTTTTGCCTTTTTATGTTTTTTTAATGAAGAATCAATAGCGGTATCAACTAACTAACCGCGTGAGATAATCGTAGGAATCCGTCATTTCGAGTGAAATAAACACTATAAAACTGAGAGAGAGAGAAAGAGAGAGGTGAATTTAATGACGCTGACAACGTCGATGCGTACGCGTTTTTTATCTTGGACGTCGAACAGAGGAGATCAGAAATGATCGCCGTACTCTTTTTCCGTGTGGAAAATCTCGCTGATTACACACCGGTATCCGCGGCGTGCGCGTTGTCCCCTCATCTTCCGCCGGGAGGGATCAATCCGCGCCGCGCGCAAATTCGTGCCCCATGCGCATCGTGTCGTTCGCACCGCAAACGAGTAAATTACCGCCGCGCGTCGCATTATACAGTCTACCGCGGCATTCCGCGTCTTTTACTACGGCGGCGCGTCATCTCCCGCGTGGCAGCGCGCGTACCGGTGCGCGCGCTAGCAGCAAGAAGCAATTACGTGCTTACGGTGCAGCATTATCGACGACAAGGCACTCACCCTGGCGCGGCGGCGGCGGCGGCAACGGCTGCTCGACACGTGAACCTGCGGGTCGCCGGGGTCACCGCGGGGTCGCGGCACGTACGGCCACATTTGTGCGTGCGCGAATACGCACGCATGCACAGTCTTCGTCGGCGAGCAACCTGCGGCGCTTGGACGCGGCTTGCGGTACCAGGACCTCTTTCCCCCCCTTCCTCCCTTTGGAACCGGAATCGGGCATTTCTCAAACCGGAAATCGGGCGTATCACGGTACCCGTCGCAAAGGCGCGCGTACGTGTGCGTATGTCATAAGCGACGGACCTGTCCGTATGTGGCACGGGACGAAACTCGAAAGACAGGTCCGACAAAGTGGCGCTCTACCGGCTGCTCGCTCGGGTCACTCCTTTGATTATTATTGCCGGTCTGCTTTTTTTTTTCTCTTCCATCTCGCGTCTGCCGGCTTCTCGTACTCGCTCGAGCGCGCGTCTACGGTTTTTTCTTTTCTTTCCTTTACACGAGCGCTGCGCGCATGCACGCACGTCGGCACCTGTGCTTACTGCAGCACGTGCCACCGTACGTGTCGCGGCAATGTCAACGTATGCGTACATATGTACATATGTACGAGATGGATGAAATTTAGATGCGCGGCGTGGTCAACGACGTCTGCCACTTGTCACGATGACTGCCTAGTGCTTCACTTCCTAGGATTAGCTGCCGGTGGCTTTCGGGAATTGTGAAACAGGGTCCTTTGACCCTAGCATCGGATTTATCTAAAAGGTTTCCGTTTGTGTATTTTTACCCTACTGTTGTTCGCAATTCTATTGAATTATTTTACCAAAATTGCTAAGAAAGGTTAAAATTATCATTTCGTGAAAAAGATTCGAAAGTGTAGAATAAAATTCTGATTACGACATTTACGACGAAGGAGTCTTTCAAAACTCGTTTCATAAGAGCTTTAAATTTTCGAAACTGCTTTTTTTTAAATCAAGCAATAATTTCTTCGCACATCATCACGATAGCGACGCCTCTTCGTGCCGGTCGAGATTACCGATGAGCGTCCTATCAAATGTTAGCGGTAATCTTACGCCGGACACGCGGCGATTTTCGCTCTTGCGTAACGATTTGCGGGATTCATTGTCGAGGTAGCTCGCGAATCGTAAACCGCGAAATGCCCGCCGAATAATTTTGCGTACCCGCGAAACTCGACACCGACAGATTCGAGTTACCTCCCGAGGTCGACTCCTCGACTTTCGTCTGGTTTTACCGCGGTCGCCGATGTTACGGAACAGGCAGAACGAATTTGCCCCGGTTCTCAGACCTCTGGCGTGTCCTCGAAGTCACATACGCGCCTTCCTGCTTTGCTAATGAGACACCGCGCGATCCGGTTTTCGGATCTGGTTCGTTCCGGAGCGCCGTGAATCAACCCCTCTTGCGAGAAACACGTCCGTTTAATGCCCCCTTGACTTCGTTACGACGATCGAGATCGACGCTGGCAGCCGGAGCGTCGGATTTTAAGCGTTTCTTGTGACCCCGCGAGGTTCTCCGGGATTTCGCGCTGTTCCCGCGGTCGCCGAACCCCCGACGGATTCTAAAGCAGAAACCCGTAAGGTGATACAAAACAGACGGCGCGCGTTACGGCGTTTTCTAATCGTAAATTCGAGCTAACGAGATAATATCGCCGCGAGCTGGCTACCACGATCGGCCGAGCCAGTTCTTGCCTGGCTAATCGAGACCTCATAGTTACCACGGCGTTGTCGACACTGTAACATCGCGGCGCACGTAATTGGCGGATTATTCGCTTCCCTTTTCCGTTTATCGAGATCATATTTCGCGTGGAAAGAGAAAATTTACAAGCGAAATGCACAGTACCATAGTATAAGCGGAATTAGTAATTTTACGAGTGATAGAAAAGTCGATATGTGATTCTGCTAAGTAAAACCTTCTTGCAAATTGTTAACTTAGAATTCCCAACTTTTAAATAAAGTTTTAAAATTTCCACGTCAGGATAAAATTAAGATCAATTGGAAGGCGAGTTTTGCTTGCTTGTATCTCACTTTAGTGCGGTTCTTCAATTTTTAATATTTTTTGTTTATTTTCTCATTATTCCATGTATTTTTTAGCTCGCTAATAGCCGCAATTGCACGAACGTGTTCCACGACTATGACGTGCTCTCGGCCCCGGAATATGACCCTCACATTTCAATCTTACGGCTCGTCGCCTCGGATCTCGGATCTCAGCACGCGACTCGCTCGTGTGCGATTTTTCGCGATCGCGGAAAGATCCGCGGCGCTACCGCGGAACGCGGAGAGACGCGAATCCCACGCGGCGAGCGCGAAACGAGGGCGTTGGCATTCGCGTATCGTGATCGCGTCGGGGGACCATTTACGTTCCTCTATAATCGTAAATTCAAACAAACGAGAACGCGCTAGCTCGCGTGAGGCTACGTGTCGGGCATAAAGCAGCGTGACGGCGAAAACGGGGCATGGCACTCGTGGCCGTGTCCCGCGGGTCTGGTTTCTGGTTCCGGCCAGCCCGTTTCGTTTTACGACGTGACACGCTGATCCGCCCCCTCCCTCCTCTCGTCGTCCTCACGACTCGTCAGGTAGGTCAGAGGCCACCGCGGTAGTGGCCAGAATTCGTCGTAGTCGGCGGCTCTATGCTCTTAAGCAGATCGCCGCGTAACGATAACCGGGGAGAAACGAAACGCGTAATAAGAAGTAGCGACGGCCCGCTCGTATTCGTCGTCCTGGCTGATTATGTCGACCACCGTAAAGGTCCACGATCTCGGAAACGGAAGGTTCCATTATGTCCGCCGGTGGAGAACGGACGGCGCGCGGCGCCGCAAGAAGAAGGAGAGAACGGACTGAACTCGCCGAGCGGTATGTCGACGGCGAGCAGCTAATTAGAAGTTTCTAATTGCCTCAATTAGGAATTCACGACTCCGCCGTTTTGCGCCGTCCGGATTGTTTCGCGAGCGAGCAGTTAATTAGGACCTTTTACTACCTACAATGTCACGAAATATTTCCCTCCCGCGGTACACACTTTTTCTCTCCTGACTCATTAAAAAGTTGTCAAAATGTCTCTTCAAGTCCTTCAAGGACTGTCGGAGGAGAGAGAGTTCAAACTTTCCGGTTTGATTTTAAAACGCGATTAATTCACGTACTTGACTAATAACGTTGCTCCTCCTGAGATAATAACAAAAGGGACAAAGAACAATCCTCTTCGCGGAACGTGTTCAGGTCGGCTATCTGTCTAATCCCAGAGACAAGTCTCGGTTGGCTCCGAGCATGCACCCTCTCCCGGCGAGCGTAAAGGCCACTGCCGCCTCGTTCCTAAGTAGATCTTGGCGTGACGATAACCAGGAAACGTAATAAGAAGTTGCAGCGTGTGTGCCGGGGCTCATTGCCGAGTTCATTCTTGAGCCCCTTAAAGACCGGCCTCTCTGGCGAGCAAGACTTCATTACGTTCCGCGCCATTCCGTCGCACGTACGAAAAGAGATGGTCGTAAAGAACGGTTCCAGGCGCGCACGGATATTACGACCATCGTTCGTACGTTACGTGTAATACGGCGTATATGATACAGAAGCGTGGCTAACACCATATTTGCTCGACCCCGTCTCTCTCTCTCTCTCTCTCTCTCTCTCTCTCTCTCTCTCTCTCTCTCTCTCTCTCTCTCTATCTTTTGTTTGACGTGATACGTGGACGAAAATTCAATTTCGCTTCGCGAAGATCGTTTTATATCGATCGTAAGACTTTATTTCCCGTTTCGCGCAGAGAACGATCTTGCCTAGCCACCTTGAAATAATTACAGCCTGCGCTTATCTCTCGGCAATTAAGAAGCTGTTGCTTCTATCCTTAGACGCTGCTGGAGCACATTCACGCGCGTTGCTCGCCGCGGGATAAGCATTCATCATATTGACATTATTCATGCGCGGCCTTGGGTCTGAATTTAATATGAATTAATTAGAAATTTGTTATCTCCCGGGTGGGAATTTCACTTTCAAACTCGGAACGTGATCGCCGCCGTCTGCGAAAAGCGTGCATCACCGGGATGGAATCTACGACGGGTTGGCGCTTGAATTTCATTTCTTGATATGTACGTTGTGTCACGAGTTGTGCCTATCCGATGTATTGACACGCCATCGCGCGTCGGAGAAGAAAGGGCCGACAAAAACAATTCCCGAGTCGTTCAATAGAATCTTAAAAAAAAAAAAAAGAAAAAAGAATTGGATCGAAGGCAGTAACATCACGCTGCGTGCGTGCATTCACGTGTTTAGTTGCATCAATCGCCAGGTTTCAAAGAACTGTCGATAGTACAGCGTACGATTGAGATTCACGCGCGTGCAACAGTTGTCATTAACATCTCGGATGTGGGATATAATTCGCACGGGCCTGTGTGCGTGTGTGTATAATGTGCGTTCATTGCGAAATGCGGTTGCTTTTCTCGGTACATCGCATGGCCGACGATGAAGCAATCGCGACCGCAATTGAACGAAAAAGATACTCGATCGTTGCGACAATTACTATGATTCTGAAATACTTCCTGCCGAGAGTTATAGCGCACGCAATTGCGATGATTTTTTTTGTCTCGCACGAGCGTCATCGGGGCGAATGTTCGCAATAAATATTAGTGTTCTCGTATCTACATTTACACGTTTCTATTATATACAAATTTATTATTAGAACCTTTAAGTATTATGTAAAAAGAAATATTTTCTTGGATCTCTGAATTTCGATTACTTTTTCATCTGCTTTAAATTGATGCAAAACATCTCTAAAAATTCATGAACAAGTATTTTCAAATTTCTAGGACAAGTATCTGTATTTTATTTTGAAATAAAATAAAGTGTAGTGTAATTTAATTATTTTAATTATTTTCGAAGTTTTGAGAAATAAATGATTAAAATTTATCAAAACTTACATCTTTTATCTACATTTGAATTAAATCAACGCTTAACATGTAAAATTTGAGCTCGTATCTTTCAAGTCGTATCTTCCAAATAAAAATTTAAAGACGAATGTAAATCGTTTGCGCGCTTTCCTTCGGCGGCATTTGCGTCTCTCAGTCGGGCTCACTTTTTTGCGTCTCGATTGCCGTCATCGTCTACGTCCGGAGAGGCGTCTTCATCCGCTAATTGAATCAATGTTACCGGACGCGGAGAGCTACACACGCGGCGGAGGTATTCCCTTAATTTCTCGCTCTATCCCCGCGGCCGTTCTCCGCGTTTGGAAGGCGGGTATCGCGGTTGTCGCTTATGCCCGCGGACGTTAAGATTAAGGCGGCGATCTCGCGGAGTGCCGCGAGGCCGTCTTTTACGGCGGCGGCTTGCTGTGAAACCGTACGCCGATTCTCGATGGCTTTGCGCCATCATTCTACAACCCCGTGGCGAACCTTAAGCGACCGCCGGTCTCCGTAAGAGTCCTGGCGAGCTGTCCGCCTCCTCTGCAGACTCGGCTCCGCACACTTCGGCGTCTGATACTCCGAGGATCGAGCCTTTCGTGAAAATTGCGACAATAACGACATGTTCTCTTAAAAGGACAAATTAAGATATTTTTCAGTTTGGACATTGATCTGACGAGATGGATAAAAATCTGTCAGGAAACGTGAACCGAAGAAACGAGAATTATATTTACAATGAACGAACGAAAACGGCTATTTTATTCTCTTCGCGGTAGATGCGGCCCTGTCTCTATGGATTGAACGCTTAAAAATCCGCGGACACCTAATGGTATCCTTATGCGCTACAACAATATGGTTAATTGAACAGAATATTCCCGGTACTTGGTCTCGCAGCAGGTCCATTATTCGAATTACGACATGGCCGTCTCTCGGCGTGATCGCGCCGAGTTCCGCATATTTTTCTGGGCCTTATGTTGGGCACGATAACGTTATAATTTAGTATGCTCGAAGGATTCTACATCGCTGCTCGTGTCGAAAAAGTTAAACATTGTATTCTAGGATTAATATCGTAAATTTAGCATCGTATTTTTATTCAAATTATCTTATTCTTGAGAGCTCATATCTTAATTTTTAAACTCTAATCTAAGCACGAACCTGACGTTTAGAGATTCGCTTTAGTCATTATTATCGTCGTAAGACGTCGGTATAAAATTTTGCTTTATGGTAATCGCAATGAATAAATCTGTCCAAGTTAAAATCACTTAAGCTTAAAAAACCAACAAAATAATACTTGGGTTTTTACATTATACAGATAAATTCGTCTTAAATTTCAATTAGGAAAATTGCAGGGCAATTTTTTGGCATTTTAACGACACCGAAAACTACATATGAAAGCAAGTAAATCAGCTCGCGTGCAAATTTATTCTACGCGTTCTCCACGTGGAGATACATTTCCCCTGAACCGTGTTCGTGTCACCCATTTCTTTTTTTTCTCTTTATTTTCGCAGTCGTGGCCAAAGAAGCGCCTGATCCCTTCAGCGAGTGCGACACAATGAAATTGGATTAAAGTCGTGCCCTCGCTAGTTCTCGCCGGCCCGCGTTCTCTCTCTCCCCGCAGCGACGCGACTCGGCCGAGACCGAGAGAAGAGTTTTAACGATCTACCGCCGTACAAATTGTCGAGATGCTATCATCTCTCAGCGGGGAGAGAGAACGGGGGTAAGAAAGGCAGATAGGACGATACGGCGCGAGAGAGATGAGGCGAAAGAGAGTGAGAGAGACGGCACGGAGGGAGGACAGCGAAGGGGGCGAAAGGAGTAGATGCGAGGGAAGATTAGGGCGGCATCTCCCCACGGCGAGGTCGGTAACAGAAACTGCTGTTGGTGATGCTCTTGATGCCGTGCCGCAGTCGCCTGTTGCCGCCGCGTTTCGCTTCACCATCACGCTCTCTCTCTCTCTCTCTCTCTCCTCTCGTCTGTGCCCTGGTATCTGACGCGATTCGTACGTTGAGGATTCTCAACAGTAAATTACAAAATATGCTAAGCGGCCGATATAAATCAAAAGTGGGGCCCGCGCGCGGCCGTAGGGCTCTCGAGGGGTGAGAGAGAGAGCGAGAGAGAGAGAGAGAGAGAGAGAGTCCTTTACCCGTCGCCTCCGTCTCCCGGATTCCACGGCGCAAGGGGTAAGGGTCCTCCGCGTTCTTCATGAGTCGACCTAAGCCAAAATATAAGGAGAGACCCCCATCACAAATCGAGAACGAGGGAGAATCTCTTTTTCCTTCTGGTAAAGGGCGTAGAACGCCGATGCGACGGTGCAGTTTGCAAACCGAGCAAATGGACCGGAAGACTCGAACGCGAGATATAAATAGGCGCGACTGGAGAGCCATATATCTAACCAACTAAACTCCACTAAATTGCTTCGAAGTAATGTAGAAGAGAGTGATGTAGAATCGGGAACATTCGCGGTTCCTTATTAAGAGCAGCGAAAGAGAGAGAAAGAGCGAAGGGGAGGGGAGGGGGAAAGAAAGGCTCCATTTATCGACGGCACGCTGCGTACTCATTTAAGCGCGAGAGATTTATGGAATATCGATAAACTCCTGAAGAGAGAATTGTGATTGCTATTTCCTCGAACTGTAAGTGTAATATATACGTGAGTGGGTCGTGGAAAGTTCGAATCATTTTATGCAACTCTCTTTCTTGCAACAATTTTGCAATTTGTCTTACCATCACGTTTGGAAAAAAAAAATACGATCCATTCGATTAAGGAAAATTTTATTTATTATTCAATACCACATGTGCGAAGAGAAAACAATTTAAATGTATTTAACAGTGTCAAACTGATGCATCTACCTTCTCCGCGTTTATCGCGCAATTAAGATAACAGAAACGTATGTACCTGTGTCCGAGAGAACGCGAATCATCTAATTAACGCGTCAAACGTCTCTCTCTCTCTCTCTCTCTCTCTGTGTCGGCCGATTTTACGCGCGATTGTTCCGCGTAATCGGACGCGGTATAACGAATTATGCTCACCGCGAGCGCTCAATTACGCGGCCGAGACTATTAATCGAGATACGGCGGAATACACGAATAGCTAATAACGCGCTAAGAGTGAGTGCCCGCTGTAACATCGGGACGCGGGACTATCTGCGGATCTTCGCTAATCGAGTCCTCCCGATGCACCCGGTACGAAGCCGTCACGCACACGCACGTGTTTATGGATGAGCCACGTTACAAGCCGCGCGGCCACGTGCACGCGCGCGGCCAGCCGCGCTTCTAAATTAAGTGCATCGAGCGAAGAGGAGCGCCGCGCAAGTGCATAAAATTACGTACGTTACATGCAAGAGCGGTGCGAAAGGTGCTTTCGCAGATTGCTCCATCGAAGCTATGCACTTTCAAAAGCAGCGAGAAAGTCTATTATCCTCTCAGTTCCTCCTTCATATAAATTATTATAATATTATAATAACAGTGAAAGAGAATGAAGGAAAGACAGAGTAATAATTATATAAAAATTATATAAACGCACTGGTGAAACACAAGAAATAATTTAACTTAAAAAAAATTGATAAATGTATGATTGTTACAAAAATATTTTAAAATTTTATTTGCAAAAATTTTATTTTAATGCAAGCTTCGCTTTATAATGAGTGCTTGTGTTGCTTGCAGCTATTACTGGTTTCGGATCTCTGCGCAATCGAAAAGCGAAAATTGTTTCAACTTCTAAAGCTATTTTTCAGAAAACTGTCTCTCCAGGCTCCGCAAAAGTTAATCCTGATAGAGAGTCTCGGGAACGTGAATATTCCTGAATTATTTAAATGCGCGAGAGGCGTGTAGAATCTTCCTGGATTCGCACGAGCGTGATTATATTCCGTGGATCGAGCCGTGGAAAATCGCATTTCTTTCCTCTCGCGTATGATTACGAAGCTTACATGCGCGGATGAGAATCTGAAATAGCGAGATAGCGAGGTACCCGCGAAACTTCAAAGCAGCGAGAAAACGTTGCATAAAGCGTGCATAATAGCGGCCGTTGTCTTCAGCTTATATTTTTACCGGAGGTAAAATTCGCATTTTAGAATTTTATCTTTTACATTACAACATTTAGTATTATAAACAAGAAATATGCAATTTTGATGGTCGCCGAAGATCATCAAAAAATCATCGACTCTTTCTCTAAGACCGGTATTTCTTATTTCAAGATCGTATTCATGTTTTAAGATGCTAATTCGGTTGTGCGATTGAGAGTCGATTCTGAATCTCTGAGTATCGACCTACATTGCCTAATTACATATATTACATGACGCATAAATTTTACAACGTGACAAAATTAATACTCACGTGGACCAGAGTTCGTGCGTGGGCGGCAGTTTGACTTCTGCCGTTTTCTCGGGAAGTTTGTAGTATTCGTAGACATAGGGCGCGGCAGGATCATCGTTGTGGTTAGCTACCGCCGACTGATGCTGCTGCTGAAGATTTAGCATAGCCGCGGTCGCTACCGAGAGCGGATGCTCGCAGTAGGCCCGCCAGTCACCCTCCATACCCTGTACCTGCACCTGCACCGCGGCAACCCTCTTGTGAACCTCCTGATCGCCGTTCTCGGCGCCGCTCTGCAGGCTCTGCGCCACCGCCTCCTCCGCTCTCAGTTCCTCCTCCTCTTCCGGTTCGCGCTGTGCAGACACGTAGCTCTGTTGTTGCTGCTGCTGCTGCTGCTGCGCGTCGTCGCTGACAACGGTACCGTTGGTATCCTCCTCGCTACGACTGCGTCGTCTGTAATCAAACCAAGCGATTTATGTAATTACTGAAACAAGACAAGCCCTCGGCTTCAGACAGTCTCGCGGTACATAATTGCATGAATATTTAATTGCCATGATGCCTAAGGAGTTATATATGTATTGTCACCCACAAATCTGTCTGGTATTACCGCGTTTGAATGCGATGTAAAATGTAATTAACGCGAGTGTATAGAAGACGTAATGACCGATCGTCCCTTCGGTGAAGATATGAGAATCGTATTTTCAATATCGTCTCGCGACAATGTGTCCTATAGAACCATGAGGAAAAGGAGAAGCGCACTATATGTACGACCGACAATATTCAACCAAGCAGCGAATTCTCCCTCTTCTACTGTTGGCGACAACCATAAGCGACACGGCAGCGTGTCGTTTGAAAAAAATAAAAGAAAAAAATAAAGAAGATTTCCCCCGAAGGCTGCGGTAATGAATGTGCTGCGGGATAACAGTTAGGAATAACCGGGCCCGGTAGAATGTAATAAATTACAACGGACCCATCGAATTTATCAATTAGCGATAATCGCGGCGCATAAGCCGCACTGATGATTCCTCAATTTAGCAATGACCACCAACGGTGGAAGTGCATCGCGCATCGGCGCATGGTTGCGCCGGTAATTTATCGCCGTCGCGTACATCGCGATACCTAATCGCACCGTTCGAGAGAGAAGGAGAAAGAGAGAAAGAGTACGCGCTTTCGTACGCACTCCGTGCCTAGCCACCTGGATATTTGTCACCGGTCATTACTTTCCGAAGTAATACCTTCCGGCTGCATAGCGGGGACGATCAACGACGACGAGGTCCATGAGAATGCGCGTATGAAATACATCTCGATGAATAAATAAATAAATAAAGCGTCATATTGCAAATCAGGCTGATTTTCCATCTCATCCCCTTTTTATCGGATGTTTTAAGCAGTTAATTCGGAGACGAGGAATTAAAAAATCTCTATTTTACATTTTAGCATATGGCGCGCGCGCGCACGAATATATGTTTTAAAGTTCGAGCTACAGAATTTTATTCATTGCACGGTTTTTATTTCGAAATCTGCATTGTGACGCTTGCCTCTTTTTTGCAGTATATACGCGCATCACCTGTCTCCGCGCGACAGGGATAAACTTAATCGCCGATCGAGAAAGAAATCTCGCGCATTGCCACCGGGTCGGAGCAGATGACGAGGCGACGGGCGACGAAGGAACGAGGGGGAGGGGAGGGTTACATCGTAAATACGTATACACGCACGAAGATTAATTATTATAAACCCCTGCCTGTTGCCTGCAGTCATCAATTTATACTCCTCTCTCGTGCATCCCAATTCCAATCCCGATCCCGATCCCGTGAGTCGCGCTACGGAATAAAGGCTCATCCTCTCTAATTTATGCATGTCGAATCAATCTCCCTCCTTCCATCCTTTCTTCCTCTGTCTTTCTCTTTCTCTTTCTCTCTCTCATCCTCGCTTTGCCTCACGTGTTCCTTCTACGTTTCCTCCTCGCGCACCTGGACAACCGTCGTCCCTGAGAGAGAAAGACCAGCCACCCCGATAATGAGGACCCGAGTTATCCTGTGCAAATATTTTCCTCGACGGCTGTTTGCACAGGCACGAACGGACCGACGGAGATCCGATCATTGAATGCACCGCCGACGTACGTGCATATATACGCATACGTGAGTTCTTTTTCTGCACGTAGAAATCTCGGGCGCGCGAATGTGGTGGTCGATTCCGTAGCGCCGCGATTCTGCCTATCTTAGCATACCTACCTGCGCTGTCTAGACAATGAATTTATGCGCGATCATCCGGGCGAAAACTTCATTCCCGCGGCGAAGTGCAAACACGGATTTCACGGCGATGAAATAGCGCGCCGCGAGCGCGATGCTATTCTTCTCGCCCCGTGCAATCTTCATCCCGCTTTCGCCTGCGCATCCCGCGTACGTTTCACTTCGAATTTTCTCCCCGCTATATTAATAGTATTCATTGATCACGCGGGCAGCGTGAAACTATTCTTTGAGAATATTTCTCATCGCGACTCCGCTGAATTTTTACGATTCCAGACGTCAGCAATAAATTCCTACGTTTACGAGCTTACAGGGGAATTAATTGCAATCGCATATCCTCGAGTCGTGGATTTCAATAAATTTCGATCTCCTGCGGAGATTGAAGCCGTTATAATTTCGCTGAGTTTAACTTTTAACGTTGGGAAACGCGGAAAATCTTGCGTCAATTATCACAAGTCGAGAGGGAGGGAGAGAGAGAGAGAGAGAGAGAGAGAGAGAGAGAGAGAGAGAGAGAGAGAGAGAGAGAGAGAGAGAGAATTAGTATCCTTCGATTCGAGCTGTCGCCGGAGCTATAGCGACACCGATAGCCGGCCATAATTTTATATCTTGTAATAATGTCACGTCCGCGTGTACTTATCCGCGTTAATTTATTTCAGAAATTCGAAATAAATCTTGTGTTACTTTCTTCCTACCGTAACCTGGCTGGAGGGATTTTTTTCCTTCCAGACCGCCTGTGATAAATGAAGCTTCAATAATAATAACTCACGATATACGACATAATTGATAACCGCGCGGCCGTGTATACGTAATGTCGCGAATAATCGGACAAAATACTCGACGTCATCGACGATGAACATCATTCCCTTATTAAGGTATTTCGAGCGAATCCGACACGATAATGCCTGTAGGCCCTATAATTTCGTCCTCAACCGGAGCCTGGGGACTTTGCAAGAAGAAACTTCCGCCAAGAGAGAGAGAGAGAGAGAGAGAAAGAGAGAGAAATGATAAAGGATCCCCCGTTGCTCGTCGAGAAAAAGCGGAGACGCGTGCACGAAGTTTAAAGGCGGCGCCGAATCGAGAGAAGCTCGCGCATCGACGGCCGAATTTCAGAATAATGCGAGCACGTATCCTATCGCGTCGCGTTGCGTGCCGCTCGCGTACGTGACCGGTATACATACCTCTCTCCGGGCGGGGTAACACGAGAAAAAGGTTGAAAAAAAAAAAACGGAGAGAACGGAGGATCATAAAGGCGGAAAAGAGGGAGACACGGCTGCGGGAAAGAGGAGAAAATAAAGACCGAGGGACAGACGGAACGTACGTCGTCCGTACGCGTCGGGGACACGTATACGTTCTAAGGACTGCTACGCTAGGCTGGTGGATACATATGTAAATTGCGAGTACCCCTATTACGAAGACTTCACCTGCGCATCCGGTTTTCGCGTGTGCTTTGATTTCGTCCCCGTACGTCACGTCCTCCTCCCTCCCTCCCTCGTCCACTTCTCGTGTGCGCGCGCGCTCTCGTCCGTGCAACACATACCACTTTTCTATAACGTTAAATCACTGCCGATTTCATTAAAACCACCGGGATGAGTAATTGCCCGATGTATCGGGCGCGGTTGGCGCGGCGCGGCGGTGAACACGTCCGCGTTTAGACGGCGATATATCTTGGAAATTAAGGTTTCTGTCCCGACGGATATCGCGCCGTCGCATCTTAAATATTGCGTAATTTCGACGACGACGACGACGACGATGATTTCGAGAGCACAATCTTCGACATCGTTTTATCTCGAACGACGTAATGAACACGTGCAATTATGTCGCAGCTGTGCAGAGATGGACTGTAATTTGTTGCGGCCCATCAAATATCAACTGCTCGAAATGTCCGGGAATAAAGCGAATTTCTGAAATTAATCGGAAATTAATCGCGAGATGGAGTCTAGTCGATTATTAAAGAAAAAAATTAATTTCCGATTATGCGAAATATGTGATAGCTCAAAGGCATTCTGCATATTCAGAGATTGACGATAATTCCGCGAATAGATGTGGAGGACAAGAGGACGGAGGAATCTCTTTTACAACGGTTCGTTTGCGATTACGACAGATAACATTTTATTGCGGCAATGAGGCGTACAAGCGTAAGACACAGGTATTATCTTCGAGGGAATCACATCGATTTCTTCCCATCGCGGTTGGCATAACGGACAGAAAGGAGCCGATGTGTTGTCTTTCGAGTATACGAATCCCCGAGAATGTATGTATACCCGCACGTGTGCGTCTTGCCACCGACTATCTATCATAATTCTTGACATCCCGAGGTCACTAACACCACGACTAATATCGATACGCCCAGAGATTTTTATTTTATGCCCCGGGCACAAGCGTGGTATTATGCGGATAACACCGTTGAGCTGGCATTGATCCCTCGCTGGAATTTCGATATCAAGGATTGACATTTCTCTCAACGGGATCAAATCTTATTAGCATTCCTCTTTTAAATAATCGCGGTGTTATTTAGCGAAAACAATTTTTTTTTTCGAAGCGTTTCGAACGACAACCCATTGCGACGGTTTCGGTGAAATTTCAGTTAAAAGACTTTAATAGAAAGAACTTGTTTACGCGGAGATAAAATAATTTTGAGAAATACTTTATATAAAAATAAAATTGCTCTATCCTCAGAGAGGCGCGTAGAATGTATGTTATAAATATATCGTGATAATGTCATATAATCTTGTCGCTCTTTAAAAAAGAGAAACAAGCTGTCAAATGTCAAGAAACAATATTAACATATCTTTACGTAAACATGTACTCTGCGGATCGCGCTGATACCGCGCGGTCCGCCTATGTGTATACCTGTTGCACGTATATTTTCTGAAAAAAAAAAAGGGGGAAGAAGTTAATCCGTTATTCGCTACAAGCGTCAGGATTTCCAATTGAATAGCCGCGTCTCGGCCGTTCGATCCGCTCCGTTATTAGGATCATCCGTCTTGAATGGCCGGCGATCGTGTCCGCCGCTCGGACGCTCGTAAACATACGAACAACACGCATACGCGTACGTACACATCGATTCTCTCTTTGTGCGTGTCCCGCGATCGTCAGACGGCATGCGTTACGGTGCGTGCGCGACGGGACGACCCCGTCGACATGACTCGCGCGCACGCACGCACGCACGTAGTCGTCATGCACCTACCTCAATACGCGAACGGTTGCAGGTAGGTGGAATGCACGAGACGCGAGATAAAGGCGATCCGGTGTAAAAGGAGGAAGAGCCGGGAGGGAGGGAGGGCAACGCGCTTAATATTCCGTAGGAGTGTCGTCCACGCGACCTGAGAACCCACCCCGTGCGCGCTTCCTCGTGTGCATTTCAATAGAGCCGCCTCCGCTCGACCGCACGTCCGACACCGAACGGCACCAAGTCCACAGTTGTGCGTCGTCGGCGTGTGTCGTGTGCTTTATTGCTCGCGCGTGAAAAGAACGCGATCGATCGTGAAATTTTTCGCCGCGGTCCAGACGCGAGGGAAAGAGAAGGACGAATAATTTAATAGACGAGAATGATCTACGAAATTTTTATTCCTCCTCGAGGAGGCACCGTTTGCGGTGTCGAACGCGTTTTTTTTTGTTTTTTTTTAATGATCATGTCTCTTGAAATATTATCGCGCGTCGAGAGATTGACGCGGCGATGGAAAATTCCTTCCGCGCGGCAGAATTCCCGTAGGAATATTAGACCAGCCGGCGCGTCTAATTTGATAAGCATCGAGGCATAATATCGCCTCTGTCCGATCACACGTCCCTGTCGTTTTACCCGACTGGCGGCCGCACGGTATGCATACTAAGTTTCACGATGAGATTTATGTCTCTAGTCTAGTGATAACTCATATGTGAATCTGACGGTTAATCGATTTCTCGGAAAATTTTTGAGAGCCGAAGGTAAACCGGTGCTCTACAATGACGCGCACTGGCACTCTACATTTCACGGATTAAAATAACGTACGGGCGATATCAATTGCGACACTTCGAGCTACGCAGAGAGAAGTAAAAGGGCAGAGCACTTTGCTGCGCGTGCGATATCTCAGCGCCGAGTGCTCCGCGTAACCTTTTTTAGTCGCAGCTAAGTAGATGCAGTTGCGTTAGTTAGAAACTATGCAAATACCCGAGAACAATGTTCCTCGATATTTGCATAGGTATGGCATGTTCTTATCTTCCCATAAAATGTCTTCTAGCTGCGATATGAGAGGCACGAGAGAAGTCAAAGTAAAGGAGATTGCTGAACAATTTTCATTCGCTGGTTTTATTTTTTTAATTAAGTAAACGATTAGCCAGGTGTTATCTTCTACCAAAGAAATTTTACGTTATCAAAGGATGCGACAAAATTCCCAATTATAAAATTAGCTTTATCTATGGAGGATCAAGCTATTTCTGCATAATTGATTGCATCAACTAATATCTGCTTTAAGAGGATTGGTTAAATTCCGCTATAAATTCCGTTACGCCGGCTCTTCCAGTACCGCCGATGATTTTCAAGATGTATTTTTGCGACGAAAAAATAAAGAGGACTCGAGCCGTGCCTGCTCTCAAAAAAACGAGACCCGCGTTTACACGACTAAGTAATAAACAACAGTCCTTTTATGGAGTCATATATTACCGGGCAAGAGGATAATCTCATGTTCTAGCAGCACTTTCGAACGCTTCACGCTGTCCTTTTGTCATGTATTGCTCCGTAATCATTATTCCCTCACTCTAGCCAGAGCGAATAATCGGTCATTTCCGGCGGTAGCCGCACAGCGACACCACCCAATGATATGAAAATAAAAGAGGTAAAGTGTTTCTACGGCGGCTCTTAATGTACGGTTGCGGTTATATGTATGCATGACGCGCATGTCATTTAAGTCTCCAGACTGTTTGGACGCGCGCGTTGGGCCTTCGCAACGTCACGTCTCTTTGAAACACTTGCGTCGTTTATATTAGTGCAATAATTCTGGTTGATTACATTTTTTCCATTCACATTAAGTACGAGAAATGTGTCGAAAAATTCGAAACGTTTCTCTTTCCAATTCTTTCGCAAGGATTCAATTAGAAGCGCGATCTTATTCTTACGTACGCCTTTTTTTTCTATTTGACATTCATATCTAACGTGATAATTTTTTAATCGGAATGATAAACGAGATTTACTGATATATTCCTTATGTAAATTAATATTCTCTGGATTTATCGTGATTAATTGAAGGAAAAGTAACTTTAATTAACTTAAGGCCGAAGCCAAGTATTATATAAGGCCGTAATCGAGGAAGAGAACGATATTACTTAATTCCGGATTGACGAGTTCAGCGTGTCGATGCAACGGCGCGTGGATGCATTGCGAGCAACGGCTGGCAGTAACCTCTAGGATGGGTAATATATTCTTCGAGGACATTCGACACGCTTGTAAAAATTCGATCGTACCGACCCGCAGCGGATCGGAGGTGACAGAAGCGCGAGAGGAAGGGAGAAACGACACGACGTTTCCTCGGCTGACTTTGATGGATCGAAAATCCCCCTCGATCCGTCTCTCTCTCTCTCTCTTTTTTTCACCTCGAACCACCGGCTCGGTGTTTGTTTTTTGTTTTTTTTCCGCAGATAAAACGCCGCTTTCGACAGGTTATTCTCTCACGGTGGATGACATCGCGCATGCACGCGATACGCTCGGATGCGAAATTGCGGCAAGATCGAACGGCAGGTATGCAGCTGCAGTTGCTTGGCCCGGAATAGGGTGCCCCTTTAACGCCATACGCAGTTAAGATAACTGCGATGATTGAATACCGAACATTAAAAAGGGTTTAAGTAGCGGCAGTAAAAAATCCTAGTCGTACCACGCGGAAAGAACAATTTTATCGAAGCATCTAAAAATGTTGCCGGATACAGATCTGCAAATAATTTTGTTAGACCATCGAAACAATTGTGTGTAAGGTAAAGAATAAAAATCACGCTTGAACGTCCTGCATAATTATTTTGTTAATCCAACAAAATTAGATTTTCAGATCTGTATTCGGTTAAATTTTTAGATCTACTTTAGTAAAATCATTCTTTCCCCCTGCATAGAAAAGAGTGTAAGCTAATATAATAAAAAACATTACCTGCCCTCGAGAGAATAACATTCGTTTGATGTTTCTGTGTCATAAATTGTGACGAAAATATCACGCAAAACGATGAACGAAGAATTTGAATTTTTATTGTCAGTTTTATCGATATCACGGATAACTCATTAGTAAATAAATAATCTATGTAGATCTTCTTGCTATTTTAATTGAAAAGCGGGGGGGGGGGGAGGAAGGAAAGAGGACTCATTCAACGAATTCGAAAAAATGATTTGTCGGCGACACTTACAGCGCGGCTACACTTTGCATAATCGATTAGCCGCTCTGCGCGTCTTTTTAGGCGGCTCCCGTTACGGGCTTGGGCAATCTTTGCTCGGTCGTTCGCTCGAAGGCTATCGGAGACGGATAATACGCGAAGGTGGGCTGTTATCTGTCCTTTCGATGTACCCCATATCTCCTGGCTCTGGTTTCAAACCTCCCTCCCTCCCCCCCTCCCGTCGGAAGGGCCGTCTGAATTATCCCAAAGACGGTTAGGAGAAAAAACGAACGAGAACGTGCCTATCCACCGTGACCGGCGACGATAGGATAAGCGGTGCCCTGGACTTCCTACACCGCTTTAAAATTACCCGCGACAGGACGAGAACAATTAGCATTGCCTACATATACGCGTGCGCGCGGAGGGAACGAAGAGATAGCCCGTTATCGCTGCCTACGTCGCGAATCGTCGTGGCTCGTCGATACGCGCCGCATAATCGGTCTTTGACTCTGAGGGCGAAGCTCAGAAGACAAATTCAAATCGCGTAACAGTGAAAATGTGCATCGTAAAAATTTTAAAAGCCATGACGTAATTTTTTAAAGACACCTTTCTTGATGAATCCAACTATGCAGGTTACGATAAGAAAGCAAAAAGGATGCTAAATTCGCGAGAACTTGAGCAACCCTAATCCTTAACAAATTAGTAATCTATGCGCGACATTATACGAGTAAATGAGTAAATTATACATGACCTGTTATTAAAATCAACACTTTTGCAATATTTTTGCGGTTCAGTTATGCTTCCAATTCGCGCGAATGCAATGACTGGCGTTTCATTTATTGGCGCTATCGCCATTGAGAGGTGCCTCTGACCTTTCGCCGGCGTGGTAGCGTGACGAAAAAAAATCCAAAGGTCGCAAGACAGATTCGCCTTCGATCGGATGAATGACGACTGCCTTGTCTCAAAGTTAATTTAAATATCTATTTATATACGTGAAGCTATGGGGCAAAATAAGCGAAAGAGACAGCATCGTCAGCAGAAGAGAGAACCGCGTTAATCCCTCGGCTTTTAATTTCTCCGCCACGAGTTATTCGCGATTATAAAGCATATCCGGGTACGATAAAGCGCGTGAAAGAGAGACGCGTCGTTGAAAACAGATGGGGGAGATGCGAACGTCGTGGGCGGGTATTAATTAATTGCAGCTTTAATTGAAACGTATATGTGTGCAAGAGGAAATCTGTGAAATGGCTACTTCGCAATTGCCTCGCAATTGACCAGAAACATTTAAATCGAGTTTTTCGCGTAGTGTACAGCTGGAGCCCAATTAATCCAGTTAAAGATTGTTCGTAGCGGACTTAATAAAGTGTACGCGATCGCCGTGACATTAGCGTTTCAATCTGTATTCTTCCTCGGGAAATAATGAAACTGTCGTGCAACAAAATAAGCTATTGTCCACGAGCAATTCCGACATCTTGTCGCAACCGACTCTCGTCACGCGTCTCCCGTCCTTGCGTGCAAAGCGAGCGAGTCTCCTTCTCGTATTTCCCTCTGTCGAGGGAGCGAGAGCGAGAGAGAGAGAGAGAGAGAGAGAGAGAGAGAGAGAGAGAGAGAGAGAGAGAGAGAGAGAGAGAGAGAGAGAGAGAGAGAGGAGAGAGAGAGAGAGGGAGAGAGAGAGAGAGGGATAGAGCGACGAAGAAGACACAAAGCGCGATGCGACGACGCGTGACCCTTGCGAGGGCTCCCGCGGAGATGACTTTTCGCGCGTGCAAAAGTGTGCCCGCCACTTGGGAATAATGCCGGCGAGTCTCTCTTTCTCTCTTTCCCGCTGGATGGGACGCCCCGTCGCGCGGAACCGAAAACAGCGAGGCGCTGGACCGAGAAGGAGGCGGGGAAAGGAAAAGAGTCTCTCGCAGAGAGATCGCCTGGAGAAAGAAGGACGGAAGAGAGCGGAAAGGGGGTAAAGAGGAGTGAGACGCCAAAGAGAGAGAGAGAAAGAGAGAGAAAGGAAGGACGAAGGTCGATGAGAAGAGAGCGCATGAAATATTCCCCGACGCGGGGTAAAGCGTGCGCGCACGCTAAAGTAACTCTATATTATTATCCTCTTTCACACCTCCCTGCACTTCTATGCATCGCGAAAACCCGTGGTACAATCAACGAGAGGTGGCCCCATTGTCTCTCATTGTCGTGCCTCGTGCAGATACGTCGCGACGCTGCCGAGAGTCCACGTGCGGTTCCAGAAGAGCCTCTCCTGTTGCAGCGTTGTAAAAAGTTCTTATTCTCCCGTGACCGAGAGAGCGGGCATTAATTGGGCGCGACGTAGACTCCTAATTAGCACATCGAACCTCCCGCGAACCCGGACGAGAAAGATCGGAGTCTTCGTCGACCCGCCGTGACAGCCGAGAGAAACTCTCTACAGCCGTAATATTATTTTTATCGGTTATGTTATAGCTTATAAATAGCACGTGTGATTTACCGATATTGACAAATTATGCTAAGCTGCAGTAATATTTGTCGGTACATGGCGTTGAGTCCCGCGTTTATAATTAACGGCATGTATAATTATTCGTCTCCACCTGTACAAAACGGTGACGCTGATAACGCGTCGAAATAAACAAATAATAATAAATAAATTGCTACACGCACTTAAACGATCATTATAATGTAGAGCAGACGTTCTAATAGTACCTGTATGTAAATGAAATTCATCAATGGCAGTAAGAAGGATTTTTTCCACTCACAAATAAAGCAATGATAAAGCAATTATTTCGAATTGGAAAAGTCGCTGGCGCGATAAGTCTGAACATATAGCGTTAAATTGAAAGCTAATTCTAAAGCGTGGATAAACGGGCGCTTCCGATCTCACAGTTGTAATACGATTAGCGCAAAAATAGCGAGAAAATAGCAAGATTGTCTGTCTGTCTGTCGTAAGTGCGGTCGTTGAATCACGATTCGTTCGGCCATTGTGCTATACCTTTACAGATCTTGTGCTCTCGTCTCTGTATTAAATAATTCAATGAACTGACTCTCGCGCGTATCCCGCAGGTAGAAAAGAAACGCTACCCAGTGGTAGCGATCGACGGAGAGACGGACGAGGGGGAAAAGAAGGAGAAAAAAAAACCCTTAGAGAGATAGGTACCGAGGAACACTGGCCGGGAGGTGATTTGATACGTGAGACCGCGTATTCGTTTGAGATCGCTCGAAGTGCAACGCGTCGTCTGTTTTGTCTCCTTGGTTTTTTTTCGTCTTTCCGCGCGCGTATTGTCGGCGCAATGCCGATACCGATGCAAGAAGCGCGCATCTCCTGTTTCAGGAAGTCCGCCACGCAAAGGAAGAAAAAAGAAAGAATCGCCCCTCGTGATAATGCGGCCCGATATGGTTCTGCCGGTCGGAATTGCATTAAGATAAACGCGAGCGAAGTTCATGGTATTCTCGACGGGAGAGAGAGAGAGAGAGAGAGAGAGAGAGACAGAGAGAGAGAGAGGAGAAGAGAGGAGAGACGAGAGAGAGAGAGAGAGGAGAGAGAGAGAGAGAGAGAGAGGAGAAGAGAGAGAAAGAGAGAGAGAGAGAGAGACAGAGAGAGAGAGAGAGAGGATTGGAAATCCAAAGAAACGTTTAATTTCCGTATCGAGAGCTATTAGGCTTGAGATTCTCTGATCTTGATTGATCAATTTTTAACTTTAATTCCACACACCTCTCCTTCTCTCTCTCTCTCCTCTCTCTCTCCTTCTCGTTTTTGCAGAGTTGTATTATGAGAAAAGAATTTCAAAATGGTCGAAAAATGCGCAAATAAAAGGAGGCGCGGGGAACCCGAGGTATTCTGCATATGTATATATGTACGTCGCCAGGTGGTTTTAAAGATCCGACGACTCAATTTGAATGCAATTTGGAGCGCATTTGCATACGTCAGGATGAAAGCTGAAGTTACTTAACAGACGTCTCGGCCATTAAAACGCGTTCCTACCCGAGACAGGATGTTGTTGAAGATATAAATTTCTTTTAATTGTGTTTATGTACATACGAATCTATGATGCGTATGGTAATTTTCGCTGGCGTACGTGCATTCATCAAAGAGAATCGCGCATATGCGGGCTTTTCTTAATATGTTTTTCTTCGTGGAATTACGCGTAGCATCGCAGATTGTCGCAGCAGGCAATCAATCGCGTTCCGCAGTTTTTCCTTTTTTTTTCCTATTTTTCCTTTTTTCAAGCGCGCGCTTACGCAATTCAGACCGTGTTTCAATTTCCAAGTCTAACAGCCTCCGTCGCTACCGTGCACCGGTAGGGGAGAGGGGGGGTTATCTTTACATCATTCTCGGAGAGTCGAGATGACAAATGCCTAGAGACCCGCGAGCGGTATATCGAAATTAGAGATCTCACGTGCGCGTCCGGCTATTGACGAAGGTCTTTAATCCTGCCTCAGATGGACCCTAACGATCACACGAATCGTCTTATCATGTGCTCGTCTTTCCATCGGGGAAAAACCTTGTCTTTCGTATTGTCACGCGTACAACGACATGCGTAACGCCAACCGTGTCGGGCATCACAAATTTCGGTTTAATCGAGGATTATATTTTGCGCTGGAAATTTTTATCGACAAGTACACACGCGTTTTGTCCTCTCGCAAATTCGGGAAAATCATGCCTTTCCATCGCGTTGCGAATACAAACGGACGACCGGCGGTAATATTTTAGGACACGTATACGCGGAATACATTACGGCTTATCTATCGCTTTTAGGCTTGAATTTTTAACGATGACGACAGACGCCAAACATAAAACTCTCTTTCATAATGTTCTTTGGAATCTGATTATGCTCGGCGAGAAGAAGTGGAAGAGCTACGGCGACAGAACTGCGGTTGTTTTAAAATTCCACAATTCGCTGACGCACAATCCCAAAAAATTCATTTTCTAGTCTTTTTTAATATTCAGACGCGCGTTATATTTTAGACGACGTATAAATCTGTCCTGTTTTTTTTTTGTCAAAATGCATCGCTAATTTTTACTGTTAAATAATTCAATTCGGACACCGTAATAATAATCTACAACACTTAAAAACCACACGGGGGGAAATAAATTAATTGAACAGAATAAATTAAAAATAATAAAATGTTACCTAAAGCTCGAGAAATTAATTCTTTCATAATTAACGGTGTATAAATAAAACACAATGTTTTATTAAAACAAAAGTATGTCAAGAGTATCGTTTCATTAATATTATTATTAAATTAACAAAATTATTGATTAGACTAAATCTCATCAGTTAATTCAACTCTCTAAGCTACAATTAGCGAAAAATCATTGAAATCAGTAAAAATACACTGATTTCAGTGGTACACCTATAACTTGTCAATTAGTGAAATAAATATACCGATCTTTCAGTGATTATACATTAATTCTGAAGTAAAAATCACTAAAAGTCAGTGGATATTCACAAATTATCATAGTTATAAGTATACTACTGCAAATTAGTGAAAATACACTAATTGCAACTCCGAGAGAATATGATCTTTTTCGTGCACAATATACGTTTCAGTTGCGATTCATCTCTCCCTCGCTCTCATCGAGAGGTGTCACGTGAGCGTTTCTGTACTATCGATAACTAATCGATTCTACGACGACGGCGGGGAATTCGAAACGGCGGCCACGTGTACGGCCGCCCGTCGGAGAGGAGGATGGTAAATGGGAAATTGTAAGGCAGGGTAGGCCACACCAGTGCGTTCCGAACATGAATGAATGAAACCTGCTTCGCCGCTTACATGTCCATTATAGGCACCGCGCATGTTGCCGCTCCGTCCGCGATCGGTCGCCATCTCGCGCTGTACACACGCACACATACGCAGACTGCACGCGCACATACACGCATGCGCCGCGGCCGCGCACAATGGCGCACGATCTGTTTTCCCGCGTTCGTGTGTTTACGCGCTCCGAGGAATCGACGAGGTGCATCTCGCCGCATCGTCGTCGCGCGATCTGTTCATCTCCCGTGCCTCTCCGCGTACGTGCGTACGCGCGTGTGCGTGTGTTTACGCGAGGGGCAATTCGGGAAGCTGCTCCTGCCCGTCGTCGGCGCGGTTAGTGGCATCCTCGCGGCACGGCGTCGCTCGGGATTGAACCGCGCCAAGGCCGCGCGATCGCGAGCCGCGATTCCACGGCGAACGGCCGTGGCCCCCGTGGATGAGCCACGAAACCCGATTCCTCGCATCTCGAGACCCGTCGTCTCTCTCTCGACGAGGAGGACCGAGAGGCCTGCGCTGCCGACCGACATAACCTAGCGATCGATCCCGTCCGAGTCCGTCGTCGCTCGATCGAGATTCCACTCCTGGCGTGTACACGCACGTAAGTAGATGAATATAATTACGCAAATCATACAGAAGCAGACGGCTACTCCGGGTACTCGAGTCAATTCCTGCAACGAGTGCTCGATTGCGAATCCGTAGGTAAATGTACTTGAATGCGAATCGAGTGGCCGCGACGATCGTCGCTGGACATCCTTTCGCGAGCGAAACGCGGCAACCGAAATACGCCTTCGTGTTGACAATAAACCGACGACGATTCCCGCGAAATGCAATTAACGCCCGCGTCGCGAATTCGCGCCGCGATGAACGTTATTTCCCGGCATTTGCGCTAAAATCCATCTAGCCGATTAATAGCAGCGAAACGGGGGGGAGGGGTGGAGGGGAGGTCGAAAACATGCGTCGAGCGGTTTTTTACGATTGCCCGGTTTTTTTCCCCCTTTACCGCCCGGTTTTATATATCTCCGCGTTGCGGAAATTTAACGATCGTCTCGCGACGTTTATATATCACCGAGTCGAATTTCCGAGGCCACGGAGGAGACGGAATTTGCATATTAAGATGTTTCCAGAATGAGACGGCTTCGCGCCGCCCTTCGATCGATCGATCGGCTGTAGCTCATAAACAAATTTATCTGCCCCGGGCCTGTTTACTCACCGCGAGACGCTCTTAAAATGCGAGAATTAAAAATGCGAAAGAGAGTTCATTTAGACATATTTAGATGCCCAGCTAATTGAAATACATTAGCCTACATGTACGTACATGTTAAAAACGACATTGATGAAGAAATAAAGGGGGGAAAAAAAAGAAACGTTCTTTTTATTATGTAAGCATTACCGACTTGCGCCGTGTGCCGCTCGTTGTATAATCAAATTATCATACTTTAATATCATATCATATCTGTGACTAACATCTTCATCTTATTTTTTTTATCTATTAATTGAGACTTTGACGTAATCTAATGACCGCAAATTATTCTATGAAATACATAAATGTGTAAAAATTTCTTACAGATAAGATTAGTATAATACTTTCCTAGGTAAAGTTTCGCGTCGTCCGTTTAATGTTTCATAAATTTTGAATCTCGTCACGGATTCTATGCAGTATTTTATAGCAGTTGCTTTGAGAGTCCCGCCTGTGACTTTCGCATTTCTACTTACGTTCGGCAAGTATTCTCGCGATATCGCGGCCACTTCTTCTTCGTGGAGGGACAGTTCGTTCATCGCGCGACGTATCGCTAATTATTAGCCCATTTCGCGGCCCGATGAAATTTACTGGCCAATACATTACGTTTTACCCGTCTCCGAATACACGCCGGCGAAAGAGCCTTAATGGTTTCATTTGCGCGGACGCGACGGATACGTGCAGGTTCGCCACCGCCGCCGTCATCGTCGTCGTCGTCGTCGTGGCAAAAGTCAATCGTTTGAGCATGCTTGAGATTATTACGTAATATGGCTATATCCCATCCTGACCGTCGGAGGAAAGTTCAAGTCGCGGAATCGGCGGGCCGCACAATTACCGTGCAATCTTTGCCGGCGCGTTTCCTGAATAACTCGCGCGAACGCTTCGGTAACGCGATATGCAAGTTGAAAACTTGAAGTCAAATGACTTAAAAAATTTGAAAAAAAAATTAAGCTTGAGTCGAACTTGAAGAACTACGAAAAGAATTGCCGTCAGACATAAATGTTTCTTTTCGTTGACAAAATCGTACCAGCAATCTATAAATTTGCGAACAAGTAGCACCCTATTATAAAGTTGTGATAAACAATAACATTATAATTTAAATTTAAAATACACACCGAGAGAAAAATTAGCAGTAATTATATTACTATAATTTATAGTCATTTTTTAATCCTGCCACAATTTTATAGTTATTCAATAATATAAATTACAATTTGTTTAAATTACATTAAAATTTTCATAATCATAATATTGCTGTATACAACCTATGATATGGCTGCCATAACCAAAATGAAGATTTTAATATAGTAAGTTGCGCAATAAAACCATCAGCATTACTACATATTATAGTAATAATTACTATAAAAATGATATTTCTGACTAGAATTATTTTACTGTATAATTATAAGTCGCAAATACACACATTTTTCTCTCAGTGTAATATCAACCATTTGTTGTATAAATTGTAGATAAACAGATAATTAAAAAAATGAACCGATTAAGATTCAAACTTGGGATCCTTAATTCGTTTTTATTCTTAGCACTTAATGTTCTGCTCTCTTACTGTCATAATTATTCCGGTCGTATACTTAAATGGCCATACGTAAACTGAATATATAGCTATGTAATTATGGCTGAGATGCTATTTCACTGTAAATTAATTATAGTTGCACAAATATGCCGTGATGATACAAATTATTTTACAGTTATTGCAAAAATTAAAATTTTAGTTACTTTACAGTTATCGCAAATAAAATTTTAGTTATATAAAATATTGTAAATTTCATAAACTGCACGAACAGAATTTTCTCTTAAAATTTACCCTCAAAATCTGGTAATTGTAAGATAATATGTGACCTCAAAGAATTTTACTATACTTTTTAGTAAAATTCTTTAATAACTGTAAAATTTAATATACTTTTAGTAAATTTTATTGTGTAGTTTTCTTAATTCTACGTCTTGAAAATTTATATAGTTGTTACTTTCATGGTTGCCACCACTACGAATTTTTCTCCGAGTGCATTCTCAAAGTTTGTAGGTGTCATTCAATTTCACCCTGTGCATTTATCCCGCAACGGGTCGCAGCTGCGTGTGACAAACGAGAAGCGTCGAGAGAACAGTACACCTACTAGAGTCCCGCGATAAGCTTATTACCGAATTACGTTTCATCGATCTCTCGTGCGTGCAAGAGCGATCGCCAGGCTATTATGATGACGCCAACTCCGCGCCTCTTTCGCTCCACACACACACACACACACACACACACACACGCGTGCGAAACAACAAGCGAGAGAGAAAGAGAGCTCCCCCGATTTATGACTTGCGAGGGCGCGACTATCTCTCGCCGCCGCCGTCGTCCGGCAGGATGTTGCAAAATTGCCCGATCGTTAACGGAAGGTACTCGCCACTTATCACGTCGCGCATTACGTATGTACCTTTCGTGCGTACGAGGGTATCGTAAATACATCGAGGGGAGAGAACAATCTCGCGCGCGCGTGCACTTCAGAGCGAAGAAGATCGTTAGGCTCGTTAACTTTCGTCGGAAACGGTAACGTACGAAACCGCGAAACAATTATTGGTACTGTACCATCGCGTACACGATGATGTTGCGCGCGGGACGCGTGAGATCGAGGGGAAAAGAGGGGGAGGGGCAGGGCAAGGCGGGAAAGGGCACTCTCGTATAATTCGTGGGTTTGCGCAGATGGGCTATCGTTATCGAAAGTCAGCCTGTCAGATTGAAACGTTTTCGCGCGGCGCTCTTAATGGGCCAGTGTCAGTCAATTTGTTTCGCGATGCCTGGGCCCGGGCAAACCGAAAAAACGCAACGCTCGTCGGGATATACCCGAAAATTATCCGCCTCATATCGGGGCCACAGTCGTAATGCCTCCGCGACGGTATGTAATTTTCGCTCGTCTCTTTCTCTTAAGATAGATTTATTCCGCTCGTCGACGGCCGTTTTCATTTTTCTGCGGTATTATTATCCGCGACCGCCCACGTACACCGCGGGAGAAATCGCGAAACGCCAGTTATACTCATTATGTCTCTCCTCTACGTAGTCCCCGTATAAAATATATAAACGCGCGCGGTTTATAAATTATCTCAAGGTTTACTCGCGCGCTGGAAAGTATCGGCCTATCGTCAAATACTAAAGCGAAATAAATGCGCGCAATAACATTAAAATATATAAAGTGAAAAAAGATAATTTTTCAAACCAGAAAATACTTAATGAAATACGTATGACTGCCACGTTTTATTAATTCCATTTTCTTTTTGTTTTTTTGCAATATTTTAACGTATTATTAAGAAATTGTAACAGAGTAAAGATAAACGTTTTTTCACGAGGTCATCAAGTTTATCTTTACACTCGTGCGATGTGCGCGTCGTATTTATTTTATAATTATTCTGATGAATTTCGTGGAATTGAAATTTCACAAGTGAACTCGCGATGACGTAATTAAAACGAATTCTTTTATCGGTCGATTTCTAAGGCGCGTAACATTATCCGCTTCTTAGGATCGAGTCCGATCCTTCAAGACAGGTCGCACATGCTCCGGATTCCAGTCAGGATATTCCTACCTCCGATCGGAACCTGGACCGGCTGCGGCCGTCGGAAACCAGTTCAGCGAAGCATTATAATGCCGAATACACAACCCGCGGCCCGTTAACTAATCTCCCCTGTAGCGACCTTCCATTAGCTCGATTCTACAGCCGATACATCATTACGCGACGGTGCCGTCGATCTCTCGCGCCCGTCTCTTTAAGACTCGAAGAATGTAAATAGATGACGAAGCCTTGTTTTTCGGGAGACAAAAATCACTCTTATCTGAAACGAACGCTTTCGAAACGTTTCGGTTCTCGAAATATTCGAATATCCGAAAGTTCCGTAAAGAACGACCGTAATCCGAATTGTTATCGCCGAGATACGAAGCGATATACTGGATCAGCTTGAGTATGGCGCACGAATCTTGTCTTCTCTCGACCGTGCGTCGAAGCGAAGACAGGAATAACAAATCGGCGTGCGCTAGCCAACTTATTCCAGCGAGATCCTCCTGATGGCAATCTAGCCCAAAGGGCTGGCGCGAAAAATGCGACGACATGCCGGGAAGCAGGGGAGGACGCACCACGCATACGTTACGCGGTCATAATTCTCGCGTCTAGCCGCCGGCTACGTCACCACCGCGCCGGCCACTCGACAAATCATTCCTCGTTAACGCGCCGACTTTTTATCGCGGGGGAAAAATATCAATTTGCGCGCCGTTTCTTCGCCGTACGCGGCTAACGGGTCCCCCCCTGATGGCTTACCGCCGATCGGTGCGCGCCCGAGCGCGGCATTTCTCCCTCGACTTTTTTCGCAGTTTTCCCCTGTTATCATCTCCCCGATATCTGCGCGATGATATCGCTTTGTCGAGCGGCGGTCTACCGGCGGAAACGCCGATTGCCGCGGGGAAAGACGCGCGAGAGGGAGTTTATATCGCGGGATGCCGTCGGGAAATCCTCCTGACGATCGAGGGAGTAATTGGAATTTCTTTTTTTTTTTACGACGGACGGGGAAGTGAAATCTTCCAATCGATGAACGGCGACTCAATTATCCTCGCGGGTGAGACGCTCGTTCGAGGGGCTCTCCAAGAAAAAGACATTTAATCTTCGTATAATTCTTTTGTTTTTTTACGCTCACTTATCGCGAGAGAGCAAACGTCTACTTTTTTCCTCCCCCTCGCTGTATTTACCCGGTATTAGGAAGATGCGCGAAATTTTCTAAGCGGCCATTTATCCTGACGATTGGTGCGTACATAAAACACGACGGGCGGTTATATATCATAGCTATCAGCCACGCGTAGCGCCTGTGATCATTCAAAACGTCCCGACAAATCATTCCTCGTTAAAGACAGTTCTTTTTCCCCTCTCGGTACAACGGAAAAATATCAATTTCTGCCGTTTCCCGCCCATATCTCTTCGTCCACATCTAACGGTCCCTCTTTCTCCGCTGCGCGTTTAAACCTTCATCCCGTTTCTTTCTCTTTCTCTCTCTCTCTCTCTTCTCCACACCCTTCTTCCGCACCTATCTTTTTCCACACGCCGCGATGTGATAACCGCGAGAAACTCCGCCGTCGTAAGACGAGGTGTAGCTAAAAGGTAGCGCGATTACTCGGTTGTGCATGAAAGACGCGTACGGGGCGCACGAAAGAGAGGGGAGGCAGGGATCGTCGTGCGGAAAAAGACGCGAACACGTAACGCGAGTGGCGTAAGATAGGGGGGGGGGAAGGGATGAGCGATGGTATTAACGCAATTTCCTAGGCAACCGTGTACGCGCGCAGAAGAAGAGACAAGAGGTAATTACCGTGACAGCGTCAGTATAGCGCGTCGCGCATATGGAACGGCGCCGTTGATTTGATGCTGGCCACGCTCGATTTTGCCCGGGGAATTACGAGGCCGATACTACAACTCGCTCGTAAAACCGCCGTGTCCGCGCGATGCACGACGCGTCGAATCGGACGTGTCTATTTCCCCTTCGTCCAATCGCGCGACGTGGCGATATACGGTAGAAAATATCGCGTTATCGTAGATCCGTCACTTGACTTTGAGATTGTCGCGGTTATTACCGGCGATTTCGTGGACTATTACCGTTTAATTCTAACATAAATTGTGATTTAGTACTCGGATATCCCCAGCGAAACTTCTGTGTGAACTTTCATACGGTGTATACCCTCTCGGTGATGATGTGCTTTCTATCGCTCGGTTAAGATCGCTGAGGATCGTTGACCGATTCTCACTCGCGAGCTCGTCGCGATTTATTGTTTGCGCTGTCGCGACACCCGTCTTTGCAAGGAGGAGCGCGTTACTTTGACGTAACACGAGGAAACAGAGGAGAAAAAGAGAGAGAGAGAGGGAGAGAGAAAGAGAGAGAACCTCGCAGTAAGTAGCGAGCGCTACTCGACAATGAGCGCGACGGGTGTGCTTTTACCTCTAGGCTCTTTACCTTCCCCTTCCCTCCCGGCCATTCAACGAAAATGGCCTGCCATTATTGGCATTGTGGCGACGACAACGACGAGAAAAGCGAAGGCGCGAAGAAACGGGGTAACCGCCCGTCGCCGCTTGACTCTCGCCGTGGGCTAACGATCGTGTTATTAGCGCAAATCAAATTGGCGACTGTCTCACGCCGGAACAACGGCGAGAGACCGCCAAGAGGCGGAAGGAAGCGCGCGCGCGCGCGCACCAAGGACCAATTTACTCTCGCGGCGAGAGCGTGAGGACCGCCGTTAATTTGCATATCGAAATCGAACGGGCGCGCAGTCGGAATCGTCCCGATTTCCTTCCCCGTCTCGTGTAACGCTTTGATTATTCATTACTGACTCCACACAAAGCTCTCTTCCTGCTTTCCCGTGTAAGAAACGTTCCTGCGTTACTATCGGGCATTCTGCGCGGGAAGAAGAAGTATACCCTCTATGTAATTCTGCACTATTTCTTATTACAGCTGTAACTACTAGTTACACCTGTCAGTTACACACCTTGTGCTATTTCTTATTATAGCCGCAGTTAGTAATAATAACTCCCTATTATTATTGATTATTAATTATAGTAAGTATCTCGATTTTTTTCACGTTTGTGTTGATATTAACATTTTATCACGCGTGCTGCTATTATTGACATTATTGTTTAACAAAAAATTCTTGTTTTTAATGCATGAATTCATAAAACACGTTCTTTTTATTTAAAATTATTTTTTATACATAAGATATTAATATATACATTTAGTAGCATCCTTACTAAATTTTTTATCTTTTAGTTTGTCATGAGTTTTTTAAATCACTAGGCACTATCGAGACGTTGTTAAAATTTTAAAAACCATGTTTCATGTTTTGATTTGCGAACGAGAAATGTCTACCTGCTAATGGAAAAAGTCGCGAATCAATTAATTAGACGTTTCACGCGATATTAAGTACGAGTGTTTGTTACTGCGGCGGAAGTTATTTATGACTCTGCTCAATATCACCTGACGCAAGCTGAATTTGCTCTTTAAATCTCGAAGCGACGCGGCTGTTTTTAATTACGTCGCATCTTTTCGCTTCGCACTAATTACAGCGTGAAATACGACCTCTCCTTGGGCTCTCCGACGTTCGTGCTTTACGGTACTCTCGCGCGAACGTGGCGCAGCGCCGGATTTCTTTCTTTCTCGCACTCGCCCCGATCCGAGAACGGTAAATTAACACGATACGGAGCAAACGTCACGTTCGATTATTTATCACTCTTATTCGCGATAAGCGATTCGATACCCGGAGACGCGGCCTCGCCGCGATCGACGCCTATCTACGCGTGCCGGGCTAATTACGGATCTTTTTTTTTTTATTTCCCGCGCGATCGCTTTCACAAAATACAGATCTGATCGCGCGATAAGTTACACGCGTGTCCAATTCCAGGTGTCACTCGCGCGCCGTGTCGCCGTCGATGGACACTGACAGTGGCCGGTGCAATAATCAACGCACTGATTGCCGCCGTGTCTCACGCGCGGCCAAACCCAACGATCTTATTATTAAAGCGATCGATCGATCGAATTGTCTGGACGAAGGACAGGGTTGAACCCATTCACCCTCTCTCTCTTTTTCTCTGTCTCTCTCTCTCTCTCTCTCTTCGCTCTTTAGTTAGGTTCATAGCTATGATAAGCTAGCGACTTCAATACCGATCGGTTATCTTGGACGTTATAATCTACTACATTATATCATGTTAAGAGTAGTTAATCTTAGGATAATTTTACGACTTCATTAAGAGAACTCGCTCACGTAATGTTGGCTTTCCGGCCTAACCGATGGATAGACCTCGGTATAAGGTAGCTCGAAGAAGCATCGCGATATCGATTCGCCGATATATCTCGTCGTCTCCTTATTGTATTACATCCTCGATTTTTTTTTTTTCGGCGACACCGTATCCCCGCGTGCGTGTCGCTGCAGAGGAATCACGAATTACCTCGACGCTCGAGGCTTCAACGGACGCGCTCGCCGAGCTTGTAGGACCTTGCGCGTTTACCTGCATACAGGGTGCCCCATTAGTAGTCATTAAACTTTCCCGCATGACTGACCTGCCCGGCTTTCGGGATCTGTTCTACGTCGGTGTGTGTGTGTGTGTTCGTCGGCCTTGCGAGAGGCCGGCGCTCCTCGTGATCGTGCGCTCGATCTTTAGAAAATTGGATCGCGCGATACTCGGCATCTCCGTGTGTATGTGTGCGACAGGTTGCCATTGCGAAATCTCAAATTCAGCGAGCCGCGCACTTTACGAGGCGATTTATTTTTTTGCGGGTGTCGCGCATTAATAATCCGAAGCACGGTTTTCCTCGTTGCGATGCATTGTCGATTCCGACGCTATGGAATTATGCCGTCTCGATTATTAAGCGACATTTGCATCACGACGACTAGATAAAGCCAGATAATGCGAACAGATAGTATCGATGTAACGTGCAATTCGCGAGTAAACAGACATTATTAAAAAAAAAAAAAAACGCGAAATAAAATATCATCTGATTTCATATGCATGAGACAGTATCGCATATCCCGTGTATTTACAAGCGCTAATAACAACTAACGTAATATCTTGTTCGAATTGGCAGCGCGTTATTATTTTGTCCCATCACCTGAGTCCGAAGTAACGAATGCAATGGCAGTATTATCAATGTTACAATAATTACGTTCGCAGTGATCAAGCAAGAAATAAAAACGCCGACGATTTCAATTCGCATGAATAAAATATAACGTGCTGAACGATATATTGCACTTCTTTCGCAATCGTCGGGCTGAGGAAGCACGAGCAAAGCCGGCCGTACGGCCCGGCGCGCATTGCCCGAACGCGATTTCGAGGGGTCACCCTATGTGAGAGGCGCGAAGGAAGCTTTTGTACGTACGGGGAATAGTCCGCGGGAAGCGTGTCCGGTGTGTCCGGGCGAGCGGTCGTCCGAGAGAGCGGCGGATGGTCACCCTGTTGTCAAGGGGTCATCCATTGGCTCGCTCTCACTTAGCATAAAAGGGGTAACTAGCAAATGCCCGCTGCCATAATGGAACGAGTGTCCCATGGACGTATAATTAGGCGCGCAGTCCATGGGAAATTCCGGACCCTATTCCGTCGTTTTAGCCAGTCGGTCTGGACGTTTCGCATAGGCATTATTTAAAAGACTCGGGGGGTCATCCTCGCGCGCGGGCCAGAAATATCGCGGAGTGTCGACGAGCAGTTGTCAAACACCGAGAAATACGACACGCGCGAAATATAATAAAGAGGCTACTTGGACAGAGGGAGAGAGAGAGAGAGAGAGAGAGACGGTAATAGAATCGCGGATAATCTATCTCGACTGTCGATGACGCAAAACAGCGCTTTATCCTTTCGTTGTTTTGTGTTTCCTCGTTCGTTCGTTTACGTTGCGTTTTTTTTTTCGCGACTCGTCTCGCGCAGCGATTATTGCCGCGAGACTTACAATGATGTAGACATACCGAGGAGAATGCGGTATTAATTGAACATTATCAACTGCCGTTGGGAAACGTACCGTTCCTCGTTACGCGCCGATCTGTTTGCCTAATGGCTTGATAACTGCTTGCCTTAAGACGATTACACCGTAGAAAAACTCTGATCATGTAACAAGAAAAATTAAGGACACGACAATATGCCTTATGCACGGCTATACAGTCTAGACAGCCGGCAATAAAGGGATATCGATGAAAAACTGTTTTTTTTTCCTGAAACGGGAAACACTGACTTTGACGTTGCAGGGATTTGTTTGAAGAAAATAATCGTCTGAACGATGTTTCACATCGCAAGGTTAAAGATGACAGAGAATTATCATTAATACTCAGTCCACGTGTGGAAGAATACGATTTGCATATCTGTCAGACGTTTTATAATGAAAGATGTTCTATGATGAAAATCCTATCGTGAGTAACATCAATTCCGATTAAAACTGATTTATGATGCACATTCCCGAAACCCGTTCAAATGAAAATTTAATACAGCAATTCATATTAATATAGCAATAAATAAAAATCTAATGTTTAGTCTTGTATTAGAATAATATTTGAATATGATTTCAGTAATATTGTCATCAAAGCTATTCCTATTGACAGAATTTGTTCTCATCACAATATTTTATATAATCAATATTGGTGCTATATTTGTATAGTATTATCTAATTGATAAATTGATAAATAACTTTATCTCTGGAATATTCGAATGTTTAAAGTGAAATCGACACTTATGCTTATTTACGCCTTTTTAAATTTTATTATTATCATTTATCGAAATTTACTAGCGAGTTTGCCGTGCATTTCTTGTGGATAGCAGATTGTTGATCGTACATTATGCACTGTATATAGCAAGACATCGAGAGGAATGCCGTTCTGATAGCGCCGCCCGAAAAGAATAATCTACCTCAAGGCCGATCGAAACGCACGCCTCCTACTCGCGTTGAAATCACCAGACGTCGCCTCCTACAGGCGTCGAAATCACTACAACGCCGGTGCGTTTGATATCCGTTTTTACTTTAAGTACGGCAGAATAATACGATGAGTCAGAGTAATTGATAGGAATGCAAATGATTTCATTAAATAAGCCGTCATTGCCAACGGTTCGCAATCATTAATTGGTTCTCGACTGAAGAGCATACCGCTGTCGCGTTTTTGTTCTAACGTCAGAATTAATTCGATTGATCGCCGTTATCGTCGTCGTTGATGCGCCTAGCGATTATTTTTGCGGCACACATCTCCGCGGAGTATCTATATATAAACTCGCCGAAAATTGTTACCGGTTTCGATCCCCACCTCCGGACCCCCCCGCGCGACCTGTTAATTTATTCCCGATACTGATACCGGTATCGGGCGACAAATCCGGTGCGCCTACGCGGGCGCCCATCGAAAACCCAATTCAATCGAAGGCAAAGACTCACGGGTGCGCTTTATCGGGCGAAGTGCTGTCAACGGGTCCGTGGCGGAGACACGTCCGGCCGCAGGCAAGGAGAGATCGTGAGATGTATCCCGCTGGGTATCCAAGTGGACGATATCCCGACGGTACGTAGGAATCGCGAGTCCGATAGAACTCCGAGGGAAGAAGAAAAAAACGGAGCTCGGATACGCGCACTCACACACTGTTTCCTGTTTCTCTCCGCGAAGGAGCACTCCTCGTAAGGGTTTCTCGTTCACGCGCGTGTTCCCTTTCTCTCCTAGTCGTGCTTGAATCACAGTCGTGTTCACGTGGCACTCGCACAAAAGTCGACAAAAGTCCCGCGCGCAGGATCGGCAGAGATAATCTGCACGCTGGGTTTTCGAGCTCGCGAGTCGACTCGAGGCTCCTCCTCGTCGGCGATTCTGCGGACTGGCTCGTCGAGTCGTGGCGCGTATTCATTAATATGATAATCATCCAATACGTATACGATGCCTCTCGATGATCGCCCTCGTCTCCGTCATCTTCGTCGTCTTCTTCTTCATCGTCGTCGTCGTGGCCGACGACGGCGGCACCGGCGCCGCTGTGCAAAACACCATCATAAATCTGAAGTACGATTTCGATCGCGATCGATAAGACGAAACGGGGAAAAAGGATAACGAGAAAATGCGTACAAGTACGATGCGCCGCGCAAGTCGATCGAATCACTCGCGAATGAAACTCGTCTCGATCTCCGGAAAAATTAGTTTTCGCGAGTTCACAACTTTGCGCGCGATCCCAAAAAATCCCAACTTCTTCCTTCCCCCTTTACGTTCCACCGGCACCGACTCGTCGTGCCCACTGAGATGCACTTTTCTCTACCTCGATACCGTCACTCTCCGTGTCTCGGCACGTTTTCACGTATCTCTGGTCATTTCGTTATCGCGCCTCCGCCTTCGTCGTCGTTCACCTCATCCTCCGTCCTTCCTCGCCCTCTCCTTCTCCTCCTCCACCCCCGCCTCCTCCTCCTCCCTCCTCCTCCTCCTCCTCCGTTTCTTCCTCTTCCACCTCCAGCTTCTTCTCCACCTTCCACCAACGGAGACGACTCGTCGTGCTGTTTATGCTGTCCTCTTCCCTCTTCCTCTTCCTTCCTACGTTTCTTCCTCTGATCCCGCACGATCAAACGACCACTACCGCGACCAATAACCACTTGGTCCCGCTGCGATGCCGCGAGCGGAGGTGCCGTTCCGCGCGTCGCGACTAATTTTCGGACGAACTTTCCGGTTCGGTGTCTTGTATTGGACTGTGCAGAAGTGGCACCTTCCAGTTTCTGAACTTACATCTTGTCAGGTAAGTGTGAGCTTTGCCCGCGCGGTCCCGGGGCGGTGGTGCGTGTATGCGTTCGCGTGTACATACGTACGCTCTCGCGTTCGTGTCGCGCGTGTGCGTATGCACACGTGTATGCGTGTCGCGCCGCAGACCCGCCTCTTTCCCCACTCTGTACGCGGCTCTATCTGGCCTCTCTCTCGCGCGCGCGCTCGCGTGCTCCCGATCGCCGCCATACGAGTGTGATAGCGGCGCGCTCCCTCTGTCGAATGTGCGTATAGACCGCCACGTGTGTGTGCGTACATGCGTGCGTGCGTGCGTGCGTGCGTGCGTGCTAGCTGCCGTCGTGGACGCACGCGAGTGTACGGGTTACCCCCGTGTGTCGCCCGTAGACGACGATGACGACGACCACTGGTAGCTTCCAGGTAGACGTTCCTCTTTTTCTCTACCGTTCACGTTCTCTCTCTCTCTCTCTCTCTCTCTCTCTCTGCCCCCCTCCTCCCTCTCTAGATATCCCCCCTCGATGTTAGTTTTTTTTTCCATCGCGCGCGTTGTCTCTTTCCTTCTTTCCTTCTCCTCCCGCTTAGTTCTCTAGATGCGTGAGTGCGTGCGTGACTCTGCCGGTGCGCGTAGAGGACATTTAACGCATCGCGATCGTATTTTATCCCTACCAGTTGCGTTCCGAGAGGAGGAAAGAGATCGAGCGAGGATTTCCTAAGATTAGATACGCTGGGAGGGTAGCCGTGACGAGGGGGTAGTTGCTCGCGCGATCATTCTTTTCGGGGGGAGGTAGTTGCCATCCTCGAAGTTGATTAGCCGAGTACTTTTCACACGACATTATCGTGGCAATATACTCGCGCGATTTATTAGTATTTTATATTTACGTTATACCGTGTTATTCTAATTAAAATGTAAGTGGCTTAAGAGACATAATGTGTATGTACATTTGCCTTGAGTGCAAATCGAGGCTTAGAACTCTTGATGATGTTATGCCGCCGCTGGATCTCATGCTGCGCGTCGCATTGAACGAGAAGCCGCGGATTAAATAAACTTGTCTCCTGGTCGAATGTATTTAGCATATTTTCGATGACAGCGATAAGAGAATATAAATCTGCGTTGAAAGCCTCATTCGAACATTTGCATATTCATAAGATGGCGTGTAAGAAAATAAAAAAAAAAATTCTAGTTAAGATAATTAAAAAATTCTCGATTAAAATAGATGTACCTTGTTTACCCGTTAAAAAGAGAGAAAGCCCATGTTCTACGTTTCGCGACTTTCCAGAATCAAAATTTGAAAACTGACCACCCGCACGTCCTCTGTAACATGTCGAATATGTTTCATCATTTAAAAGAGAACAGTGCACCAACACATGCATCGGAGTGTATCGGAACATATAAGGCGCAATGAACAATACAGTCGCTTTTTCTTTTCATTCACGTGTTACTCTTGATTAACCGACTCGATATCTTTTTTTTTTTTCTTTTTGCGCCGGGATGCAATCTTCTTTCGCAACATTTCAATTTCGACGTTAATTACCTCGGTAACCATATTCAAAATTAAAAGCCAGTTGAAGTCGCCATTTGAAAGTGACTTGAGAACAAGGTTGTCTTAATTTGCCAGAACCTCTTCATCCTTGAGCGCTTATAACGCAAAAACCGCTGACGCCTTCTGGGGCATCTCCCGCGTGGACATTATAAACGTCCGCTGACGAAGAAAGAGAAATCCACACTTGACGTTTTAATATTGTCCCCCCTGGCACGAATAAATCGCTCGTCCGAGAACGACCGCAGGCGTGGAAAACGGATCCCCGGTATCTCCGATCGGTTTTTTTTCCTCCGAGTGGAAACTCGAATGAAAGTTTCACCGAGATGTCAACGGCGGTTGCTCCTCCTTTACGTAGCTCCGGTATTCCGATTTCCGATTGAAAGATCTAAATCTCCGGACGGTACGGATTTACCTTTTTCGATATTTTTCCATTTACGCAACGTTTTACGAGACACGAGGAGGGATCGCGGAGATCTTTAATCGCCACCTTTTCGGGCCGAATGAATCGATTCCGGCGTGTCCTTCCCGAGAAGGCTATCCGTTCAAATATACGCGGTACGTCCACCTCATAAAACTTTTAATTTATCGTCGAATCGAAATTTTATTTCGCACACACGTCCCTCCTGACGATTCGACTGATCGTATCATTAATCGCGTTCGCGTTAACATAAAAATAACTGGGATTGGCGTAAAAGCCCGTGAGCCTTTATTTTGCAGGCGGATGCAAATGCCGTGTCGGTGATTAGCGTGAATTTTGAACATTAATTAAATCGACCGATTTCGCGACAGAACCTCCGGCGAAGAAAATCACGCGGATTCCCGTTTCTCGTTGTCTCTCCTTTCCTCGCCTTTCCGCGTCTTCCCGTCTTTTTTTTTTTTTTTTCACGGACTCTCTCAATCGACGACGGGGGTAACGAAGCCGGTCGTCGTACGAGAGTTTCACCTCGGGCGTCTCCATCGCGCGGCTATTTTAACGAAGCCGGGGAGAGCGCCCCGAAGTTCGTGAAGGCGCAAATAAGAGGATAGTTTCACGACCGGCTCGTCGTCGGCCGTCCATTTTTCCATCTTCGGTCGTCCGCGTTACGCCCATAAGTGATCCCGAGTGTCGATCTCATACCTATAACGAGGCTGATCGAGTGCACCAGCCCTGGCTTGAGAGGCTCGCGCTTGTATGCACGGTAAGAAAAGACGAGACGAGAAGAGACAGAGGAAGAGGGAGAGAGAGAGAGAATAAGAGGGCCGTAGATAGAGATACTCTGTTAATCAAGCGAAATCCACGGCGTTCGAACCAGTTTCGTTAATGAAGCGGTGACATGATATCCATTAAGGCGAGAAATTTTATGCCCGCGCGAAATTCGCGGCTCTCGATTCGCGCCGCGACAACGAGACGCGTTGTTACGCAGAAAAACCGCCGATGAACGATTGGAAAACAGTCGTAAACGCTCCCTTATTTTATTCTGTGAAACACGCCGTCGAATCAGTTTAGTTAATGAGATCTCCGTTGTTTAAAGTTTTTTATGTAACATTTAGATACTGGTACATACAGCGATTTGTTGACTTACGAGGAATAAGAGAGAAAGAGAAAGAGACTACTAAAAACGCTTGTATGAATCGATAATATTTAAAAATAGACAACTATTTAAAATTAATGATATAATAAATTAATAAATTAATAAAAATTTATAATATTGCACCGTATGTGTAGAAATGAATTGCTACTGAACAGCTTGGGACATAAAGTAAAACATTTTTTAATTTTCTTTCGATAAAAATACATTTATTCATTAAGGAATTTATAGAATATGTATAGGTTTCTCACAGAATGTTAATTATTCTGCATAATACAAAATATTCTGCTTACAAATATTTTATATAGATTGTTATATTAGCAGTAATTTTTTTTGTCACTAATGATTTTTGCAAAAGGTTATAAAGAAATTTAATTATTTAATTTATAATTAAATTATCATTATGTATAAAACGAATCGTATTTTAATGCATATAGTGTGTCTCAACTCTGAGCAAACAGATCCTGGCACAATTTTAAGTAGTAAAAGTAGACGCTGGCCAGCCAGCGTTTATGTAATAACGAAGAACATCTGTCGATAATGAGATGTCTCTTCTTACTTTATTGTGCGTTAATATGATTTCTTACTACCTTAAAAATTGCGAAAAAAAAGAATTGCATTTATAATAATATACGTTTAATTAAACATTTATTTACGAAGTCTACGTTAAGACAATGTCATTTAAAGGGAAACACGAAAAATTTAAAAACTGATGCCGCTTGCGACCTCTTTAAGATTCGTCGGCTCGAGAGTCTTTCCTTGAATTCGTCGTCCAACTAAGACGGTGGAGAGAAAATCGGCAAACAACGTTCCCCCTCAAACACGTTCTTGTGTACGCCAATATTTTAGCGTTAACGAATTAACATATATTTCCCCGTCCATGTTAAAATACAAGCGCGCGTGTTGTAAAAAAAATTCGACGGCGCTCCGTCATCCTCGCCTTGTTTTTTACCATTTTCATCAGGTAGACTCTTGTGACTTGATACGTGTGTGCGGCAGCGCGTTTCCCTCGGTCGCGTCGCGCGCGATTTATCGGGTCTCTTTTCGAATTCTTATCGCGCTTCATAAAAACGACGTCGCGCGTTATGGCCTCTGCGGCGGCGACGACGGCGGAGGCCGGGACACATATAACAGTGAATTGTCGTTACGTTTGTCATTGTCGTGGTAAAATAAAAGGCCGCGTCGTATCTGCCGCCGAGAAGAGGAGCGAGAGAGAGGAAGATCTACTGCAGATATCCCCGGGTAAACGAGTATTCGCTCGCGTCTGCCGCGACAGTAATGTCGGGACGAGCACTTTTATTAGCCCGCCGTTCTCGGTCCAACTTCCCTCCTTCGCGCACGTTTGTCGGAAATCTCTTCCTTTTCGCGGTACTCGCTCGGACTACCGATACACACTATAACACATTCTGATGAGAAGCATATTTTCGGGTGGATTGCGCCTCGACTTCCGTGCACGCGATTGCGATCTATTTTTTTTTTTTTTTTTTGCTACGACGCGCACATTTCTATGTGATACGAATATTTGTGAGAAATATTAGAAATTCTAATGCTGTAACGTAGGAAGAACGCTGCATACAAAACTTATTTGATACACTGAAAAAAGGAGCTAATAATAATAATCAAGCTTTGGTGAAATAATTTCAACTAAATGTTTGATTATATGTTTAGTTATTATATACCAAGCGATCACTAAATATTACTAAATATCAAACCGAACATTCAATTAAAACTATTTCATCAAAGCTTTTAGTATATAATTGCCATTTATCAGGCTTTATGATTATTATCGGACTCTTTTTTTCAGTGTACGCGGCGTGATTAATTTCGAAACTTTCTTGAAAATAACGATTATCTATACATATAAAGAAATCGTCTACGACATTTGCCTCGTGTTACAACTACATCTGTTCCAGACGGCAAGCACCTGCGACAAAATAACGCGAGGCGAAAATAATTAGACCGTTTAACGTGGTCCGGAAAGTGCTCCGTAGAAATCTTAACTGGCGCAAGATAAAATGTGTGATGCGAAAATTCGTCGCGGTACAGTAATTGCGAGAAAATTCCACTCGACGAGAGACGTGACGTAACGTGACGTTACACACATTACACTATCACATTATATAAATTCATAAAGGGCAAACGCGTTCACGGAGCGTGTGTTTTACGTAATGCCGCACCGAGCGTGCAACGCTATGATTTCCGGTTCAACGCTTCGAACGGATAATGCCTAAATCAAACGGCTACTTTCGCGGAGGCGAGCCCTGGAAAAGCGTGTGGTCCAAATCTCGCATGGCGACAGGTGCCTCGCTATTCTGCATCGAGTCGTTAATGCATACACACGCATTCAGAGCGGTCCTATCGAGATTTTGTGTAATCAAGAATTCGCTCGACGAATCCTCGCGTTTACCGGTACGTGAGAGGGACTGATTTAATTTCTGCTGATATACGTAATATATGTCATGCTGAAACGGCTTGACGACTCGAAAAACGCGCTGCACCGCGTGATTTCGCCGCGTTTTTGCTTGTAGATTCGTATCGCGTGAGAGAGCGAAAAGTGCGTTGTCACTCCGTACATGTAGATTAAATCAAAATAAAAATTAAAATAAAATGAAAATGATTATATGTTTTAATAAAGAAACAAAGAATTGCAATTGCGCGAAATTGCGTAATAATCAAGTACCAACTAAATGTTTTTTTCGTTTCTTTATGTTACATTACATCTAAAGCTAGACTTGGAAGGAAAGATTTAGGCTTGTTTGCACCGGTGTAGTTAAACTTTAAACTCGGTTTAAACTTACTTTCTATCTTTCTAATTTTTACAACTAGAAAGAGATAAATACATCGATACCAATTAGGTCGGTAGAAATGTGGAATAAACTCAGCTGCAGGTGAAATTGGCTTTAATTCGCGTTTTTCAGCGCTTCGATTTTTTTGCCAGGCCCATGACGTCTACACAAAATTAACGCTTTCGTTATTAATTTATCAGCTTCCGCAGTTTCTTTGCATACCTCTCGAGATAAGAAACGTTGTAATGCAGCCAGCGGAGATGCGGGGAGCATATAACCCGCGCAAATTTAGTGTTCCGCTTTAATCTATGTTTATACTCGGCTATATTCTCTTTCTCTCTCATTCTCGTCTTCTTCCCGTTCCCGCTCTCCCGTCGCATTTCGCGCCTCCCTTTCTCGTTTCGCCGTTGCGTCGTTTAATCTGCATGCCGCGTGCGTTTACGCCGTGAATAAGGCGCATCGGGAACGCCCCGTGTGTACGCACTCGGGAACACTTTTAATGGGCCCGCACCATCGACGAGAGCCGGCTGAGCATTAAAACAAATCTCTGCTCCGCGCGCGAACGGCGACGATCTTACCTATCGGTCGTACGTTGCACTGGTTGCACGTTGTGCGTGCGATAGTGCGACGCAAATACCATTCCCGCGTAGACATTCCCGTGCTCAGAATCCGGCCAGTGTGACAGGCGATTTGTTCCGGCGCTGCGATTGGCTCTGTTATGTTCGATAATTTAGTGATAAGACGTTTGCAATTCTCCCATTTTTACGATCTGATTTAAATTACGCAATTTCCTCTTGACATGTGCTATTTAGGGTTATAAATTTGAAAAAAAAAGTAGCGATATATTGATTTAACTTGATTGAAAATAGTTCCTACGTATATATTGTGCGGAAAAACTCGACCAATCGGATTCTTTGTAGATCCGCGTGTGAACATGGAATGCATAGGCGGTATCATTGTCCGATATAGAACATTTAAATATTGCCTACTGTACTGTAATTACAGTGCTCGTACTGTGATTTCGTCATGGTGCACCGTGCAGCTTTTCATAAATTATAGCACGATCGAACTGTGACTTGTAATTTGGCAAATTGCTATTCTCCATGAAAGATCGACACGTCGTTTATACAAGTCGATTACCGATCGATTGTCGATTAACGATTTCTCGCGATCAATTTTCGCTTTGTCCGCTCTGACTATAATTAATAGTTAGCCGTTTGTCATCTTCATTTTTGTACCACCGCCTGTAACGTTTTATTAATGTTACCTCGAGATTTTCGCAGCGTCGTTTCCGTTGTTGAACTAGAACTCCGAAACCTCGGCGATCCTGATCGATCGGCGATTTTGAAGAGAATACGCGCGCAGGTTTATCGGAGATCGTTTTCAATTATTCGCCGCAAACTCGCGCGGGGACTATCCGCGCGGCGCCCGTAAATTTTCCATACCGCGTAATTAGATGGAAATTAGACAGTTTATATTTATCAGCAGGTGGCAATTACCGTCGGTGATCTACGCATTTTTGTCGCATTATGTAATTACATTTGCATTAAGGTCGTCGACCAGATTTCCTCGTTTTATTAACGGTCGCGACGCTACGAATATTAGACATTTTTCGCGCGCGGTGCAATCGAAGGATGCGTCGCGAATGCGCTCTTCGCATAAACAGCGCGACGAGATACCGAGGAGGATCAACGTTCAACGTTAAATGCACTCGGTTCTTAAGATCTTGCTTTACGCGCACGTATATATTCTATTAAGAGATATAAAATAAAAATCGAGTTCAGCTCTTTCGCTATCCTGCTCCATTTAAGTGCGTGAGTTTTACTTTTATTATTCTTAATTAAAGCAACATCTTGTTTTCGCCTCTTCTTAAACGTTTGTTGTGTTCTCTTTCCCCCTTTCAAAAATATACGATGATGTGATACGAGTGTGTACGATATACAAATGCAAGTATCAACAATGTATCGAATTCGAATTCGACTGTGTTCGGTAACAATAAGACCAAATGACTGTGCGAATCAATCATTCCTGTGGTGTAACAACACACGCAAATGCAATTGTTAGAAGTCGCACCGGTCGTACTTAGCGTTAAATTGAACCCCGGAGTATCCATTGTCGCTGATACTATACTTCTCGCTGCGGAGAAGACGATCGTGCTTACAGCCGAAGTTGTGTATCGCTATTCGTTAGCCATGCCATACGTACATTTCTCGCGCGGAGCTACAAGCGCCGGATAACTAGATTGAAATTGAACGGCTCGGGTTATCTCTGCGAAGTGTTAGGATGCCCGTGCACGCACGGATACAAATCATCAGTTTTACATAACGGCGACGCCGACTGTAACGCCGGGAGGTACACGGCCAATACGTATCGCGGCCGTGCACGCCGTTTATACGTTTAATTTTCGTAACACATTGGACCCGCGTGGATCGGCGAAAAGCTAAACTGTATAGATAGTATAATTATTGGTCGGTGTATGAGAGAAGTCGTACATTTTACGGAGCTAGTCGCGAGTTAATGATTACGCGAAGTTACATGCGTAAGTAACATTTAATTCGTTGGAAGTTGTGGCCGAAGTTTATGCCCCGCAACCCCCGAGTATTAATTACGTTGATAAAATACATATACTTTTACTTCCCCTGCGGAGTCGCGTAGCTCGCGCGACCGCGAATTACGAGCGCTGTATAATTACGGTAAACTGTATTCGCGCATCGAGCTGCATCGGCTTGAAATTTTTAATATGGTCGCGCCACAGGTGCACATCGTTGAGCGCATTAAGATAAATCTTTCTTCCCCCCACGACGATATCTATTGATGACCGCCAAAGCCTTTGCGAATATATGAATATGTTATGTGATATAGAATTACCAGACGTCCTGTTTTCTCTAGAAAATCTCTTTCAAACTGGCATCTATCTCCAGTATCTCCTTCTTTATTAACTCTTATCCGGGCAAAGTAAATTAACCAGACACATCTTATGGTAGTATAAAATTACTTTCTAAAGATTTTTTAAATTTAAGTCGCGTGGGGGATTTATAAGCTGATTTTTTCAACTATGACAGGAATCGAAATTAATTAATTTAGAAATAAACTTATAAATAATTATTGAACTTTTTATGTATAACATTGATACAAGTAAAAATAATTAATAAATAGAAAATCAGAGCGCATTTTTAAAATCTTTATATCTTTTATATATTTTGAGAAATAAGTTTATAAAATTATATTTACAATAAAACATTAAAAGATAGGAGAATTAACGTGATATAAATAATTAATTGATTCTCTTTTCTTCTTTTTAATTCCTAGATGGATATTTCTTGTTTTAAAAAATAGGTTACGATCCATAAGTTTAGGAAATTCTTCTAAACTAACAATAAGATGATAAAAGATCATACCTTGTTTCTTTGTCAAATATGATAACGTATATTGCGTAACAGGATCTTTTTACGAAATAAAGTCGATTCTCGTAATTGCATATTATCCTGAATGCCACGATGCAGCGAACAATTTCAATCGCTTGGAATTTCACCGATAAGATCGCTAGAGTTTATTATTATTATTATTAATGCAAATGGCGCGTTATTACGACGAGGGCGTCAATGCGCATATCACCATTGGTTTATTATTGCTTTCGTATCATTTATATAACCGAACGGCATCAGAGAACAATGCGTCCGCGCGATCGAGGTCTCTTATTAATTACGGTCGTTTCTTCGAGAATTCTTCTCTCAATTAACCGAGCGCGCATTGAAAGCAAGCACTTGTCTTCCCTTTTCTCATCGAAAGATAACCATACCAGAGAGATTGACGATGGTCGCGCCGATAGATCCTGTGAGCTACGATTCAGATGGATACTCTGCGGTAGGCAAGGGTTCATCGCCCCGCTGTCGTTGTAACATCGTGCTACATGTCCTATGGATGTGAAAGAGCTATCGATTTATCGGCAAACTCTCGATTCAGGCACTCCGTTGCGAGATTACGCAAGCGTAAGTTGCTTTACACGGAAATTCAATATTATCGTTTGCGTGGTACATCAGGCGATAACGTTAATATGTTTCTAAAAAGAGTATAAAAATTATTAATTAAAGTCAATAATATCTTCGTATTGTAAGCAGTATCTTAGATAGGACGAGGGCAACATTTTCGAGATGTGGACGACCTCGCGTTAAGAATCTCTGCGTCTGTGAATAATCTTTTGTACAATTCATTCACATTTGTTATGGAAGTATAAGTCATATTTATTTTATTATACTTTAATTTTGAATATATTTTACATTTTTCAATAATTAGTAGCGGGATTAATGCAATCACATAAAGAGTTATTAATCGTTAATAAACGTCGCTTTCTAATAATCTTTTGCATAATGGATATAGAAGAAAACATTGATACTTTAAAGTTTGACGCGTGGAATTTTAATTTCTGACGATTCAACAAGAAATTTTAGTAGTTTTGATTTCGATGAGAGTTCAAGAGCGCGTATAATTTTTATGTATTGTAGAAAAGAATCTTATAATCTCGCTTATGTTGATAATTAGTAATCATTTATCATATGTATCTATTGCATATATTTTTCCCAGATTTCTCTAGTAAACCGTTAGACCATTAGAGACAATCCCTGCAATTTTATTGCTTTAAAATAAAGATAAAAATATCTTTCATATTTCCGTAAAATACGTCCATAAATTATTTCCATGATAATGATAGGAAGATAATTATAAATCATGTTAAATTTGAAATTTTTCAGTTGAGTTATTATATATTTTTAATCTAGAAAATTTTAAAGAATATATATAAATTTTGAAAGAACAAGTTATTTGAAGAATTCGATTAATTTTATAATTATTTACGTATAGTTTTATGATTTTGTTTATTATGTTTTTACTTTTGCTATTCTACATGATCGTACTATTATTAGAAGAAAAGCTTGACTGAAGTAATGAATCATACATTTGGATACGCATGAATCATATATTTTAAAATACGAGATAAAAAATTTTAAATGAATGTAAATTTTTGTGAAAACACGATGTCCCCTTTGTAACGAGTGGCATGAGTCATGTTAGAATCGTGAGAAAAGACGCGTGTGACAACACGTTTTGCGCTTGTCCAGCACGGACAGTTTCAATTGAATCACACGAATGATTGACGATTAATTAGTCAAGAAACCCCGTGTGCGGCAGTAAAATTTAATATTTCTTACACAGAAAGGCACTTGAAAACTTAAAATTCTTCGGATAACGTTGTTGAAATTTTTCCCGTAGTATCGTTTGCCGATTTAATGCTACGCCCACGCAACGGATTGCAATTACAGCCGGCGATGTTTCTTCTACTCTTTAAACGAGCGGAATACAATAGACGAGCGAATCGATTAATCATTAATTGGTGTTCGTGTTACGGAGGGCGCGAATAAAATAACACCTTTACGGCACAGCCGCACGATAAGTTAAATCCAGTTGCGCGATTTTACAGTTAACGTACGTAAATGCAAAATGGACTTGGCGATTACCGTCACGACTTCAGTTTCCAACAATTGTGATTAGCAGCACTTAAATGTCAACTTACCGTTCCCTTGTGTTATGGGCGCTTATCTAATAATCATAAACTTTCCATTTAAAAAGATGATTTTATAATCGGCTTTGGGTATTTTGCCTATGATCAACGTTTAAAAAATTTCTGAGGTATGCGAAATAAAAATAGGTGGGGTCGTAACATTTTGCAAGTCTCCGCCATTCAACTACCCATGATTGAACAATCGAAAGTTTGCGTGTTAGGACTTGAATGCGTTTTGTGCACAAACACACACGGTCGAACTCATTATACCGATTCATAACTAAGCCAACGCCATTCTCTTTCTGAATGCGATGCACTGTCACATCGAGTGTTATGGCGAGCATCGCAGTCCATTATACTCAGCGATACATCGACGTTTTATTGTGCGTATGTGTGACACGTATCCGAACTATACCAATGTCGAGCTTCTTGATTTGGCTTTTCATTTTTTTATCAAAATAAATATAATTTACAAAATAATTAATAAAACTCGAGAATCAATTAAAAATTTAAAAAAGGGATAAAGTAATAAGGACACTGCGATCGTTTTGCTTTTTCTTTTTTGCGTTAAATAATAGAATTGTTACAAGTTATGTATTACAATATTACTTAATTTTAGTCTGTTACAATAAAAATGTTGGTTCACATTATTAAACTTTGTAAATCATTCAGATTTTAATTGATTTGAGTTATAACTTGGGTTATGTGTTATTTTCTTAAAGATGTCATTTTTCATACGCAAGACCGTTATCTCATTCTTGTTCTTGCAAGAGAAGGAGGCTCAATGACCGAGTACACCCACATTTAATCGCGTTTACGGCACACACCGCTTATCGTTCGCCTAGGTGCGCGCGGTTTGCTTGGGATATCGATCGCGATTATAGATCGTGGAAAAGGCATAATCGACTCGACGTTTATAAGGTTCTATCGCCCGGTAATCGAAGTTACGAATCGGCCGATCGAAAGGTCGTGCGTGTGCGCTAATGGTAAAGACACGATAAAAACGCTGATATACCGTCCAGCGTGCCGGACGTTCGAAAGGCCTCCACCGTGTGGTGCAACGATAAAAAGCACCGATATACCCGGCAACGTTCGAAAGGCCTTTGGGTAACGCGTATGCTTTTCTCTTTCTCTCTCTCTCTCTCTCTCTCTCTCTCTCGGTTGTACGCACACGCACGTGTGTGTTGCACCTCTCGCGGGAAACCGCGGATCGTTACGCGCGGTCGTAATGCGGCAGCGCGCGGAGGCTCCGTGACATTTGTACCGGGAAAGCGCACGTGCGCACCGTGACACCACGAGGATCCGTCATAAATAAACTCGCCGCTCGGTGCAAACGTAATTCGTCGGTGCGTATCTTAAATTGTCGACTTATCGTTTACTAAGTAACGCTCTCCTCCGCCTCGCTCTGCTCCTCACCCGTGTGTGCGGCTCGCTGAACATCGCATTCGTCACACCGGGCGAACATTATCCGCGTAAGATCCAACCGAGATAAGATTCTATTTCGTTTACCCAGAGGCCATATTTTATTTCGTGAAAAGTGAGATACAAGTATCCTGTCTCATCGGTTACAATGAGATGGAGAGGAGGTAAAGTCATTTTCGCAATTACCTCGCACTTTCCTGATATGTGACTTCCACAAAATTTATGAAGAATTTATGTGTCAATGTGCATTTTTATATTTTTGCATCGTTAAAATTGGATCTCCTTCTGGCGGTTTCTGCGGGCGTTTAAATGCTTTATGTTTTATCCGCCACACTGGTCGCAGCACGCATATGTCAAAGCGAGCGCGGAACAACCGCGAGTTAAGCCCGTCCAGACGCCGTACGTGCGCGTGTAACGCTTTAAGCCCCATGTCACGTATTCCGGTTGAGACAGATTATAATATCAAAGGTAAACCGCGGTCAGGCGGTCGGTATCATGCGAAAGTCAACAACGATGAGAGGAATGACAAGGATCCGACGGAGCACAGGTGGAAAAAATAATTTTACAATAATCGTCACGCGAAACTTTCTTGTAGCAATAAATTAACCAAATTCGAAAGCAGCTAACTGAAACGACGAGAAAAACGGCGCACGGTTTTTGAAAGAATTAATTGTATGTATTTTTTATCTCGTGAAGCCTTGTGCTGGAAGAAAGGTTTCAATTTGAAATTAATTTTTATAATATTCATAAAATATATTGCGTTTCACAACGGTGCTATCGCGACGTTTTTATTCACAGTTCTTTTCTGACCCTCGACATCTTTTGATTTCAGAATCAGACGACCTGCCGTTAAAATTTCCGAGAATACTCGGCGTCCCTTTAAGACGGAGGATCATCCGATACTTTGATAATATCGAAATGCCCGGTACATGAGAACGAGCATCCGCATCCGTGTATCGCGTTACACACATTGGATCAAAATATCAAAGGTAAGTCTCGTCCGGTCGAATATGGCAGGAAGACGGGGCTAATTGCGCGCGAATGCACGAGGGCAGCAACGGCAGTCTAGCGCAACGAGGGTTCCGACGTCGGTGCGTGCGCAAGGAGGTAGAAACTTGCAGCGGGTTAGACGGGAAGGGGAGGGAAAAAAGGCGAGAGAGAAACGAAGGAGAGTGACGAGCTAAAGGGAATCGATCGGTCATTACCATAATTTGTATATGAGTACCACCTGGAGAACGGTGGCAGTACCCCATGGTCAACGCTCACAAACCTCTCCTTTTTTTTCTCTCTCTTTTGATCTCCGCTGCCCCTAGCTGTCCCTCTTCTTTGAAGCGCGCAAGAATCGTCTTCGTGCATCCCATTAAGGCGTCTCGGCCGTGGAAGGGGGAAAAAACCGCGAAGGTGCCGGCAATTGCCGCGCGACGGCGATTTGTTGTTCGCGATCGTCCGCACAGAGCTGCAGATTCCTATCACTTCGCCGTGACAAATCGAATTCAATTTCGGTATGGTAAATCAGGTGCTAAACGCGGCTGAATATTAAACGTTTCGATAATTATCTTCCACTTTGAATTACTGCCTCGGGCACCCGATCGCGATCGTCCTAGCTGGATTACACACGGGAGCCTCTTAACATCCCGCGAGCGCGTCGAAAAGCGCGCGCTCGTAACAGTTTATTACCGCTAATAACTAGTGTTACAACGCGCGTTTTCTGGGAAAGAAATGCGGGCAAACTAAGTGATACTTTTAACCAGATTTACCGCGTGCTTACGGATATATGGGGAATAAAGTATATGAGGAGGAATTGTTATTCAGGCGCGCGCGCGCGAGCCTCGTGGAGTAGCGTGCGCTCTCGCGCGCGCTAATAATGTGCGGCCCATTAAAATACCCAGCTTCATTGCATTTAAGATGATGTTCAAATTACTATGATACCGGCCGTTACGTTTATGCCTCTTAGAAGCGCGCGCGCACGGCACACCGTTATTATTAAGACATCGGCGGTGGCTCGATAACCGAAGCAATTTTCACTCTCCGACTCCAGGTGAGCTTGAGCGTGACCGAAAAGTGTAAGTCGTAGTCTCTCGAAAACGTCTAGAACTTACTTAAATTGCCGTCGCGACCTTCGGGACAAACGCTCGTTCCGTATATTATTCGCCGTGTATCGGTCACGCGCCATAAATCGAAAATCCCAGAAAGATCAAGGCCTCCCTTATCTCAGGCGACGTCCGAGACGGCGTTCTGCGATTTTTACGACCGACCGCGAATTTCGTCCTTTTCTTTTTCCTCGTATCTCGTCGTTATATCTCGAGAACGGTCCGGCATTCAAAAGGAATGCGCGGATTAAGGATATTCGAATTAGAGAGAAAGAGAGGAAAAAATAAGCTTGCGTTAATTTTTTTTTTTATAAAATAAAATTAACGTAAGGTATTTTTTTGAATCGCAAAAAATAAGTAGCTCCGATTTTTTTCCGTGTATTAAGAAATAATTGAACAGCAGATTATGCCGACGAAAATTAATAAATGAAGGATTTAACCTTTTTTTATTTTCAGTTTATGAAACATGAGATTTAAAGCATTAATGATTCAAGTGCCGAGATTGAAAATCATTTTTTCAATCAAAATCGAAAACGAAGAACTGTATCGGGAGGAGAGCATCCTACTTGAGAGTTAAACGTCTCGTTTCGTTCGCCATCGCCGACGACTACACCTGTGCCGCTTGTCGCCCTCATTCAATGCCGAAATCGCGCGACCCCCGTCCCTCCGCGGTCCTCTTTCTTACCAGCATACACTGCGGTGCAACGTTGGCTCTCACCGCGGTAAGCCGAGACCTCGCCGCGATCGTATATCAATGGCTATAGCTGCATATACGTACGCTGTGCGAATAAATATAATTATAAGTAAGAGCAAGGCTGGACCACGCCCTGTCTCCGCTCTACTCTCTTTTTCTCTCTTCCCTTACCCTCTCTCCGCGAGGCAAGGCACGCACTCCTCCTCGGCGTCGTTTCTTTCCTCCTCCTTTCTCTCTCTCTCTCTCTCTCTCTCTCTCTCTCTCTCTTTCTCTCACTATCTCTCTCCTCTCTTTCTCGCTCTTTCTGTCGGGCACACGATAGATAGGCTTAGGCTAGGTATACTTCCATTTCTCCTCTGCGCCGTTGGTACATGCGTCGCGAGCACGCATACACGTGTGCGTCGCGTTGCGTGTACGCAGCGAGAGATATCTGGAGGCGGATCGAGCGAGTTCCTCGGAAGGACGTCGCGAAATCGATCGGAGATCATCGACGACGACGGAGGAAGAGGAAGGGATGGAGAGAAAGGCGGGAGAGGCTCTTAAAAATATACCGAATACGCGGGAATATCGCGCGAGGCTGGCGATCGACCTTTCTCTTTTGGAGTTAATTGGCGTGTAAGAGGTGCGTGGAAATTTTTAATTTATTCCTCGGGTTACTTCCTCTAATGCCTTCTGCCAATCGAAGTTTAGGAAGCTATTGAGTTTATTGGCCTAAATTCAAATGTAGAAGCGACTTCAGGAACCAATTAAAGTTGAAGCAAATAAATCAAGAGTCAATTTAGATTTACAACAGGATATTTCGAGGATGTGTGCCAAGTTAGACTTATTACGTTTTCTCCGGCTACATCGTAACTCAAGTAACGCATTATGTCTCGAGTGTATGTATTAACAGTTTGTCTGACATCTTTGTTCTTGCACGCCTGTTCATGATTGATAGCATTGTTTTTGATAGAACGAATCTCTATAGCGCGTTGCGGAATAAATACACATAGGGAAAACATGATATAATGACTTTCTAATACGTTATATGGGGGTTAAGAGGCTTAGAACACATATTTTCAGGTCAAATGTCACGAGCTAACTCCAGCGAACTGTATCTTTCATCGAGAAGCGCTTTGCTTTTGTCTGCACCAGCCGCGATAGTTAGCATGTATACCTCTATTATCTAAATGAATAGCTGTCATATGCACTTTATTGAACTTGCAATATTGTGATGCAATTTGAACGGGTTGACCCCGGGTTGTGACTTTCTAATATGCGAATTATGTTGCGTTAGGAATAGATTGATTCATTCGATTGAATCTTTTTCTATTTCTATATATAATATAAATTTATTTCTCCCTTTCTCTCTCGAGATTTTAATTTTTTTTTTTTTATGAGACCTGAATATTCTATAAAACATAGTTTACATAGATTACATATAATATAGGTTTTATATTTCATGTATTACTATCCAACTCCTAAATAAATAATCAATTCACTTTCCCCTTCCTCTGCTTTTTCATATCTTTTAAATCTAGATAGATCGTAGACTCATATTTCTCATTTTAAAAAACGAGCCACGATCTGTACATAAATTTAGGAAACTCTGAAATTAATTGGCAAAAGTTCGTTATAAGCACTATGTATATGCGCATATATAGCGATCTACAATTGCCGCGAGATAAGGTAAAAAAGTAAAAGTTTATCGCTCTTCATGGGAGGCCTTTACATTTCGTTCGGCATATTCGTTAAAGCAACCTGAGATTACCATTACTATTTATAATAATATAAGACTTAAAAAAACTTTTAAAACCACGTAAGCCTTTAGATCGCGTTTTACGGGGAACGATTAGTACACAAAGAGGGGCAATTAGCGAATACGTTGTCGCGCATTAAGATAAAAAAAAATGTCGCTGCATTCCCGAAATAAATCGCTTTATAAACGAAGGGGACGAAGGCGTATCTCTCGCGTTCGCGAAATACGCGCGCGGCGTCGAAACTGCCCTTCGACATTCGCAGACGTTTGCGCTCGCATCCTCCGTTGACGAGGAGGTCCTACCGGCGATATGCCTCGCTGAAATGACCGAACGTAACCACTCCGACCGGCACTAAAGATAAAACTCGTGCGCCGCCGGTGCGCCGCGGCTTATCGTGACATAATTGCCGGTGCGCGTTTTATTGTCGCCGATACGGTCGCGCGATTCTCAGGCTAATCCGCGACGGGATGGAATTTATTAAATTACGTTTGAGAGCCATGGCGCGTCAGTTTTGTTATGAAAATCTAAGATCCCCGATTATCTTCGGAGGTACTGAAAGGAAGAAGCGGGTGTGGAGAGCGCGGGAACACGTGAAATCCTCCGTATAACGCGTGCATTCTCCGGGGCGAATTCTCTCGTATGCGACCGTATACTTACGGTTATGCGGGTTCGGGAAATAATGCGACATACGCGTAGATAATGCTTATCGCGAGGTAATTGCAAAGCCAACTCGCCGCCGAGGCGCGATCGTTAAGAACCCCGTGACAAAGTTTTTTTTTTTTTCCTTACTCCAAAGCTGCTATTCGTGCTTTAAACAGCTGTTTTCGTGCTGCTTCATCGTTTAAATATAAATAGAAACAAACTTCTCATTCTCTTCACGATTCCGATTCCCTGAAGTTGAGATGTCTCTTGAGATTCGCGTGAGAATTTTATCCCGTAGAAATCACGATAGCGCTTTGAATAAATTTACATTATGAATTAACACGAATATGGTTTGGAGGCCGAGCCAGTTATTGGCCAGTTATAAAACTTATCAAAATTAATTAAATTCCAGGAACAGTTAATCATACGCGGCAATATAGACGCGACTTCGCCTAAGATTTATCTATAGTAAACAGTGAAATTTATTTTGACATGGATTCTGATTACCAAACGTGAGAAACTATGTAGCCTTACACGGAATAGGAACTGATAAATGTTCCGTTCGATGCGCGATGAACCTGCGTTCAGCGTGTCCGTTGAGGTTAATAAGCATTTGTACACCAAGATTCCACAGAGTAATTAAGCTCTGAAAGACCGTCGGGAGATCGAAGTATCGATTAGGCGCGTGCGATACAGCGAGACGAGTGTCTCGAATCGTTTTGAGGAGCGAGCCCTCGACACGGCCGAGCCATTATCGCGTATCGTAATCGCGAAGTCGTTTTAGCGCCGGCGATAGAGCGCGCGATCGTTAGGCTAGACTAATCCGACGAGTTCAACGGCGATCAACGAGATGAGATCCGATGAACGTCATTGCGCGTCGATCGCGACAACTTGATCGTGCAGCGACTCTCGACTCGACTCGCGCGAGATAAGAAAGAGATCAGCCGGCGGGAGAGAGAATCACGATTTCACGATTAATTCCGAGTCTCTGTTATCGGGCTGTTTATGGGGGAAACGCGGCAGCTGAGTTATAGATCGTAAAGCGAAGATCCATGGCAGCCGTTAAACAGGCACTTGAATTTATAATTTCTCGTGACTCACGATCGTTACCGAACATGGCGTTAGACTGATTCCAATACGTATTCCTCTTTGCGAATAATAACCGGAATTTTATTTCAGTTGAGATAATCTACGAATGAATGAGCGATCAATATGATGTATCGCTGAAACATGATTTACACAATTGATAAAAACTTCCATGTAGCAAAACTGAGACGACAATTAGAGCGACGTTTTTCTTTGTCGAATTAAAATTAAGTGTCGATATAATATTGAATTAGAATAATATTTTAGTGTAATACGGAAACTGAAAATACCAGCACGGAAACAGCTTATGCAAGCTGCTATCGGGTTAGCGAAGCTATTGACTTTAATGCAGACACATCGTTCAAGGTTTAATCGATTGAGCATTTCGATTTTAGCTTCAAGATCGATGCGGGATTTCAAACCTCGTACGTTGTTTATGGCACATAATATAGGATAATTGTCCGAGATAAAATCATCAATATGTAATTGCATACTATTACGTTCTCGTTATGCGTACGTGCATCTTGCGAATTAGCAACCGTCTCTAACCTGACTCCGTGCATCCTGTTTGCAAGAATACACTTCCGTTCACTTATAATTACGAGTGTTCAAATCTGTGTTCTAAACCATCGCATACTTTATATTACATAAGGGATATTTAAATAGAAAATAACTACAATCATTTAGAATCGATTTTTCAAAGATCATGATTTAAAAAAAAGAAAGTTATCGTGTAAGAAAAGATGTATATTATTTTTAATGTAGTTTATCAAGATGATGTCAATTTTATGCTTTTTTTTTCATAAAGTTTTCTTCAACAAAATGACGTTGATTGTACAACGATTTCTGGACGTTTGCGGAATGCTATCGTTATATTTGAGCGGCTATGTACTAAATTAGAGGATATTTTTTATTAATTTATTTCTATCGCAAACGTAACTTGCGTTATCATTCAGCGCCTCGCACAAATATCACCTCGTCACGACTTCCTCCCCAAAAAAGTTTAACAGTCGACGCGTCAGAACTTGCAAAAGATTTATGAAAACTAGCGTGTGAAAAACGCATAGTCACTCATAGCGCGAATCGCATAATTATGTATGATGTCGTTATCACACAGTGCAGTTTCAGGGATAACGAGCGAATGCCCGGAAGGTAGGAGTGATAAAAAAAAACCACCTCTCTGCGCTCCCTCGTGAGCATGCAAAGTCGCAATCGTCGCGAGAGTGCAACCGTCGTAAATCAAAGGCATTCCTCTTCGTGTGACGCGAGAAAAACAGCTGCTCGCGCGCTCACGGGGACGACGACGACGAAGACGACGATGTCTCCGAGGGCGTGAGCCGATATGTACGCTCGCACACGTACGCGTGTGTGCACACCGCTCCGCGCGAACAATGCCGCGAGATAGCACAAGGCTCGCTAATTCCGGCCGATTGTGCTCTCTTCGTGGCTGTCGTTCAAGGCGGCGGCTAAAAAAGCAACCTGACCGTAGATCCGACCGTGGTGGACAGCTGCCTCCTCTCTCCCACCTCGCCTGCCTACTTCGCTCCTCTAGCGTTGAATTCTTCCTCATTGAGCCTGGCACTCATCGGCTGAGAATGAGGCGAAAATGAAATGTGTCTGAAGGAACGCTTTTTTTTTTTTGTGTGCGTGCGTATGACTGACGTAGAAACCCACCTTCTGTATATCACTACCGGCGGCAGCTTGGCCGCCGTCGTGAAAAGGTACCGATAGTCCTCTCTCTCGTTCTCTCTTTCTCTCTTGCTCTCTCTCTTGCCGAGAGTTCTATTGGAACCAGATTCGCGCGCGATGACGCAACTGCGCAAGTCAAGTTGTGCCATGTAAAATTCTATGCCCTGATTAATGATCGTAATTCACCATTAATCCGTGATAAAGGAGATTTCTCGCGACGATAGAATTATATTTACTCGTTAATCCTGCCCGACTATTTCCTTTAACCGCTCGTATCTCCGAGTCGACGTTATTTGTAGAATCGCCGGCTGGACTTTTCTTTTTTTTTTTTTTTTTTTGAAAAATCCACGAGTAACATTTCGCACAGCTGTCTTTCTCCTCGCGCTCGAATACTAAATTACATTTTATCATTATAATCATCGCACTTATCGCACCGTGCCTTACGTTACATAATATTGTTATGTGAGACAAATTGCGTATTTGCTTTTAAGCAATAGTAATCCGCTTTCGCAAAACGAACGTACAATTTTTTACTCGAACCTTCTCGAGCGGAAGAACGCCGCCGTGTCTAACGATCCTTCGTGACAACCGCGGAGGAGACCCGGCGTTTGTTCGGCATCCGGGAAGCAATTCGCGGATAGATCTCGTGAAGAATTTCACGGGGCAGGAGGTAGAGAAACACACCCATGAAACTCCTCTTTCCCCCTTCCCCCCTCCCCGGGATACGAGCGTGCCGGTATACCACGTGCACGCGGGAGCACCCATGCGCGAATAATCCGTGAGCGACACACGCAAATTGCGCACGCATAAGCCCACGCGGAGGAGCTTTCTCCGGTCTGACGGCAGTCAACCGTTGGAGAGAACTGGGTATCCGGTGTCCGCTGAATCCTCTTTTCTCCTGTCGGGGGCCTCGAGACAGGGATTGAAACCGTGTATAATTTCGGCATAGATCCAAATCTCGATGGCGCAGATAGCCGAAGAAACGCCCGCTCCCGGCGGTTATTTTAATGTGGAAATAAACTTTCTGTACAATCTATGAGCAGAAATTTAGGCCAAACGGACAGACGACAGTCATTCTGAAATAGCTTCCTGTCGTACGCGGAAAAAAAAAGATGAGAATTCCTGACTTACAAGTTATAAGAAACTGTCATTAATATTAATTAGTAGTCCGTCAGAATTTAAATTGTGAAGAAATATATTTGTCTGAAGTAAAAATTATCTACTCATTAACATGATGGCTATGGTTTTTAATATTATATTAAAAGAGAGGAGTTAAATGCTATAAATAAATATTGTCCAATTAGGGTCGTAATTTTGAGCTTTGACAAACAGGTAACATCATTCATCTCTTTATCTCTCTGTCAGAATGAACAAATCAATCTTTTCAACGTTCTTGCGAGAAAGAAAGCAGATGTTCATCTCGCACGAGCAAACTCATACAGTATATGTACACATACGTGTGGATTAGCTACTCAAAGATCGTTCGAGCACGGCAGACCGGGTCACAGACCGAGCGCCGCGTCAGCGAGAGAGACGTCTGGTTGCGCTCGTGCATCAATACGGGGAAAGGAGGGAAAAAAAGAACGTAGAGACGCGACTGGAGCGACGGATGACGGGAAAACGGACACGTTTGTTCTCCGAGTGTCCGCGAAGTAGTCGCGTGCAAACATTCGCGCTCACGCGTGTGCGTGCACGTGTCACCGCCGCGCGTCTCCTACTCGCGACCGATTCTCTCCGTCTGACCCGCCTGCGTCCGTTTCTCCTCGCTCGCTCGTTCGTTCACTCGTCCCGTCTCTCCTTGCCGCTCCTAGGCACTACGGTCGGACGCCGAAGTGCTCGGCGTTCGAGACTGCCTCTCGCGACCCGCGGTAAGCAAAGCAAACGACCTTCCGTGGAATCTGGACAACCTGTCTGCCCGCCTGCAGCCGCCGAGACCAGGCCTGCACTTGTTCTGCACACGAGTCCGCTTCTCTCTCTCTCTCTCTCTCTCTCTCATTTCTCGTTTGCCTCGTCTCTCTCTCTCCGTCCCGTTTCCTCTCGCGAGGCGCTAACCGCGCGTCGAGGGTGTTTTAACGCGACCCTTAGGCGATCATTAACCTCACGAAGACCGGGTTAAGATAATCACTTGTACGCGCGCCGAGTCGCGCCGATGCTCGAGCGATATCTCAGATTCCATGAATGAAACCGCCGTACCTTTCCTATCTCGCTGTTATCCTTAGTCTCGTGCCATAAACCAGTTATCACCGGTAAGACTTTCGATACTTTTACTTTCAGTCCGACGTTTGCGCGTCTTTATTCTGATTTTTTCAGAAAAGTACGCGTGTCGATTTAGGATGTCGCATGCAGAAGAATTAATTAACAGAGATAATAAAAGTTGATGTGATTCAAATATAACATATGATAATTATAGTAAATTAAATGTTCGATAAAATGTAATTCCACAATGCGTACTCGTGTATGCTAAATATTTATGACTACGACAAAAAGTGGTTTTTTTTTAAATTTCTCTTGTCAAACATTTCATTAGATTTCTTCAAAGCACGAAGGAGAAAAATAAGGAAAATTGAGTTTGTGTTTGCGTCAGAGACGTGGGATTTGTCCCGAAAAAAATTCACGATTCGCGATTAACATGACTTGTCGAAATTTAAGACCAAAACTTCAGACAGCCATGGCGGCGCATCACGTTTATTTTAGGGCCACCGATGAATCACCCGCGCGTTTCCGAATTCGAATGACAAACGTTTATTGCCGCCTCGAACAAAAACGCTCTCTGAATCTCTGGCTCTTTCTCTCCATTTCGTTTTCGTCTGTCGCGCGCGTTTGTTTTCGTCGTCGCCACTCGGCATTCGCGCACACACTCGAAATTCGCACTTGTGTTTGCGAATTGACGCATCACTTTGCACGGTATCTTTACGATTAGTGCGCGAGCAGCAGGAGCATGAGAAGTGTTTTAGTAGTTTTCAGAGATTGCATTCTCATTACGGATAGATTCCATCTCCGAGCGCATCGGAATTCACTGACATAAATCTGCGATAATCTTATCGAATCTTTGAGTAAATAATCCTTCATTTACATTCCTCTGGCGCGACATCGCTTAACTTAAATCACCTCTCCGTCCGTATCTCTCTTCCAGTTTTTTTTTTCTTCCAGACATTTTTTTTCTCGTTTCCATTTCCGCCTTTGATCGCTATAATCGTCAGTACTGATTGCACGGGATGCCAGCGCCAGTTTTCCTTAATCGCGGGTTTTCCCCTTTATGAGAAATGCGACCGGTGTATTTGAATATCGAGCAGGCGGTCGAATCGCCGCTCGCTCGCAAATACGATTTTATTAATTACGACCGTCAGTTATGAAATACACGCGGCCGCGCCAATTTCTTGTTCATTCATTAACCGCCTCTGTAATTGCGCCGGTAAGTGCATGGCGGCCGTAAAGTATTCCGGGCGAACGCGCCACGACGAACGTCGATAATTATCGCGGTCGATGGATATCGATCGACGGGACACCGATGATATATCGCGGTGTGTGAAACGGTTACCGCGAAATTGTGGTAAATCGAGGGTAACGCGCTCCTCGGCTTCGTTAACAAGCTTATCTCGAATCGGCCGATTATCGGCTGGCGCTCTCATTAACAGACCACGCGATAAACGCGCTCCTTTTTTTTTCCTTTTTACGCCGTCGTCATCGTCGTCGTCGTCGTAGGCGCACTTTCTAAGTGCGTCCCTTCGATTATCTCTTCGCCGGGAATCGTTCAAGGGTTGCTCGCGAATTCCATCGCGGTCGAGAGCGAGATAACTGTCGTTGAGATGGTAACGAACGTCACCGTTATATATTTATCGAGTATCCCGCCGCGATAGGTGTTATTAAGTTCACGACCGCGGCTCGATCGACAGCTTAACGTCCGACGTCTATTGATTTATATTAGCATGCCGCATTATTAATCAAGCTGTCTTGGTGCCCGGAGTGCGTCTGCGATTTGTAACTGGCGTCAGATTTCGACAAGCGCACCGCGCGCGCAATCGCCATTCAGCGAAATGCACTTAAGACGTCAATGGAAGTAACTTACTACGAAGTCCAACGTACCGAATGGCAATCGCGTTGCGTGCAAGTTGCAATGCCACGGCAGTCCGACGACGTTTTAGGCAGCGAGTAGCGTTGATGTAACCGCGAATAACATCACGCGCACAGCCGGTGTAATAAATCGTAATAGCAGTTGTTATTAAATCACTGACATTAACAAAAATGATGGGCAAAAATAAAAGGACGGGAGAGGATGGTGATGTGCCGCCGATCATTGCGGATATCCAGCGATCGGGAAAGCCGTTATTAAATTTTTGCCTTGGGCCGTGGCGGCTCCGCGAACACGCTGATGATTTCAGCTCGGCTGACGTTTACCTGAACTTTTTGCATCGAGAACATGGGGGAGAATAATAATGCAATATACGTATGTGTGCAATAATGTTAATTATTATGATAATCAATTTCTTGTCCCAACACATTTTACGTATTAAGTTTTGCACGATATCTCGTTGTGGCAAAGGACGCTGTCTTCTTCATTGATTGCAATGAAGAATAACTGTTTCGTATCAATAAAAATTATATGAAATATGATCATTCACTGATTGAAATTGAAAAACTGGTGATAGACTAGATCATTGAATAGTCAATATGAAGCTATACTTAGAAGTTGAGAAACCATTTTAATTCCGCAGGATTCTTCTACAATCTAACATCTCTTTAATTACAATAAAAACAATTATGTATCGCCTTGAGTCGTATTAAATTTTTGTAAAGTATCGAAGTTAGATTATTAGATCCACGGTTCGCTGAACTTCCGTCTGACCGGAGCAGATCTAATGGCGAGCGTAATAACATACAGTATAATAATATACGATCGATATAGCCGGGGCGTAGGAGAAAGGAAGAAAGAGAGACGCGGAGCGTAATCTCAAATCGAGCGAGACCGCGAGTACTGCCGTTTATCGAGGAGGAGGCAAGTCGCAATCAGCGGCAAGACACCCGTGTTACGCTCGGAGTAACGTAGCAAAGCGAAGTAAAAGCAAAGCAAAATCCAGACAGATGGATAGGGAACGAGCGCGAGCGCGAGCGCGCGCGCGCCGGTTTTCCGCGCCGATCGAGAAGGGAATTCGCTCCGCGCCGAGAGTTCGTTGCCGTGAAATCACTTATTGGACGTCCGGGCGCTTGGACGGTGGCGCACCCGCTACCCCCTTCGGTATACGGGGGACCCGACGCATTGCAACATTATTGCCGAGCGTGTACCGAGCGGTTAAAGGGTGTTATTACGTGTATCTCCGACGGCCGGACTCGCGGGACTCGCGCGAGAGCTCCGCGGTACATTTCCACGAGTGCTTTTCGATCGCCCCGTTCGCCGCGCCGGCCGGCGAGCAAAAAGACGACCGCGCACTCGATCGCGTTCCTAGATAGATAGCGCGAACCAGCGGCAATTATCCCTTCCGAGCGTGGACCGCGAAATCGTACAAATTAATGCGCGCCCGACGACGACAAACGGCATCTCCGACACTCCCCTTCTCCTCGATCTAATTCCAGCTTGTCTGTCGCGCTGTAATTAATATAATACAATCAGTTGTGGGGCGGACGCGGCTCTTAAACCCCAGGAGCTGCTCCTGATCGATTTCTAATACATACGTATCGCGTCGATCGATGTACTTTCGCGTATGCCCGTCGTACCCGATGCCAAGACGTATCGAATTGCATAACTATTACATTAATATTGCCGGTGAAATGTACCGAGAGATCTGAGATATCAAAACGTTATTTTAAAACATATCACATTTCGAACGTCAATGACTAATTGTTGACGACCGCGAAATGAACGGCATCTGTCGATTGTTACGCCATGTGCGCCGATTATCTCGACACACCGTTCGCATAAAAATCCATCCCGCCTCTTGTGTAGACCAAAGAATGTAAATAACACGGGATGATTATACTCGCCGATATATCGCGCGCGCCAAAGTGCTTACGCGCTCTTACGTACGAACGTACGTTTCTCCCCGCATTTTTCAACGCCGCAATTATTGATATTTTTTCCCCCCGTAACTTCGCTCGTGTCGTGAGCGAAATGAAATGTATAGCGCGGTCTACGTTTCTAGACGTTAGACACACACACACACACACACACGCGCGCGGCGTTTCGCGAGATAACGCGCGCCAATTACGATCTCCGTCCGACCGACACGGCCGACAATACTCTTTAATGACTAATAATTTCAGGTGATGCCGATAATTATGAAACCCGCGCGCGCTCTCGCGATTTCGCGATTATCTCCTCTCGCAATCCTCAGGCGCGCGCAATCCGACTCTCGGGAGAAACAGGGAGAATACGGCAGAGTATCGAAATTCCCGCGGAATTTGCTAATTAACGACCGACCGACGAGACGCGTCGACCGGACGCGGGCGCTAATTGCTTACTTTCCTCGTCCCGGAAAGATATCGTCGCGCCGCGACATGGGCGTGACCGAACGGAAAATCCTAGCTGACGCAGATCAGATCGAGAAAGGATGAACGACTTTCGTTAAGCCGTGTCTGCTGCACCTTGCGCTAATCGCGCGACGAGCGTCGCGACTTTTTCTCGTGCGACTTATTTTCTTCCATAACGCGTTAAATTCATGAATTTTGTGAGATCCCTTTAACTCCGATTCCTAGTCTCCTAACGAATTCCTATCGAAAGATCGAGCGTTTCAGGCGAGCGCCTTTTTATCGCCTTTGTTAGAGGAAAATACAATCTCCGTGAGCAGAAGGAGACAGACGGAAAGGTGGATCTGTCTGCCGACAGGCACCATCGTAATTCGATAAACGTACGGATCGGCGATTTTGCGCCGGTTTTCTGGATAGCCGTTCGCCTATAAAACGCCTAACGCTTCTCGATCACGTGGCATCATGGCGATCGCCCGAAAGGAGGGAGAGCGTATTGGAGAACGAACGAGCGGAATCGGCGTTGTCGGCAAGCGACTGAGACGGAGCGAGAAGGAGAGAAAAACGGACGGGAGAAGGAGAGAAAAAGAGAGAGATGAGGCTGCGGAAGAGGGTACGAGGGGGGAAGGTAGGCGAGAAAGGGCGAGGGGAGGACGGGATGAAGGAGGCACCAAGTACAGACGAAGGACAGCGGTGGGAATTAAAAGGGGAGACGGACGACGATGCGGAGGTCCGACGCTTTTCCCCGTAGAGGAGTAGAGGACTGGACCGCACTGCCGCCGTCGCCGTCGCGGCGGCCATCTTGCCCTTCGACGTCCTCCTTCCTGCTCTCCGATTGCTACTCCTTCTTCTCCTCCTCATCCTCTCGGTTTCGCGCGTCCGCGTGTGCGTGCGATAGCTTGGTGTGCGTGCGCGTTTCTGGCGTCCTCCTATATGTATATAATCGTGCGCGGCCTACCTTACATTTATATCTTACTTCCTCACCTACTCGCGTTCCTCGCGCTCGCGCGCGAACACGCTGCGCTCCGCGTCCGAGCGAGCGGGAGCGAGCGCTCTCGTCCGCTCGTTGCGCCGGATGACGCGGCGACGCGCCACGCGGCGCGGCCACGCACAATGCTCGATCGGATTATCCTCCGGCCGGACCTCTTCGTATGCTAAGGCTGTGCCACAATGGGACGCGGAACGCACGTCGCTCCAGAATGCGCGGGCAAGCCTTCTCGCGTCTTACGATCTGTTACGCGACCGTCGCGCTCCGCACTCTATTGTAGAGTAAGCCGCACGCTCGCCACGCTAAACTGCTGGCGTGCTATTTCTTGCAACGGGGCAGACCGGCAATACGCTATTGTAGATTGTAATATAACGAAGGAATTCATAGATACATCAATTCAGATTGCAGAACGAGCGTCCACTCTCGTTAAGATAGTTTTTTGCGCAATAAGATATTTTTACGGAATATAAAAACTCGGTCTTGAAAAGATGTGATAAAAAATTTCGGTAGGATACAATATTATTGCAGAATCACTAGCGATTTATTTGTAGATCTTGCGTGTATTTGCTCCAGCTTAGGGATATAATGTCGCGTTAATCTGCGGAAGTTTGCGGTCGACGCTCTGCAATTTTAAAGACGCTGTATTTCGTGCGAATTGTGTTACGAGGAAAAAATATTTTTGCCGCACACCGCGGATACAAGGAGAATCTCTTGCGAGAATAGCAGTGTCATTAGGCCTGCAAAAAAGAAATATTTGACGGAGTTAACGATATCAATGTCGCAGTTAAGACGCACATCCATCATTTGTAAACGATATTGCAAACGTTCCGCAAACGGTAAAATTATCTTAATGGCCGCTGTCATAATTTCTGACGTTATATTCCGCAATGGCAATTTAACATCAGCTACATCAGAATTAAAGCACGTATGCATTTTAGCATACAAAAGACTATTCACACTCGGCAAATGCCAAACAGAATCGTTGCGCGCGCTCATTGTTGCGGGACAAGTTGAAAGCGATCGCCGGGCGTAAAGAAGCAATCGACAGCACTTAATTCCATTCATACGCGGCATGCGCACACGTCCGTATTCAACCGGTTGCGAACGTGAATGAAGGTAGCGCCGGCGTGTCGTCAAACTAGCGTGGAAACAAATCGCGATCACGCTGCCGACGTGATCACGCGTCTCCTTTTAGCAGCCTCAGCATCGTTTCGCTTCGCGGCCCGCGCTTCATCCGATTCCGCGGCTACTTCTCTCGTCTGTCATTGAACGTACCGAGCGTCTCGGTAATTTACGACCGGCTTGATATGGAAATGCAACGGAGTTTATCGACATATGTCTCGTGCGCGCGCGCGCGCGCGCGCGTGGACGTGTATTTGTAGTGTATACCGATGCTACGTCATCACAGCAATAGGCTGGAGTGAGCCATTTACTATTAGCACTAGGATTACTTAATTTTCATGAAGCAATATTTTAGTTTAGTTTATTGACGTCAATGTCACTCACTCACTCACAAGTAAATCTATTCTTGTGTTACTCTCGCTGAATCTATTGAAACTCGAGACACTTGTAGAGCAGTGAAATATAATAGACCTGTATCTTTTTTACCGGCCCTCGAAAATCGACCAAATTTTCTATTTTCAGCTATAACTTCTGGCATGATGGTGTATTTTTATAAACGTACAAAATATACAGAATTTTAGAAGCTATCTATTATGTAAAATTTAATTTTTTATAGTCAGTATATTTAAAAAATATAGATAAATTTTCAAAGAAAGGAGTAGACAAGAAAGAAGACAATAAAATATTTTGTATTTTAACATTTGCAGTATCGATTAAAAAGAATAAAGTAGTTTTTCAGCAGCAGTTTCAAAATCCTTAATATTCTAAGGATTCTACACGAAGAGAATTTCTTTTTTAAATTTACTCTCAAAATTTGATAATTGTAGGAGAATGAGTGACCTCAAGAAATTTTACTATCATCAGTCACACATTATCCCACAATTAGCAGATTTTGAGGATAAATTTTAAGAGAAAATTCTCTCCGTGTATGAATTTATCATAACGTATGCGTATGACATAAAATGTCGAAAGAGAAGTAATTGTATCTCGATATTATCGTATGCATCCTTATCCGGCGGGCACGTATCGGGCGGATTTTCTTGCGTGTGCCTCATGCGTGCCGCCGCTTCATGCATGCGTGCACGCACGCGTCCTTCTTATTTCGGCTTTTTGCTCCGTGGCAACCGCGCGCGGTATAAGGACATGACTGAGGGACGGCTAATTGGATTTTTTCCGCGGGCCGAGGACGCGCGTTTAAAGGATCGCCAAGTCACTCTCCTCTCCTGCCGGAAGCTCTTTTACGCGGCTACGTTCCGAAACTGTCTCGGGAGAAAAATTTGAGATTCACGCGCGGGAGCGAATCTGAAGAACGAGAGCAGCTGTTTTGATTTGCAGATCCGAATATCGATCGTTCAACGAATGCATGTGAAATAACAGATCTCGGGTGAGAAACAGAGATAGAAGAAAACCATAGAGACGCGAAATTGCTGCACGTCCGACATGCAAAATCTCTATTCGAGCGGAAGCACGAAGATTCGCGCGATGAGTCCGGAACTAATGGAGCACGACAAAATCCTTGCTGTTCTTGTTGCCGTCGTGAATAAAAATCGACGAGCCGATTCTGTGTCTTGGTCAAGCGACAAGGATCGAAGATCACACGGTGCAACAACGATCTCCCATTAAATCGGCTATTAAGTCGATCGATTTTCCCACTGACAAAAGAGAGTCAGTCGATTTAATAAACGTTCTCAATTTGCATTCTTAAGCGCTGGACGTAATCGACGCGAGGACGTCGTCGATGTCGAGGCACACCGTAGGGAAAACGGTCCTCGATTCAGTCGACGGCAGCAGGAACCGACTATTGATGGTTGATTTCACTTCTCGGCGAAGTCGTACGTAACGTTTACCAGTATGCCGAGTCCGTATGCAAATTTGCCGACCGCACGGAGGTAGAGAAAGAGAAAGAGAGAGAGAGAGAGAGAGAGAGACGGAAAAAATAGGAAGGCGGAGAAAAAATAGAGATATCGCGCGCCGCGAGGAAATATGTTAACACAGGCGGCTGGCATACGTATCGGGTCTTGCGTTCGCATGCGCACGTGTACGATTTACGCTATTGCGCCGTATCATAATCATTCACGGGCGCAGACCAACGAATTTGTCTTTACGTCAGTCGATTTCTATTTGTAAGATTACGATGTATGTATTATATATATGTAAGCGTGCCGATCGTGCGCGATCGTATATTCGAATCTACTCCATTTGTACTCCATTTATATCGATGTATTTCAAACATTACAATCTTGAAAAAAAAAAAAACCGAACATTTATGAAATCGACATGGAAATTTCTTGTCTTAGATTTCAGCCGCAACTTTGCGTGGGTTCGACGCGAGTTAGACGGTGACTCAGTCTTTCTTGATACTTATATCGTCTAAGAAAATCACTGTCGTTAGCGAATATCTTGGTTCAATAATATTTTTTTTCCGTCGATCGTGCTACATATATAATTACGCGTAACTACGTAGAATCGTCGTAGCGTAAACGAGAAATATGAGACGCTGAAGAATGTCGTTTATTGAACGTAAATCATTTTCTGATGTTTTAATGTCTCGCGAAGATATCAATTCATCGATGTAAAAATACTGATTACTTTACGATAGGCGATATTTATCACGTCGGGAGATTTTTAAAATGATTTTTTAGTGTCTCTACGGAAAAAAAAATCTGCGAAATCTAGAAATATCCTGCATCGATTAAGCGAAGCGACGAGGAGACGGTCGCACCGAATAAACGGGAAGTTATCGGTTATTTCGGTACGCCGGTAATTTTCCGTCTCTCTAGAAGAGCAGAACGTGGAGAACGACTATGGAGTCGCTTCGTGGAACGGAGATACGGGGACGTGTGCAAGAAACGCGGACGAGGGACAAACGAAAGAGACGCGGCGGGGTGTACGGTCCCGGCCTGTACGTTCTCGTTTCCACGAACGAGAAAGAGAAACGGTTTTTACCGTCGGGTGCACCGTCATTACGGCAATTTGGCGCGCATACGAAACGTTGGCCTCCGGTCAATCCAAAAATTCGCGGGATACGGCGGCGGCGCTTTCACGAACGAGATGAGGGAGATTTCATTCCGGTGCGTGTATACTTAAGCGCGGGGAACCCACGCGAGAGATACCAATAGGTTCGCATCGTATTTTGCATACGTAACGTTTACGCGCCAATTTGCGCCGATTGATCCTTAATGCTAACAACGTAATGCGCGTGTATAATTGAAGACCCCGTGTCATTCGGCCATTTCAATATGACATCTTTACTTGAATATCTTAAATGCCGCTCTCGCGGCAAACACGACGCCGCTATTAGAATCATTAAGCGTTACGCTTGCGTTTTTTCCACCTCCCTCAGTCCCGCGTAATGCTCTAATATTATGCATAGGATCGCATTAACGTTAATTGATAATCACTTGGCGTCGGTGCTTCGCGCTTAAACGCAATTTACATAATACAGCGTTTTCGCTCGCGGTGTCCCGCCGGCGAGAGGATATCTCGCGCGCCTCTCTCGAGTGTGGAAAACGAAGCTGAAAAAAATTCCGAAATGCCGTGCCGCGCGGGCATTCTCGAAACCGATCTCTCAGCCGCGCGCAGCCCTGCAGGTACACGCGGATATATCGTGCCTCTCCACAACGGTCGGCGTTAATAGGCCACCGGTAACTTACACCGGACCGGACGCGCTGTATATGGCGGGACATGGACCGAGAGAGAAAGAGAGGATGCCGGGTTATAAACGTAGAAACGCCCCGTAGGGAGATCTGTCAAATAAATAATCCACGAAAAGCGCATATGCATGCGGCGGCGGCATGTGCGTGCGCGTGTGCGTGCACGCCGGTGTGTATGACGTCACATCCTCGAAAACACTATTATTATACCTCGACCACCTCCGCCGGCGCATTAACATAGATTACGCCGCCGCGGCCCTCGAGCGGTCCTCGCCATTAGACGATCGCCATTGTGGTTACCATCGCGGCGGCGGTGGCGGCTGCGGCGGCGGGCCTGCTGCACGTGGGGCAGGATTACGTTTAGCGCGAGCGCGTCCCATTGACGGAAAACACGGTGATCCGCGACGTGTGAAGTCGTCGCGCGAACATTATAATTTTCCCCGATTCGCGGGATGAAAGAAAGAAGGGGGAGGGGGGAGGTAAACCGCACGGTCTCCGCGCAATCGCCCCGAGGCAAAAAGCCACCACCAGCCCCTTTTCGCGTGGGCGCAACGTCATAAATTTTTCACGCGGGCGAATTACGGGATCGCGAAAAATCGCGCGGCTGGTTTTGCGGGTCGGTATCGCGAACGTCTCTCGCGGACGTTATTAATATCCATTATTTTAGCGTGTGGCGTAGAAACTCCGCCGGTCGCCGCGCGATAACATCGGTTAAGCGCGGCGGTGATTCGTGGGAGAGGGAGACGGTGATCGATCGGCACAGCGGACTCGCTTGTCGTGCGTTATTTGTAAAATGGCAGGAAAGTCGTCGTTGTCGTTGGGAACGATCGATTAGCTCGGCCGAGAGCGTATCGGGGGCGGGGGGGCCCTATCTCGTTTAGCGTTCGGCTAATTGAAAAGACGGAACGCGTAGGAGTATATTAAGTCGTATCGCGTTGCGCAAAACGGGGTGGCAGGAAATGGACCATAAATTAAGTGAGCATAAAGTAATTCAGCATTTCTTCCTCCTGTCACTGATACAGTAATTCACATTCACATGATATTACGTCAGTCCCGAGCTATAATTATCGCGAAATTAAAATATTTCCCTTGCCGTTCATTGACTGGCAAACGACTTATTTATAATCGCGCTGTTTTTTTTCCCTCTCTCGCCACACGAATAAAGCGCGGCTCGAGATTTCGATGAAACGCGCGTCAATTATTGTGAAAATACACTTGTTCTCATAATCAGATTAAAACGTTTGCACGTACATTTACTATAAGTACTTGGAGGATGAGCGTGCGATTCGCCGAGATAAAAAACTCAGTTGGTCGATTTGGTACTTGTCGAAAGCGAGATCCGCTCTCCCCGCGCTCCCTTTAAGCTACTTATTCCACGGCTTAAACTCGTTCGCGGTTGCTCGCCCGACGGCGAAATCCGAGACAGGTTCTCAATTTAAGATGGATCAATCCGTTCTGACGGATAATCTTCTCTTGGAAGGAACTTGAATTAAAAGGACGAGTCAGCCGAGGGAAGAGGCAGACGTGCCGCTTCCATTTCACACTTTGACAATTGTAGGACGTACGTGTACAGACCGAAATTATATCGATTTCACGCCTTGCCCAGTTCATTCATGACGAAATAATCATTTTATATTTTGTCTGAGATCCAAATTAAATCCCGCTCAATATATTTAATAATGTCAGGCGAAGGAATTTGCCACGAGTGACCTAACGTTTTTTTTTTTTTCCTTACGCCCGTACGTATTTCGCAACATGCATATTTAAATATATCGATAAAGCTTTGCTACATTCCCAGTGTAGAGAGATGACGGTGCGCATTGAACTCTCTCACGTCGCGGCAGATTTTTTACACAAGTCTGATGAAGTTGGTGGAGAAACGTGAGGCGCGAGTATTGATCCGTTGTACAGCGTCGTGTACGGATTGAAGTATACATTGTGCTTTTTCTCGAACATTTATATCAATAACACGCATCACCTGTCATATGCGCTCATTCATATCACGCACCCACGCGTGTCAGCTTAAGAAGTCCCCTTTGAATCGGAGTCTTCGGCTCTAAGGTGCTTAGACAGGAAACATCCAAGTAATGTTCCATCTCACATGTTAGAAAATTAACGCGAATTATTCCCACCGCTGTATTCTCATTTTTACCGAGATAGGTGGTACGTATCTTTTCCATTTTATAAATTGTCTTTTACGGAAAAATATATCCTGCGGACGATAAAGCGTTAATCTCGTGCAAGACAAATAAAAAAGAAGATAAGATTTCGCGCGCGAGGAACTTGTTTTCTTACTTCCTTCTTGAGACCACGGGAGGACGGAAAGGGACGGCTGTTTTCCTCTCCTGGTACTCCTTTTCTCTCTATCTTTATTTCTATGGATGACCAGTAGAAAGAGATTGAGAGAACACGAGAGATTCTTTTCTTGCGCGCTGCGCTGTGATCGTGGAGGACTAGACAAAAGAGAATACCGGAGAAAAGATCTCTAGGGAGTTTTTTCTCGCTCGCCTTATTCGATCGGGGAGAACCAAAAGAATTCAACTCGGAACGTTTTCTTTGTCACGTAGAATATATATTCGTTGTCAATTATTTATCAATTGCTGCATTGCTTACGGACAAGCGCACAAAAATAAAGTATTTTTATGCTTCTGGAAAATCTCCTTTCTTTGACAAATATTGCGGCAATAGATATATTTTTTTATTTCGAAAGACTACAATGAATTTAATAAGCTAATTCTTTGCAAACATTGTGTCAAGATTCACTAATATCGCGGAAGAGAGTCATGTTCGAAATTGTAAGTGAATTGTACGATGAGATGTACCTCTTCAAGGTCTGCTTTTTCTCTCTCTTTCTGTTACATCTTGATTGTTGTCGAAACTCACGGTGACGCGTCTGAAGGTGCGAAGTGAAAGGGAACTTGAATTTTCGAAGATCACTATAGAGGCATCTCTCGAGAGTGTGAGAGACAGCCGTCGTTTCTCGGGATCGAGTCGACCGAATATTTCAATTTGTACGCGTCCACAATCACATATCCCGATGAAAAATGGAAAGACGAAGGAGATGAAAGAAGAAAAAAAAAGAAAGGGAGAAAACAGTGGCCACTTGTTTGAAGAACGGAGAGTCCCTCTCTTTCTCTCTCTTTCTCTCTTTTCGTTCGAAAACGGTGCGGAATTCGGGAGAGCGTACGCGACCGACACGCTCGCCTCGCCGTAATAATAACAGGGTGAGAGCGAAAAAATGAGCGGTGGTCGCGTAGAAGTGGCGCGGTTTTTCTTTCATGCCGTCCAAGGCCACTCGCGCGTGCATATCTCACGCCGATTAATTGCGGCTGATTTTTATTTCTTGCAAAAGTGCAAGGTGGCGTGCACCTGTATGCGTGCGTGCGTGCGCGCGCGTCGTGGTTAATGATTATTGGCTCGCCACCGATATTCCGCTCGCGGAGAGAACGATGCGCGCGCGAGATGATAGCTTCGTCGTAATAATAAATTCTATGTAGCAACGTGACTTATCCGCGCGCCGCTCGCGGCTAAGTGCGCGCAATGATTGTTAATTGTCGAAGCTGATACGTGCGCCAGATAGCACCCCGAGTGCTACGTACATGTATATTATTCTCGTTTCGATTCTTTCTGTGACGTCTACGCTACCGTCCGTGTAAACAACCTGTTTGCATTAATTCGCTCTAATAATAACAATTTTATAAAAAGAAAAATTATTGATCACTATTTACCGACGTTTTTTGACGTACAGACGTCACTGATTTTATCAGATCGTTCGTAATTTATCCGCTCTTGCAGGATGAAAAATTAGTCTTATCGTTGCCTCGCACCGAATAAATGTTTATTCAATTACGATTGATCTAATCGCAACCTGGTTATTTTCAAGAGCGAGTCGGACGGATCACTCGTGCAAGTTTTCGCGCTCTTCGAATACATGATTTCCTCCGCGAAGGGGGGATAGAATCTGCGCTTCGCGAAGAACTCGTAAAAGTCGGCGATTATTACTCCCGTTTCGGCCGCACTCTCGTAAATACGCGCGCTAACGAAGCACTGAATCTCTACATTTGTGAGCCCGTAACAAGCTCCGAAGCTGACATTTAGCCTTATCCCTCCATTTTTTCATTATGACCTTTGCCGCGTCTTCGGGTCCCCTCGTTTTAATATATTATCACTTTGAGTATCTCCAGGCAGATCTCTCTCTCCCTCTCCCGACAGAAGGAAAGTATGCGTATCCGGCAATCACGCCTTTTTCTCCAAATGCCTTTCGCAACCGCGCTACAAACAAATGTGATTCATTCTCATTAATCTTTTTTACCTGTCGCTATCTTTATAGCGCAGCTAGCGACGCGATATTAATTGATTTTACGCTGGGCCATATAATGTATTCCTAATCTCGTAATACATATGCGCGCATCGTTGAGCGTAGCGATATTTTTCGACATACTTGACGAGCATAGCGAAGTGAGATGTGCATTAATGAATAAATAAATAAGAAAAAAAAAAAGAGAAACATTAACATCAAAACTGACTGTATTTCATGTCCGCGCATTTCGTTTGTAGCGCTGCGGTCGCATCCGGCCGTGCGGATACAAACCGCAAGAGGCATTGTGAGTCAATAATCAGAGAAAGGATGAATTACAGCCCGTCTCGAGTACACCGTCGTTCGACGACGATGACGACGGTGACACGGTCAGGATAGATTTAATTATATGTGAAATATGCACGCGTGGGACTTGCGGCGTAAACATGTATAACACGCACACCCGGTCGCATACGATTATTCGAGAAACTCTCGGACACGAATAAATCAGGCTATGGAGATGATGTATATACGAAATACGAAATTCTTCGTTGCGCGCTAAATTACGTTATCGAATACGCCTCTTCCCTCCATTATTAGGTAAAAGGACCCTCGCTTATGTTGGCACGACGTGATGATGATTTTGGCATCCGATCAATTTCTCAATTAAGCAATAGCCGGCCGCTTAGCATCGTATATATAAATATTTAATGATTTCGCGGGATCTGTGATGCAGGCGTGCGCTTTTCGGTTCATCACAGGAATACACGGTCGTCTGTTCATTCGAGTGTGCGAGAGAACAACAGATCGTGCGACAAGGATCGAGAGATCGAGAGTCTCGCGAAGGTGGATAGGAGGAAAATTGGAAGAAACGTAGTATAGTAGTAAGGAAAAGAGTAGCGTGACTTACCCAGCGCGAAACGACGCCGCGGCGGCGGTGAGCGTCAGTTGCTGCGCGGTTGCAGCTGCACCGGCGGCGGCCGGGTCGGCCGCGACGAGCTCCGACAGCACGAGGACCGTCGTCGTGGTGGTCGCGGCACCGCAATTCGGCACGGTCGCGTTGACGGCGTGGCGCACCGTCGGCGGCAGGTCGTCCTCGTGCTGCAGCTGCAGCTGCGGATAATGCAGATGCAGAGCGGCGGCGGACCTCGGGGTGACGCAGGCGGTCGGCGGCAGGAGGCCGGCCGCCGTCCGGGTGACACCGGCCGACGGCGGCGAGGGCGACGGCGGCGACGGCGGCGGCGGCGGGTACTCGACCACCTGCACGCGGTCCGCGTGCTCGTTCTCGTAAATGATCTCCTTGTCGTGGGTGTACATGACGGTTTTCTGACCGTCGTTGTAGATCAGGTCGATCATCTTGTGCTCGCCGACGCCGAGCGCCGCGTTGCCCGCACCCCCCTCGCCGCCTGGTGTCACGCGCCCGTCAGGGTCGTCCGCGGTGCGCTGCTGCACGTCGTCCGAATCGTTTCCCTGGATGTGCTGCTGTTGATGATGATGATGCTGGTTATGATGGTGATGGTGACGGGAATGGTGATGGTGATGCTGATACTTGGAATGGAGCACGGTCGGCGGCTCGTGCAGATCGAGCACGTTCACCGGCTGCATGGTCGCCAGCAGGACTTGCTCGCTCTCGTTTTGATTTTGGTTGCTCAGAGAGGAGGACGCCGGCGAAACTGGTGCCTCCTGCACCTGTAACGTATACAGATTGGTAGGGTCATTGTCGTATGGCGTATCGCAGCGGCTACAATATCGCCATTTCGACTTGTCGAGTAGAAAACGCCTCGTTAACCATGCGATTGCCGATCGAGATATTCCAATGTATCGCCTAGATAGAACAATCGTACATAACGATTTCGCTATCACGCCAGACGTATTTATAGCATCAATTTTTTTATCACGCCGGATTAAAATGAAAGAAAAGAATTGTGAAATACGCGCTGCGTAGTCGAGCGAAGGTACCGTGGTCGCATTACATCGAGTGTTAACGAGACACCTTGATCTTTGCGCACACAATATCGATCGCGCTCCGTTTTTTTTTTCTTCTCTTCCCACCAAAATGGCGCTCGTCGTCGTTGGTGTGCGCGCGCTTATGTGCAGCCCGGACTAAATCATTTACAAGTACAATGATAACACAGTTAAAACACAGCGCGCAGTCGGCGTTAATTTATTAATTGCATTAACAGGCGCACGGTTTACGACACTGGGATTTATACGCCCGAGCGCGCTCCCGGGCAACGCCGCGCGTGTGTTGCAACAGCCTGTAATATTTTCGAATGCTAATAACTCCGCGATGGAAATTGTATTAATATTCGCGCGGGATCCAAAGCGCGAGGCGTTTCGTGACCGACAGGCATCCCCCTCGTCGTAATTAATCGTGAGTGCGTGCTCGTTGCCGCGTGTAACGCGCGCGCCGAGAAATTCTTCCGCCGTATTCAAAGATCAAACGATCACGAAGTATGAGATCTAGGTGATCGCCATCGCGAGGCTGTCGGCCGTTTTCGTCGTGAAACTACGAGGTTCGCCTCGTAGCTTTCATTTCCGAGAAACCGATGATCCATCCTCGCGCGTCACGGTCGGCATTACTTAATTGCCTCCGCGAGCGTTTCATCTGCCGCGATTTATATTGTCTCCGCCCCGCGAAGATTGCGCGCGCGTTACGTGATGCGTTTTCACCGAGCTCTCCGAAAAACGGAGTCACGAATTAAATTAAATGTCCGGCATATTGCTGTTGAATAATTTCTTTTTTTTTTCTTTTCGTATAAAAATATTCCTTTCGTCATACGTTTACTTATTTCACGAGCTGCAAAATTATTGAGTTACAAAGTCTTTGCAATTCCGAAGTTTTAGCCAGCGTCGCACGAGGTGAAGTCCCCCGGGAAGTTTTACTAAAACTATTATCGGGAATATATTACTCGTAAAACAGATATCCTACATAAGTATACTTAATGGTCAGTTAAACGGTTATGGTCGCTTACTGATGCACTTATATCCTAGTATCCCCCGAAGTTGGCGCGCACGGAAACCCCTGCGACCCGCATGAATAAGAATACGGTACAGTAATGACGTCGTTTGGAATTTCCCACGTGTCGCCGGATTATCGTGCTTTCTAGCCAGTAACATAAGTTATGGCGCGAAGTCTCTCTCAATCTCTTTCCTTCTTTCCCTCTCTCTGTCTCTCTCTTTCTCCTTTTTTTTCCTCCTTTTTTTCCTAGCAAAACCTCCGAGACCTCGAGAGCTGCCCGATGCCATAGTCACCGCGGCATCATTCGTAACGTGACGGCGAGCGACGTGGCAGTGCTATTAAGGCCCGTGCATATTGCAGCAGTCTGCAGCCGCAGCGATGGGCTCCGTCAATTAACATAATTAACAATATTATGAATCATCCTCTTAGAGTGCTCAGGCGCCTCGCGCGTGGAGGTGCCTGTGAATTACGCACGCCGTTAGCCCGAACACAAAAATTCGCTCTTTTTCTCTCTTTCTCCATGTCTCTCCTCGGAAATTACCTTTTTTCTCCTCTTTACTCATTTTCTACAGTACGCGCGCGCGCGCGCGCGCGAGACTTAATCCCGAGTGTCACCGGTTCCTATATTTCCTCGTGTTGACCGTCGTAAATTCACCCGCTGATGAATAATCGCAATTCCACGATTAAACGCGAGGATTAGCGCGATGAAATACGGTCGGTAGGTACGGATAAAAATCGTTAATGGACGAACGCTAGCCTCTGAATAGACCACACGTATCTCCACGCGAGCCAAAGTAACAATGTTTATCTCGTGATTATGAGACTTTCCGGTATACAGGCCCGACAAACTTATTATTAATAACGCTGTAATTTCACGCCTTCTGTTTGGCTTTTTCACGCAGAACTGCTTATGGACTTTTTGGAGACCTCTTCTAGGCTACGCATTGCATTATTCCTATCTTTTATCTGTACATGTGTAATTCTAAGTTAAATACGTCATACGAACGTTAATTCCGATTACGTAAGGTACTTACAGATGTTGCATTAAACATTTACTACATCTCTGATATCAGCAGAGATGTGTACATTTATTTGAATATAAATCACTAATATTAAAGAGAGAACGTGTGGGTGATTATCTATTTTATACATTAATTATCAACATTTGATATTTTGCAATAGTATCATATGTCCCCGTATGTTCGTATCTCGTTAGTTAACAAAAATTCTTTCTCGAAATACCAACGTTACTTAGAAAAACGCGAGGATTATAAAACGTTATAACTCAATTTTATATTCATCTTTTACCGTGCCAGTAAATTCTTTACAGACGCTTAAAGACAAGGCTCATAGACGTCAGGCATTGTATCGTGAGCGTCTAATGGAAACAAAACGGTCCGAACGGTAACGGTAATCGCGCGGACGTAATAAAAACCGCGGACGTCATGTCGCCGCGAGCGGTTTTGCGGTTTCGCAAAATTTCGAGCGTCGCGGCCGTCGCGCGTTTCCCCGCGATTCCCCTCCCCCGATGTCGTTAGGAATCTCCTCCGCGGATTCATTACCTAAAGTCGTCGGAGCTACCGAGGCGCGCTATCCTTGACATCGCGCCGCCGCGACACGCTCCCATCGGCGCGGTGTCACGGGGTCCCAGATACGCCGGCCGGGGGACATTAATCAGCCCGGACCCGCGCGGCGAGTCGCGGCCGCGACACGAACCTCCCGCGGTCGTTACACGACGTTAAGTACTCCGCGACGCGAATACCCGGCCGTGTACCGACTTCATTCGAAATCTAATCCCACGTCAGTCGATGAAATTTATCGCGCTCGCGCGGCCAGCGGGATCGAATGCGGCGACCGTTCAACGGTGATCCGCCGGCACCGGAACCGCGCGTGCGCGAATCCATTACTTTTTATTGCGTTTTACGCACGGACAACTGACAACGGGGGATGTAAATGGCGGTGGACGGTTCAGCGTAAAATCGGTTTTACGACTTCGCCGTTACCTTGCGGAAACCTTGCGAGTTATCGCTCGTACTTGTCGACTAACATTCAATCTGTCGTACTAACACGAATCCATCGATCTAATATTCAGCATCTTGTGTAGCGTGTAGATTAGAATAATTTATCAAAAATAATTTATTGGCCCACGAAAGAGGATATGCGGCAGCACAACGCCACAGATTCTTGCTAAACTTAACGGAAAGAAACGATTTCTCTAAAGCATCTAAAAATTTATAGATGTGAAAATAATTTTGTTAACTTGGCACTAGAATGTCGAAATTTTTTGCAGCATTGCTCATCATGCTCGAGCTTTTACATATTTAATTTATTAGTCGAATGAAATTATCTAAATAAATTTTGAAATTCTCCCACAAAACTGTTTTTTTTTTTCTTCCATATCATTTTAGACGATACTATTAAGTTTTGAACGCCGCAAATAAAAATAACAAAATTTCCCTCATGTAAATTTATACGATTATGTCTCTCGTTCAAGACTTTAATGGTAAAAAGAAATCCCTATCATTAAATTTATTTCACAGAAACAAGGACAGCCGCACCTCACGTATCTCCCGAACATTTATATATATATCCACTCGCGACAAAACTTCCGAACGAGTTCCGAACAAGACGAACGATCGCGATTTCGCGAGGAGCTCGAAATGACTACCGCGAATCCTACGGGTCGCCGTCGCGCGGCAGCTCGTTTAGGATGCTGCGCGTCCTCTTTACACGCAAGAAGTCCTTCATAATAACAGTTAATTGGCCGGTCGGTCTTGACTCGTGAGAGTTCGTGCCGTGGACAGTAGTCCAACGTGTGTCTGTCGACGGTCGAATGGTCCCCCGTCCGTCCATGGTGAAAACTCGCGGATATACGTCTTTCTTTCTCTCTCGTTTCTTACCCGTTCGTCGCCGTAGGCGAATCGCGCGCGTACATCCCCCTTGCAACGTGCAGTTATTGCCGATCGCGACGCGGTACGCAGCTGCGTGCAACGCGGATGTAGATACGTGGAATCGTTAGGTGCTTTTCTTTCGCGGTACTGCATTTGTCTTAGGGGTACGTTCCTCGCCCGTTTGCCATAACGGCTGGAATATCTTTGCGGTCTGCTTTTTATAATCGTAAACGTGATGATTCATTGTATTACATTGTGAGAAAAAAAATCGGTGCAATTATCGCAATCTAATTAGAATTTACAGTCATTTTCAGTAATAACTGTATGTTTATACTTGTTTTAATTATGCAAATTATAGCAATTATGCAAATTACCGAGTATACATTATCAGAAAAAACTGGGAAAATCGGAAATTTTCTGGGTATTCTTTTACAAAATTTCAGTTCATAGTACACAATATTATATAGTTATACATATTACTATTATTACGTAAATCGCACGCAAAAAAATGATTCTTAAAAAGTTATATTTACTATAACGATTGTGATTTACTATATAACAATGTTTATTTTACTTTTATTATCCATAATTTGAAATTTTTTTTTACTGTATTAATATTTCAAAATACTATAATTTATAATAAAATTGTTTTATAGTTAATAGAACTATAAATCTAAAGTTATTATTACTAACATTATAGCACACATTAATAACTAAAAAATAAAGCTCTTGATTATTTTACCATGCAATTATAGTCACAAATGTCAAATGCTTTTCTCTCAGCATATCTCTAGCGCGGACTGCCGACTATTACTCTTTGGGTTACAACGCAATCCTTACGTTTAACGATTCATCATGTGAGCGATGAAGCCACTGATTTCATTAACCGTTAAATGGATTAAGAAACAAATAGAACTTGATGAAATCGGAATGAATTAAGAACCGTAATGGTAAAAATACTTTCCTCTTGTAAACGATAAAGGTGAATCGAGAATTTTGAGCCGTGAGCTGCAGACCATGTAGTGTTTCTTGCGCACTATCGTGCGTCTAGGCAACAGCTCGTAAAGCAACTTTTTTTTTCCATCGCTTTATGCGGTTAATGCTCTTGGTTGCACTCGTAAGAAACGCTGATCTTAACTTGAGTGCGTTAATTGCGGCAAAAATTGCAGCGATCGCGGTTCCACTGAAATTTCTCTCTTGCGTTACCGTTCATCGAGTGCTCGATATATCGCTCGTTTTATCGCCTTCGGTAATCGCGCGGTGACGCAGCTCGAATAACATTGCTCTCTGTAGCTCTACTCCAATCTTTTACACTCGTGTAAGTAGATATTAAATATTTCGCAAGCTTCTGATACACATAAGTGGAGGATCAAAATATCTGGTTTAACTTTATTAATGTTGCACGCATACGGGCGCAAGCCTTATTTAATTAACGTCATCGCTGATTATCGCTTATCATCCACTCATCAAGTGCTCCCCTTTTTGCCGCGAGTTTGTTTCGCAAGTAAAATATTTCGGCGTCGGTCGCGCCGGTGTGCATGCTTATTTTCGATAAATTTTTCTTGCACGCTTTCAATCTCGTTTTTGCGCTCGAGTACAAGTCAACTTGAATCGAGAAAAGATTTGCGCGCACGAATTACAGGGACTTTTCTCGTTTCTTTTTTTCCTTTTTCCTACCGCGCCCAATAATGAATCGGTTAACGAAAAAGTTAATGAAGATACAAAATGACCAGTCGCTCGGAATTCTATTAAAGAGCCTTTACTTCTTATCTTCATAATGAACGGCGCGATCATCGACGAAGGTTCCCTTCGTTTGGCCATCAGGCACGAGAAATCTGAAGAGTCATCACTGCGCAACAACGAATCTCTTCCTTCGTCCAATCCCGGTACGCAGGTAGACAGGTAGTCGTTTTCACGAGGAGACGAATGAACGGTTAAACGTATCGTATTCGTTTCTACGACACGAGAATGTCGATTTGCGTAGGGACATCGGCGCTTATACGTCCACAATAACGGAAACTAGACGCGGTTATCGGCGACGAAGAAGCGCACGGGTGTTCTCCTTCTCGATCCGGAAGCGCGATAATATTTACACGGCTACTTGAACACCCGGTATGCCTGTGCACTTGCGATGCTTGTCGTAAACGGATTTAACCGGCGTATTAAAAGGCGCCAGACGCAGGTGCGAAACGGGTCGTCCTTATTTTCGTCTTTCTACGAGATTTATGCGCACGCAACGCAACTTAAGCAGAGCAGAATGCAAATGACTTTTTTATTAGCCTTCATATATAGTGTTCGATGGGTATCTTAAGGCCCCGTGATTTTTCTCCCGTAAAACTTTTCCTCGCTTAAACGTTTCATTATACTGTAAAAAAAAGTTTTCCGATTATTTTATGGCGCTACTGCCATGTCATTAGCGCAATAAAAATGTTAAATAAATTGTCGCGCGACTCTCTCTTTCATCAGTATAGTTATTTTTATGCGAGGAGGCAAGAGAGAGATGGAGAAAGAGAGAAATTTTGTTTCCTTGATCAACTTTTAAGTTACCGTATCGTTAGTTACAATCTTTTTACTCTTTTTCTGTCGGATAAAACAAGAACTCGACAAGCTAGAAGCTCTTTGGTCTTGAAATATTCCGTTCGCGTCATAGAGGTCACGAATCGCATGTAATCGACAAAATGGGCGCCTAATGAACTCGCGGGGATTTATCCATAACTCGTTAACCTATTAAGATTCCTGGAGAATGACTTACGCCATACTCAGGCTTCTCATTGTAGAGCGTCGTATCGCGAGTAACGGGGCTGATCAATGCATTTCACTTTCGAGCAACGGAGGCTCTTTGAAGCTATAAAAACTCCAAGCTACCCGCGGCGATTTAAATTAAGCTTTCATGAAAGCGCACACGCTCCTTTACCTTCGAGAGCTGACTTATTATTATATTGGAAATGAGTTTAATGAATATCACTATTTGAACTCAAAACTAGAGCGATATTCTTGATCGACTGTTTAATAGATTTCTATTATCGAGGATTCAAAATAAAAATAATTTTGTGTTATTAATGAAGCGCCGCATGTAACAGAAATCTACATACTAATATAAAGTACTCGATTTAGCATTATCCTTTTAAGCAAAATTTCTTCTTTTTTAAAGGAAAAATTCTAAAACTAACCGTAAACACTAGTTATAAAATTAATGCTACTTGATTCAAATTATTTTTTAGATATTGAGTATATTTCACGGCATTTGGTATTCGTCTTTATTAAACCATGAAAGCGAAAATCCATAAATGTTTTAAGTTCCTTTAGCATTAATGGCGGAATTGACGGATTATCGTTTCGTACATGAACATACTCGTATATCATTTAGAAACCTTGGGACGTCTCAGGGACGTCCCAGAAATTCTCTTCATGACCGGTAATAATCTTGCGGTCCACCATCCTCATTATTTTGCGCAACGGGTGGTGTTGTCGAGATAAACGGAGAAAGGTGATGCGAGTGAAAGAACAATAAACGAGGAAAAAAGATTAGGCTCAGAAAGAAAAGAAAACAGATAAGTCAAATATAATCTATATAGCCGATTACATCGTGTTTTAACTTAGAAGCATTGTTGCGTCCCTTGCGTTTACGCAGTAAAAAAGGTAACCTCATATTTTTTATAGCCCTCTAAAAGCCAATTAGAATAGAAATGGAGAGATCGTTCAATTAGCGTTCATCATTTGCGTCGCGAAAATAAAGTGTTAGTTATAAAACAATTAAAATCGAGAGAAGGCCAACGGACGGTCGTAACAGAATCTTAGTGCTCATTAAAATGTTTCTATAATTTTTATATACATTTTCTAATTTTTCAAACTGCACTCTGTTACTTTCGATCTTGAAACGTAGCTTGAAACCCGAGTAATATTTTAATATTAAATTGATAATCAATTTAATAACATAGATACTAATAATTATCTATAAGATTTCCTATCTCAAAAATTGTAAAAAATTTGTTGCAGAAAATGTTCTCTCAATTAGGATTTTAAATCTACTATGATCCGCTATATTCGATGTTGATTTTTCCTCGATTTTAACTATGTTATAAACTTCTTATATATATTAATTATTATTAATTATAAAAGTTACAAATCTATAGATTTAAAATTTTCGCAACTAATTAGGTTCGCCATTTGATTTTTTTACCATTTAACATAAAAGGCGTTCAATTTTAATTTATCTGTATATTAAGCTTATGCTACTGCGTCATGCGAAAAAATGTGTTCTTACATAACTCGATAGTAGATAATTTAATAGTCAGGATACCAGGCAACAAAAGGCAGTGTTAAACTTTATTATTCGAAAGTGAGAGTTTTTCAACTGACCGGAGACAGAGTGCAGGGTGCATTATCGGCCTCGTCAGTGCACGTCGACATTCTCCGACGCCGTCTTTCGTTTCTTTCTTCTCTCCTCGTACTGTTAAATCCGGCTAGTATGCGCGTTGTGGTCGGCTTGGTTGTCTTAGGAATTGCAGTTTTCTTTTGACGAAACCTTCAGCCTGATCTAGTCTTCGACTAGATGTCTACGTCTATGTAAATATTTAAGCATCGAGTATTATATCACAGGTTGCTGAGGGTTGTATGGCACGTTGTTTGAAGAAGAGCGGGCGATAAAAATCTGTAAGAAATAAAAAAAAAAAGAATTCTTATAGGAACATTACATTTGATTAGTAGTATTATCCAGTTCTGATTCTTCAGAAAATAATCGACAGCTATGACACGTAGAACAAGGATAGATTCGTGTTTATTTGTGCTATCGCGAGTAATCTGACCGCGCGCGTTTAACGAATGTGCGGAAGAACGAGACGAACCGGCAACCGGCGTCGGGTGCATCGGGATGAGGTACAAGTGTAAACAGGTAACTCTATGTTTTCTCCGCGTAGCAAGTGGAGGACGGAACCGGAGAATCCGCGTCTCGGTTTCGCCACGTGGCCCGCGCGAGGTGAAGAAGCTTCACGCACACGGGATGCGTACTCCCGCGACCGGGAAACCGGAACCCGCGCGAGCGAGTGAGCGAGAGAGCAGGTTCGGCGTTATTCACTTATCGTCGGGCAAGGATCCGCGCGGATGTCGGTCAACCAGTCTGACACCGCGAATTCTACCACCGCGTCTCCTCGCGCGCGGTCTCGTCCAGGTGGATGGTTATAGCAAAACCAGTCGGTTCGCTCTTCTCTCCTGACTCGCCCATCTGCTCCTACTACTACGGCGGAGTAGGCGCGCGCGTGAACGCGCGCGTGGAGGAGGGCGCGCGCGTAAAACTGGAATTCAGCTCGCGGGCACTGCTCTGACGGATAGACAGGTATAATAATAGACGTAACGAGGAAGCCGGACCATCGAGAGTGAACACACAGGACGGTGCCGGTTCGCGCTGTCTTCCTCTCTTTTTCTTTCCTGTCTTTTTCTCTTTCTTGGGCCGCGCTTCGTCAATAATGGAGACGCGGTGATGTTCCGCGAGGAAGGAACAAGACTGGTTGTTAGAATGAAAGACAGAGAAGAACAGAGAGAGATACGTCGAAGAGGGTGGCGGCGGGAAGTAGGTAGGTAGGTATCTACCTACTACGCGGAAGAAGGAGATTGGGGCGACCAGAGAGAAGGAGTAGGTACGCACGGGGCCGGTATACAACCGCGAACCGGAGACGAGAAGCCAGAGAAGCAGGTTCAGAGGAGCCGGTCTAACCTGATTCTCAAAGGGAACCCTGCATCAGATTGGACCCACCACCGTGGGTCCGTTTGTATTTCAAGTACCTGTACGCCCTCGCCTCGCGTCAGTGGACGATGCCTCCGTAGAACGGAGGACTCCGTCGGGTCGTACAAAGAGGAAGAAGCGTCTTCCTCCGTCACGCGAAGGCGATGTGTCTATCGGCGACCAGACGCCTCGATCGTGCGTTGCACCTGCCGCGGATAGATCCTAGACCTGCCATCGCGATGGTGTACGTCGCGTCATATTGCAGTCACGTCGACCGCGATTCGGCCGGTTAGAATCGTCCATGACGCGCAGCTGCAACGACGGATTGCCGTTAGTGCATCGAGAGTGAATTTCTAGAGATCTAGTGAGAGGTGATTCCGTCTATGCATGGTACGGACATCGATCCCCGAATGGAATATAATACCAAAGGATACTTCTTAATATAATACGAAAAGGATACCTGTGATATATTTTAGCAATTTATAAGATTTACTAGTTTTTGTTACGCCCGGATCCATTAAGTTCCTCGTTTTACATTTTCACTTTCGCATTTAATGGAACAGTGAAATATGGATTTTCGATAATAAAGAAGTTTCATCGATAGAGATTTTTTTTCTAAAGCTCGTGGATTTAAAGTATTTTCTTGAATATTTTCTCTCTGAGGGGGGGGGTCCTTTCTCAAAAACATTAAATCCTATTTTATTCTTGTTTAACTTTTGATGACAACAAGCTTAAAATGATATATAGGGAACGTAGTGTTTTTGAATGGAGCCTAGATAAAAAAATAAGAGCATCTCTAAGCAAAAAGGATACAATAATGAAAATTTTTTGTAATTAATATAATTATTATACATGTATTATTGATATAAGATTAAAGAGAATTAAATATTGAAAAAAAATAACTGTAATTCTTTATATTTCGATTATATTTTGCAACGATAAATATACAGTATTTTTTCTCGTTAATTCTAACTATTAGTTTATGTTCTAAATTCGAGTAATGATGAAATGAAACGAAATTATGTAGACATAAAAAATTAGTCGTCAACAAATCTTTCTGCTCGTACAGAAATAACGCAGTCATATGTACAATTCTGTAAATAATATGTATGCGTACTCTTATATTTCTATGAAATATTTTTAATAAAGAATTTATCTAAGAATTTATTTTTTACTATCTCTCTAATAGCGTACGTTGCTATGTGATGCACGTCTGCAAAAAAAGTCAAAAAGAAGATACGAAGTATTTTACCAGTAGAACACGCGGTAAAATCTTATGGTCTGTGCGTCTTCGCGCCCACTTGTTCACCGGAGGTCACCTGCGCGTCACCTGTGCGTCATCGCGCAGGTAGCCTCCAGCTATTGACGAAGCGCGCGCCATAGTATAAGGCCTAAACTATTGTAATAAAACGAACAACGATTACGAAGACAATACTCACTCGTTGGGATCGTATTAGAAAGGAGGGAGAAGTGTCGTTGAGCAGCGGATCATCAGCTGGTGCATTCGTAGGAAGCCGCTGATCCGGTGGTGGTTGCTTTACCGGTGAGGAGGATTATCACACGTGCATGTGTACGAAGAGAGACGAGAGGGGGAGGTAGAGTAGGTGGTAGAAGTCACGAGGGGGGCTAGTGGGGTAATTGGGTGATAGAGGGGGGAGATGGGGACCAACTACAAACTACAAAGTGTCCCTCCTATGTTCTGGATCACATCTCAACGGATAATAGTGTCACCACGTTCTCCATAGACCGAGGCGTCCGTCGTTTTGGCGAATTCGCTGAGATTGAGATTACTTTTCTCTCGAGGGCACCCTTCTTCGGGGGCCCAGAGTTCTCCGCTTGGTTACCTCTTGTTTTTCACCAGTGAAACCGTTTGATTTCGCAAGATATTTCGGTAAGGAGCTTGAACGTGTTTACTTGTACCACAATTGAGATTCACAACGCGCACATTATTACGTTGACATTTCTGACTTACGTTGACAGTCTCTCGAATGTCACGTTCGGCCACTCGTTTCGGTTTTCTAGCGGTATCGCTCGATCGTCTACGAATTTATATGTTAATATTCTATTGAACTTGTCCGTATCCTGTTTGTACTTTCAGTCACATAACCTCGCACCGGCTTGACACACACGTACGTTTCACACGCGCGACAACGGCGACGACGACGCACGTTACAATCACTGAGAAACTTGGGGACTTACATACCGGACTAAGCGAACAAAAGATTTTTCCGAAAATTTCGGCGTATTCAAAGGAGACTAGTATTCACGGAGTTGGCCTGAAGCAGCAGGTAGTATTTTAACCGTTCAAACTTTGGATTGGACCACCAAACCCAGCAGCTTCACGGTGCTCTCTCGGATCGTTCTTTCGCCTCTCGACATACGGCAATATGGCCGTCGCCGCCGCCGCCTCCCAGCATCACGCTCTTAGCTCCGTGCTTCGGATTCCCCCCCTCTCCCTTCCCATTCGCGTCTCACACACGCTCGCGCGTCTCTACTGCCCGCCTTCCCCTCCGTCTCTTTCTCTCTCCCACTCGTCCCCATTCGCATGTTTTCCGTCTACGGCCTCTCAGCCTCCCTCGCGCTCCAGAGCCTCGTCCTCCTCTCCTCACTCTCGCTCTTCCGTTTACCTGCGCGCCGCATAACGCCTTCCCTTCGAGACTATCTCCCTTCGGCGTTTGCATTTTTTTATTTCTCTTTCTCTTTCTTCCGTTCACCGTTTCTTTGCCCTCCCACTTCTGATGGAGAAAGAGAGAAAGATGAGAAGAGAATGGTGGAGGACCCCTCAAGCTCCTCTGAGCCATCGTTCCTCTCTCCTCCGTTCCTCGCTCCATCGCTCTCCGCGAGGGACGGTGAGAGTGGTCGGCTGTGTGAGACGATCGCCGAAGTGCAAGCGAACAAGAGATATTGCCGAGAGAGAGAAAGAGAGACAGACAGAATGGATATTACAGGCGCAGGTAGGAGAGACGCGGCAGTGAAGTTGGCGCGCAGGTAGCTGAGAGACAAAGACGATCTTATGGACTCTCGCCGATGTGCGAGCAGGAGCGATCGTCTCCGCGACGAGTTGCACAGATACAAACAGAACATCGAATCATCAACAAGGCGGGATCCTGGCCACCATGGTATTATCGTATTTCTACAGTCGTCTCTCTCTCTGATCCGTCGCCTCTTTATCTCCCCCTCTCCGTCCAGTTACCTCCCGAGAGGAATATCCGACGTAAGTTGCCATGGGAGGAACGAAGACGAACACAGTGTACGCACACGTGCATTATCACGTCTCTCCGTCCACAGTTTTACTATCTTTCTCTCTCTCTCTCTCTCTCCTCCCGCCTTGCCTCCCCTTTCTCTTTCTCTCTCTTTCTGTTTCGTTCTGTCGCTGGTCCCAGCTTCGAGCCGCCTTGCTAACCTGAGAAGGATACACGCGGCCGAAGGTCCAAAAGCGGAACGAAGACGACCGCGCAGACGTACGTTATCGCCGGCGTCTCGGCGTCCTTCTTACTTCAGATTTCATTCTCCGTCCCGCTCCGGCTTTCCTACCTTGAGAAGGGTAGCCGCGGGGAGGACCGCGATAGAAACGAGAAGGAGGACACGCACGCACACGTAAAGATTATCGTATCTGAGGCCCTGTGGCCTCTTCGCTTCCACCTCCTCTTCTCCCGTTCTTCCCGCCTCGATTTTATAACGCTCGCTCTTTATCTTGCCACCTTGAGAAGGATATCCACATACCAAACCATATCCGAAAGGGATATCTAGTAGAAGGACGTAAAGTCATCTCGCCGAATGTATGCGCTAAATAAGCGCCAGCCGAATGACGGTCAGATGCTTCGTCGGATGGAAAGACATCTTAGATGCATCTATCTGTTATAAGTTTTTGTTTTACAATAGTATCTTTTTTTATCCGGCCTATCGCTATGCGCGCTATAAAGAAAGCCCCTCTGCCTGAAACTATCCGCCTTGGATGATCGAGGCATCTTCCCGCGAGTCATCGCGAGGCAGACGCGCATACGCACACATCAAAGCCTCTTCTCTCATCTCTCTCGCTAAACGAACATGGTGAACGCGATGAACGAGAGAGAGACAGAGAGAGAGAGAGAGAGAGAGAGAGAGAGAGAGAATCAGAAAAAAGCTTCTTTATGAAGAAGAGAGCTCCATCGTCTCGTCTCTTCCCCCTTTCTTTCTACGCCATTGTGAGAAGGATATCCTCGAGGGAGATTCGCCAATGGTGGAACGGAGAGAAATAGTACGTTCATATATGTACGTCCGATTGATTCTTTCTTATACGGGGCACGCGGTAAAAGACGTCTATGCTGGACGCCGGATGCTGGAGAGCGAAGTTGCTGCCGGTGCTGCCGGCGTAGTCGCGCGCGAACGGAGATGGACTCGGGATCGAAGGAACGAGAGATACGAGGGGGAATGTTGGGATGGAAGGGTGGGAGGGAGAGAGGATGAAAGAGGAGGGCGTGTGCGTGAGTCCATGATGAGACGAAGAGAAGGAGAGATGAAGCGAGTGAGAGAGAAAGAGAGGAGGAAAAGAGAAGCCGCACGAGCGACGAAGAGAACGGGCGTTGGTTACGCGCACGAAGGGAGATTAAAAGGAGAAAAAGAAGATGGAATTAAAAGAGGAAAAAAAGGGAGAGCCGGGGAGGGAGAGAAAGAGGGAGGAGGGAGGAACATCGAGGAGAGAAAGAGAGAGAGAGAGAGAGAGGGAGAGAGACCTCGTGAAAAATGGGCACCCAGCGAGAGAGGACAGCCTCAGGCTACGTCGCGCGATGCGACCCTGCTCAGGGAGGGATTCGTTCCTCGTTCGTTTGGGCTCCGAACGCGCGTATGTGGATCCGACCAAATCGACGCGTTTAATCGCCTCGTAGCCTAGCCCGGGTATTTTTCTCACACGAGAATTTCGAGAAGATACGAGCCGCGCGGCCTGGATCGTTTTGAATTCTTCGGATTGCGCCGACCCTTTTTCTCAGAGAGATAGCTTGAACGCGACACTTTCCGTGTGACGGATAAAGATAATTCGAACTCGCGCGCCTCTTTCCGTGGGAATCGTCACGATCTCCGCACGCTTGTGCCCGCAGCGTGGGTGGCTGTGCACACACTTGCGTAGGTAGCTCGAGTGGCAAAGGAGTAGAAGAGAAGGGGAAAAACCGACGATCTCTGAGAGGGGTAGAATCTCGAAATATTTTTTCTTCCCCCGGCCAATTTCTTAGCTCTATTTTCGCGGTCCATGGGATGTCCGTGACATAGCGAATTAGCGCGTATCAGCGAATGTATCAGCAGAAAACCAACTGCGGCGAATCATCTTCTAGCACTATCGGCGAAGAATCGGTCCTGGACGAGCGCGCGTTACGCGCGCGGCTTTCTAACGTCGACCTCGTGAAAGCAGATCGAAGTCCGATCCTCGCCGAGAAAATCCCTCTCTATTGGCCGTATCTATCGACGCGCGCGCGTACAGTCGTAAAGCCGCCCACCTTTCCGCCGTATATCTTTCACGCCGACGGGATAAAACGCGCTCACCGGTCGCATATTTATGCAGATCGCAAAGCGTGTCGGAAAGCGTGCGAGGAAGTGTCCATAATTCAGCTCGATCAAAGGCGAAGTTTACTTTTGGAGTGACAACTACACCGTGTAGAGTGGTTCGGTACTTCTCATTCTTAGCGCTAGATCACCGCCACGCTTTGACCTATTGCGTAAAATATTGCGTAAGGTTCTTGCTCTCGCGGGCAGATACGCTTCTTTAATTCAAAGAACGTCAAAGTCCATTAAATGTACTATTCTGTCGACACACAGCCTGCTAAATTTAAAAAGAGATATTTTATCTTTCCACTATTTGTATATTTGTATACTTTTTTTTTTATAAGAGCAAAAATTACCGTTGGTATTCGAGAAGGGGTTAAAGTTGCGCGCGGTTGTGAATACATCACACGCTCGTTTCAGCGGAGGCATCCACGGCCGATTCTGTCGTAGTCACCCGTAATTACGCACATCCCTCTGAATACCCGCCGACATGTTATTATCGGCGAAATGCGCGTTCTCCTTGGCAAAACGCTCATTTGTCACGTGTGCCGGGATAGAAGGGGTGAAGGGCGCGAAAATCATGCTTGGTTCATTATAGTCTTATCGTATCTGCGCATTCCCGCCTCTTGGGCGAAGCGAGCGAAACAAAAACCTCAGATTCTTGCTCGGGTCTGTGGTCTCTTCGTCCTTGTATTTCCCTGACAAGGATGCGGACTTTCCGAATGTCATAAGTGACTCTCGTGAAATAGAATAGCTCGGCGGTGAGATAGAATAGCTCTAAAAAGATAACGGCTAATTTACAAAGAATGAGCCTATTGTGCGAAGCTTAACTATATTTCAAGGATCTTATTGTTTTGCGGTTTCAGAATTATGTTTAGCACACTTAGCAACTGTCTTATATTGATGAATTCCCAACGGGTTCAATTTACTTGACGAAGAAGAGATTTATTTGAATTTTTTTTTCAAATGTAATTATTGTGTAATAAGATATAACATTTTAGATTTTTTATTTTAGTCATAAAAAGACTACAATGAAAAGTTTTCTTTTACGTATATTATATATTTCGTTTCTCACAACGTTAAATAACAACAAAATTACCACATAAATTATAAATAGTTTCGAATACATAAACTAATATATAAAAAAAAAGATTTCTATAAAGATTAGAATTTTATGTAACATTTACCAAATTTAATGATATAATATAAGAAGAGTTATGATCGAGAGAATCTATTGATATTTTTTACTTAAAGGATTTATAATTCACTTTGGAACACTTTTTATTCATATATATGTGTGTGAAGAACAATTTATATTTTACTATTTAATTCCATTATTATCAATAAAATGCAATATCGTTTAATGAATTAAAAGGGTGTATCGGATTATGACATGCGTCTGTGGTATCTCGTTTTACTACTCGAATCCGGCTGAGGCCGGTGATGCATTGAGTGCAGTCATCGAAGTCTCCGGACGAGATTCGGCGCGCCATGTCCTGCGCGAGCGTTGAAGTCTCTTATAGTGCCTCGTTGTTAAACGGCGGCGCTCGTAAGCATAATGGTTCTCAACTGGTTCACCCGAGATTCATTCAGAGAAACGTCAATGTTGGATCTATTCACGCACGCGTATATATATATACACGTACGTGTCTACACGTGCGCGCTTGTAGATCGTCACTACCTGTTCGCCGAGAGAGAGACCGGTCAGCTCTTGCCAGTTGCGTACGTCTCACCAAAGCAAATATACCGGTGTGTTTACGTCTGGATGGAAAAATGCGACGAGGCAAATGAAAGAAGCGACCGGCGATACATGTGTATGTGTGTACGCGTGTGTGTGTCTAATGAGATTGATCTTTGGATTATTTTGTTGGAATAATTCGGGTGGTCTTTTCATTTTAGATGTATATGTTGTACACGCTTTGTGAAATAATATGTGAGGTAATGTAAAAAAATAAACAATATTATACGCATTTCTACTTATAAGATATGGACTTTTCTCTTCCCATTTCATTCTTAAGATAAGACATTTAAATTGAAGGAGTTTTATGAAAAAAAAAAAAAGTATGCAAAAATACGGAATACTTAGATATATTAATCCGCTTTACGGGCAAAGCAGAATTTTCGCTCAGCATCGAGAAGTGATAATTTAAAATACCAGCCCGGCTGATCGGAAAGTTCTGTCCGGCTATCTAATGCTAATTAAACGTCGATGTGAAAAAATGAATCTGATTTATCCTGTCGATAATTATATTCCAACGACCGGCTCCGCAAATCGACGGGCGCGCGATTTCTTACGCTCGCTTGCGCGCTTATATCGCGACATAAAAGAACTCCGAGTACGAGAGATTGGCGGCAGGAAGCGCAGCAATGGCGCTCGTGATAACGGTATCGAAAGTGTTACGCATACGAGCATGGGCAAGCCGGGCTCGTACATTCGCGAGGTTATCGGTGGTTAAACGTGCATTTCGACGACGCGTCGCGCTTCATTCGCGTTGTTAGGCGAGCCCAGCCAGCCAGGTTTAGACCAATTGCACAGGTGAAACAAAAAATTGACTGTTCTTAATAAAACATGACCATATAAAGCAAATAATGATGATTAATAAAATATGCTAAAATAGATAGCTATTCTTGTCATACCACATCATTACAAATATATATTTATATTCTTTACAGAAAAAAAACTTGAAATTATTAGATTGCACGAAATATTTCATTATTTTTCATATTAAACGATTATTAAATAATTTCTTTTAATTCTAGCATTTAATCTTCTTTGAATGATCTAGCATCTTGTTCCTACAATTGCGGTTGCACGTTCTAAAGGCTGTGCACGAAAGTGACTTTACAGACGCTGTAATAGAGCCGAGCGTAGAAACACGTGCGTTTAAAGCGCCTCTCTAATTTACCGTAGCGCCACTAATCAGTCGTCGTAGAAAATTTACTCTCGCGAAATATCGGCGCTGCACGTGAACGTATCTTCGCGTAAAACCGTACGCCACTGAAGTGGCGTTTATCGTCCGGTACGTCGTTACGGGAGCTCCGTAACGATTACGTGCGAACTAATCCTGCGTCGACCAGCGTGCAAGGATAATAATTGCTTAGCGCGGACAATAAGTTGATCGTCAGAACGACCAAACGCATTTCATGCTCTCGGCTACTGTTGCAAGAAAGCGTTGTTAAAACCTTGAAGAGACCATGCAATCTAGATATAAAAATTAATTTCGCTAATCCCTAATAAAATTCTCCGTTTAGTCTTCTAGTAAAAAAAGTACCGAATTTGTTATCGAAAAATTTGTTAAATTTTTCTAATAGTCTGTAGCTGAAATATTTTTGCATAGGATAAATGTATATATCACACAAAATATAAAAGTATTAAAAGAATATATATACAAAAAAAGTATTCGACAAACATAAAATTTTTTTTTGAGTCTATACATTACATTCTTTCAGATGAAATCCTCTTTCTCGATGTTCTTTTTTTTTATACTTTTGGCCTTGAGACGTTTGATGCCCGAATGAATTGCCATACATCGAATGCACGATCAACGACTTAATGGTGCACTGTTGTCGCGCAACTAAGCGACTACGTAATAACACGAGAACGCGTCCGTAGGTACGATAAATTTTGTCAGTCATTGCGTAATTGAAAGAATGTTTAAGATGCGCGTGTAATTAGCGTTAATGTTGTTTGTTTTCGTACGCGGTTGAATGTTTTTATCTTAATATCCATCTACGTATTCCTTTGTGAGAAAAAATATTTGGAAATAGTCAAGTTTTGCAAGGTCAACTGCATTTTGTAATTAATTATATCAGATTGTATATTAATCTTTACATCTTTATAAAACATTTCAATCATGATAAAATGCAAGTATAAGTTAATTATCAATTAGCTCTACATGAATTTTTTAAATACAAATTTTAAATACATTTAATTTTACAATACAATAATTACTATTTGCGTATATTGCGATTTTTTTTCGTTATATTATGTCTCAAGTTTGTAGTAAAAATGTAAAACTGTAACACATCACACGCGGAGCGTGTTTAATAATATTTATGTTGGGAACTGGTAGAGTAGAAATCGATGAGCCATCCGTGGCGCGCAAACGAGACACTGACAAAACGAGTCCAAATCTGAATTACCGAATCGAGTCACGATTAATGGACGCAATTAGTCTCAGCGCGAAAACAACTCGTTGTGCCAAGTGGAAGGTGGATCGGCGAAATCAGGTTGTCGAGAGGATCCCGCTGAACCAGAAAAAGAACTTTCTTCGCCCGATGCTTGTACAGACACACACACACACACACGCGCGCGCACAATATATATATCATATATACATACGCACACACACACGTACATATATTAACGACGTGTGCAGTCAACATTAATAGCATATCTTTTTTAAACGTCTACAGTACAATTAAGTACGTAGCGGCTAAAAGTGGTTATTAATTTAATCACGCTTGCGTAATGCGCTGTGAGGAGACTACATATTTAACCTTTGGATTATTCAGCGAATGAGATCTATTTATATATTTCGAAAAGTACATGAGTTTCATGTTACCAGAAAATTTTTTATTTCGTTTGACGCAACTTTGATTATAAAAGGGAATATCTCTCGTTTCTCTGAAAGTTCGGATTTTCTACACTTAACGGAGTTTTCTTGTCGACTACTGCCCGATTTTGGATTTGGAATAGTTTCACGCTGTGCCGACACCTGGCCTCACTGACCCGAGGGACCGCGCCGAGAAACCCGACGCGGCATTTCGCCGTCTCGCCGATAAACCGCCGATCGCGTAGGAAATTAAGTCGCCCTTGCACGTAACGGTATCTGTAAAATCGCGCGGAATACCCGGGGTTCTTACGTCTCGTCGTCCGCTACGCCCGGCATCGTTGCTTCCATAAGCTGGCGAAATTGCAGCGTGATCTCGACGAGCGCGCCGTTAACTTTTCGCAAGAACGGAAAACAGTTACCCCGTTCAGACATGCGTCCGGTACGTCTTGCGTTCCGCAGAGCGCGGAGAGGAGGAATAAAGAGGGCGTTTCATTGACTCGAGCGAGCGCAGCTTAATGGCCACGACGAAACGAGACGGTGTAATCGCGTGCCGCAATTCGCGAGAGGGTTTTTCCTCGCAACAACGACGACACGGCAGTACGATTGATTTCGCTAACTGGCCGCTTCCGCGGCGTAATTGGCTGAATCGTTCGCTGAAAAAGGTGCGCTGCGACGATGTTTCAGGAAGATTTGCGCAAAAAGCATTTTTTTATCGGTAAAATTGATCGAACTAATCGACAAGCGCATAATTCATAATGTAAAGTTTATGACGAATGATAAAAATTACAAAAGATAATGATAACACTGGAATATATCGCTTATCTTCAAAATCGTGCAAGTTTCCAGTTTTATGTTGCAAATTTGACACAAATATTTTTGATTTATGTTGAATAAAATGGTAATTTAATCTAAAAAAAAAAACAAGTTATATTTGAAAAGTAAAGATTAAGATTTCTTATAGATTTATTTATACTCGAACTTATACATCAGGTCGGTAAGGACACACGATTGTGATTATTCTTTCGAAAATAGAAACCGTGTTGTCTAATACATTCAACTTAATGAGTGAAAATATAAACAAATATTAACAAGACATTTGTCTTCATATTGCTGACTTGGAAGAAACAAAACGTTCAAACATTATGGAAAATATCGGAAAGAATTGTCATGCAATTTTACTGTATATGTAGCTTTCAAAACATACTGAAAATACTACAATATTAATATATTAAATTATTGTACTTTATTGACTTTAACCAAATTTTTCTAATTAAACACGAGAATAAAAATTTTTCATTTTATATATTTAAATGCAAATGTTATGTTCTATGCTTTTCACGTTTTTGTATATTATTGCAACAATTTTGAAGAAATTAATATTATTCTCAATAATTCAATAAAACTTATAAATTAGATTTGAAATAAATTTAATAAAAATGATCGCTTTGATATGACATTCAAGCATTAACAAGACTTCTCAAAGGATCAATGATCCGAACGATCCGAAGTGTCCGTGAAGTATGCGGATGATAAAATGTCATTTCACTAATGACTTAACTCGATAACTTCAACTGAATTAAAACTTTGTTTACTCGTCGTCGCCGCGGGAATTATCGTGCATAATTTAAAACTTTTTTTACCAGCATACGAGTACACGTCGCTTATTAACTTCCCATCGAATATGATGCCTATGTAACTTCCAGCGTAATTACCGCTTTGAGTTAATGGATAAACATAAAGCAGAAAAGTCCATGTCCGGATTTACGTACCTGCCAATATTCTTCGATTAGATTGAGAATTGTGTCCGTTCGGGGAGCCACGATTAGATTATGATTTCGTAAAAATTAAGGAGAGGAAATTTGCGTATTTTTCATTAAAGTATCCTCTTTAGTAGAAATTAAATCTCACCTCTAATTTTGAAATTAAAAAATTATGTCATACATAGTTACTGTCTATTGATGTAATGCTAGTAATATAACTTATCTTAACTATATCTAATTTGAACTATTTATATAATTTTCTTATTATTTTTTTAGTATACAGAGGTCGCATTCCTATATATGCTATTAATACTAAAAATTTATAGCTCATATTATATTTATTATAAATTTACTAAAGACTTTTTATAAAATAAAATAATCTTAATATACAAATTAATCCAAAACTGCTAATAGCTAGACGATAGCTGGATAATATATTTTTAAAAAGGCAGCTCTATCTGCTATCCCTTTTTTGTGTACTGACTACAGACAATTACATTAAAAAAACCGATTAGGATCGTGCAGTCAATTATTAACCATTAATGAATTAGAAAACTTAATCTAATAAATTCTAGTTAGCCATTAGATTCTGAATCAGATGGATTAGATTTATTTTTACTAAAACTGGTACGCACAACTCGAAGGAAAGAGCTAGAAGGAAAAAGTAAAAATGCCTTGTTGTGCCTTTTTGCTGCCTCCTGACCAATCAACGCTTACAGTAAAACGATACTGGGGTTGTGCTATGAATGTTCGTATGTGTGCGTGTGAATGTGTGCTACGTTGGGTGTATACATTCGATTCGTGAATATATGCGTTGGGCCTGACCAACAGCCATCGTGGGTCCGAGAGAACAACCATTGAGGGGCCGGTCTTCAAGGATCCACGAAGCATAATTTGGAGATTGTTCGTGGCTGTACCTGACGTTATATTCTACGAAATTTCGAACTATTTTTAAGTAAAAGTTTTACATTGGCTCTTTGTACGTAGTAAGCGTATGCAATGAACGAAAGACCACATATCAAAATGCTATGGAGAAATTTCCTTTTTATCCAAATTTAGTTAAACGTCATTATCTCATGTAACAGTATTTAAAGTCTTGATATAAAATATCAGAGAAGAAAAAGATTTTGTTACTTTGCTACGACGTGCTTATCTGTTCTCTTCTCCTGATATTTAAATTCTTAAAAATTTTCCTATTTCAAAGTTACGATAAAAAGAAGTTTTAAATTTTCCACGTACATTCAACTTTCCCTATAATAACGATCTTTCCGGTTTTCAATTATTATATAAGCGAGAAACGATATAAAGTAAATAAGCATGTATCAAAATGTACTTGAGCTTACTTAAGAAATCGATGGGTATTAATCACAGTTTCAGTTTATTTGCCTTATTCGACGGTCGTCATACCTCCGCTTCTGTCTGAGAATGCTAAAAGTTCACCGCCGCTTTTATGCTCGACTGCACATGCATTATTTATCTCGTCTCTCATTATAAAATCATGCGAACGGAAAGAGAAAAAAAAAAGAAAGAGAGAGAGAGAGAGAGAGAGAGAGAGAGAAGTGAAGCTCTCTCACAGTGGAGGCCGTCATTTATTTCTCGGTCGTTGATAAGTTTCGCCTGGGGATTTTCGCACGATTAGAAGCTCGCGGTGGCAAGCGCGAACGGGACGCGAGACGCGAACTGCGGTTCCATCATCGCGGTTTGTGATACGTAGTCATTAGAGAGATCTGTTAAGATGTCGTCGTTTAGCGATCTTTTATTATGCATAGCTCAATTACGATAGGAGGAAGAAGGATGAGGCTGAATGGCGCGCGACTTGGAAATCGCCTCTCCTATCGGCTTTACATATTGTCCAACGATGCGTGGATAAGCGTAAGAGATAATTTATCATTAGGCGTTACGCAATTAACGTTGATTGCGCATCTCCCACAGACCGTACTTGTGTAAGCGCGCGGAAAAACTTCAATCCCCCCGAGCGGGCATGTGAAGGTATATTAATTACTTCGCGATTATGCAATAGTGCGACAGTGCTCCGCGCGATCGCGGTAATTAAGAGCGGAATAAAAACATCTCAGAGATTTCCCTCTCTCTCTCTCTCTCTCTCTCGTGCGTTAATTACGTCGCGCGGACACACGTGAAATACACGCGTGTGAGTTGCGCGGTGCACGTATATACCCAAGTGCCGAAATGTATTACGCTCTTAAATATTCCCTCGCTATATTTTAATGTGCTTGGCGCGCGATCGTGTTACCTCCGCGCGATTCAGCAACTGAGAAAAATTGGTACTTTTATCTTACGCGAGAGACCCGATACCTCGCTACTATGTATTCAATCCCGGACAGCTGAATCAATCTTAATTAGTTGTCCACCAACTAATCTTAGAAACCTGTTAAGTGTATTCGTAATCTGATACTGAAAAAAATGTAAAATCTACTCGTACAAATCGTTATTATATAATCCGGAATTACAAGTACACTGGGCGTTAAAAGACTCTTCTTTTTAATATTTTTATCGAAAGTAGACAAATGTACAACATAAGAATCGTCCAGCGAAAATTGGACATGATTGTTACTAATTGTGTAAAGATATATCACTTTATCCTTTTTTAAAAAAGGCATTTTTTATAAACTCAATGTTGTATAATGTATCCAAGAAAGATATCTTTGAAGATTTCCGAAATATGTGTACTTATGTAAAACGTATTAGAATTTGTCTTATATACGCAACGAATTTTTCAATCTCTTTCTCTCTCTCGCGCCTCTTTTTCCTTCACGTTTTTTCTATTCAGATGAACCATATCCCTTTACTAACCTTTTTTTCTTTAGTCAGGTAGAGGGCTATATATATAGGTATTTCCTACCTGCATCGCTCGCGCGCTGAGCGATGTTCCTTTTACATATCTGCGATACATAGTAGATGGTATTTATCTCGGCAGCACGTCTGTGTGAGAGGCACACGCGTGTTTACGTCTACACCGACTAAGCTATCCCTATCGTGGATACCGTTGATCTTCTATAGAAAATGTTAGAAAGAAATACACCTGCCAGGAAACACCCATGAACTTTACCTGTCGGAGTGTAAAAAGCCAAAACTCTGCCATATCATTCTTTCTTTAAAGAGAGTTTTCCCGCGTTTAATCTACCATAACTTTTTCGTTGCCATCAAATGCTGAACATATCGGACTCCGAAATGCGTAACCGTGAGAACGATCCTCTCACGTCTCGATTAAGTTCGAGTAAGAAAAATTATTTACTATCAAGTATTGTATATCGAAATAAGCTACATTACAATTGAATCAATTAAGAAACACTTATTTTATTTGGATATATCAAATTAATGGTTATTTTAATTTCTCTTTTCTTATTCATATAATAAGCGTAATGGCATCATCTAACGAATGCAATATAATAATGTAAAATAACGAAAAAATAAATGTTTTGATAAAATGTCTACATACAGTAAGCTAGAACTTAAAAGCATTAGATGATTTATACACGGAAAAAATGATTATGCTGAAATATCCAAAACTTTAGCTAAATATAGAATATCTATGGAAGTAATTTTGGATTATCAAAATAACTGTAAAATGTTCAAATTAATTACTAAAAATGTTCAAATTTTTTGCATCGCTGCTTACCACGTTTGAACATAATCATTCTTTACATCATTTTTATGTTCTTTTGTAACTATTAAACATATTTTTTTCAATCTCTTTCTCTCTCTGTATCTGTATATCTGAATATCTGTATAATATTTTTTGACATGATTTCTTAGATTATAAGTTTGTAGATATTTATAAAATATTTTACTTAGGATCACTATTTTAGACAGTTTATAGAAAAGTTATTTGGAAATGCATTAACAAGAAAATAAACATGAGAGACCTGTATAATAATTCAAATAAAGACGTCTCTTAGGTATGTGTGTTATCCAATTATGAAAAGATTATTATTCTAAATTCTAAGGTGGCTTGTTCCATGGTGATAAAATAAGAACATTAAAGTTGTCGCAATGTTCATGCTATATAATTAATTTGATTGACCTTACCGTCACGTTATTTATAACGAATTTTTGTGATATATTTTTAGCGCACGCAACGACGGAATTGAAATTAGACGAGCGGTGATAGGGAACAGTACGTCCTGTTGCGCAATGGCGAATTTGCATTCGCTGTCGCGGCGATGCAGTATTACGTAACTTCGCATATTAACGTACCTAGCGTGGGCAGCCTTTGAAATGTGGGAATATATAATTATGTGTATAATAATTATAGCGAAAATCGGAATCGTCGACGTGTGATACCACACTGCGCATTATCAGCGCGGATCGGGTCGCGTCGTTAATCAACGTCACCGTTGAATATATTTGCAAGAACAACGAATAATATCGTTTAACGTTATATCGCTAATGTCGCTGTGTATAGGTCCGATAAATATACAAGATATCGTATATCATCCCGCGATAACGAAACATGTGCGACAGTAATTTCCTAGAAAGTTACTTTACCGATACGCACGGTTTATTAATGCACCAAATTAATTACCTTGCAATGATTCACCTTTAATTACCACCATGTTTTTGCATGTATTTTTGCATCAAGCGAATAAAAATTAGACCAGTAAAAATTCATTCGATTTAGATCGATAGATTTCGTAATCGACTTGATCGCGCGCGATTTCACAAAAGCTGTGGAAGATCTAATATCTGGAGGTATTGACGTTTATTTAAAACTCGTTGCTTGAACTAGTTTTTATCCGACGTTATTATGTAAATTAAACGGCCGTTTTTTAGATGGACGCACTTTCAAAGGTGCATTTAATCTTTTGATACAAATAGAACGGGCACGTGAATCAGTGTGGAATTAAAAAAATGCAGATTTATGTTATACAAACTTTTATTGACGAATTGACACGACTATTTCGCGTAAAAAGAAAAACGTTAATGGTGCGTTAAATAAATTGATAGAAATTATGGAGAAGAAATTACTGTCGCTTGGCAAAAAAGATGTAGACAAGGCGAGTATCTAATGTTGCTTCATTTTTACATAATTATTTTATTTATTATCTGCAACTCCTGTTACGTTATAGTCTTAAATATTCAGATTAAATGGAAAAAAATAATACAACATAAATTTCAATAATTATATTAGGACAAAGACATTCTACTATTAAACCGTGTAATTTTTTTATGAAAACGAAAACGATGTGAAATTTGATATAAAAATATCTAGTAAACAAGGGTTATCAGTTGAAACTTTTTTGTTGTTATTATTTTTTAAAATTATTTGTCTTGATTTTTTCATCAGTTTCTCATTTTACAGACTGGTGTAAAAATCGCACACTCATTACCGTAGGACTTAATAGCAAATGCAACTCGGCAGCTCCGTGCTGCGTTCCGGTCGAAAACCGTATTATTAAGTCCAATTTCACGCGGCGAGCGAGCTGCGATAGCCTTCCTATCCTACACGTGCTCCGTCTCTCTCGCGCCACCCAGGTGACTCGATCGTAAATCTCTTATACAGTTACAGGAAATATTATCCTGCATGCAGACAAGACCTGAATGCGTAACGTGAAGGACCAGGTAGCCGATCAGCAGCGAGCCGGCCGATGGGACGGTCTTAAGGATTAGGCTAAAGGTGAAAGAGGAGGAAAAGAGAAAGAGCGAGTCGAAGCGCGGGGTGATATTGAAAGAATACGAGAAAAATAATTAATGCGAGACGGAGACGTTGCACGTAGCGGCGACGTAAAAAAAAGGGGGGAAAAAAACGCGACGGGGCGACAAACACGGGTTTCCCTATTCCCTATCGGCAAATTGCAATTTTTCCCCGTCGCTCTCGCGACATGACAACTTTCCGGGCGCCTTTTGCGTTATTAATTACGTTCAGGCATGCGAGACGATTTGTGCGCGCCGGTTTTCCGCGAAAACAGGCTACCGATCATAATCACTCGAGCGAGTGAGCAGTGTTCCACAAGCGACGGGGGATAAATGCGCGCCCCGATGTCGAATCGCGATTTATGGATTGTCGAATGCGACCAGTGTAAACAAGTGTGTTGTTCCGTTAGCTCGATCGCGCTTATTCACGCAGAATGGAAAAAGAGCCACGGGGCACTTGAAGCGTTACGGCACGGATTATAATTTTGTCCGGATACACGTTTCGCTTTTTCCATCTTACTACTGTGTCGGATCGCAGCGCTCATAAGTGATTGACACATGCAAATTTCGCGTGTTCACGTAACACGCCTTCGCCCATTTCGTCTGCTTTTCTTTACCTCGGAGAAACAACTTTAGTGTTCTTTTTCGTCTATTTTAGTCTGCAGCTTAGCCTGCGGGGAGACTTCACTTTTTCCAAGTTAAGATCGTTATCGATTGAAGGATCGACCGTAAAATTTCGTTATACAAATTCTGTATATTTTATTGGAAATGGAAGGCATAGGCGATAGTACGGTAGTATTTCATTTTATTTCCGCGATAGTCATCAATAGTCTCGTATCGTTAGAAATCTGTCAAAGATATTTATGTAAACGACGCGTCATCCGGCACGCCGATAACAACGTTCTACAAATTTTCATTAGCGATATGCCCGCGGGACCGTAGCCGGCGGATAGTGCGAGCTTGATTTATAGAACCGCGCTCCGTAGATTTCGCGGTGTATAATGTGCTTTATGAAGTCAACGTTATTTACGCATCGCAGACGTACGGCGAGGCGCGCGACCACGTTCCCAGGGAACTCCCGCGACGAACCGGTCCGCGATAAAAGAGCTGATAAACGACGATTCTCGGGCGGCATGCAGCACAGCAGCCGGCGTTCGTCGATCGTCCCGCGAAGAGTCGAAGAGGCGACACTTTTTCCCGCACGCCGATTGGCGTCTAGTCTCTCGATGGCGATCGCTAATTGCTGGCGAATATAGAAATCGATTGCGAGAGGAGTAAAAAGGCGTGCTCTGAATTATAGCGATCTCAGGGCGGAGCGTGAGGAAGATAATCTAAATATCAATGGCGGATAGGAGATCCTGCCGGTTGCAGCGGCTCTCGCGTCATCCATCGTTGTCGTTGCGCCTCTCTTTGCTCTGCAATGCGGAACGCTCGGGCAACAGCCTGATTAACCGCGCGAACGGACGGCTATCCCGTCCGAAAAATCACGCGCGACCGATCATACGATCCTAACTTCTTTTAACTGTACGACACGTCCGAGTGAGACGCGACGGCAAAAACGAATCGCGATACCGTATCCGTCTCATCGCGCTAATCAAAACGTCAGCTCGTCGAATCCGTCACTTCCGCGGAGAGGTGCGCGCAGCCTTCGAGACGTCAGCATAGATTTCCGGGTGATTTCATCGAGAGCTCACCTGTCGGATTAAGCTTATAATTACAGTGCGCGCGCGATAAGGTGAGCTCTTACCGTAAAACGGCATAGGTACGAAAAAGCTCACGATTTTTAAGAACGGTTGTCTTCGAACGTAAGTGTTTAATTGGCGAGGATAGATAGATTTAATGAGGCAATAATGAACTGGTAATAAACGACCATTTCCCGTACGAGTTGATTCGCCGATGTTGTCCACAAGAAAATGTCCTTAGACTTTATTATTACAGGAAGTGTGCGTATTGTCGAGTGCTGTGTCTTATAATGTTTTCACGTAAATCCATTTAGCGCACGAATAAATCGTCGTGACGCATGCTGGAGGCCGGACAGTGACGTCGATATACTGATTCTGTCCTACGATTATTTTATTGCGAGAGGAATTGCAGTCCGCGCACGACGAGCAAAACTGCGCGTATTGCGGCAGTCCTGCAGAAAACTAATGCGCGACGACGGCGTATTAGCCGTCCATTAATATTTATCATGGTCATGGCTTTGCACTAATCGTATTTCGCAATATGTACACGTTTTCCGTAATGCATGGCGGTCGCGACCGCCCGCGTGACTGCTCCTTGCTCGATATTCTCGCTGAAATTTTTAAATCTATTCACGCGTTGGCTAATTTAGTATAATATATTATAAATAGAAGGTCTTTACGTAAGGGGAATTTTCATCGTCAATTTTAATAAATCACCATTTGCGAATTAGATTTGATAGATCCGAATCTTGTAAGGCAAGTGTTATTTAATTTATCAATTTTGTAATTTTAAAAGTTAGATACGCGATGTCATATAATATTCAAGATTGATAAATCGTATAAGAATTTGTCTCCTTTCCGTCAGTCTTTTTATAAACTTTTAAAGATAGAAAGTAGAAAGTATTTTAATACCATGCGATTCTAAATGACAATATTACATCTGCCACATGACGGGATTTCTCTTTTACATTACATGATTATTTATTATATCATTTTACGATATATTCATATATTATAATTTTTATATCAGTATATTCCTAATAAAAAAAATAACCTCCGGTATTTTAGGAGGAGATGATTCTATGCAATAGAATAACTCCAACAAACCTTAGTCGTTCTTCTAAGCGTTATAAACTCTATGTACAATAAAATTTATGCCGATCACGACACTGTTACATAATGCATCACCGTCGTGATGTTAAATCGATCCTCGACGCGAGTCACAAAATTTTCGAAGTGCGCATGTCGCACGGTCACGTTTCCACTCGTGCGTGAGGCGCGCATCCGTGCGTACTGCGTGCCGCGCCGTATCGTATTGGCGTATCACTCCTCCTGACGCGGATCTGAATTGCAAAATTGCGAGTCGCGTGTATCTTGTCGCGTATCTCAGCTTGCGGCGCTATCGGTCGCGGATGCAGGCATCAGGGTCGAGCGAGATAAGCGCGCGCACGCGGAGGTACTTAACGGACCACGACCGACGTGCGCGAACCGCACACGTAAATAGTATTCCGCAGCCGGATGTTTCCTGAGCTGGAAGAGCGTGCGCGAGAGCAAAACGCCGTCGAATCTAGGGATGAAACCTCGCTGGCGCCACCGCGCGATAATTATCGCGAAAAAATGATTGGGTTACTCTGAAAGTGTATACGTAATTTTTCGCAATCGCATTCGTAATTTAAATTCGACGTCGGAATCGATATCGGTGACATAACGAATGTAAGTATGTAACTTTCTTGCAGGAATGAGTGTTTACGCATAAATAATCTACGTATATATGTAAGCTATATAAAATGCTTCACGTATTTTTAATGTCATGTTTTTATTTTTCATTTAGCACTATTAAAATTAGATGTGGTAATAATATCTTATAATTTAATTACTTTCCTTTCTATGTTGTGTTAATCAGTTTATAGTAATTTACAATGCTTACAATGTAAAATAAACAATACGTAAATAATCATCATATAATTTTGAAATATATGGCACAACCCTGTTTTGGTGCACAAATGTGTACAATATATTAGTGTGCAATATATTAATTAAACTTCGTGATTGATGAGTCGTGATAATTTTAATTACAACGCTAATTTAAAAGGATTATACAGAAATCTTTTTTATTTGTAATCATGAAAAGACAAATTACAATCGGCAGCTATTCTAAATTAATATTATTACGTTATTAATAGTAGTTATTGCTAGTCGCGCATGTAGTTACGGTTCCTTTACATTACTTATGATCACCGTGACAAAAATAAGTGTCTATCGTGCGAGGTACCTGCTAGCGCGCGTGTACGTGGGGGAAAAAAAGTGGAAAATCACGTGTAATAATAAACGAACCGTAAAGTGTGACTGATCTGTACGTTGTACGAGAACATCGCTTGCGAGAGCATGTTGCACGAAGAATATAATCAGCCGGGGGCGGGGGCTGTAATTTTCGCGACGCGTGTAAACGATACTAACGCGAGCATGCGTTCGCCGGTAACGAGGATCCATCCATCTAAGCTAATTAAAACAGATTCAAGATGATTTTATCTAATTATAAAACGGAATCCGGAGTCCGCTACCAGTGCTTGCGTGCCTATCGGCCGCCGTCGTTTCCGCCCCCGCTTGCGCGTGTCCGTTGCCCTCTCTCGGATAGTCCCTCCCCCCGAGTTCAGCGACAATTCTTACGCGGCCGCGGACGTTATTAGACGCGGGCACGTACACGCACGCACGCACCCACGGACGCGCGCGTGGCAACACGTGCACGCCCGCGCGAGTTGCCGGTCGGTCACCAGCCGCGGCCAATGCGCACGAACGTAAATCATAACGCGTAACCGTTTCCAAGGTGCAGGCTCCACCTTACCGATATACGCGCGTCGCGGTTACCATTATCGCCTTTACCTTCTCGCCTCCCCCCTTCGGGGGTTCCCGCGGCTTAATGTATATTTCCTCCCCTTCCTCCGTGCTTTAATAATCCGCGCGTATCCTCCACCTCGCGGGCGTCGGGGATCGATGAATTATGGAATCGAATATCGGCGCATCGGCGCGGTCCAGCATCGCGAGACAGCAACTCAGCCGTAATTTCCGACCAGCGCTGGTTCTCTCTTTCTCTCTCTGTCTCTCTCTCTCTCGCGCGCGCGCGCAGAGATGGACGAGGGTGATCCGTTTTCCCGGGGAAATTACACGTAGCAGGGAATACTTCCGCGATTTCGAGGTACGGATCGCGTATCGCCGCGGGTGCCTTTACGGATTGTACCGGAAAGATCGCGCGATTCTTTATCCTCCTTGAGAGGCCGCCGTGTGTATCGCGTTATGAGATCGAGCGCGCGGGAATGGTTTCTTCCGCGATCTTGATACGCGAAATACGATACAGCGGGCAATAACGCGACCAGCTGTAACGCGGTTTTCGCCGTGTCAACGTTACACCTCTGTATCGATTAATACGGCGTAATTAATCGATATTCCGACATTCCGAGCGGCGTTTTTTTTTTTGTCGCCGCCTCCTTAAATGTCGACTACGGTCGACATTCGCACAAATGTCTGTCGTAATCCGATATGTTAATTCGACGTATCGTATTCCCGATAGCGTGAAATTTATCTGACTTTCGCGCCTACGATCGCGCGCGCGCAAAAATCATCGGCGAGCGAGAGGATGCGCCGCGGCGGATCGCTGCGTGCGGACCGGCGTTATATCAGGGGCCCCGAATATAATTTATCGCTTATCCGACAAGAATTATTGCGCTCGATATAAGTAGCATTTATCGGCGTAAGAGCCGGGGATAATGTTCTACGCGGTAATTTAGTGTACATTAACGCGTCGGAATAGTAGACGGGCAGGGTCTTATGGAATATTTAATTTAATAATCTGACTCTATCTGTGCACGCTCGTCCTGCTGCACCACGTAAGTACGGCTTTATCGTTGCGATAAGATTAATTATAACGACCGGGGTGTATTCAGATTAAATCGCGAATAAAAATTTTGCTTGCGCTCGATTCACCGGTAGACCGATGGCAGACTCTTTCGTCGGTCTCTCGTGGCGTAAAAAGCGAAACGAGTGGGTCGCGAGAATCGCGTACGGGAGAGGAGCGGAGGTGCGCGCACGCAACTGGCGACGATAAATCGTACTTAGAGCTCGCTTGGCGAAATGCATAACTCCGCCGGACTTTCGTGCGTAACTCGGCGAAAGACGCCTGAAAAGCCCCCGGGCGCGTAGGATACCCAGGACTTCGTCGATTTATATCTGCAATTCAGTTGCATTCGATCGAGAGCCACGTACGTAGGTACATACGTATGAAACGCGCGCGCGAGAATCAGCGTGAATTTTTCAGCAAAAGTCCATCGCGGCAGATAAGCGACGTGAGCTCTGTGGGTGTGCGAGCACGCGATATTCGCACACGCAGCGCGGCATGGCGGCGAAACAGGGACGAAAACCGAGCGAGGGAACGATAAAGGAAACGAGAAAGCGAGAGCGAGGGGGATCTCGAAAGGCCAGAAACCGCTTGGAATCTCGAGGCGGGACGCGCGGACGCGGTATATTTTTAGGCATTAAAATCGCTCCATAAATTAAATCCGCAAAACGACGAGGAGGCGGCCGGCCCGCCGGAATGGGACGGCACCGGTGGACCGTTTCGGGGCCTTCTTGAGTTTCTCCGCGTCCGCCGTGTAGCCTCGTGGGAGATAAGGCCATAACATGACCTGACTTAACGCATCGTTCTGGAAGGAGACTCGGCAAAAGAAAAAAAAAAAAAAAAAGAGGGGCCCGACAAATTTCGAATAATTTCGACGCCTGGGTAATGCAACGTCCAGCCGAGTCAACAGTTCCCGGGCACGATTGTTTGCGCAAATATCCCGACTGGACGTTGCTTTCGGAATGCATGAGAAACGCAAAGTACTCGTCGCGAATAATACACGCGTTGAAACATGCATTTTATAGGGTGTATCTGCGCGAGGCTTATCATTTAGGATTTGTTTATTGCGATACGCCAGATCATTTTAATACCAACATGGAAAGCGACTACGTTGCTGTACAGCTACGATAATCGGAAAAAATATAGAGAGATAAAAAGATATTCCTTTAGAGATTAAGATACAGAAGTAATCATTTTAGTTTTGAGAGGAGGACGCAATTTAAATGTAGCATCTTTTTTCATTGAGTACGTAAAAAAGAACCGAATGGTGACATTTTGCAATATCTCTGCAAGTTTCAAAACACGTTTTTTTAAATGTAGAGTCAGATTAACGATGTCATTGTGAAAAATACTGAATTCAGAAGGATCGAACTTCCGTTTCGGTGCAAAATATACGAAAGTTGGATGAAACACTCTTATAAATTAAACCGAGTTGGCCAAGTTCGAATTGTGCAACGGAAGGTCACGCGACTAATAAAATTAAAATTTTATTGCTTTTTTTGTGTTATTTTTATTGACGACGTAGCTAGATGTGAGTCTTCTCACATCGACATCACACACGATGGCAACTTGTAGATTTTAAAACTTTAATATTATGAAGTTCATGGTGCTCGGATATTTATAAGAATATTTTATCGAGCTATACTACTCTGTTTGAATATATTTTATCACTTTGTCGATATTTAAGATCTTGTTTAATCGTGTTCGGCGATCGAAAGCGGAGAATAAATTTTCCATTAATTGCACAACATTGTGTGTATCGCAGTAGAATCATAGTTTTTATTCAGCGATTTTCGCTACCGAGTGATTTACGATAGACATTTTTATATTCGCAACAACAACGATCGCGATAGCTAACTGAATTCGCGATGAATGTAATATGGTAAAATCCCACGATACAGAAGACGCTATAGCAGATCCTCGAGAAATATCTCAGCTAAGTTTTTCAACTTTTTTTACGATCCTATATAACATAAAATAATTGTTGATTTTAACATCCTTCTGTAAATGAGTGTAAATGACTTCCAAGAATTAAAGAAAAAATTACAAGTGTAAATTAGCATTTATACTTGCACTTTTTGTAATGTTAAAATAAGCGGGCGATTAAATTTCGACACTTGTGAGGAAGAAAAGAAATAGATTGTTATCGGCGGAAAAAGGAGAAGCGGTCTCCTTCCCCGCAAACATAAGTCATTCCTTCCTTCTTTAAAACGCGTATCACGTGTGTTTCTACGAATAATTACATGAACATGACGGACGATCGATCATGCGTCTCCTAATTGATATAAATGGTAGTGGTGCAAAACAGATTCGCGATTAGTTTATTTATCACTGCTACTCCTTTCCGGCGCAGATATCATATCGTTAGGCTACTTAATTAACTACGATCGATCATGGTGTGTTTTTACGACGTTGCAATTATTATGTGAAGCGCAGTTTCATTTGCCAGATTGGATTATTTGGACGGAAACAACGAAGTGATCGTTGTACAGTCTGATTGTACAAGAGAAATGGGGTACAGAGAATTGGGCAATATAACGGAACGAATTAACCACGATGTAAATGTTTCGCGATCTGAGAAGACGACATCGTCGTTGATAACTTTAAAGCTTTATTTAACGTATGTCAATAAAATTTAAAAATAGATAATGTATTAAAACAATTTAACTTTTTGAGTCGAATTTAATGCCTATGTTTATGCATTACACAACATTGTATAAATTATAAAGATTTATAATTATTAATTGCATGTGCATTATATAGAGCAATTGTAAGTGCTCTATAATTGTGATTATTATAATTTATATATTTTCATTATTATTTTTATGTTATTATTTATTTGATTTTATTATTTATTATTAAAATTTTAATTATTATTTGATTTTATAAAGCTCCCAATTTTTTTTTGTATGTAAAAAATCTGTAAGATAATGTACAAAAAATATATGATCGATGATTATATAATATATACCTTTGAAATTTTAATACAATCCTTTTTTCATTATTTTTCAGGTACGTTTCTGTACGTGAAGTATACCAAGAATACGTCTGAGAAACGATCTTAATGATTGTAGTCAATTTTTCTTCTCTGACTGGGTCAGTGGCTTTCAATGTAGGAGGCAAAAAGTGAATATATGTTTTGTTCGTAAGAAACATTTAAGAGCGAAGGTGCATTTATATCTTCTGAAAACGAAAAAAAAGCTAATAGTCGTTTAATTCTCGAGTTTCTTTTTCTATAAGAATATAATTAATGTGTTTGTAAATGGGGTTGTATGTAGCAACTGAGTAACATTTATCTGTAAAGATTCAGGTTGAATTGTTGCAACTCACTTAACTTATTCTACCCCTTTTCAAATTATAGTTTTCTCCCTAATGTGCACGTAATGAAAAAAAAAAAAAAAATATAATTTGAATTTTTTGAAATTCAATGGAGTTTCGATTTTTGCGTCACCCCTCATTTAATCCTATTTTAAAAAATTCCAACAAATTCCTTTTCAATGTTTATTTTTTGATTAAGATTAGTGTATCTTCTTTTCGTGTGCAGTTATTCTCATGAGCGTCGAGTGTAGCAGCGGTGTCCAGTTCTCACCGGGTCGATAGTGGTTTGTCTTTCGCGCATACATGCATACACTCATGCATACACGAAGGAGTACGGTGGTCAAGAGAGCACGGTCCAAACGAAAAGCACGTGTACGTACGTGTATGCAGGTAGGTGTGTATACAGGTGAGCCGCGAACCCGTGCTCTCCGTAGCCCTTCGGGCTATGCACCGGCGCTCAATGCCGACCCGAAGGAGGAGAATGAAGGATGAGGAGCGCGAAAAGGGAACGGGAGTAGCCGAAGCCCTCGTAAGACACGTGAAACTGACCAATAGATCCGGTTTAGCGAGTTTCCGGATTCCACGGGGTCATCGGGTAGACCCCTCGGTTTGCGCAAGGAGCGGTATCCCCGTCATCGCCCCTCTTTCAGCTCCCCCGTTCACGGAGGATAAAGAGAGAAGGAGGAAGGGAGAGGGAGAGAGAGAGTACGGAAGGTCCGGTCGCAGGACCTGCAACCCCTTGCCACTGTTCGTCCTGTAGTGCGCGCACTGTCCATCCGCATACATTACCGCGAAATCCGGTTTTCGACAATACCTGATGCGCTGCCCTCGCGCACCTCTCGCGATGGCCCCGATCCATGGGTCACGCCTGGGCCACGAGTGGCTGGTTGGAGAAGGGCCATACAACCTGCCATCGGCAGTGTGAGATCGTGGAACGGAGTGGAAGCGAAAGCGTTCGCGAGATCTATTCTCTCTGTTTTTTTTTTCTGCCAAACTGAGAAGTAAATTAAAGTGTTTTATTTATTTTTTATTTTAACCTTATAAAATTTCGTTATCGAAATGTACAGCAAAAAGTGAAAAATAGATTTATTAATTGTTCACAATAATTTTCATCAGAAAAACTAGATAGAACAGATAGATTGATATAATAGAACAAAAAATTACTGATTCGTTATTTTGATCGATATTTTTTTCAGCACTTAAAATATTCTAACAGTTAAAAGTGAGATTGGATTCTGAAAATCATCTTACATAAATAAAGTCTAATGTTCTCTCTCACGGACGATGCGCCCTGCCCATCGTCAGCAGCAATCTCCCTCTTCCCTGAGCCGCGCGATGCGCAATGACCATTCGCATACATTATCGCCCGTCCATCGAAATCCGGTTTTCGACAATACCCGGTGATACGGACCAGGGTTTTCGGTCACCCTCCCTAAAGAGGAGAGCCGCGCGCAACCTGCGACGAAACTCGTGAGACCGCGGCGAGGGATATACACACGTGATGGAATATTTCGGAGGGACAGTAACTCTATGGTCTCTGTCCGGCCGTGATGGCGACGACGGTGCGCAGATTTCCTTTGGGGATGACCACCGATGACCGGGGGGGTTGCGCGAGCGACTTCTTTCTCGTTTCTTTTTTTTTTCTTCTAATTCTTTAGTCCGCTCTCTCGTCACCGGTACGGTGGGAACGAAAACCTGATCGGGGGAGTCTTCGTCCACTCTGATCGTCCTGCAACCACCTCGACGTCGCGAGTGCGAGAGAGAAAGAGGGAGAGTGTGACACGAGGGATGGACGGAGAGGACAAGCGTGAACCGTTTGAATTTACCAACCCTGTGTATGGACATATGCGCGCAATGAGACTTAGCGGCCAGTAAGATCGTTGCCGCTTTCGTTATATGTTGTTTCGCAGGGTCATGGGAAAAACCGGGCTAACCGGACATTGGTCACGAACGGAACTGGAACTTCCTTTGATAAGTCGCGGCGCGTGGAGAGCGTCACGTTGCTTGTGCGGGGAGGAGACACTCGTCTCTCTCTCTCCCCGAGCCGATTCCGAGCGAGTTAACGTCCGCGACGAGAGAAAGGGATGGAAAAAGAAAAATTGCGCGGCAGTTACATCCGAGATTTTGTTCGTGCCACCGTCTGTCCGACGACGGTTACCGCCCTCGGTTCTAACCGCCGTCATCGCTCCTTTAACGCTCTCGCGACCGAGATCTGCTGGCCTAACTTTTGACGTCATATTAACGGCTATGGGCTTCAACGAACGCGCGGGACGGTTGGAACGTTAAGCTCAACGAATTTCGTAGCCCTTTTCTAGGAGCGCTCTACCAGATGTGTTTATTACACCGTTAGATTTCGCGTCCTTACACGCATTACGTGGACGCATGACTCAGGAAATAATTGAGGAAATTAGAATCTGTTCAAATACTGTTGCGGAATCGTTGCTTAACACGCTCAGTTACGCAAGTTCTAATACGAAAAGGCATTCGCGTGTTATCGATTTGTTGGAATATGTCAAACTGCCTTTTTTTTTTTCTTGCCCCGCGCCGGCGTAGAGCTATACAATATGAAGTGTATTAATGGACGAAGCATGTAAGTGCAAAATGCTTCGGGAATTGTTCGGGAGATTGATCCTTGAGCGGCTGCAACGGCAGGCACGGCAAAGAAATCGATCGAGGAAATTGACTTCTTTTTTCTACGCTCCGATAGGTAACCGCAATAAGCGGCAGCGCCGCGGTAGCCAAATGGAATCTAACGCGTTATTGCGTAAGAGCGGCGCGGTATATCGCCTTCTGCCGTTTTGCAAAAAGAGACAACTCACCCGCCAGATATATATCGCGCAATAATGAACGCTAACGCGCGAGATAACACGCGGGCCGCCTGACGTCTACATTATTAATCATTAATAATCGTAACGTCTCTCTCCCTTCCCCCACCCCTCCTCTAGTACGTCGGTAGCTAGCCACGCGGCTAACACTTCAAATACGAACGAAACAATAATGCCTCGAAAATGAAACAACTCGTCTTATACGTTTGACAGTGTAGGCCGAGTGTTTCCCGCTGGAGCAATTGATCGATGCCGACTTAACGTGCTAATTAACTCGCGCGGTATTGAAAGCTGCCAGTCAGCCCGGGAGAGACCGTTCGTGCCGTTTAAGAACGTCATCGTGGAAAATTACACTTCGCTCCGGCTACCCTCGCGGATAACCGCAATAAACTCGCCGCGCGGCGGTAGGTAAAACGTTCGCTCGCGCGTTGCGCTGGATTTCTTCTCCACGAGAGAAGATAATTCCTCGCGTCATTGGCGCACGCGAGAGAGAGCGCAAACCGCCGGGCGATTATTGTTAGACAACGGGCCGAATAAAAAAAAAAACTATTTTTCCGATCGCGATGTCGATGCACGCACGTCTCGCGCGAGTTGCAGGATCCGCCGGAGGAAGCTGCGCGCGGAGCAGCCATTCCGAAGACGCTCGACTGTCGATCGGTTGATCGCGCTGACTTATTCGATCAAACGATCGACATTTATCATTTCTCATCCCCCGACGTATGTTAGCCTCGCCCCTTCCGTTGCGCATTTTGCGCCTTTTGCAACGCGTGTCGCGATTAAATTAAACGATCGAAGGCAAAGTGGTTGCAGGTGCGCTCGGAAAACAGGAAGAAGCTAAAAACACAAATAATTTAATGAGATACGCGCATTAAATTATAATGTATGGAATTAGAATAATTTTATCTCATGGTGTGTTTAACCATCTGCATATATATATATATATACGTACGATCCTGGTTTTCGGTGTAAGAACAAAAAGGATGTTCTATATATACGATCTATATATATATATACATTAGCGGAAATTTAATTTAACGATATTTACGTGTCGCTAACCGATTGCTTCGCACGCAATTGGATTATTAATTAGCAGCTGGTCGTAAGCAGGTCCGATACGCGGCCGCGCGCCGTGATAAATCACTGTTTTTCATCGTGATGCGACGAGGTCGCCGACCAACGAGACCATTGACCATTGACCGTCACGCCTGCGAGGCATTAACGACCGCTCGTTCAGCGGCCGCGTGCGGACGCTTCGAAACGTTATTCTATCGCGAGAGATAGCGACCTGGGGTCGCGCCATTGTGCGCGTCATATTGAGCGCCGCGCAAGAAATTTTCCGAACAATTACGAATTCCATGGGATTGTCGAAACTATCCGGCGGCTCCGATACACCGTAACGACCGATTACCGGCCGTTTATGCATTCGTAATCCTTTCTCCGCGTCTCCGCCGCGCAATCGTCCTCGAGCGACGATTAATCGACACGGCGGACGGCGGTTTTTACCGAATCCGGTTTGCGCCGCTTTGTTCGCGTCGCCAATAAGCAATCGTTTCCCCCTATAATACCTCAATTTACCGCCGATTTTCTGCCCCTAACTGCTCGCGCGCAGGCGGTTAACACGCCGTCGCCGTGTACGTATCATTGGCTTCTCGCCGTCTTGGCTTCCAACCGTTTCCTTTAACGGTCGATTAATAATAGGCAACAACACGTGGCGTTCCAGTTTCGTGCCCGGTCACGGTAAAGCGTTCTCTTCCTCCTGCCCGGCGTCGCCCTGATTAGCGTATCGCGGAAGTTATCGAAAATCCACGTGAGCGTTCACAGATAATGCTCATTACCGCAATCTCGGTCTATTTGCGAAATCTAATGGACCACGCCCAACACTCCGCGAGCGAAGTAAGACTTCGCGAGAATGATAGAAGACTGTAAGTCCGATGACTTCTCTTTCAAGTGTATTGGCTATTGACTTATTGTATGATAGTCGATAATATCTCCTTACGGTTATTCCGAACACGTCGGGGCAGTTTAATTCCACCTTACCCGTTGGTTATCGATATTTTCAATCAATCTACGATAATCCAAATTTCTAATAAACTGACGTGTATTCGACAGGTACGTGCACCAAGAATTACATGTATTCCCGGAACTAATCGTGAAATTATATAAATCTTTGGTCTCATAGGTCTGGGCACGTGTAATAGGCGCGCGTATAATTCTTCCAAATTATACAGTCACGCTTTTCGTTTCGTTGGCGACGAGGTATCATATCAGATTGAAGACTTAGGGCTTCGTTGCATCAATCTATTTGTAATTCGATAGCGGCAGTAGTGGTAGTTGTAGCACTAATCGAGGACTCTTCAATCATTTTCTTCTACAACACCCGAAGCACTGAGATTACAGGTAATGCCGGACCGGCGCAAAGCGACGCGGCGCGGCGCGGCGCGCGGCATTCAGACCTGAACGCCGCAAGAAGACGTCAGTAAATTCAAGCGGAGACAACGACGATCGAGAGCCCAATTTCAGTCGCGTCACGCGAGCTTACCTTCTCTCGGCTGTAAGCTGTAAGCCGATTTTCTATTGCGGCCGCGTTTCGCGCGCGCCGGTAAGAAGGGGTCATTAGAGAGACGCGTCCATTCATAATCCATTCATAAATTAGCTCGGAGCCGAGGAGGAAGGATAATGGCACGTATACCGGGCCCGTAAGGATGATTCCCTCTTGACCCGACGATCGCGCGGACGGAAGGGAAGAAGAAGCCGCGAAGATCAGAGGAGGACGGAAGGGGATACTGAAGACCGCGGTTACGATCCGCGCTGCGATTCCGCTCGTCCGCTCTCGGACGGATCGTCGCGCCGCCGCGCGATGGAATTTATGCGCTTAGGCGTCGGCTGATGTATACGGCCTCGTATAATGCTGCTATCGCGCGCGGCCGACGGCAATAATGGCTCTCCGCCCGGGAATGAACGGCGTGTTCGCGCGAAGGACCGGGCTATCGGTAATTATTTATCTGCCGATCCCCGAATGATCGTAGCGCGTATAGGAACGCGCTGGTCGACGCCCTACATTGATGGCGTGTATCCCATACGCGTGGTCTCCCCTTTCCTCCCTTCTTCCATCGCACATCCCTTAATCCGTCCTCGACGTCCGTTGACGGGAAAGTCCTATGGTACGGCGTTATCTACGACGCGCGACGTTTTACGATGTCATATACGGACGTGATGCGCGAACGTGTTTACGGGTATACTCGCGCAATGTTAACAACGCGCTTTGCGCGCACAAAGATGCCAAGGTTCGAAACTTTTTAGCTTTTAATCCTAATGTAATCCCCAAAGTGCAAGTTCAGTCAGTTATCAAACGTCCCGTCATATTATGATGATAACTGATGATATACGAAATAATAACCACGTCAAATACATGTAACGATATCTTTATACATACGCCGTCTAAATAGAATTTTATGATGCGTAACAAGCGTGTAGAGTACCATAATACACGCAAGCGTCGAGGCCACTTAATTTTTTTTTGCAAGGAGCAAACGTCTCGTGCAATATTTTAAATTAATTACGTCCTAAAGATGCCAGAGATACACCTTGTTCCGTCGCGGTAAAAGATGCGTTGCGCAACTTTACAGGTAATTACGACTGATAGCGCTGCGGACTCGTCCCGATAACACCACGGCCGCGCGATTGCGTGCGCGGACGAGATTATAAGCAATTAGTCAGTTATCGGTTGATTCTAAATCTTTGTCGAGATATCTCCGTCTTTACCGGTCTCTTATTTCCGCGCGCTCCCTTAAATCACGCTACATCTTTGTACGTCGCGTATCAGCGGGAGGATTTTACGACGATCACAAAAAGAGAGAGAGGGAGAGAGAGAGAGAGAGAGAGAGAGAGAGAGAGAGAGAGAGAGAGAGAGAGAGAGAGAGAGAGAGAGAGAGAGAGAGAGAAAGAGAGCATCATGTAAATAAATGTGTACACAAATCAGCGTGCGGCGTCACGCGTGTTAAAATCGCGTCGCGACGAAAGAAAATCACGTGGCGTGTGGTGCATAAATTAGCTGTAAGTAGATCTCATCTGCGGGATACAATCTGTCATACGATCAATCTCAATCGCTCTTTCGCTCCTCCGCGAAACTCGTTCACTTTTATCGTCGATATTTTATATTGCACACCTCTCCCCCTGCCCCGCTTTCCGTCCCGCGTTCGCGCTTTCGTCGGCGCGACCAAACGCGATGACGCTCGGCGATACCGTGCTGTTGCGACTTACGTTGTTGCGTGACCTGACGGGGGTCCGCCCTGTAATTTCATTTGTCGAGATTCTATCGCGGAATTTATACGGTCGACCGGTGGAAATACGTCGTGGAAACCGATAAAGTCGGCGGCCGCGCGTAATGCGAACGATATTACCGCGTCCCTCGAGCTTCCACGTTCGGCGAGCCGTTAAATCGACACGGACGCGAAGAAATGTGACATTCCTCTTGTACATTTTGCAGTAGTGGCTGCTCGGTTTCCCGATAATTACGGAGAATTTAGAATTAGGGCCGACAAACTCACCTTTTTCGCGCGGATGTGTTCATGCATCGTTGACTAATGCGATAAATGCCGAAGAAACAGGTGGTCACGTTCGGTTCTCGCAAACGGTTATAAATCTTTCAATAATATTGCGATTTTTATAATCCGTGCCTGATAAAATTCGACTTATGTTAATGGCGTGTGTTATTTGTACAATGTTTTTTCATATATCACTGCACATATTAAATCGATCTAGCAGATCCCGATCGCACTTCTGCAACTTGCTTGCGCGGATTATACGGAATGCGAGTCACGTAAGTGCGACCGAAAAACACAGGCAGAGAATCCACGATGATGTATCGATGATCAGAGTGACGCAGCGCGGGATCCCGATACATATACGCTGTTGATACTTCGGATTCGGCGTCCTTGATCCTGTAGGTAGAAATGCGTAAGCGCTCGCGGCGTGCAAAGAAGTCTACTATTTCAAACGCGTTCGTTCGCCGAAGGAATTTCGAGTTCACAACCACGCGAACCGAGACGCTGCTACTGCAGAGACTGAAATCGCAGTCGCGAGTTTTTCTGATACCCTCGGCGCATTGCAAACGTATATATTAAGGATAATGAATTTAACGTGCTTAATTTTATTTATTTCTCTTTTCTGGATTCTTCAAAAATTCTGATAATGTTAACACTGTAGTTGACTCTGGAATTTAACGAAATGCGATTTTATTATTTATGAATATTGTGCAATTGTACGGTATTACTTTACAGTTGCAATTTCGTTTTGAAATTGTGCCGACGAACGGGAACTTTGGAGCAGTGCATTGTTGGCTATCAATTGGTACAGTAGGTAGGTTGATATCGCATTAACGGTACTAAGGAGAGTCGGGGCTGAGTAAATACTCATGTAGCGATACTCACGACAAGGACGAGCCATGTCGCAACAGGAAACAGCCGACAGTTCGACTGGTCATGATGAGCATTTGAAAGATGAAGTTTGACAGAGAGACTAATTTTACGTAGCGATATTTCATTCTTCTGCCAAAAGCTACTTTTGTCCAGTAAAAATATTCAACATTATTAATAGAGAAAAAGTATTGTTATAAGTTTTATAGTTTCACAAATAAAACTGAATAAATACGAATGAATTTGTCTCTCCCCAAAAATGTATAAATTTTTTAACAAGAAAAAAAAAAGAATATATATGCATGACATGAATAAAATAAAGAGAAATACTTTGAATTGCATGGACAAAATGAAATAATAATGTCAAACTTGTAGAATGCGCATTTATATGCCGTATAAAGCACTAAAGCGTGCTCGCGTGTCTTTTAATGATGCAACGATAACGATTATGATGACAGGTTTATACTGAGTGATAACATATTCTGCATCTTGATATTATTACATCGTTATCATTAATGCCATTTTTCTATTCTCGTCAGATATAAATTCGGGAAAGTTCGTTATAAATATCTTGTTTACCGAGTTTGATAACATAATTATTTTCTAATCTAATCAGCATTTATGTACACATCCTAACTTTCACGCGTGCACGCACGCGAGGAATTTTAATTTAGAAAACGCATTTTTCTCACATTTAATAATTAGACGTCCGTATAAATAATATTTCTCGAAAAATTCGGAAAACTTATGCCCGCAAAAACTTTCCTAGATTATAAGTTCGCTCTGCAAGTAATTTTCAAAATTTACAAATTTTAAAGAAAATTGTCAGACAACGGGTAATACGATGTTTACATCTACCAAAATATATGTAAGTCGACGGAGAAATGACAAAAATCGTAGCGGCGTCCCCGTCGAATATCGAGAGGCTGAGAACACTAAGTGCATTTAATTCCGAGCGCGACAAAAAAAGGGCCATTGGCTCATCGCCGAACCGACGGCGCGGCGTGCGCATCACGGAGTCACGAAGAAGCACGAAGGAAGGAAGCGCAGCAGCCGTAGAAGAAGACGAGAAGGAGGAGGAGGAGGAGGAGAAGATGATGATGAAAAGGATGAGAAGAGCAGAGAAGGAAGAGAGCCTCGGCGCGTCGGTTCCCTCGTGGCAATGCGGGTGCCGATTACGGGCGGCGGGCTTGAATCGCGACACGACGCGGCTTTATGCGCCTTGATAGCTAGCTGCACCAGGAGGCGGCGCCGCTACGTGCAACGGCGAGAGCCTACCTACCGGACGAGAAGTCGGGGACCCATTGGCCACCGCAATGACCAATCATCATTTGACATTCTTTCACCTTGCCGCGCGCGCGTGTGTACGTATACGTGCGCTAAACCGCACACAGTCGCGCGCGCGTACGTGCACGCACGTGATGTCGCGGTCGAGACACATCGAACATGCTGCTTTACCACTACCATCGCCGTCCGGTATCACAATGCGCTGCTACTACACTACTACTACTACTACCACTACTACCGAGGATGCGAGCGATCGAGAGCGCGTCTGACACCCGGCTCCGAGCACACGCATGCAGAGCGTCCGTCGTGTTTAGCGCGCATCGGTAGCCGGGACCGGGATACAGGTTTATTAGGAAAAATTGCAGTCACTTCGAATTTCAAGTCGCGTCTGATGTATAGCGCGTACGTCCCGTGTACGTCGATGTACCCGGCTGATTTCAACGTCGCGCGTCGACCGATGCTATTTATGAAACTGATTTGCAACGTAGATACACGCGAGGTTTGTCTTAAAAAAAAAAACGCAAAACGTACACCGGTAGCGCGATGCCTCGGTTGACGAGTGATATGTGTTTGGCGCTTCGCTCGCCGACCATTAAATTAATTACCCGAGCACGAAGTTAGATTAATCCTAACTTACCGCGTCCGAAGAGTGCGGGCATTGATGTCTCTCTGGCGTCTCTGCCGTCTCCAGCGTTGATGTCTCTCAAAGGCGCAGCGTTGAGAATTTACTGGCATCGAAACACACACACACACACACACACGTGTACGACAGAATTCTGAAACAAAATAAAATGTAGTTAGATAAAAGATATGTGTTAATTAATTTGCTTATCAATTTAATATTGCGGTATTACTATTTTCGTTCAACTTGGGACTGTGTTTTAAGATTGAAAATTTATTTAACGCGCAATTTAGTGAACTTGAAAGTTTATACGAAGTCATATGAGAAATATTCGCTCATAGAGCGAGCTATAAACTGAATATTTATGATTCTTGAATTATGTTGAAATGCATAGATAATATTCACAGTTTATCCAAGCATCTATATATAATACATGTTGCATCTGTAATCGTAAGCTTAATATTCATTCAATGAATGGAAATTCCCTGGATCCTTCACGCAAACCGATTTCTCGTTACACGATGTGCCGTGCCGATGGGTGTGCCCCTTTCCATTTCGTGAGCCAAATGAGAGCACCTTTCGCCAATGCGCTGCACGCGGCTGCAGGAATGCGCGGCCAATCTCTTTGCCAATTTGCGATCCCTCGGTCCCGATTGTGGAATTTCATTAACTGCTATCGGTTAGGAGCTGTCGCTTGACCTCCAAACCGATGAACTTCGGCTCCGGTTTCGAAATGACTCGGGGCCTCTCTCTTGACTTATCGGAAATAATTTAAGTCACGCGGGACTTTTTCAGCCGCCTGATTTATGCGCACGAAGGAAGTAACACGCTGGCGCGAGATGAGATACGTACCAGTCATCGAATAAATATCAGAGATGCGAGGTATCCACTAAATATAGAAAATGATACACTCGTACCGTCTCGCGTTATGACCTTGTTACGATAAATTTTTCCAAGCTCGTTACATTATCCTGAAATTATTATTAATCGTTTCTTTTTCGTATTATTGTTAAACAAAAATTAGACGTATTTAAGGGTCAATAAAACGACTAAAAAATACGATAAGAATTAAAGAGGGAGCAGCTTGTAGCTGATGTTCGAATACAGACGCAGCTTGTTTGCTTCCTCAAAGCGCCATTCCAGCAGTCACGATAATATTTGTGGTCACGAAGTCTCGTGCATCGCGATGTATACATACGTTAGCGCGAGCCTCGACAATTTGCCGTGCCAGAATTGAAATCAAGATCGCCATGAAGGTCTTCTGTAAGTACATGGTAGCGGGATGTTTATCAGATAAGAGTTTCTAGCCTCCGCAAAATATTATATATATATGAATCTTATCTGATTTTAAATAATATCTATCTTCTCTATTCATCTCTCTTAGATAACTTTCGTTAATTAATAGAACATTCGCGTACATATTGATCATTAATTACTATCGTCGCGATTATCCGCATCGCTATTTGATATTTGATCTTAAATCCGGTTGTACGTATGCGTATTACTGATGCACGCGTTGTCATCACCGGACTCGGGACATTAAGAACACGCCAAGGGGTTGTTGACTCGACGACACTCGATGCAGTCTCGCGCCTGGAAAAACGTCGACTTGGGCATTCAGCGTGTCAGCTGCGACCGATTCTACGGTAGCACACGCTGGACCAGTTCGGCGAATTGAGCAGCTCCACTTGCCATATCCCGTCACATCCTGCAGGCATTTCCCTGCCTATTACGGTCGCGATGGATCACGGCCTAGGGCAAAGAACTGTTCAATGAAATTCTTCGCTGCGAAAACCCGCCTCTCTCGTGCATCTCGCCCGTTCCGGGAAACAGACCGCGGAATTCGATTCAGTTGCCATTGCGGCTCGGAAATCGCTAGCATCACCTTCGGATAATATCGGAATTGATGAGAAAACGTGTGATACGTTAAAGTCTATGGTTATAGAATTGAACGTATAAAATAAAATTTTATTTTCAAAAAGACAAGAATTTTATGTAAAAAAATTATTACTTTCATAACGTGTACGTAATGAGTAGGAATCTTCTCAAGATTTTATAAGATCTTTATAGATTTTTTAAATCAAATAAAATACATTTAAAAAACATACGATAGTTACGATAATTTAAACACTTTCCGAGTTAAAATTGAATTTAACATTAATGATATTTATTATCTTGCGGGTATTTAATTTGTATGACAAATAAAATTATGTGTGATACACGGTATTCAAATATGTAAAATTTTTCTGTAGTTATCTGACGCGGAAAATGTTAAGCGATTTTCAGAGCGTAGCACAAAAAGAATTTTGATATATCAACAGGATATCGACCAGTTATGCATGACAAAAACGATATGTCCGCACAAACATACGACCTCGAACCTCGATATACCTCTCCAATCGTAAGGAAAGTGGTATATATACCATAAAATGTATATCAGAATGAAACGCGTCGTAATACGCACGGTATCTATTCGCACTTAACTATGTGTCACGGTTCACCGCGGAAACAACAATTACGTGAAAAATGACTATTGCGTGGCGTGAAGGTCATTGCGGAGCAGCAAGAATCACTATTCGAGCGATCATGTGCTACAGAGAGATATTTACCTCGCCTATCCCACCGGGTTCTCTAATACTTTACGGCTTATGGAAGTTAATAGGCTGATTAAATGCAAATTTGTTGCGAGCGATTATATCGCAAATATCGAAGAGGTGCGGAAAGATCATAAACAACAATCTGGCATACCATCATCGAATATCGAAATGTCGCGCTCGGGTCGGCATCGAGAGGGGAATTGATGGCATTGTTGATTCGTCACGCCTTGAATGGAAAAGAGATTAGTGCAAAATGACAATTGTTTAGTCGCTGCAATAATCCACTGTAGCGACAGTAATGCGCGATGGGAATAATAAGAGGCTCGATTGCCCTGAGTGACGAGGAATTAGGTGACATAATGATTTACTAAGAAGCAGCTGTCAGAGAACGGGCATGACATAACAGACTCTAACGAGCCGGAAACTTGTTACTCTCCTTAAAAAAGTTAGCCGTTACATCACACGCACCGTACGTTAACGGTGATGGCGAATACGTTTCAGCTTAAATATAATTAAACAGTTCTTATGCACTATAAAAAAGCAGAGGGAGGGAGAGAGAGAGAGAGAGAGAGAGAGAGAGAGAGAGAGAGAGAGAGAAGTGGGAAAAGAAAGATATTGCTACATATTGGGCACATGTACATTTTATGTATTATATCAAGACACACTAAATGACCCTTCAGCGTGTTCTATTTTTTTCAAGGTACCAATTCTTAGATTCCATCAGTCCACTACTCACCCTAAGCCTAAAATCACACCCATCAGACAATACGGACTGGTGAGATGAAGAGGCGCCGCATTGGCGTGGGCCAATCTTTCTTCTTTCTCTACCGCTTCGTGATGTCCTAACGCGATGATTCCGAAGATGATTTTGCCTTCGTTTCCGAACCCCGCGTTGGTTACCCGATCGTATGATCATCCCTAAGTGGCTGTGCGACCGGTGCATTAGTTACGGCCGGATTGGTAATGACGTTTTCATTCTAATAAATGATGCACGCGGAGACGTAAGAGCGTGAGAGGTCGGCGAGAGAAGAAAGAGCCAGAGCGCCCGAAGAGAAGAGAAGTGGGATAGAGCGAGGAGTTGGTCGTTGTCCAGAGACGACGATGCACCCTCATCCTTTCTGTCCCGCTCGATTCTCTACCCGACGTCTTCTCTCTCACACATGCACACATATACGCACGCACACATACACGCAACTTCGGGATGGTTCTTTTGCACTAAACCGCCTTCTTCTTTTTCTCCTCTTCCTCCTCCTCCTCCTCTCGGGTGGAGGATTTTCTCATCGTGCGGAGGACTCGTCAGTTTCTTCGAGAGAGGCGCCCTTGGCCCTCTCCGGACCTCAGCCGGTATCTCTACGGCCCTTACATATATGTATCTGTGTATACATGTGCATTGCGGACGTATATGTGCGAGCAGGCACACGCGCTCTCCACTTCCTCTCGCCGCGTCTCTCGTTCGTACATTCGGTCTCGAAGAGTCGAAGGAAGGCCAACAGCGGCGAGAGAAGAAGACAGGGCGTGGTCGTGATCTCCCGCACTGCAAAGCGCGTTTATTTGGCCGAGAAATATCTCCTACGTTCCCTCCAATGTTGCTGACATTGCATCTCTCTCCCCCCCTCCCCATAGTAGATTAAAATATTAAGGAGCAACGATTAAACTTTCTTTTGTCCTAAAAATCATACGTTTTAGACATTTGTACAATCAAAGCAATTCAAGCTTTAAAGATGTATTAATAAATATTGTTATATCTCAAATAACTGTGTCTGATTTAATTGAATGAATAAAATGAAATTTATGAAATTAAAAACTGCGTTTCATGTTTTTAATCTCTTGAGACCCCAGGCGCCTGTACATCATGCGCCTGTATCTTCATCTTATCTTCCACTGCCCCTCCCCCTAACTTGTGCCCGGCTTCCGATGGACCTTTACGCATGTACGCCCTTTCCTCGTTCTCTTTCCACGCTTTCCAATCGGCGGCTAGAGCATGCACGCACACACGCGCGCACGTGTGTCGGGTCGCATCGGAAGGCGCGTCACGCGTTTCGAGTCCAACGTCGTTCTTCGTAGCATGGTAGAGAAATGGGGAACGCGTGGACAGCGCAATGAGTGCGGCTCGCGACGAAGGAACGAAAATAGTGAAGAGAGATAGAGAGAGTAAAAACAGCCCTCTTCTGCTCAGCCCCTTATTTTGCTCTCTTTTTCCCATCGCTTCCCCTTTTCCTTCTTGGCAGAGTCACGTCCTCGGACTTTGTGTCGAAAAAGAAGATACGAGATGGAGTGAGGACGAGGTTCAGGATGTTTACGCCTGGATGATTATCGCTCGATCGATTCGAGGATCGATAGGCATCCGTCCGGCTAGATAACTCTGCTAGCGGATAGATTTAATTACGAACGGAATATTTAGTTGGTTTATTTTAGCTCCTATAGTCGTAAACGTTCCTCAACCTGCGACAGAAATACTACGTTGTTACTTGGGAGATAGATAACTAATTTACGGAAGTATGTTGATTTTCTAATAAAACCTTTTCTCTTTCTTTCTCTTTTCTTGTTTTTCCAGATAAAACGGCTTGGCCTTTTAATATTACGCAAAATTAATAAAGTTTACGCGAGTAAAACTTTTCATATTAATGTAAAATATTTTTTCGAGCTGTTTAACACAAAATTATATCTTTATATTTTATTATTATATTTTGTTGTTAGGTTTTCTAAATTATACTATTTGTATAGTATACAATTATATATTCAAAAAGGAAAATTAGATAATTGTTCTCGCAATGAATAAGATAATTGTTCTCGCACGCGCAGAAAGCGCATATTAATTCCTATTATCGAACGAATTATCAGGATATTGCACGACCAATTCCAAAAGTGACCTCGATTCCAAGTAACATATCGCGTATCAGATCTCTTCAAGGCCGTTCTACCAAATGAGACCCGGAATCGAATACCGTACACTTTAAATGAGGTTCTCGATCGTGTATACGTGAAATTTCGCCTTCTCTTTCACTACTTCTCGCTAAATCTGTCATCAAACTTTATAGAATATTTGTCCTTCAGTCTTCGAATTTCGAGGTGTTTTCGCTTTCTTCGTTAATGACGATCGTTTATAAACTGATTCCATTAATTAAAACGGCCTACGTGGTTCCAATTCCAATCGGAATAAAATCGTAAAGTTTATTAAAATTTACGCTGAATTAATTTAACAGAAAATTTATTTTTATTACGTTAGACTTATGGTTTCTTTCCCCAAGAATTCTTTTATACATTTTGCTGCCGCGAAATTCAACACAGTTTGTTAGAATACACGAATATGGAAATAATGGTCATTGCACGAATGTTCGAGATAATAATAATGGCTGTAAGGAAAGCTCTTTATAACCGCGTGTAATTCGTTCGGACAGAGAATCCTGCGGCGATGATCCAGTCTCAATATTGTAACCGCGAATTACTGAAAATGCCTTATTTTGCGAATGTCACAGCCGCCGGTGCAAAAGAAGGGAGAAAGAAAAGAATGAGAATGCCAGTGTTAAATTCTCTCTCTTCGTGTACAGACAAGCCAGAGGCCTCTCATTACAGATTCCGTGCGGAGTATTTGATTACCTGCGACGATAACAAATTTCAGTAATGCGCGTTGAGAACGAGGAGATAATTAATATTATCGAACGCGTATAAAATTCCTTTCGCCGAGGTGGACGTCTATGTAGCTGGAGGAGCAGGCGGAGAAGGAGAGAGAGAGAGAGAGAGGAAACATGCCCAATGCGGACGTACGGAAGATGTAATCCAACGTGACACTGAAGCGGAAAGTAACATCCCGGGGCGATGTAACTCGACGATGTACGACGTGATGAACGAGCGCTCGCTGTGAATCATTTTATGAGTTTTATAATATTGGCCAGTTTTATATAGCCTGCCTCAGAAGTCGCGCACTTTCTCCGAGCCAATATAAGAAGAATGATGGCTGTTTCAATATGTTACAGATGATGTAAAGTCCTTAAAGCAAAGGGGAGCGAAATGCGTAACTTGCGAAATGCGAAGCATGAATGATTTTAAGTAGATGTAACTTTAACAATCGATAAAATTGTGCCGATGACATAAAGTATCATTGTCAATATCATTTATCGGAATTGGAGACACACTTCTTCCCGATTTACCGCAAATTATTCAGTTAAGAATCGCCGCTAGAAATTTCAGATACGCGGTTTCACTAAGGAGCGGCCATCATCTGGAAAGGGTTTAAAGCGAGAAGGAAGGCGGAGAGGAGTCGGGGTATGGAAGGCCGCGAAAACGATGTCAGCACGACGAAACGCAGGGCAGGTAAACGGGGGCGGGCGGGAGTCGAGAAAGAGTTTAAGCTGGTTCGGTTTTCTCCTTGGCCTCTGGATCGCGATCGTTTCCATCGGAGCGCGCCCGGGAGAGCCAGCCGCGCCGGTAGCCAGGGGGCAGGAGCAAAAAAATTCAAAGCCGACGCCACTCATGCCGGCGAACGGATTTTTATATCGAGCACATACGGGGCCGAGACATGCGTACGATAATGCGTGCGTGCGTGCGTGTGCGTGTGTGCGTACGATGACTCGCGCGATGCTACTGCACACGAAAAAGTTTATATATGTATTTAGCCTTGTAGAGATCAATACACGCAAGTACCTCTATTCTCTGGTGCAACACTTTTTATATTATTTGGGAGAAATTATCGAGCCATTGAAATTGAAATGTACGGAAAAGGGGAGACATTGTGTACATTTCTTTCCTGCAATTTTTAAAATTAATATTGAATAGTTCAATAGAAAATTCAAAAACACTTAAAAATTAATCTGTTGCAATTAAAAGTAAAACATTTAGAGTTCGAAAAATAAAAATTTGCGAAAAAACTTAAAAAGTTCGTTTAATTTAGTATAAATTTTTTTCGGAAGCTGTCACAATTATATATTTTTGAGAAATATCTGCTAGCTTTCCTGGTTCTTAAAAGATATTGGTGAAATAAGTTTTATTGATACGACAAAACTGAAATAGATAATTAAAAGAAAATATTTCTACTGCCTGCACTCAATTACACAAAGTTGAAATTACATAAGTTGAAACAATAATGCTTACGATACTTGATTAATTTGCAAATTAATATGTGAATGAAGAAAATCGAAATTTTCTTGCTACAGAAAGATATTTACACTTGATATCGGTTGAGAAACGTTTTTAACGATCGACGTGTATCGGATCGCGCATTTGTAAGGTGAAGAAAACGGGTGTACACGGTGCAAAGACAGACTTCTCCTTCCTCGAAGCGAGGGAGCGCGAAGGTATACTTTGTCCAGGAGTGTTGCACGTATCGCATCGGATTTCACGTGGGGTCTGTGGTTCCTTGGGAATGGATACTTGTGCGGTTATGGATTACGATCGCAGCAGTTTGCCACGACTGAGGCATACTGCGAGTGTACACAAGACAAGCACGTGAAACCTTTCGATTCACCGATTGACCCTTAGGAAGCATAGTGAAACGAAATCTGGGAAGATTGTTACGAAAAATAAATGACTAAAGATCATGGCACTGAATGCAAAAAATATGATAAGTACAACAATGCATAATAAGAACGAAATATATGAATTAGTCCAAAAAAACCGATAAATAAATTTTTGAATGAAGATTATAAAGAGCATATTTAATCATCATAAATATTCTCCTAAAAAAAATATATATGTAGAAAATTTGTATTTCATACACACACACACACACACACACATTATATGCATAAATCTTTATAGATTTTAATCATATGAATATATATGTATATCAGCGAATGCAGTTATTTAATTCAAGTAAAAAATAGAATTTATATTCTTAATTGAGTTTGAAATGTTTTCTATACATTACTTACGCCTACGTTTAGATACGTTAAAAAAAAGAAAACATATATTTAAAACAAAGTATAATTGCAGTTGTTCTCAACGGGATTGATCGTATCTATTCAGAAACGGACGAAAGATCTAAGCTTATTGACTTCAACGATTGATAACATTATTCTTAATTTAAAAATTCCAAATGAGAAATAATTAAATTTGTTTACACATGAAAAATAAATATTTAAATGTGTAACACAATAAATGCATACATACATATTAGAGAATTTCAAGCTTGTGCTGTTTTACTGACAGTGGTTAATAATTAGATTTTTATAAAAGAGAACTGCTTGGTTTTGTAAATTATATATAGTTTTAGAATCTTCGATAATTTCATATTATTGTATAATAATATATTGCAAATCTGAACTAAATTCCGTAACATATAATTTCTACATTATCAATAGTATATAAGTCAGTTTTTATCGTAATCATCTGAAGAAAAATTTTATTGTCTTATTTTATTGTTATTTCAGAAAATTGATAATGATATTATATGTTAACTTTAATATTTTAATTGACAAAATAATTAACAAATCATATAATTTTTTTAGAAAAATAAAAAGTATAGTAAAAAAGTATAAAACTGTAGTATGTTATGCATGATAATTTTAAATGCGAGAAAAATTTGCATTTACCATTGTTTGACTATTGTTTCATCCTTTACAAAAAGTTTTCTTACCGGTTTAATATTTTCATTAGTCCCAGCTTCCTTCCGGAATATTCCGGAACACGTTTCAAAAATCAATTAAGGAAGCAGTTTGGACACATGCTGAGAGGGACCTTCAGGCAAACACTCCTAAGATACTATTTTCATTTTTTGATTTCTAAATTGTCTCTGCAAAATTACATCCAGAAATAAAAAAGCCATTCTTTAAATTTAAATCATTGAGAAATCTTACTGATTTAAAGTGCTATACTTACAATTGTGATTATCGGTGAATATTCACTGTCAATCATTGATTTTGATTAAGATAGGGATATTCTTATTGATTAGAATCAGTATATACGGCCTGCTCAGGCGATTTTTATTATAGAAATGATAATATACTATAAGAAACCTTGATGAGTGCGTTATATACAATATAAATATTAAATATAAAAAAATATATAATTGTTAAAAAATTCAAAATATTATGACAATTAAATAAAACACTTAATGAAACAAATGCAGCTTGCAATTATTAATAACAAATAAAAGCTTCATTTATTTTGTTGTGTCATTTAATTCTTGTTTTAAATTTTTCGACTATTGTATATCATTTTATAATAATACATTGCAAATATGAATTTGCATGATATTATCATATATAATTTTTGTATTGTCAATGGCACATAAATCAACTTCCAATAAACTGTCGGGAACGAGTTGTTTTTTATCACTACTTCAAAGTTGATAAATTCATCCAGTATGTACAATGTATTTGCTGTAAAAATCGTAATAACTTTTTTAAATATATACTGCAATATACCTTTGATATAGATTATATATTATTAAATTAAATAACTTAATTATTGTTATTAAATAATCAATGCAGATCAGGATGTTAAATTAAAATTGATAGCGTTTTTTGTTCGACTTCTTTTCCCGAGTACTCCTTTAAAATGATTCAATATAACTTAATCTAACGAATAAATTCTTGTTGTCTGCATTTTAAATAAAAGATAAATCTAGATTTGAGAACTTGTAAAATTATGGGACACTTACCTATACACGTTGCGTCGAATAAGTTCACTGATTGCTTTGAAAATAAAAGCCAACATATGCAAAGGTCGGGAGAAATTCATGCACGTTCGCAGCTGTGCTGATGATGGATCTGGCATGCCCTTACCTCTCCGCCCTACATAGATTTTAAGGGAGATTTCCTTGTGAAAAAAGAAGCAGGGGATCGGAAATTTTTGAGAAAATTGTGCGTTTATTAGTGAAGACGACGTTCGAGCAATCTCACCGCTTAATTTCATCGACGATGCCGACGCGAGGCCTCTGGAAGTCGCGTTGAGGTCCTAAATGAACAGCCCTACTAAAGACAGAAGAGGAGAGAACGAAGAGTCTGAGTGTCTTCGACGAAGACATTTAACGTCTATATCACAAAATTTCTATATCACATACATTCTTGCGACTTGCTTGCAAAAGTTTTGCAGCAAACAGAAATCAATGAAACAAAGATTTATAATAATAAATATAATAATAACAATAGAGAGAGAGAGTCGCATAATAGTAATAATAATTATCTATAACAATATATTAACAATGACAATAATAATAAGATAATATTGCATTTACAAGTCCTAAAAGGGACATTTAAGTCTATTTATATCATTGTCGTTCTATCCTCTTCTCTCTTGATCTAATCGCACAATTCTCACTGCTTACGATCTTCACTGTATCACGTTCGTCTTCCGCATCGGTGTCACGCAAGCACGGCGTCGATGCTAGAATTAAGATCGACTTGAGATCTCCACTAGGTACCGTCGTCTTTCGCTTTCGGTCGCGGTGGACGGGCTGTCCTCGCGTCGAACAAAGAATCGAAGATTTAAAAAGACTCACACATCACTCTCTCGCATTCTCTCTCACGGTTTCTCTCGCACGCTCGCATTCGGCACCTATGTGGAACATAGCACATATTTTTCTGTATATTTATATATATATTTTTTTCTCTCTTTATATTTATATATATATATATATATATATTTATATATTTATATTTATAATCATTTTTCTTTTCTTTTCGTTCATTATGCCTATCTATATATTATCTACAGGGCAGTAGCCAAACGCTGACTGACTGAGTGTTGTCGCTTGTGCTATCCGCTCGCGACGATACCGACGACTTCGATTTGACTAGAGAGACGCGCGTTCATATATCGTCTCGCGCTTCCCGATCACGGTGATCAATCTCGGGGTGAGCACGCGCGTCTTTTCTTATGCGTTATGTATAATGGTTGACAATGTCTACCTGTCGCGACGTGTAATACCGATTCTATGTCGCAAATGGAGATCGCGCGGGTGCGCCGCGATGCGCTCGAAATTTTATCGCTCTTTTCTTTGGTCGTTTCATTGAGCGGCGAATGTTACGTACGTCGTTCGCCGATGCGTTCCAGCGAATTCCTGAGAGTATATTGTTTCACGAGGAGGAGGAGAGGGGGGGAATAAAAGAATAAGTACGTAAATAATATGAGCCTCTTGAGCTTGCGAGCTTGCGTCGTTCTCTTCCCCGATCGTGACGCAGAGATCGATCTCACGCGACGTGAGACGAGATGCTAACAGTCGGCGGCAGGTTTACATCTGACATTTATTTGCGCGTGACTTGTGTCTGACATAATTATGAACGCCGGAGGAGCTTCTCCGGGACATTACTTTACATTAAGCTGGCTATTAATCTCTGCATTTAACATTAGTCACGTGAGTTTCTGGCACTTTCCCATATTTCTTCATTGTAGCGTTCCGAGAAGACTCTCTGGTGCTTGCCATTACTCATCATTGTCAAACACAGCGCTATGCACGTACTGCAATAGATCTCAGATGTAAACGGACTATAGGGGATATTCGGGCGACACTTCTGGAAGCGGAAGATAAAACCCCGAGGGCGAAATGAATTGTCCGAGTCGAAGCGCATCGCGGCCGAGAAGAAATCCTGATGGCAAGCGGGCGTCGCGGTGCTAATGACGTTCTAGCTTTCCGATCGCGCATTCCGATTGCTTACAAACGTCAATGACACTCGAATGTTTCGCCGTGTCTGTCTTTTTAAATTTATTTTATTTTAAATATTCCTATTCCATACTTTCCTTGTATCTGAATTAATGTTAAAAGACGCGTCCGCACCGCGACGTCTCGCCGCTTTTCGTCGAGCTTCCGTAAAATTTCTCTCTCTCTTTCTCCCTTTCTCTCTTTTTTCTCCCCGCGTGCCTCCTCTTTCATCACGCTCTCATCACGCATCTACGATGACAGTTCAATTTCGATGCGACAGCCTCGACTTGTCACGCGAGTTCGAGGGACACTTGGTATATTTTTTTCTCGTGTTTAGGCCATTTTCTTCCACGATCGCGCGTTTCCGCGTGACGATGACTAGATTCTACACGAGCGTACGCGCTTTGCGTCAGCGTGGGTATGCGTGTGCGTGTATGTGTGTGTGTGTGTGTGCGTATCTCTGTACACGTATAATGTATGTACGTGCGCGTATCGGTGTAATCATGTGTGCGTATGCATGTGATTCGTGTGGATTGAATGTCATTCTTTTCTTTGGTGATCGTCAGATTAGTTGGCTTCAACGCACATTCGATCTTTGGTGTGTTCTCGCTGGCAGTAGCTCAATATCCGCCATGGGGATGACGCACCAGAAGTGGCGAAGATCCCTGTCCATCGGTAATCCGTAAAAGTGTGATGAGAATCGAACGAATCGAAATACCCTTATGGTTCTCCCCCCCTCCCCTTAAAAAACTTTCCTTTTTCTCTCCCTTTCTCTTTCTCGACACTCTCCACGTTTTTCGTGTGATAAGTACGTACGATATCGCGACCTCGTCCTTTCCGAGGAGAAAACTCGCGGACTACAGATGATTGTAGAAAAGTGCGCGCGATAAAAAATGCATTACGTTACCCTGAAGTTATAGCGGGCTGTATGACGATGTTGACTCGATTCTCCCCCATCCATGGAAGATAAATGTCGCAGAAACGAGAGAGACATAGAGAGACATAGAGGAAAATAGAGAGAAGTAGAGAAAAAGAGAGAGAAAGAGAGATAGAGAAAAGAGAGGAGGGAGGGGAGAGAAAGAGAGCAAACGGTGTAAGTTCGATCTTGAGCAGATTAAACCTATCTTCACGAAGACACGCGACACATTCTCGACGAGTCCTGGCTACGCGCGTTAATCTTAAGATCACAGGAGACAATCGCGATAAAATGCGTCCGGGATCAATTGCGTCCTGAGAGAGGGGATAAGTATGCATTATTCCGCGGAAGTTCAATTCGCGAGCTTGCACAGCTTGTCCTTCCGCGGAAAAATGTGTTCGCGAAATTTCGGTCGAATACATATGACTAGAAATATGTGACGATTATCATGTCATCAACATCAAATGCGTCGAAGAATTACAGTTATGTATAATACGTTGTGAGCATCTCGTTTCGTCGAATAGTATTAAGACTTAAATCCGATAGTCGACCTCTTTCAGTCTGCTTGGCCTCTGGCAAATTGAGTTAGAATCATAGCATTTCACATTTTACATGCGCGAATTTAATTAAAAAAACTAAGAGTACCCAGAATAACTATTCTTTCAAATTTACTTTGATACAAAAGAGGAGAATACTTGGACTATTTATAATAGCTCGTGAAAGACATAAGGTATGTGATTCAAATCGAATTCGCTTTTAAGCCGAGAAGAGCGAAAGAGAAAGGGGAAGCTCGCGAGTCCGAGTCCTATTCAAGTTTTCGAGTTTACAACTACAACGAGGGTAGATCGCGAGGCTCGAAGATCGATGGACACGGGAGGATCGATGGTGTTCGCGTTGGTGTCCGCCATCCCCGTGCGATCGCGTGACCTTCCTTTCTCCGGCTACAATCCACCATCCCATGTGCATGCGCTCTGCGCCGAACCCCTGAAAATGGAACGCCGCGATTTGTAATCTACGCGACCGACCGCGATCGCGATCTCGTCGTTTAGTCCATCGTAATCATTATCATCATCATCATCATCATCATCATTATCATCATCATCATCATCATCATCGGTGTCGTAATGGCTCGCGTGCAATGGCGAGCGCGATTACATGGCCCCGTTGCGCCTTCGCATGGAAGAGCGAATCACTGAACAAGCTCCCGGCTTCCGTGCGAGCAATCTGACGCGACCAGAAAGCTCGTCGTCCACCCGTGGGGATGGAGATTCCCTCCTACGAGGGATCAGCTTCGTCAGCCATGTCCGCTCGGACGATTCCTCGCCTCGACGGTGGCTTTCCGACGAGGAGGGTGTTTCCGAACCCTTACCGAACGGTTCGGCCGATTGTGGCTTTGATGAAGGTGCTTGATTTTAGAGGTCTTGGTCCGCGCTCCCGACGTCTCTGGACCATCACGATCACGATTACGTCGCCCCTCGTTTGCTTTTCGCCTTCCCACTGTGCTCCTGCCCGGTGCTCGGGCTGGGCGAGCCGCTGCTTTGCACTCTGGCCACCCTCCGGTAAATCTCGCTGTTGATAAAACGCGGATACGAGTCCCGATGCATGAGGGTGTAGATTTGCAGCTGTGCCTCGTCGAAGGCATGCGGCGTAGGCTCCAACATGTTGCGATTCACGATTTCCCGCACTCGCGAGTCCAGACTCACCTGCAAACACAAATGACAAGCAAAACATACCAACTAAAATTCTTGTGACAGGTCGTCGGTTACATAACAAAACGAACTGCAACTTATTATATTTAAATTTACGCCACTGCTCACACATGCAATACACTTTTTTTTCTATGAAATAGTAAAATTTAATTATGCAGTGGTTTATCATATCGTACGATGGTTCTCTCTCTGTCTCTTATAAAATATAAAATTTATAATTAAATATAAAAAACTTATAATTACACAATGTTATAGTTCCAATTAATTACATAAATATAATTTTTCAATAACAAAAGATTCGAAGGCTTAAGATAAAATAGATTTTATTTGTTGTAAAATTTGTCTAGAGACTGACATATTAACGCAGCGTTAATATGCCAGTCTTTAGACAAATTTTGCAACAGTTCTTTTTTTATCGCAAAAATAGCAAAGCATCGATATATTCAAAGTTGTAAACAATGATGAAAAAACTTTGCGAGAATTATAGGCCATAATACCGTACGAGGCGCGTACGAGGTACCTTTAGTGCGATCCTTTTTTTACGTTATCTCGTGAAATTATCTGGGTGATTGCAATAATGCACGGACGTGCACTGTACAATTTACCATAATGTTCGAATGGCAAAGGAAGGTTCGTGCATTCGCCCCGTTTGGGTGAATAAGTCGTTAAAAGGGTCACTGGGTTACTAGGTCAGTCGGTTAATATGGAAGAAATCAGTCACGCGCATTCGCAGCTTTTCTCAAACGAAACACTATATTGCAAAAGTATATCCGCTTCAAACTGTATTTAATTTTACTACCTTGTTTTTCTGATTTCTCGTGCGTTCGTACACTCGACTTTTTGCATCCGATAAAACAGCGTAATTAGATAATACATCCAATAACGTTATCGATTCTATCGTCAAAGCTAATAGCTCTGCAAGCTCTGGCAGGAATTATTTTATGTTATGAAATGTGTAAGTGCTTATGATGCATCGCATGGGCTATTCGAAGTAGCAGATACTGATCGCATGACGCTGCATATGCCATTATATTAACTAAATAGATGGTTACGTTAGAAATTGGTTATATATTTCTAGGTTGACGCTATCACTATCTTCGGTCGAATAGTAGAGCAAGTTTTTCCCGGAAAATGAAAACATTTTCTTATATTAAAATGTAGTATACTTTTAAGCGTCACGCACACGTAAAATAGTTATAACTATACATAGTTATAAAATAGTCATAACACAATAGTTACAACATTACATTTTACTACATATATATGTAAGTATATATAATTATGTTCAATTTTATTATATTTGCACAATTTTTATGTATCTAATATGTTACTATTGTATTCTAAAGCGATATATTTATTATTTATATTTATTCCTATCTTATGTTATCATAAGCAAAATGTAATTAAAAGTTACTGTGATTGCGATAAAAAATAAATAGCAAGAAATTTAATCGATTCAAGAGTGCATAATTGCTAAATAAATTTTCAAAAATGTAAAAATATATAAAGAATATAAAAATTCAAGACAAATAATAGTTTTAGATATTACCAGCAGATCCAGTTCACTTGGGAAAAAGTTGATTATACTGAATTATAATTTGAAGTTGTCGCTAGTTGACATTTTATCCAATTGTAAATGTAAATAAGAAATCAGCGGTCATTTACTGGCTGCTCCATAGTGCTTCAATCAAATTACGATTTTCTTATCTTGAATAAGTAATTGTTTTCCCTGCGAGAGAGCCGACAGAGAATTTACTCACTTCCTTTGGCGAAAGTATGGATATGTAATCGTCGTAAATGTAGCGCGCCTTCTCCTCGATCGCCTCGGGATTGCTCTCCCTCTTGAGTTGCTCGCAGGCAAGCCAGAAGGCGATGTTCTCCTCGCTGTACTCGCTCACGAGGAACTCTCTGAAGAGCTTGCGGCCGGCGGCGCTCTTCATCAGTTTGTCGAAAGACGAGCCCCATGCTCGGACCTCCTCCAAGCTACAGCGGTCCAGACCGCCGTCGAGGCCGTCGAGTCCATCGAGACCGTTACCCGCACCTGTACCCGTGAAGTCGGTGACGCTGATGCCACTGCCGTGCTCGCCCGCGACACCGGCGTTGCCCTTTTTCTTGCTCTGATCACCCGCACCACCAGTACCCGTTGAATTACCGCCGACTGCCGCCAAACTGAGACGACAGTGCTTGTTAGAACTGAGCCTCCCGTTATTGTTAACAACATGTAGAATCAGAATGCAGACTAATCGAGACTATCAAATGAATACGTTGATATACGAGTACGTTAATTTTATAAAAAATTACCTCATCGTATTCAAATCACGTTTGAAACATTTATTTTTATTACTTTTGTAGATTTTACTTATTATTGCATACAGTTGAGAGAAATAATTTTAAAAAGTAATTGTATATTTCTTATTGCATAATTACTGTAATCTATTTCACAATTGGAACAGCGGATTCGAATTCTACCGATTAAATTGAAATTTATCACAGATTGTGTCGACGCTGCTGATGTCGATGATCATAAAATCGTGGTAATTATAATGATCGTATAGCGATATTACATAGTGATTTTCCTTGACGAGCATGAAGATGACGGAAGGAACGCGAACAAGAAAGTAATGACAGACAGTTGAGGAGGGAAAGAACAGGGGAGCAGAGAGAGCGAGGGAAGATGTGAGAAATGAATATTAAACTCGTAGCCTCGGGAAATGAAGAGATATAAAATGAGTGGCGAAGGGAGGAGTATAATCCGGCAGACGTGCACAAAAATACAACAAAGTATACAAGTAGGAAATAGGCAACTAACGATCAGGATAGCTAATTTAATCGAGATCGTGGATAACGCAAGATATAGAGACGACGGGCGGCATTGAACCGAGAGAAAATATTAGTCGTGTCAATGACAGGTATATAATCGGGTCATTGGAAGACTGATTCTTTGTGCTTGATGACGCGGCTGTTCTATGGCGTTTGTGAGCCACAACTGCAGAAATAAACGGTTTACATGACTTTGGTCAGTTAGTAAATAATAAAAATGATTGTTTCTATACTGGCTACAGGATCTGAATCGATCAAACCTGCATTTATTTTTAAAAGTTTTTCTACTTGATGAAAATAATATTTAGTAATTTTATGATATTTTTCATGTGCTACAAACATTTGTTGTAAAATTATTGCAAGAGTTTATTTTTTTATCGATTAATTTTACTAACAACTATAAAATATTGTGTATTTATAGCCTTTTTATTTATTAAAATTTTACTTTAACAACAGTGATTTCGTTAAAAAATATTTCTTATTTGTAATAACGCGAAATAATAAAATAGATAATTACTAAAAGATGTAATTTTAGATATGTTATTGTTTCTTAATAAAACTTTCAAATGCTATCGAGAATGCTTTTGCCCCGAGGATTAAGGAAAAATATAACGTTACGTAACATGAAGCAAGTAGAACATTTTATGTGCTAAATAAAAAAAACTATTTATATTTCAAAATACATATTTTTTGAAAAAAATTTTCCACATTTGACGATACAGCCAAGAGTATACAGTCACATATGCCCTCGCGACAAGAATTCCAGAAATGCCATTGCACTTCAGATAGACTCTTTCGGGTCGATGCTAGCCCAGAATGAGTAGTCGCGTATAATCTGCAAAGATGGCTCGCTTAGGAAGGACGCGTGGTATGTGCATAACCCCGTTTCTGTGAGCCGTAATACGTGCATTACGATAGCATCATCATCGACATAACAAACAAGCAGCATTAACGCACACAGTCCGTGGCCTGCTTACCATTTATTCCTACTTGTGGCATGAAACATAGAAAGGCAATATGTAGATACGTCTGCACGGCAATAAATGGATCACACGTGAGAGTTTAAAGACAATGGACCGATATTGTTTCAATAGCGAGGTTCAGTAGATGAAGCAAGCACGAAAATAGCCACACGATAATGATAATAGCGCGTTACTCCTCGTTTCTACCTTACGCTAGCGATGAAAACTCTCCGTGATTGACTTTTCAGCAATTCGTCATCGCGAATATGTAATTATACAGCAGGAGACTAATGTTATTTCGTGCGATTTGGAGATCTACCTTCATGTTCATTAATAATTTGTCCATTGTCATGTAAAACATTGTCCATAATTTAGCAAAAGTTTCGTACATCGATGCGCTGCTCGCTTCAGAAATTTAATCATATGAAGAAAAATAATTTAAATAAAAATCTAAGAGATGACAAGAATAGTTATTCACATTTGATTTTTAAAAAGAAAATTAGCAAGATTTTCAAGTTTGTAAAAAGACAATAAAAAAAGATGTCATTGTTTGAACTTTCATATCCAACAATTTTCTTTAAGATCAGCCGCATCGATGTATGAGATGTGATCGGATAGGATCGATAATACCACGGGCAACTACATGGGCAGCAACAGCACCACCATAGGCAACAGTTGTCCTTCTTCGATCGGCCCGTGAATCCGGCCGCTTGCTGTTGCTGCGACTGCTGTTGCGACGCGGGCGCCTGTTGCTGCTGCTGTTGCTGTTGCGATTGCTGCTGCTGTTGCTGTTGCTGCTGAGACGATTGTTGCGGATTACTATGCTGCATCGTGGACCCCGAGGCCTGACCTTGGCTCTGTGCACGGAGGCGGCAACCACCAGCTACACCTTCGCCGCCTGTTCCGTGACTAACGCTGATCCCCATTGCGGTTGCACCGAGTCCACTCGACATCTGGAAGCGACATTTGCCTTCTAAATCCGCACACCACGTGCGAACGGGCTTATCCCGATGCTAAGAATAGTTTTACTAAATCAGTTCAGGCTTCCGGAACACAATGGACCACTTGTCGGCTTTGTGATTTGTTTACGCAAGGTAGCCGACATAGAATGTTTTAGAAATATAGACTCTCGAATATAGACTAATAATATGAACTTCTTTTATACATCGTGGACACTTATTAATTAAATAATACTTTATACTTATACTAATTATGTATACGAAAATAAGTTATTTTTTAAACATCTGTACAAAATGTAAATGTGTTTAATTTATCACTAAGAAAAAATGTTTTTATCGCGAGTTGAAAGCGATTATAATAATCACTAAAAGTAATTCAGATAAATTTTGAAAAAGAAACAGATTTGTTATACGTGAAATAGATTTCAAATAAGCAACTATCACGAGAATTGTAATCATTCAAGGGGTCGAATTTAAATAGTTCATAAATAATAAATCCTAAGAAGAGAACAGGACAATTTATTCGCATGTGGCAAAGTAATAAAGTTGAGTTTCAGTCAAAATAACCTGGTTATACGATAATTGACACATAAGCTTTCAAAAAGCAACCAATTAATTCGGATACGATTGTCGTACGCTCAGCTGCACGTATCGATTGGCTTGTATTTTCAGCGCGGCCCGGCGATGGCGATATCGAAGTGAGAGATGTAGCCGGAGATTTATTATTCTTCCGTTCGCTGTTCCGTTCGAGGTCTCTGATATTTAAAATTCATGATCGCCAGACGGCTGAGCTGACCGATATTGGATTCACGGAGAAAGTCTAAGGAGAGGATTAAACCCTTAATGCCATATTTAAGAACGCGATCTCAATTCGAAATCACTACGTTTCCGATTGCTTCTCAGTAAGTTTTGACGTTTCTTAATTGCAATTCTGTTCATAAAGTTCTACAGCAAATCAGTAATCTACTTAAATTTCGAATTAATCTTACTTTTTTCTTTTTCTTCTTAAAATTACCAGAAACATTACATGGTGACAATAAATATCAACGAAACTATCGATATTTTATTGTAATGATAAAAGTCAGTATTCTAGAATCAAATATCGCTAAAAATCAGCTGTAATGCATTTCGCGTAATTCGGAATTCTTTTTGCATCTCTTTTCCTATTCCGTTAAACGAAAGAGAAGTGCCTGAAACGAACGAAATTCAGAGCATATGAATTTATTCCAGCATCTAAACCTCGCAAAAATAATCAAGCGCAGCTTGACCATTTTCTTTAACAGTACAAGTGATTCGCGGAATAAAGTTTGAGTCTACGCTTGCAACGTGCAGGACCGCGTGCGGCCCTTTATTTTTACATCGTGTTGTATATCGATGACTCGTTCTCCGAGCGGCCTCGTGTGATAACGACTACATCGGACAGTCGCTTATAGGGGATGTGGGTAGAGGTTGATAAACAGCGGGCACTGTTGTAAAGTGTACACGTGTACCCGTGAGTAAACGTGGTGGTGCATACGAATGAACTACGTGAAGACGAGAAGAAGAGAGAGAAGGATGGGGATAAAAAAATATAGCTACGGAGTAAATTGAAAAGGGAAATCGAAATCGGACAATCGAGATCATAGAGATTGGGAAGGGGAGTGTTGTTTAATCGATTTTATAGCGCGATTAAAATCGGACGCGGATTTACGCGAACGTGGCGATTTAGAGTGGTCAGCAAATAGAAACCGGAAATCGAAGAGACCACGAGCACAAAAACCGCATTTCGAGTTGGCTCGTAAATGCACACCACGCGGTTTGTACACGAGGCGAATTCTAACTCGTATCTCGTCTTCTCGACGACGAAACTTCGATTACGAGATAATATAACGATGCGAATTTCAATAATCTCCCTGCGCGATTTGTTTTGGCAGACATTATGGAAACAAAAGCCATTTGCTTACGTAGAGCATTTTGCGAAATTGAGGAAACATTTTGTGCTAGGTGATTAATTACGAGTTATGAATGTTACACGAGTTAGTTTCAAGATAGTTTAAATATAATAACAAGAATTTATATCATTAAATCACACATATATTCGCAAAAATTAGGAAATTTTTAATAAAATATAATTAAATAAAAATAAATATGTCAAATACATCAAAATAGTATTGTTAATCCATATTTTATAATGTCTCCGAGACGGGAGACATTAAATTTGATAATTAATTAATAATGAGAAAAACAAACTGATAAGTTATTTGCGTTCATTACTTATTATCGGTCCATTTAGTCGTTAACAAACAGAGTAACACTTGTACAGGTATGTGTATTTTGGCACGGTGCGTATTTTGGCAAGAGATGGTCGATATTTTTTAAATATTATTTCGGTAGTTTCCTCGTCGTACCTTCGGCTGCAAATACTGTCACTACGTTTAAAACGATTCTGAAACGGCAATAGTGTTACGCGTAGTTTACGCGTAGCTGCATGTCAACATGTCAATGGCCCAATGGTGTGTTGGCTTCATGCAGCACGCAATCGCGGAGCACGTGCAAGCTGCAACCCTCGTTTTCCTCGCCCCCAAAAGCTTCGCCCAATAATCCCGTAAATTTATTTCGATCGAGGCAAGCGTATGCGCATATCCATATAAATGAATTTGTTATGTTCCTACGTGAACATTGAACGAATGGCAAGCTGTAGGTATTTTGAGCGAGATTCTAACCAGTGATAATAAAGTCCTTGTCCACGTTATTACAGTACGCTATTTCAGAATTAATTTGCAATAATCCAATTCTATACTAGGATAATTTAAGCACGGTTGAATGCAATCGGTTTTCAATATCCAATCCAGCCACAGTCCGGAGGTTGTTTATTTGCATGGAGCTAAATTAGAAAGGGCTTCGTAAACTCCAAAAATTAGGCTGTTAATGACGTTCGAAATATACGTAGGAATTTTTACATTGTTTTAGAGTTTGTAAACCACCATGTGTTTAAACCATCCGTTTCACAGACCACGATGCTCGCCAAGTGTATCATTGCGTTCCATCACGTCACGGTAAATCGCATCGTCACGGCCATCGCGGTTAAACATCCTTCGTGGAAGAGATCAGCGCGACTCCATTACTGTTTCGTGCTGAGTCTTTAATCCTTTCTTAAGGCAAACGCAACACGATTATACATGGAGTACGTTCACGTCTTGACTCTTACCTCTATCATGTTCCATGCGTTCGAAAGCGAGCCCAGCTCGCTTTCCGCGTCTTCGGGATCAACCTAATCGGCGCGTGGCCGGCGACGCGGCGTCGAGATGCGGGGGTGCGGGTGCGGGCACGGCCGCGGGCGCACCGTGCCCGCGTTCGCGAGTGTCCCTTCCGATATGCGATCGTTCCTTTAGCCCGGTCCTCCCGCGGAGCCGCCTCGCCGGGCCTCGCCCGAACCCCGCATGCTCCCAGCGCGCACCAGTGCCCCTCAGTCGAAACCGCGTAACAGCTCAGCCCACGAACCCCTTCACGGACTCGCGGGCGGACACATAGGTACGCGCACCACCGAACAATCAGCCGCCAAGCGGATTCCTCGCCTCGCGATCGGGCGAGGCGCTACTACGTCGATGATGATGGCGACGTCGCTCGACGACACTGTACAACGGACCCCAACGAGTAGAGGGTTACGTCGCCGACGTCGCGCATGATATCTCATCCATTTCCCGTTCTGTTCCGTTTCCCGCTGCTGCCGATTGTCCGTCGTTTTTTTTTCCTCGACGATCCTCTTCGTTAATATCACCCGCGCCGCGATACACCACTGTCACCCTCTCGCGGCGCCCTCCACCCTTCTCTCTTAACGGGACAGCCGCGCGCGCGGATCGACTGGTCGGTCGGCCGAGTCGGAGAGGTAGGAGAGAAAGGGGAGAGAAAGAGAGAGAGAGAGAGAGAGAGAGAGAGAAAGGCGAGAGTGCGCGGATGTGAGAGACCAGCTACAGAGAGGAACAGGAAGTGGAGATTCTTCGTCACCGACGACCCTTACTTTCAAGAATGAGCGCGATACGATCGAGAAAATTTGTCGCGCTCCATAGAGATTCCGCGCGCGATTTCGTATAATCGGACTCGGTAAATCCGCTCGTTCGGTCAACCAAACGGGACCGAATCCTCGAGCTTTAGGACGACGTCGTTGATCAACGATGTTGATGATGGTGAGGATGTCGCACGCGATTGACTCATCACATTCTTCAATTTAATTTAAAGGCGCGGCTGCGTCACGCATGCTTCTCGAGCCAGCGTCGATCTCACGTCGACATCTCTTTTCTTCTGACCTGGGTGGCCGTACGCGATGCCGCATTCAGTTTTCGTTCCCCTTTGCGTTTGACGGAATTATAAATAGTTAGAAGATGTTGCGCGAGGCGCTGGTGCGGCCAAGCTTAAATGTTTCCTGGCTGCTGCCGTTGGCTCGGATCGTTGCTGATGTTACCGCTGCGTTTGCCTATGTTCTTGATGCTGTTGATCGCGCTGACAGGCACCCGTTTCGCGCACCTTGCACGCGCGAGCGCGGAAGGCGCAAGGAAGAGAGAGATGGATAGGGAAGTGAGAAAGAGAAAGATAGGGAGAGAAGAGGGAAGATGATGAAAGGGAACAGAGAGAGAAAGAGAATGTTAGCGTATTTAGCTGAGCAGAAGGAGAGGAGCGTTGAAAGTAAGAGCGTGAGATAGTGGGAAGACAAATGAGGCAAAGAGAGATAGAGAGGGGGGAGGGAGGAAGAGAGGGAGGGGAGAGAGAGAGAGAGAGAGAGAGAGAGAGAGAGAGAGAGAGAGAGAGAGAGAGAGAGAGAGAGAGAGAGAGAGAGAGAGAGGGAGGGAGAGAGTGGAGCGTAAGCGAGTCGATGCGCCGGTTTATTGATTGGCAGCAGTCGAGACCAGAGGGAGAGACGAACCCGCGCGCTGTCACGCCGGCAAGGTAGACTGCTGAAGGCTATCTTCGTGCTATCTTCTTGTCGAGAGATTGACCGTTTGGTATCCTGTCGGAAGACTTTCGGTCGAGCGTTCAATCTTTGGCTCCACGGAATCGGTACGGAAAAGCTTCTCGAAAAGATAAATTTTAGGAAGATTTAGATTTATTGATGATGATAATAATAATAATAATAATGCTGGAAGTTGTTGATTTTCTCTTGTATGATTTCGAACGAGATGCAGCTTGTGCCGTTTTCGGAGCACATTAACGTTTCTTTGTAGATCTTCATCGGGAGCGAGAACTGATGAATGCGATATAGCGAAAGCAGCGCAGAATCCGACGCGGGAGTTCGTCTTGACGAAAGAAATCTTTGAAAGATACGAATTGAGAGAGAGCGTATGCCCGGAGCAGGAAGATCGATATCGATATTCGGATGCACCGTCGCGATCGATCGCCACGATTCTTCCTCGGTTTATGTCGCGTTTATCCGGAACACTAATCACTACGTTCGCGTGTTATATCTTATCCTTATCTTTCTCTCTCCCTTTCTCTCTCTCTCTCTCTCTCTCTTTCTCTCTCTCTCTCTCTCTCTCCCTCTCTAGCTCTTTTTCACTACCCGATGCGGCGTTCGAAGGCGTATCCGGTATTATCGCGTGTCCTCTCCTCGCAGTCTCTTTTTCCGCAAGGGGACCGCTCGCCCTCGCTCCACTTTACGCGCGTTCCCCGTTATTACGCCCGGGCCGACTCGGGCAACGATCAGGAAAGCTGTCGGGAGCTCTAAAGCTCCACGACTCGCGAGGAGCTGTCGTCCGGAGTTCGGCCAATATGGCGGTTACACGCGCTTACACGGTGCCTTGGCCACCACTGTCTGCCTGTCTCGCGGACGATTCCAGCGACGCCGACGCGAAGCGCCGCGACGCGAAGCTTACCCGGCGCGGACGCGTCTCCGCAGACCGACGCCGACGCCGACGCCGACGCTGTTACCATCACAGAACGCCGACGCCGACGCCAACGCGATGGTCGAGCCATCAGCCGATGTACGAGCACCGTCGTCATCATCGCGGTACTCTCGTACTCTCGTGATCCTTGCGTGCGAATGACCCGCCGATACTTTCGCGATCCCTCGCTAGCACGAAGGTGTCGTTACGACTATGCTCGTCACGATGAGTAAATGTATAAACGATCATGACAGTATATGTAGTTTGATAAAGGAGGACAGAGAATAGAGCACAAAATAAAACGAAAATACAAATGGACTATTAATTGAAAATGTTACAAAAACTAAAACGATCTCTAATAATAACACTAATAGTTATGATGGAATCATCAATACACGATAGATAGATAAATTAATTGCAACGCTCTTCGCATTTCAAGCATAGAGAATAGTAAAAGCCATAATAAATTATTTATTCAGTAGCAAACAAGTAATAGTGCTGAGATATAAACATTTTATTCTTAAAATATTAAATATCTATGTTATATAAATGCGCGCAAAACCATCTGGCAAAATAGACTGTCGTAACTAGAAAAAACATCCGAATATTTCGGCGAAGTGTAATGAAACAGTAAATGTCCTAAGAGCACGCTTTAATTTACACTAATAACTATAAATGATGATTGTAATTATGTTCTCGTTCATTGATTAAATCATTATATTATATCATTTAAGATGAAAAAATTCGAAATTATTACTAGACTTTTTCTCCTCGTCACTCAAATTTTTTCACTGGACATTCTTTATTTATTTAATATCAAGCCTTTATAATTTCAAATCCTCTTATGGTCGGTTATTCCAATTTCTTTGAGGAAAAAAAAAGATAGATACATGTTTACCTGATAGGCAAGTTTGTTAAGAAATTGAAGAACAATTGGCCCTAATACGGCATATTAATGCAATTTTAAAATATAATTCAATTTCAAAAAAATTATTTACGATTTTTAATTTTGTTTTATTTAACCGGTGAAAGTTGACGTGGAAAGCGCTGAGAATTAAAACTATCAATTCTTGAAGGTAGATTGAAACTATCGTTCTCACGATGAACTTTAAATCTTATATAAAGCGCAGTTAATAATAGATTAATAAACAGCTAATAATAAAAGTGATATAAGAGAACTAGAAGAAAGCGAAAGCAAAACGCATTTGTGGCAACGATGATGCGAGGATATTTTTGCAAAATATGGATATAAGGCTCTTTCATAATTATAAATATCATGATATTCTGAAAGGAGGCGCCTGTACGCAAAAATAAATAGACACGAGCTACGCTATGGTTGTCGGAGACCTATGTCTAGATTTTTATGGAAATCTCTTGTCGTATATTTTAGAGATATTACATTTTCGTGGTAAATCTCATTTTCCTTCACCCCTCTCTTTCCCCGTTCCACAACCGATGTCGCCGTCCTTGGCATATCGCCGTTTTAGCGGCTTTTAAGTTAAGTAGTTCCGCGTTTGTGGTGCGAGAGCGGAAATTTCTCTCGTGCTAAGTACCATCTCCTCCTTTCGTTCGCGGCACGGCGTCCGATCGATCACGCGACCGCGGCCAATACCAGACATCATCATCCCTCCGTCAGTTTTTTCCGCCTCGCGTCTACGTAAGGAAGAGACGGGCGACGCGCGAGCGTAAGGGAATGTCTGAACAGGGGCAGGGATCAATACGCCGACGTCGGCAGCGGCCCGATGCACTCGTCGGTCCTAAATTGCGACTCGGATGCAGATGTGTCTCCGCTTGCTCCCGTTGAATGATCCGCGCTCGTCCGTGTGCGCGGCGGCCTCCGGCTGCATGATAACGAAGTGACGGAGTGCTGGAAGTTAATTTCAGATCCGCGTCACGGAACGTTACACATGGTAACGCCGGGCGGAATGTAAATGAAGGTTGCCAGAGCGACGAGTGCCGTTGGTACAACACGTCTCGTACTCTCGGTAGGGAACCAACCAAGAATGCCGACCCAGAACCCAAACTAGTTTCTGGGAACAGTCGGTTTGGTCAACTGCTTGCTTATCGGCTGAAGTAGACTTCTGATATCGGTGTTCTTGCCTTGGATATGCTAGCTCTGCGTATATGCCACCGGTGCTTTCCAAATTATAAAGTTACTAATGATGTTAAAAACCGTATTTTCATACGAAATGTTAGTAGTCTCATTCGTTAATCTTTAATAGAAGACTATTAGAAATATTTAAAAAGTTTTAATGCTATTTCCAGAGTAATTTTTATTTTTATTCTATATGTGAGGGTGACGAGAGAGATATAGTATCAATAACTATTATTTTTCTTAATATACTTTAGATATCAAATGTAATAAAAGGTTGTGCAAAATCATTAGCATGAATTTTCGTGGGGAAAAAAATTTCAAGAAGTACGAAAATTTATATAAGTATCTTAGGTAAGATGTATCCATGCAAACCATTTTTTCCTTCTTTTCTCTGTCCGAAAAGAGAATTTTTTGCCGTTAGTTTCTAAAGCGCTTTTGCGAATGGAGCCTACGACTTTCTCTTTTCAGAACGTTAAGTTTCCAAAATAAATTAGGCAGGAACCTAGCAACATGCTGAGATCTTCAAGGTCATTCTTGAGTTTTAAATCTTTTTAGAGATTCTCTTCTGAAAAAGGATTTGAAAGGTCTTCTCGAACATTCTTTCTCCTTCCTCCCCCTCCCCCCCTCCCTCCCGCAAGTCTGTCTTCTCACTACCTATTCGCCCCTGGAGTGCTGCGTGGTGAACACATGTAGAGGCAGACGTGCAGGGAGGTTCGTAGGAAGGGCGGGTATGCCATCTTGTGTAAGTGTACATGTGTATAAGATTCTACACATACACACACATACACGCACACACACACACACACACAAACGGCTCGCCAGCTGTTGGTGTGTAGTGTGTAGCTGGGTTGGATGGTGGGAGGGAGGGAGTGGAAACAGGCTCGACTACTCCCCCTAATACTGGAGGATTGAATGGGCGAGAGAGGGTGGTATTGGGTTCCCTCACCCACCCACACACCACTGCTCCCAACCCGACTGAGCCACCCATTTCAGTCCGCCTGCCACCCCACCTACCCACCCACTCGCCACCCGACTGCCGTCGAGGAAGCAACCTGCAACTGAACCAGCATAACGTTTCCTCGAACAACGATTTTCGTTAGCGTCTTGCACTTGGTCTTCGTCAACGGCACAAGGAGGTAAGTAATTTGAAAGTCCTAACGTTTTCCTATATCCAAGATCCGTGCTCGTCCGTGTATCTTGACGCGTTCGTGTGGCTGCGAATCGTCGTCGTGTTCGTCGTGTTCGGCGTCATCACCGTCCAGCGTCAGTACAATACCAGATCCCGGCCGGTGTCTTCTTCGAGTTCCTCTCGAGATGCTTGCTTCACTTCTTCTATCGGGTTGCACGCCGAAAACGAACGGAACGAGGGAAAGTGTCAAGTGATGTACGGTGTGATGAAAGAGATGTGAGAGAGGGAACAGTGAGTGGAGAGATAAGATGAGAACCGAATGTGAGTGCGACTACGAATAACGACGAGCCGCGGCGCGAACGGGAAGAGCGAGAACGCGAGAGAAGAGGTCGCCGCCACGGCCGACGTATTGTGTGTATCGCGAATAGGCCGCACGCGAATACCCATCGAGACGCGCGGAGCGCGCGGCTATATGTGCTACGTCTCAACGTCCGTGTGTTCGTCGGTGTTTCGACGGGCAGCGCGCAGTGAGGCAGACGGAGAGAGGATGCCGGGTGTCCATGTGTGCTCCGAGAGCGCGCGTGTGCGCGCGCGGGGGCGGCCATTCGCGGGTGCTCCGCGATATCGTACGCGATGCTGAACGCGGCCGAGAACTCGGCGGCGGCACTCGCCGCAGCCTCTTCTCGCGACAACGACGAGAACGACCGCCGACAGCGATGGCGATTTTGCGCGCACCGTCGCTTCTACACGCGGCGAAAAGCCGGGGACGAAAGAACGAAGCGAAAAGAAGGGATCTTTCGGCTGTACGCGAACGATCGTGCATATACGTGTGTGTGCAATCGCCTTACGTATATGTGCACGATCGTAAATGTGGCGGGCGTGGAGCAGACCAGCCTGATGTCCTTGGTTAGCTGGCAATAATTTCCGGATGGATTTGAATGGAGCACTGCGCCTGTCTTCAAGAGACTCTCTTTCTCTGCCTATCTCTCTTTCTCTCTCTCTCTCTCTCTCATACACATGCACACATACACACACTCTCTCGAGTTCTCCCTCTCCTACTTCATTTTTTCGATTATTCTCACTCGTTCTCTCATTCTCTTTTCTACCTGACTCTTTCTCTCTTTCTCGAGGAACTGTGTCTTTGCCTTTATTCCGACCGACCGAACCGTGTTCCTGCTGCTATGTCATCTCTCCTTTTTCTCCCTTCGGGCTTCTTTATTCCTTCTCTCTGCGCCATAAAGCAGAGGTTCTCAACGCAACGAAGAAATGTGAGGCTCTACTAGTACGCTCTAAAACACCCTCTACGTTCCACCATCTGTCGTTTCTAGGGGACATGCTCCCGATCGGGTGGCAGAGGGGCATATTGATTTATTCTTCACGGTAACCCCTTCCACGCACAGAAACGTTCTTGCTTCCCCCTCCGCATACACATACACAACCGAACCTGGTGTATGCGCATGCACACATAACGTGGGGTTACTAGCGGGGTAACCCGTCTCCCCCTCTCAGTTACTCGAGCAGCAATCGTGACGATCAATACACGCTCGCTCCTTTCTCTTTCCGGATGCTGTCGCCACCCTTGCAGAATACAGTGTTAAATTTTTGTGCATGCGTCATTCGATCAAAATCAATCGAATTACGGTATTTATGACAGTAAAAGAGATGATATTAATGAACATGAATTCATAGGTAAATTTGATATTTAAATCCAATAAAATGCATAAAAATTGGAAATTCGATTTAGGAAAAAAATAGAAATAACAAAGACTTGTATTCAAAATACAAGAATATATAACACTTCTGTTATAAATAATTCTTGTTAAATCTTAATATAATAAAAGTAAAAATAATATTCTAATAGGATAATATAATTAATACAGGGAAAATATTTAATTTGAAAATGCAGTTGCGGGTTGCAAGATTACATTTATATTCACATTTATATAATATTCGAAAAAAATTGACATCAACAAATATTAGACATTATGCTTTTAGAATTGTTTCCATATCATATTTCTCTATTATCAAAAAGAGATATAGTCCATTTGAATTATGTTATACATTTTATTGTCTAACTATTTTGAATCTAATCTTGTAACAATCCACAGAAGTCATTAAAACATCCGTTATTAAATTTTACACATTATTCTTATCATTCTTTCTATCATGCTTCTCAAACGCGTTATTACTTACGACACATGAAACACAAGTCCGATAATGCAAATGTATTTAATTTCTATTTATAATATAAAGGCACGAGAAGAATATGCTCAAATACTATCATATAAAGAGCTTTTATATAATTTTTTCATTATTACAATTTTCATTTAACTATATGATCAAATGCAGATTGGCGAATCTAACCAGTGTGACACGCACGTAATTGTGTAAAATTAAAACATTCAAATCTATAACTTTAAATCTATAAAAAAATGTTTTTTTCATTACATATTAATATTTATATACTGAGGTATACAATTATATTATTAATTTTACTGTTTAATTTATATTATTAATCTTCATAATTTTTGTAATTCTTTTACAACTATCTTAGGCGCATAAAAAATTGGATAACTTCTTAATCATATCATCACTTCTTGATAATCATCCTTTGTTTCGAACAAAGCTATTTATTTATTCAAATCAATCCTCAAAGTTGTTATTAGATCGACCTTTACCTAAGTAAGAAAGAAAGGAAGAGGAAAGAGAGAGAGAGAGAGAGAGAGAGAGGATAATAAAGCAAGAAAGTACCTGAGAAATACCAAATATTTAGAATATACAATCTCTAGTATTTTTGTGACAATTATTCATACCTTTTTATTTTATTAAAGCAAGCGTTAATTGCAATTATATACATTTGTATGATTATATGACATATTAGAATTGTTCTTGTTTCTTAATATTGTAACATACTGAAATAGAGACTATGTTTTTGGCTCTATGAATCGTGCAAGTCTAGCAAATAGAAAAGAGAGTTTTTTTAATGCTTAGGTCTGGTGAAGATTCAGCACGCAGGTAGCTAAACTGCCTCTTAGGCAGTCTAACAAAGGTTTATTGTTCTGTGGATCCTGAGTGACCGTTACAAACCCTTAAAATGGAAGGAAACGGCACTAGGATGGACTACGAGGATATGTTCAGAGAAATTACAAAGAAACTCTATGGCGAAGACCCCGATCACAGAAGCAAGTTTTAATATTTTCTATATAAAATCTAGACTAACGTAAAAATTAAAAAAATGTATTTTAGATATTTTTTAAAGTTACATTTTTTGTTATTTTTTTACTTTTAAATTGAAATAAAGATATTATTTCAATTTAACTTTGGTTGAAACAATTTCTCATTGATTGTTCGTATTCAAAAATACATTCAATTTGAGAAATACATTCAACTTATTTCGATAAGATCCTTACATAAATGTATAGCCACGGACGTTTTGTAACTTCGTTGCCATCTCATGCTATGTGCATGCTTGCATGAGACACATCCGTCTCTTGACATTGTTCTATAAATTATTTATATAATTATCTTTCGATTATATTGGTTTAAAAAATTGTTTAATAATAGAAATAATTTAAAATTTTATTTATAAATTTATCGTAAGTTTTCACTAAATAGTATTTTTTACATAACATGTATATATTAAGGAGCATCAATCGGAATTGAATGCATAGTCTCCATGTAATTTATCATTCAAAATTATTTGAGCCAAAATTAATTATCTAAATTATTTAATTGTTTCGCGTTAACTATTATTGAGTAATCAAGAAAATTTCATTTATAATATATGGTGATCTAATTAAATGTTCGAAATTACATTTATTCGCACTAGTTATTCTCACGTGATAATTATTGGATCGATACAGTTTGACGAGTGCTTTGTTTCATAAAACACGATAAGTTTCTTTTATCATAAAATGCGAAGAATTTAATTTATAATTTTATCGCAATTTCGTTGATACAGCATCGAGTGTACAGAACGAGTTCGAAGCATCCGTTTCTTACAAAAACGACGACGATACTGAAAACGGTACTGAAGGTAGTGACGAAGGAAATTGGACATATGAAGACGAACCACTTAAAGGAACTGATGGAAGTCGAATCGCAGCTTACCATGCTGGAAAAGCTATATGGCGATGTGATGAATGTGGTAAGTATACACGAGTTTTTCAAATTATTAAAAATTGTTGCAATAATATTCAAGACTATAAGACACGAATGTATCTAATAACGTTGCATAAACCTTTCTGAAAAATTTTTTGCAAAGCTAACTTGTTTACAATCTCACGCTTAAAGGTCTAGATCGATAGAGCACACAGAATATAGTAGAGTAATTTTCTATCCAATAGTGTAAAAAGTTTAGATGACACAAGATAAAAATAAGTTGATTAGCAGGGGTAGATAGTGAGAAAGGTCCCTCTTCTAATTACTTAGCGTATTGTTTTGAATGATGATGATATATTGTTCGCTTGCATTTCTTCGATATACTGCTGAACAAAATCATAAGATACAAATTAAATTTTTAAAATAATAATTAAAGACAAGTCTTATTCGGCCCCAGCAGATTATGGTGTTAATATTTCTTGCGTGATTTTCTATATTTTTTAAATTGAATAAAGGTTGTGCTTAATTAGTAGTATTTTTTCAAGTGTCGGTCTATATTCTCCTATTATTTTTTAAAATAATATTAAAATAATATTAAAATAAAATTATTAATACATTTAATTATATATAATATATATATATATGTATATATATATATAACAAAAAGCAAGAAAAATGTTTAATAGATTTCCAATAAATTTAATAATAATTTATGTTAAAAAAATACAAGGAAATAGATAAAATTTTTAATAGAATGTTGATAATAATATTCTAATCAGTATATCAAAGAAAAGCAGATTTCTTGAAGTATTGTAACTCGTAATCTTTTTAAAAAGTATGTAGCTGAAGCTAGCAGCCAAAGGCAGCAGCCAAAAACGCCGAACGACCAGGGCCAAACGTCATATAGGCGTTTTCCAGGGGGCACCATTCAATCAAACGTTAAAAATTCATGGGTTATGAGATATTTCCAGCCAAATTTGGTGGAAATCGTAGTTTGCGTTTAGCCGTGAGGCGCAAACGACGATAAAAATTAATTTTTCAAATGTTTATAACAATTAGAAAAATGCACGTCCTCCCACGAATGATTGATCTGTCGATTGTGTGTTACGGTAAGATATTTCCAGCCAAATTTGGTGGAAATCGTGTTTTGCGTTTAGGCGTGGGACGCAAAGAACGATAAAAATTAATTTTTTAAATGTTTATAACAATTAGGAAAATGCACGTCCTCCCGCGAATGATTGATCTGTCGATTGTGTGTTACGACAAGATATTTCCAGCCAAATTTGGTGGAAATCGTAGTTTGCGTCTAGGCGTGAGGCGCAAAAAAAGATAAAAATTAATTTTTTAAATGTTTATAACAATTAGGAAAATGCACGTCTTCCCGCGAATGATTGATCTGTCGATTGTGTGTTACGACAAGATATTTCCAGCCAAATTTGGAGGAAATCGTACTTTGCGTTTATGCGTAAGGAATGTGTGGAAAACGATAAAAATTAGTTTAAAAAATTTATAACAATTGGTAACTTACAAGTCTTGTCGCAACTGATTGATTATGTATTATAATGACTAAACCCTATGCAAATTTTTCAAAGTTCGTTAAAAATCTCATAACCAGGTAATTTTTAACGTTTGATTGAATGGTGCCCCTGGAAACGTATATTTGGTCCTGGCCGCTCGGCGTTTGGTTGCTGCCTTAGGCTACATTTAAAAAGTATATTAAATTTAGTAAAATAGGATTAAAAAATTATTAAACCAAGAAATAAGTACCAATTGTTCAGTCAATAGCGAAAGAAAGAATTTATTACATATAGGTACTTCACTTTATACGGGAACTAAACTTTATTCATTTTAATAGGGGATATTATAACGACTGGTCCGCGGGAAATTGCCGAGCATTTTGTTGAACATCATCCATCGAGAATCTTAGCCGATGGCAATAGGAATAGGCATCATTCACCACGAAAAGATTATTTACAAATAGATTTTAAAATCGAAGATATAGTTACATATTTAGAAAGACTTCGTGAACGCGCTGAAAGAGCGGCTCCTCCTTCTCGAAGAACACAAGAAACGCAAACTGTACCTGCGGCTTTATTGCCGGTTACATCGAGTTTTCTCTTGCAAGAACTGCCATCCGCTTCTGCGCCACAACATTTACAACAGGTATTATAATTTGTCTTATAATATATAATATCTAATATATTTTGGAATCATTCCAAGATAAAATATCAACAAAAGCAAAAGATTCATATTCGTTCTTTGCACTCTCCTGCAATTGATAATATAAAAAAATAATTCTATTCAATTGTGAAAGAATTATACTCTTAAGAAATTAATATTTTGTTGGTTTGAACACATATATAATTGCTGTAATATATACGTAAATACATACATAAATAAAGAGTTAGATATCATATTTAATTACTCAAAAAATGCAAATTTTATTTAATAACTACAACAAATAGAACGCGTGTTAGACAATTGCATTCCGGCATTGTTTCATCTTTGCTACTTTCATACTACATAATGCACTGTTTGCACATCTTGTAGTCTAATTAAAGACTGAGTAAACATTAATTATTATAGAACACAACTACAATGTCTACACCTGTTGCGGCATCTACAAGCACTAAACGTTACATCTGTCAAAACTGTCCTTACGGCACGGACAGGCGAGATCTTTTTACACGGCATGAGAACATCCACCGCGAAGAAAAACCATTTCATTGTTACGTATGCTATAAACCGTTTAATCGTGCGGATCACGTGAAGAAACATTTCATGAGGATGCATCGCGATGCACATTATGATTTAACGAAAATACGAAGACCGGTGGGAACAACTACTCCAAAGCTATTGCAACAAGACTCGACGCCAACGCCGGCGACTGTCAATATGAACAGCCAACAGCATCCGCAACAACAACACATAAGCAATCAGTTCGGTTTCGCTAGTAATAAAGGCTATCAGCTACAGCCGAATGCTGCTGCGTCTGTTGCTACTGGTACCAGCAATACCAGTATTCATCAAGCGATAATCATGCCTTCTCCGGGTGGTATTGTGCAATTCGACACAAACAATTGCAATACAGGCAGACGAGTACAAAATGGCGGATGCAATAGCAAGAGTCATCTAAAAGGTGGTTCCAAGAGTACGCAGGAAAAAAGGTGCGTTTTACGTCCAGTTATTATAATTCGTTTTCAGTTACACGAGTCACGTTTTTTAATTTCTTATTTCTCTTATTTTTATTTACGTTTATATAATTTTTTCAATATATATATATATATATGTATATGTTTGAGTATTATTAAATCAAATTTATGCGATTTAATACTCGGTACACATTACCTTTGAGTGTAAAATCTTCATCAATAATTCTTACATATACTTTGATATCTCTAAAAAGTGTTTATGCGGCTGTTTATAAACAACCATACAATTTAATAATTATTTTTTAAAATGCTATTATATTTAATGTTACAACTAATTATAGTGCTTTTAGTTTTTCAAATAAAAGAAATTCGCAGGACAAAATTATTGAATCGTGTACAGAGTATTAAAATCTTCGTGAATACGCAAATAAATGCGACATTATATTAAAAATTCTTCGTACATTCATATTATCAAAAGTTGAATTTGGTGAAATTATTTAGATTCATATTAGCATATTTCTTTTATTGTTTGATTTACTCACAAAGTCAATGAATATAATTTTTTTGTATTAGTAAAATTATACAAAAGCATTAAAACAATCTTGATATTAAGGTACAGCTGTCCGACCTGTTCATGGACCGGAGTTGATAATTGGTGTCTAAAGCGGCATATGAATACTCACACAAAGCCCTATGCATGCTCCTTATGCGAGTACAAAGCGGCGCGCGCTGAGAGGCTCGCAACACACGTTCTTAAGGTGCACAATAGGAGACAATGTTCGAGGTGTTCGTTTCTTGCAGAAGATGCGAATCAATTACAAATGCATCAGATACATGTTCATCACGCAAATGTCTCATCGACATCAACCACTCAAAACGCTCCACCGCCGAGTAATCGTCATCAGCAACCTTTGCAGTAAGAGAATTCTTAACTTTGTATTTAATATAAGCAAAGCTTGATGGAGTGATTTATGTATCTGCTTCGACAAAATATGCATCAACATAATTTGGATGAAAAATTATATAAATAAATCACCATTTTGCTGAATATCAATATAACTGTTTGAAAATATTTCGAGATTTTTATGATTTTTAATTGAATACTATCACAGAGTGTACAGAAAATGTGCACAAAAATTAATGCATTTAGAGTTAATATAAATTTTTGTGCACATTTTCTGTACACTTTGTGATAGTATTAAATTAAAAATCATAAAAACCTTGAAATATTTTCAAACAGTTATATTGATATTCAGCAAAATGTTGATTAAAATTTCAAATCTTACAAGATTAAATGCAAGCTTAATATTGAATGCACGAAAAAAGTTGGAGCATAATGATAGCAAGTAGTTTTAACATTCGGGTTCTGTTATTAATAAAAATAATATTGTGCGTAATGTGAAATGCTTAATTATATTAACTTGAACAACATGCTGATAAGAATAAGTGATGTGAAAACACATACAATATAATTATTTACACAAAATTGAAAATCTGCATCACATATTATATTATTTCATAAAATAAAAGAGTTCGCAGTCTTGAATATGCAAATGTATTAAAGAAATCTTTTCTTCTTGCTGTTTCTTCGCTTAGAAACATTTTGAATGTCGACAAATAAATTTTTTATATAATTTCGCACGACAAAAATATTGTATCGTAAACGAAATTCAATCTTTTTGCAAAAGTTTAGAGCATCTTTATTCTCAAGCGAATAATTTACGTGATTATTTATTGTTCATTATTAAATTTTATAGTCCTGTGGGAGGAGGACGGCCGCCACCTGGGCCACCAGTTTTTCCAGCACCGGCCCCAACAATTGCACCTGCTACCACTGTGATACCACCGAGTACTATACTCGGGTAAGTGTCATCGCGGTTTATCCGTTGCATGTAATACCCGGCTTCCGTCTGTTTATTCAATTAATTGCATTTTGTTGCGTTTTTCATCCTCCCTTTTTGTTATCATTAATTGCGCAATGAATGTCGCACGACATTAAACAGCGAATTTTTTCGAATTTTACGTTCGGTTAATGTTGATGCGCTCAACAACGAGTTACGATTCGTATTCATTAACTTTTTACCATCGGTTCTGATCGTCCGTCTGCTGTGCGGACGATTTATGCATGATATTCGATGGTGTCACATTTTCTGTGACGATTATATCGAATCTGGAATCGACATATACCGATCGTAACCCGTTCGCGATGCGACCATCACGACGATTCATCATCTTGCGCGTCATTATCCACTCCTCCTCCTACATTTTGTTACGTTCTGGCGTCATTTTTTTTTAATATTATTTTTATTTAAAAAAACGAGATCTCTCGATCTCTCTCTCATTTATGTCACTATATGCACGCTTCGTTTGCTTTCGATGTTGTAGATCGCCGTGCGTGCGATTCTAATCGCGTACGCGCTATTATTGCTGGATGTGTACCCTTATCTAGTTACACAGTTTTGTTTCTCTCTCACATCATATTACGACGAACACTCGTTGGTAGAAAAATGACGCGAACGTAACTTATGGAACAGTGCCGCGGTGGTTGCAGCCACGAGATGGTAAAGTCCTCTGCAACTGCAACGATTATGGCATACCCCACGGAGGAGGAGAAGCGGTCGCACCGTCACATAAGCGGCACTAATAGTGACGATGATGACGACGACGGCGACGACGACGACGATGATGATGATGATGTCGTCCGAAGCAATGGTAACCACGAGGCACGCAATCGTGACCTCGTCATGTGTCGCATCTGCGATTTCAAGAGCGTTCGGGATGATGATCTTGAGTCGCAGTTGAACGATCATAACGGGAATATAAACGGCGCTATCGATACATTTAATAGTAATTTTACGTGCAGTAGGCAGCCATCAACACCATCGACCTCAGTGGATGACACTGATCGACTTTCGGAAATATCATCGTCACAGGTTTCGGAATCATCGTCATCATTGGTGAATGGATCGAATGGGAAGGAAAATCATCAGAAGTTGGTAGAAAGACGATCTCGAAAACAGAGTCAGCCGAAACAAGTCTTGGAAATCCTGTCTCCAGATGATAAAGAGTCTAATTACATACCGGCGTTAGGTTTGCAAAATGTAAGAATTCAAAAATTCAAAATTAATAGTAAAATTATTCAGTCTCAGAGATTGGCATCGAAAAGAATGTTTAAGTGCCATTTATGTCCAAAATATGCGCCGGCACGAGGAAAAACTCATCGGCCATATCATAGTAGAGCTTCTTTGACACTTCATACGTTGTGGCGACATAAACGAGGATCTTGGCCGACTAAGAATCGCGTATCAAAAGACAGTTCGGCACCGACCGCCTCCTCGATTACGCTTAAAGCAACGTTTTTCACCAACCCGAATTATATATATGATAGATAACAGCAAAAGAGGCTTGAAATGGCCAAGATTGTAAGATATAACTTTTAATTAATTATAAGTGTTCAAGTGTAAATTTAGACAAATCATGACTTTTTTATGATAAAAACTTGATAAAATTTATGTTGATCTAGAGTCTTGATCGACAAAACTTACATTTTCATATATTTTCATAGTTTTCTGATTACAATCTCTCTCACTAGATTAATGTAAGAATTTGTGATTTAAACATTTTTTTTGTGTAGAAATATTTTAATTTATTGCAACAGAATATAAATTTTGTCATGTATAAATTTAATACTAATATTTAAGATAAAATACTGTTATTTGTAAAACAGATCTCGTACACGTAATGTAAATCTCAATTGAAAGTATTTTAACATAACATAACATAAGATCATGTAAATATGTTTTTTCCACAATAGTCTTTAACTGTTTTAATATTAGATAAGATATGTAGATTAATTATAAATGTTACGTAAATGATTTTTTCTTAAGGTTTAAAAGTATATGAGACATATATATGTATGTAAAATTATAAAGATGATACAAAGTTTTAATTTATGTATTAGTCTCATAAATTCCTCATGTCTCATTAATTTTTTTTCTATATCTTTTTTTGCTCGTTTGTCTTTTTTCTAAAGATTTCTATTAATAAATTACTTGAAAGTTTAAGCCTTTTTAAACAGTTAAATAAAATACATAGCCACGTTTTTATAAAACTAATTTAATATAAGATATGTGAAAAAATTTGTACAAAAAATATGGATCTTGTTTACGTTATTATGTGAAGTATGTCTATTGTACATACAATAAAAGCTTACAAGAAAAATAGTTCATATTATTCTCTAAATATTAGTATTTTTTATTGTACGTGTTATGAATTTGATTGTGACACATTTGTGTACTGTTTCCTTGCCAACAATCTCTTTTCTTTGTATAAATATATATGTATCAACGCGCAAATTGTCAACAATAAAATCGGTAACATTTCTTTATTAAGAATGGATTATATTTTTATTTTTATTAATTCAATGCAAATGTGATAAAAAGATAATTAAAATAACAATTTGGAACATAATTTATATCTAATAATTTCTTTGTTTGCAATTTATAAATAAAAATGATTAATAAACATTGTAACGAAAGAAATTGTATATATCGGATGCTGGCATATAGGTAGAAGTATATAATCGATAGAATGCATGAATACAGGCGGGTTAAGTTTTATATATGAATCAAGGATTGTCGCTGCAGTCTCTGCATTTCTATATAGTAAAGTAACATACATATTATTTTTGCATTGTTATTTTCGTACAAGGATATTTTATTATCTTATTTTCTACATGTAACAAATCATTATTTTAAAAATCTTTATCTTATGAAAACTTCAAAATATAAGCACTGGACTTTTTAGATAAAAAACTGAAAGGTGATAACTCATATTATTTTAAAATATAATATCTATAGTTTTCATTATATATAATATAATAAAACGTACGCAGTATTTTTAATTTCTTACTTCTTATTTTCACTCTCGTAATAATAAAAGTCAAGAGCTCCAAGCTCCAAGACAAGCAAAACCGTTGCAATAATATCATGTATTAATAAACGTCAAATTAAGATAATAATGAAATAGAATGCAATAAAGAAATTTTAATTAAATATGCAGATCTATATCAGTGCAGAGAAAAATTGTTAAATATAAATTATTTATTCTTGCATTATTATTGCGGGATTTATTTAATCTGTTTTTATCGCACGAAATAAGCAGCTGCCTTTTATCGAAAATAATTTTGCTATTAAATAATTATCCTAACGAACCTTCGAACTGTGCAGTAACATAAAACCTTGAGAGTACGGCTAAGAGAGAACGTCCTGATGTCGACAGTCGATAATTGGGTGAAATCTAAAACCGTTCGATACTACGTGATACATCCCCCGCTTTTCGTTTCAGAATAACGTTACCCTGAAATTATCAACAAAGTGATTCAATTCGCCAGATAAACGAGAGAAATAATTATAAAGATGCTTTGTATGTGTATTGATCAGTACAAATGTCTGGACATGTCAATGTCTCGAGATATTTAGATAAAGATATTTTTTTCTTTTTACATGTTTTCACATTAAACATGATAAAAGTTTTATCGGGTGAATTAATGAGTTGTCTTGTAAATTAAAAGAATTGTTGCAGGTTTTACGTAAACCGTCTATAAAAATCAATATCTTACGTCAAGCAATTGATAACACACAAACAACATACATATTAATACTTCGATTTTGTTTCAAGATAAATTTAGACGACAGAAACATTGACATGCAAACGTAGGCAATGTAGGAAGCATAGAAATTTTATATAAACAGCATTGTTCATATAAATAGCACAAATTGTATAAAATTTCCTGCACTCTTCGGTGAGAAATGACTTGTCGAAACAACGTCAAATTGATTTTTGCATTGAAACATTGATTCGACGTAAATCGTCATTTCTCATCAAGATGTTACGCCATCTATGTTGCCTGCGTCTCATAAGTTTGTTCGCACTGCTTGAAATTGCCAAAAAATGTTTGCACTTGAAATAAGATAAATATATATTCGAGCGTTGAGGAGAGAAAAAAGTGAAGATGCAGAGTGCAAAAAGAGCAAGTAATGTCAACAAACTTATTAGTCAATGCGCCTGAATACATAAAATTCATCATTACTAGACACGAAATCGAACATAAATAACCTTAAGTATTTTTTTAAATCAAAATTATTACTTGATTTACAGGAATTACATCCTAGGATTATTTCTTCCGAAAGAATTCTTCAAAAATTACAGCACTTACGAACATTATGGCAAATACGAAAATTACGAAAATTACGAAAATTACGAAAAATTTACGTATGTAACAATAATTAAAACAAATAGATCAAAATTCAATCTCCAAGTCTTTGAGTGGCTTTATAGATGCAAAGATATCAGTGTTATCAAACCTCGAAGTGCATATGATATCTGAGAATTCTGTAAGGAATGAGAACTAGGATGATACGATGAGTATGAAGAATCGACTGCGGAACATGGGAAAAGCAACTTTGTCGAGCAGGACTTCATGTCAACATGATGGAAATCGCGTTCTATCGAGTCGGGCACGAAGCGAGTTAATCGCCGAAGCAAATCAGGTTAAAAATGTCACGTAAACTCGCGTTTTGCTTGGATAAAGTACACAAATATTCGTATCATTCGTTTTACATGAAAGCTTTGAATTTGTTACGAAAATGCGCGATCGATAGACTTAACAGATTTACTTTCGTCGTGCATTACAAATTACATTTAATACAATAATCTGCATATATATGTACAATTATCATTGACATATTTCAAAAAGACTTAACATATGTACTAAAAAATTTATTAGATTTTTGTATAAATTATATATAGCAATTATGCAAACAATAATTCATTTAGTTTAAACAAGCCCATTTAGTTTAGACAAGTTTAATTTGCTTGTTCATCTAATGTTAAATCATCATTACGTATATATTGGATGTGTGTGTGTGTGTGTGTGTGTGTGTGTGTGTGTGTGTGTGTCAAGTTTATACATATTACGTTGAAAAGTGTAGCCATGATTAGTATAATGACGATACATTTAATTATTTTGTCTGGACTGATTAATCTATAGATACTGCAATGAACTTTATTGAGCCGCAACGGCTGAATAGACGTATATGACTGCATACTTTTCAGCGTATATTTATGTGTTTTATGGCATTTATTCGGTTGGAAAAACTGTGAATACCATGAAACATATAAACATGATCTGTATTCACAGACTCTTATCATACTCAAGTATTGAATTTCCATCAATGGAGATTAATTTCGATCTCGGTTTACTTGCTTTTTATTTTCAGAATTAGAAAAAGATGAAGAATAAGTTAAACTAAGTTAAATAAGTTAAATTAATCTACGTTGGACATTAAGATGTCATCCAATCAATTGCAGGCCAGTATTCATAGTCGATTCTTATTTCAAGACTGTCTCAAGTAATGTTTTAAGATGGCTAATACGGCTCTGTAATTGATTAATGATGATTTTAGACAATACTTAAAATAATCTTAAACACAAGATTTGACTATGAATACTACCGCAGAGTCGTATTAGCATCTTAAAGTATTACTTTTACGGCTTGAAGATTCGATTATGAATATCGGCCTAAAATGTAGAGTTAAGACATTGGTCTCGTTGCATCGCGCGTACTGACCCTGCACGTGAAGTCTGATAAATAAATAAATTAAACATTTCTATCATTCGGAAAAAAGACTGAGCGCACTTGTATTGTTCTTGAAAAAAAGCGAGACGTTTACACATGTTCAAACGTCAAAAAAATAAAAAATAAGCGCGTACGTTAAACGTTACGGATTGCATCATGTTTCATTGCACGTCGATAATCAAACATTTGTTCATTCACGAGAACAACAGTAAAATATTCTCACGCTATTCATAATCTATAAGATTAACACGCACCATTGCGCATTTTCTTCTCGGTTAACTTTTACCGATATTTAAATGCGATTATAAGCGCATTATTCAATTCGTTTAATCGCGATTTAGTCGCTCTTTAGAAACTATCAAAGCATGAGCGCGAAATAGAAAATCGATTAAATTATAATGTTCCAGTAATTAGGTATATTTAATGATAACAAATAGCTATTGTAATGTCTTTATACACGTGAAATTGCATAACTTTTACTGAGATTTAATGTTTGATTTCTTTTTAGAAAATCCGTATATCACAGAAAATTACATTTTTTTCTCAATAATTTTTCTCGATTGTGATACTATTATGTTTTGTCATTTATGCTTTATACGCAAACAAATATATCACTCTTTCGACATTTCGGGATGCATTGTTACTATACACACGTACGTTCGGATCAGAATGAATCTGTTTCACGATAAAATATTGGCAATTTACTTCATTTTTACGCTTATTTGCTCGCAATATCCATTTGTGTATGGCAAATAGTGCATTAATCGATTGATAAATCTGCCGACTGCGCCCGTCTCTCTAATTTGTCATAGCGGGCGGAGATAGAGAATCGTTCTGTCAAAATCATGCAATGTAATGCATTTAATAGCACCCGTTTAACCGGCCATTAAAACTTACGCTTACTCGAACGTCTTACACTTACGATCGCTGCTCAGCGTTTCCAACATCGTGTTCAACATCTCGCTAAAATTGACCCACTAAAGCAGGCTCGGGTCACCAAGTATAACGGAGTTGCGCACCTTCGAGCACATAATTAATCGCTTCCCAGCAAATGAAAGGCAGCCGGGTCACGAGAGGGCCATTTTGGCCTCCTTTTTTTTCTCTCTCTCTCTCTCTTTCTCTCCACTTCATGCTCGCACGTCGTAATGCCGACGCGATACAACGCAGATTTTCCCGGGTGATATTCCGCGGTGCTGCTCGTGGCAGTCGATCGCAACAGTGATAAATAATTACCTCGGTAATCGCGCGATCGGTTTGAAATACGCGCATGCCAGCACAGCGCTCGAGTATGTTTGTGATTTTCTCGGGGATTCCGCGCGTTCTAGCGTGCGCCAGCGGAGGATTAATCAAGTACATGTCACTGAAAAAGTTTTTCACTTTCTCCTTTTTTTAATCTCTGTAAACTTTATACGTACTTCAACTAATCGAATTTCACACTTTTGCGTTAGAAATCGTGATTACAAACGCGAATTCTCATTTGTAACGAATTAATAACTTTCACATAAAGATAATGAATTTGCTCTTCGCGATTCGTTCTCCCTTTTCTCTCATAGAGGAAAACCCCATGATCGACACATCCGTGCGACAGCGCGCAGCGGCTTTTCCGAGATCGAGGCTTGATGGGATGTCATATAAAAGCAATCATGAGGCTTCATAAAGTGCCGCTAATTCCAAGTTACAAGAAGCACACGCGGTGTGTTACGTACGTGTATGCCCGTCAATTATTTCACGAAAATTATGCACACGCTTTACGGTACACCGCGATAACCTCGTTGCGCTCGAGTCGCTATTTTATGCGAGAAGAAATTTTGATCGCGCCCACGAAAGTCAACGCGTGTAAAGTTAACTTTATGTCGACGCAGCGCGTTATGTCCTGGCGCGGTGGCTCGGCAGACTGGGGGAATTTGCGCTCGCCGCAAGAATCGATTTTGTTCCGTCGAGGAAGTCGCCCGTGTAATCAGATGATTAGATTCACATATTAGTGCTAATTTCATATTAATCTCGTAACATGCAGGCGCGCCTATAGCGGTCCGCGTGGTTCGGCAGTTTAGCGATTGCCGAATTACGTCCGCTATTTGAATCGGTTGCGCGCACAGCTCGTTAGCTCTCACATGTGTGTACGTAAGCTCGCAGCCAGCAAAGTTAATTCGTTGTTAACATGCCCTCCCATTATTTCGCTAGCGTAGGTAGCGCAAAAATGCAATATATTATTATCATTGACAAAGTTTTCATACATGGAAAAAAAATTACTCTCAAATTGAAACTTATGTATTCAAATTAACGCGATCCTTGTTTCATATACATATAAGCAACAATATACATATAATCTTTTTAGAAGAATTTGAAAATCTTGAATTTCAAGATATTAGAGTCTTATTTCAATACTATAAGTATTATTTTAAAAATATGATATAATTGTTTTGATAATTTTATTCTAAGAAAATTATAATCTTCGATTTAAACATGTAGTATTTTCTATCCAATATTTTTCTTTTCCATTCAAGAAAATTATTCTTAAATAACAAAAACATTATTTTCTTGGTTAAACTATATAAAATTTTGAAATAAATCTTTATTCAAATTTTTTACTTGATTTAACACGATATAATCTCATTTCAAGATTTCCGTTTTGAAACTGGAGATATTGTCATCAGGAGATCAGCTCTAATAAGTTTTAATGAATGATAAAACGATATTAATTTTTGTAACAGAGCTACACAGAAAAAAACAAGAATATTCTTTTTTTCTGTGTAGCTCTGTTACAAAAATTAATATCGTTTTATCATTCATTAAAACTTATTAGAGCTGATTTCTCTCACAGAAAATGTCACTGAATAGTTCAGCAGCAACAAAAAAAGTGTTTAAGTAAAAATTTCACGTCTGGCTCCCATTATGTAATAATGAAAATTTCTATGTGATCTATTTCTATTAAAAGAAACCTTGCACTCGTAAAATTAGGAGCCTCTCAGGAGATGTTACATCTATTATAGCTCCCTCTACCAATCTATGTTACGCCCCATCCGGAATTAGCCTTGCATCGCGGGTCTGCTTCGTCGAATATATTATTACGAACTCGTTAACTGCGTTCGTGAAAGTTAGCACGAATTGTCGAAGATCGTCGAGTCGCGATAGCGTCTTCGCGGAAATGGGGTTCCTTATCTTTTTTAGCGCCGATTTCCAATTTTACAGATGCGGATGTGGGGATGGCGGTTATTCAACACAAAGGTGGCAGTAAGTCGCAACCATAGCAAACCCTCTGTCAACCGCTTCCTCTCCTCTGGACTCTAATCGCCCTTAGTTGACTCTCGATTCGCTCCCTCTCGCTACTCTTCTCCCGTAAATTGAGCGAGAGATTATCCCTTGAATCAATTTCCATCGTGGATATCTAATCGATCTATCCGTTTCGCAAGTGATCTGCGAGTGAAAGTAATCAAAGGCATGTCAGACGAAGCGTGCCTCTCGCAATGCACAACGCGCGCATGTAATTTCTTGCTATAACCATCGTTATTTTCCATTGCGAATACGCGGGAATACGCGGCTGCATTAATTCGGTCGCCGAAATTCCGGGAAATCGGCTTCGAATTACGCGAGGATTACGCGGGGTTTCCGGCATTGTCGAACGGATCGCCGCACAGGCTTCATTTAATGACCGGCCGTGCAACACGAGTCGATCATCCCCCTTTTCGCATTTTCGTCGAGCCTACGAGTCTCGTTGCCGAATTGTAAATTAATTAATACCTAATCCGCGTCGTAATCTACCTCGAAAAGCCACATACTCGACTGTTGAGTACTGAATTAGCAGACTTCTGTTCGTGCGCTGTTTGAATTTTTGGAAAAAATCCGGTGAAAAAGGTACTTTGAATCGTATAATCGTATAACGTTATAATTAATTCACATAATTAAATATGAGAGAGAGGATTTATTTCAAGTTAAAGAAAATGAGAAAATGAGACCTTTGAGAGAACCTCTACAATTATGTATATTTTTTATCCAATATATTCATATTATTATACATTATTCAATTTTTATTATATATTAATTATATTATTATGTAGAGGGATGTTATGTGACTCCGAAACCGACGGACTCATAAGTGATAGGTCGCGATTTCAAGCCACATCCCGTACATAAAGATTTTTAATCTCTTCTAAAATGTTTATTATTTAGCGCAATAAGACGTGTGTGAAGTTAGCATCTCAAAGTTTAGCATCTCATAAAAATACTGCAGAATTACTTGCATCCAGCATAGTTCTACAGTTCTTGATAGGTTTCAACAATAGTTTCGTTGAATTATCTATTTTTATTAAACTTTTATAAATGAGATGTTAACTTCCAAAATCACATAATAGCATCTCACCGTATTTCGAATATACGACCACAGAGAAGACTAAATCTATAGAGTTCTATCGTTTAGAGACGCCCTATCAATAGTTCTGATGATTAAATTAATAAAAAAAAAAAACTTTTTGTTACAAAACATACGTATATATACATATACGTCTGCGCACGTGGATTTGGTGTAACTGGCATCTTAGATAGACAAAATTAATTAATTTAAAAAATTTAGAAAGTATTTTTCAACAACTATCTTGATGGAAAACTTGTATTTATAGATCTAGACATGAGATGCTGGTCGAATATCGACAGTTCTATTTCTTTTAACGCAGTTCCCATATAGATATGGACGCGTACAATAATTTTCTAAAAAGTTCCGGCGATATAATTAATTAAAACATTTTTTAAACAATTATTTTGCCCGGAAAACTTGAATTTTGAGGGCTAGACGTGAGATGCTAATCGAATATCGACATTTCTATTTATTTTAACGCAGTTCTCATATAGTTCTGGACGCGTACAATAATTTTCTAAAAAGTTCCGGTGATATAAATAATTAAAACATTTTTTAAACAATTATTTTACCCGACAAACTTGAATTTTGAGGACTAGACGTGAGATGCTGGTCGAATATCGACAGTTATATTTCTTTTAACGCAGTTCCCATATAGATATGGACGCGTACAATAATTTTCTAAAAAGATCCGGCGATATAATTAATTAAAACATTTTTTAAACAATTATTTTGCCCGGAAAACTTGAATTTTGAGGGCTAGACGTGAGATGCTAATCGAATATCGACAGTTCTATTTATTTTAACGCAGTTCTCATATAGTTCTGGACGCGTACAATAATTTTCTAAAAAGTTCCGGTGATATAAATAATTAAAACATTTTTTAAACATTTATTTTGCCCTCAAAATTCAAATTTTTCGGGTGAGACCGGGAGAGACGGGGAGAGACGGGGAGAAATCGAAAGAAACCGGGAGAGACGGGGAGAGACCGGGAAAGACGGGGAGAGACCGGGAGAGACGGGGAGAGACCGGGAGAGATCGGGAAAGACCGGGAGAGACGGGGAGAGACCGGAAGAGACGGGGAAAGACCGGGAGAGACCAGGAGAGACGGAAAGAGACCGGGAGAGACCGGGAGAGACGAAAAGAGACCGGGAGAGACAGCATCTCACGTCTAGCCCTGAAAATTCAAATTTTTCGGGCAAAATAATTGTTTAAAAAATGTTTTAATTATTTATATCACCGGAACTCTTTAGAAAATTATTGTATGCGTCCGTATCTATATGGGAACTGCGTTAAAAGAAATAGAACTGTCGATATTCGACCAACATCTCACGTCTAGCCCTCAAAATTCAAATTTTCCGGGCAAAATAATTGTTTAAAAAATGTTTTAATTAATTATATCGCCGGAACTTTTTAGAAAATTATTGTACGCGTCCATATCTATATGGGAACTGCGTTAAAAGAAATAGAACTGTCGATATTCGACCAGCATCTCATGTCTAGATCTATAAATACAAGTTTTCCATCAAGATAGTTGTTGAAAAATACTTTCTAAATTTTTTAAATTAATTAATTTTGTCTATCTGAGATGCCAGTTACACCAAATCCACGTGCGCAGACGTATAAGCATATATACGTATGTTTTGTAACAAAAAATTTTTTTTTAATTAATTTAATCATCAGAACTATTGACAGGACGTCTTTAAACGATAGAACTCTATAGATTTAGTCTTCTCTGTGGTCGTATATTCGAAATACGGTGAGATGCTATTATGTGAGTTTGGAAGTTAGCATCTCATTTATAAAAATTTAATTAAAATACGTAATTCAACGGAACTATTGTTGAAACCTATCAAGAACTGTAGAACTATGCTGGATGCAAGTAATTCTGCAGTATTTTTATGAGATGCTAAACTTTGAGATGCTAACTTCACACACGTTGCAATAAGCCTTTTAAGTTGCAATGTATGAACCTTGCATATAATAATAAAGGCACCAGTCCTTCATTATTATACTATTATATTTATTATTATATTATTGTATATTATTATATATAAACTCTCTAAATTACAATCAGTGAAAAAAACTGACGTTCAGTTTTTTACTTATAATCATTCACTGATTATCAATTAAATAAATGTACTGATTTTTCAGTGGTAATACACTAGTTCTTGAGTCAAAATCACTGAAAAACAATTACTCACTGATTATTACAGTTATGTCACTACAAATTAGTGAATATACACTGATTGTCATTTAGAGAGTAAAGATCCTTATTTCGCTTTAGTTAATATCGCCGTGCTTCACTAATATTATCTAATTATCTAATCTTAATCTAAGGATTAATTTTATTAAATGAATATTCTTATTGATATAAGTAAAGATTCGCCATTAGAGAATATTGTACATATTTTTGAGTATAAAATAGATATAAATCAATGTTTGACTTTTCTTATCAAAAAGCAAACACCAAAGATTTACATCTTACATATAAGAAATACCATCTGTGTTATATTTTATTTGTTCGGAATATCAGACGATTAAATAGTTCGAATGCCAAATAAATATTCAAACTTTTCAAACTAAAGATATGTTCAAACTGTTTGAACTTTCTTCAGATCCAAAAGTTTGGAATTATTATAGTTTGAATTTAAGTTTTTTGACATATTGTGTTAATGACATTGAGAAACGTAACCAGGCAATAAGAGTAATCAAGTCATCCAATTATAATCGAAAACTTGAGTAGCAATGTACTCTCTCTAATTGTAATCAGTGTATTATCACTTATTTACAGTGATATATTTATAGCTGTGATAATTGCGATTAATGAGTATTCACTAAGTCTTTTAGTGATTTTTATTTCAGAATTATCATATAATGACCGAAAGCTCAAGTGTATTTATTTCTCTGATTGACAAGTTATATTAAAACGAGTAATTGACAAGTAATATTATAATTGAAAATCAGTGTATTTTCACTTATTTCACTGATTGTAATTTAGAGAGTAAGCAGTATCAAATTAAATATATAAATTTTCTTACTGCTAAATTTTTTCTATATATCTTTAATCTTAATGTAAAAAAGAAACGAATAACAAATTAATATTACAAGCTGTTCATTGCTTAAGTTTGAATTTCTGAAATATTCAAACTAATGCTCTTTTTTACTTCGAGCAAATCGAATATTATTAGAATTTTTTATTTGCGTCACAAATATTATTTAATTTACGTTGTAAAATTATTATCTATACTTGCATATCATTTTACTAGATTTGTTTTATGTATAATTTTTTTTATTAAATATAAATTGTACCGTACCATACGTAAGTTTTGTAGTCTTTGTTAAAAAAACCTGTTTTTTCTGGACCTAGTAAATTCCTTTAAATATTAACTTTATTTTATTATATACAAATATCTTTTAATCTACATATATATAAAATATATATTAATAAATATTAATCTATCATGAAAATTGTATAAGTACCTTTAAATTTTAATTAACCCCCACAGAGGATTAGTAATCAGTGGTGCATTAGTAAACTGCTCGGCATATAATTAATATCTTAGCTTGTTATTATCACGTGACAGGCTTGCAACTAGCTTAAAAGCACTACATAATTATCTCGGATAATTCCGGTAGCACGGCGATTGCGTTGAATTATTCTCATTGTGCGTGGTTTACAATTGCATAGATACAAGTGATATTGTCCTGCTATAGAGTATACTGTGTTTTTATGATGATACTAGGGATAAATAAAACGTCATACATGCCAGCCACACGACCATAACAGAAACAACAATTATCGGATCCCCTCTAGTATCCGTTCCGGAAATGATGGTAACCGTCTCTCGTTTCCTTCCTTCCTTCCTTCCTACCTTCGTGTGCCTCTATCTGCGCCTCGTGCGTGCAGAATCGATCGGCGATTAACGTCGACCGACCGAGCAAAAGGATTACGGTGTGTGATTGTTTTATTTATCACGCAAGGTATTTTTATCGTTCGCGCAACAGCAGGAAGCGGATGAAACGCGTCGGAGAAAAAAATAGATTCTTAGAGGGAAAAGGGAAGAGAAAAAGGGTATGAAGTATAGGTAGAAAAAAATATCGGAAATAATGAGGGATAATCTGTAGGTACCTAAGGGAACAAGGTGAATGAATGTTAATTATTCGCGTCTGGCGTGAAAAATAAAATTGTTCACTGGTCGGTCAATCGAGGTGTAAAATATCATTTTAAAATAATTGATTTACTTAAGTGTTAAAGCGTTTTAGCGGTTTTATAAAATCAAACATGAAAATTACACTTTTGCGCGGTGAGAAGAATTGGCAGGGAGGAAGTGGAAACATATGAGAGAGAATTGATAGCGAACGAGATAATAAAGAATGGCGATTCGTTTCAGAGATGTAATAACAGTAATTATGATCTCGCAGCGCTATTATCCCCCACATCCGTTTTCGAAGGGAACGTTTACGGGCGCGCGTGACTTTACTTTCTCTCCTTTTATTACGAATCGATTCATATGAATTCCCTTAAATCAGCGTACGTGTCGGGATAAGTCTCTCTGCATGTTGGGTACATCGATAGAACGTGATATTGGGATCAAAGAGAGTCTTTACTGAAGCAAACTATTTCTCGCAGCTATCCGAGAGATAAAAATAATGATAATACCTGATTTTTTTATCGAAATAAAATCTTACACAGAAGAAAGTGTTTTGCTGAAGTTTTATTTAAAAGTTTAGTTTGATATACAGATCTAAAATAATTTTATCGAATCATAAAAATAATTATGTAGGTCGCTGTATAATAATAACACTGCAAAAAGTTTTAATGTTTTAACAATCACAACTTGACTTCAGCGTCCTACATAATTTATTATTTTAAAAGTAACCAACAAAATAATATTTTCGATATCTGTATCTAGCTAAAGCTAAATTTTTAGATATTGCAGCAGAACGGCCTTCCTTTCCTTCGTGTATATACAGTATTTTATTTTTAATTATCCACTTTAAATATCTCAAAAAAGAAACTTTTAAAAATAAATTTACTTTTGAATAAGTAAATAAGTTTCTTTCGAGATATTTAAAGTAAGCAATTAAAATGGAACATTCTATATATACAAGATTTACATATACATATGTAAAATTCGTTATTCACCCATGTTTGTGTTCAACACATTTACATTATATTTCAATGATGTTTAACAGGCGAATGACTAATGTTTAGTCGTTCATGACTCGCATCTACATTACGTTAATCAAAGCATTGATATTCGTTCAAAGTGGGAAAGCTATATAGTGAACTCCAATTTAAATCACGCTTGAAATTGGCTACATTCCCAGCTGCTTTCTCCGTCGAACGGTATTTTCGCTATCATTGGCGTTTACGGGTCGTCCGGCGCGTTTGTCAAAACAGGAACGCGGACTCCCGAGAGCTATCAGCGACTTCCCTACGTGCGAGGGGTGCGAAACCAAATGTCGATTAACGGACGAGTTAAAAAGATTATCGTGCCGGTCCCGTCGGTTAACTGAGTGCAGGTAGAGTAATGCGAGAAACCGAGCACGTCATCTAAACGCTCGCCCACCCAGAAAATTACGGCGCCGTCGTGCTAGTCGTCTTCGTCGTTCGTTCGCTCGCCCGCTCGCTGGTTCGTCGGTTCATTCGTTCTTTCGCTCAGTTCGCCCGTCCGTTCATTCGTTCGTTCATTTGTCCGCAACCTGGATTTATTCCGCGCAATTACAACGATAAGGGTCCACTTTAATAATCGTTCGTTAATCGTCATTCGCCCGTTCCCGTCATCCTAGCTTCCAGCCACATACGTAGCAGCGGGAAATGGAGAACATCCTGCCTCAACGTACATCACCGACCGTTGGGGAAATGCATTAGGGATCCCACGTTCGGTTAACGCAATTTAAATTTGCAACAACGTACGGTATCATCTTTAAGTAACTACACAGAGAGAAAGATTTCTTTAGATTTAATAAACAGTTTTGTCCGACTATTCTAAAGCATATATCTCTTTGGTTTTAATAAATTTCAAACAGATTTCTTTAAATTTAATAAAATTTATTAGAAACAAAGAAATATATATGCTTTGAAATAGTCGAACAAAATGGTTCATCAAATTTAAAGAAATCTTTCTCTCTGTGTAAAACTGCTTTTCAAAATTAATGTCAGTCGTATATAGAAATCTCAATAAATGAAACTGTAATATCAAATATATCGCACAGCACGTATCTAAAAGTAGGATGTTTCCTTAAATATATAATATAATTGATATTGATGTTTCCTCATCTTTTATGTAACTGTTAAAGCAAAATTAATGGGTAAATTTAGTGTAACAGCAGTGTGCAGTACACTTTTTGGGAGATCGAAAATGATAAATCTAAATTTAAGTTTCCAAACTCTTCAGGATTATTTTTCTGCAGTTCCTAAGAGACACTATCAAAGCATAGCGAAACCTTCTGTTAAAAATATTTAATATTTATTTTCGAAATAAATTGAAAGCAAATATAATTCAAATAATATGCGCTGCATGCATATGCAAAATTTGATTTCGGATTCACAGAGTTTACGTCAGTAGCAACATTCGCGAGCAAAAGCATTTACACAAAGCCTTCAAGGAAATATCGATCAAAGAAGTGATAATTAACACTGTATATAATACACAACTGCTTGTGGTTTGGCGTCTTAGAAAAGCTCTTTGGATATGACTCAGTAGCGTGGCATCTAGGCTGATCAAAGAACTAGAATAACATGCAATTCTCGTTATGCACATTAATCGGTGATATTAATCGAGATAACGTTTAATTATTAGAACGCGAGTGAAAAGTTCGAGTCTCCCTCGAAGGATATCTCTAGAGCTTATAATTTGGAACTTGTAACTTTTCTTTGGTCAGATTCGATTAAACCGTGAATCTTAATTGCTGTTCTTAATGAGCGGTATATGTATACACATTCCCGGTTACGATAACTTTGATTTCGTCGTTAATATTTCACGGTGTGCTATAATTAGCAATTAACGAAGTCGGGAATACTCACGGGAATGCTCCGATGCAAACGTATGGAACAAGAGACGTATCTCATGCTAGAGATTATTGATTTTAGGTTGTTACACGTATGCACAACACACACATACACGCAGCTCGAATTTGGGTCTTTACATTTAGTAAGCCGTTTAAGAGGGTTATGAATAAAATCAGTCTTACGGTATCTTTATGTTATAACATTCATAACCGAATTTACTACATCACAGTATATAGAAATAACAATAAAATTCTATAGCATCGTATTTATATAATATTGGAAATTTATCTCTTTATTCGTGTGAATTTTAAATATCAAAATTTTCTCATATTATTGATCTGCAACTTGCATAACAAATGTAGGTGCAAGCACGGGCCGTTACAAAGATATCTCGTTCTTTTATCATTATGAAATATTTATAAGTGCAACATCAAATGCGCGATAAAAATCGGTGAACATTAAACAGATACTCCCTGCAACCACGACTCCCTTGTTCGAAAAGATCAAGACGGATGCATTAGCGAAACGGTTATGCGGTTGTTGCGAACGCGCTCGCATGGCAGCGCATGAGAGTGCGCGCGTGCCGTAACAGGTGAAGCGTAAACTTCGTACTTTGCACCTGGTAAATATTTGATGAAGTTGGCGTGCAGAGCATGGCAGGGCGGTTGATACGTGTACGGTACCGATACGCCAATCTCTCCCTCAAGTTCAGAAAGCAGACGCGAGGTAGTATAGCGTTTCTCGTGCTAGCAATCGGGCTAATCCAATTCGGCCGCGAAATCGGAATCAATGTCAAATACCCATAAAGCGACATAACAGTTTAGGATGATGCTGCGTTATCCGCGCGACAGTCGGAGGGAGATAGAGTTGTCCTGCCGAATCGCCGCGCTACACGTACACACATACACAGATATATACACGCATATACGGGGTGATATCCTAGGAAGAGGATCGATATTCGAAGCGCAGACTGCAGCTGCTCGAGCCGAAAAGCCTTGCCGATAATTGGACGCGTCGCTTTTCCCCGCGCGCGGAGAGCTTTCCTATGAATCGATATTATCTGTCTTATATATCTGGCGAAACGTCGAGTCATCCGGTACGGTCTGTCGGAGGGGTTTCATTTTACAATTTAAACCTCGAGACCTAGATATCTCTGTCTCTCGTTCGACTTTCGATTTTTAAAAACGATTTCAAGAAACATCCGTGTGGGAGAAGAGTCGGACGTAAAGAGCATTCACGACGCGCTAGATGCTTTTTATGCCCGCATCATCGCCCGTGGTAACCGCCCGCCTTGGGATTTCGGGCGTTAGCCAAAGCACAATCTTTACGATCTACTTGTTTTCTCGACCCGGGGGAAGTGCGGGTGGCGAAAGGAGAGCTAATAAGAAACTTGCGTTTTCTTTGCGCCTCTGGGTGCTCTCTCCCCTCTCTTTTTCCCTCCCGTCCGCTGCTTTTCTTTCATCAAATTTCGCTCAAGCGTCTCCACCGAAGGAACTTGCGAAGTAGCCGAGATAGTATGTTTGTTTCTCCACAACGGGAATTCCCGACATTTTCCCTCTATCTCACCGCGTAACTAAGACCAGTCGCGACCATTCTTCGCCTCGGCCGATTTAATTTCGGAAACATCTAATTCGCACACTGACTACGGCTTCGTCCGCTTCTCCTCTGAACAATGGACGATTCAGTCGAGAAGAAAGCGTACTAACTAACTAATGTACAAAGCTCCGCCGTCGATCGCCTAGCTCGGAGAAACGCTCCGAAGATCGTCGAGCGCAAGGCGGGGAAGAGATGCCCGTTTTGAATCATGCAAACTTACAGACGTCCTTAATTATTTTCACGACTTTCCTGGAACGTTCGCTCTCTTCAGTCGGTCGCCGGGCCCGTTACAATCGGGCTTTACATAGCTTTGCGTCTCTCGAGCTATGACTTCACCGAGCTCACCGAGATGGAAACATAAAATTGTCTTCGCGACTGAGATAGGAATAACGAGGTAAAAAGTACAAACTCCGTCGTTTTCCGCTCTGTCGACTGGAAACGCGTGCATAAGTGTTAGTCATAAAATATTTGTTTAAATTGAATACACAGCCATGGCTATCCATCAAACGCTTTTCCTCTTATTATCGAGGGATAAAATATTCATCTTAAGCTTTGACACATAAAAGTGCTCGAACGAAGAGCACAGAGTTATCGATCACGAGTTCATAAGGTTTTATTATTCTAACGTTCTGCTGTCGTTATATCATGGCTATAATAACGCTCGCGGTAATTAAAATAAAGTAGATAAGGTGAGCTTAACGTATATGCCTTGATAAGACGACGAAGTGATGCGCCGTTCCCTGCATTACTGAAAGTGCACTAGTCGAGTTTCAAGTAATTTCGTCAGTGTCAAGTAATTTCGAGAAAAATGGCATCTTTTCCGCGATTGGAATAATCTCACGGGTTATCCTATATCGCGGGGATAGAATAGCGCACCGAGCGAGATGGATCAGAGCGTAATCCAGATCCACTCGAGAAGTGAATACTGAATACATTACAGATCTAATGCAGTTCGCACATAAATTAACATACATCGTTGAGAAATCGCCGCGCAGCGAAATCTTCTTAAAGTTTCAATGGGCCGCGAAAACTTTTCGACGAAATGAAAATTTGCCAGAACTTTTCTTCGAGTAGGCGAATCGGTCGTCATATCTATATCAGTACCAGCGACTTCAGTTCTTCACGTTAAATTCAATGTTACCAAGGTATTGAAAGTAATGAGAACCCTGCATTAATTCTATAGATTTATCGAGAACTATTCCTTTATTTATCGTGCAAACGTTAGTTACATTTATTGGCTTGATTAATTCCTTACCTCTCTTTTTGAAAGAGAAAATTAGAAAGCAAAATTTTTATTAAACAATCGTTCTTTAACTAATATTTATAAAAAGCTTTACTTGCAGATAAAAAATAAAATTGATTCAGACGTGAGGTAATATTAGAGAAATTTATCAGTACTATCGTAACAATGTGGAGATAATAAGCGGACCAATCATTTCAACAATCTATAACACAAATGCAGCACAGTTAGATGAAAAACGATCGTAATCAACGATAAGAAATCTACTGACCAAATTATTGATTGAACACAGAGAATTTCTTGAGACCGTAATGTTTCACTTTTCGCAACAGAAGTATGATTGCTTCCACTTCAATGAGTTATCAAAGAACGAACAATATGTTCGCGTTATAAAAAAAGACAATCTGTGAACCATTAATATAATAGGGACAATAAAAAACAACACAAAATATACAAAATTATTTTCCTTTTAAAAAATTGAGGTATCGATCTCTATATTCTTAGAATGTAGAATTTATGTGATTATTTCTGAATAAATCCTATTACCTAACAAACTTTATACTTTTTTGTGTATAATATTTTGTAAATATATCTTTAAATATATAAAAATATAAATTTTTGTTATCCTCCAATTAGCATAGGTAAAACTACGTTTATTCGAGTATTATTATATTTAATATTCAAAATTTCCATTCCTCTTAAATTAAAAATTAAGCATTTAATTTTGTGTTATATAAATAATGGTATTAAATAAATATAAATAATGGTGTTAAATAAAACATTGTATGAGCTAATTAATACAGTAACACACACATTGCAAAAGTGCATTATTAATTTAAAAAAATTTCTGAGAAATATTTGATTGATTTAATCAAAAATGGCAAAAATCTGATTGAGAGAATATCTATTATTCTTTATCGTTGCGTTTCCAAATTTCTGAAAGATTCCCCCTGGGACATTCTGTGGAGACGTGTCCCATGGAGATTCTCTTGCGATACGGAAATTCGGAAAAGACGAGACCGCGCAACTGAACACCCTGTAGATCCTCTGGATTCTTTGCCGTAGAATCACCAAGGGACCGCCGCGTCCTACACGAGCTTCTACCTCTTCTTCTCCAGCACGTTTCTGTTTACCATGGCGGGCACGTTGCTGTCCACCGGCGTCTGGTGTTTCCTGGTTAGGCTACCCATGATCCATCTGGCGCGCGGGCCCTCGAGGATCGTCGTCGTCCTCAGCGGTTACGTCTTTGCTGCCGGTGCGCTCACGTTGCCTGCCTCATGCATCCTGTATCGCGAGCATAACGTGACTCGGGGTCGCCGTACGTTACTTCCGGTAAGATTATTCACCCTAATTACAAATCGATGTAATTAAACGCACGCTGATACAATTAAACGATATCTTGTATTTCAAAGGACGCGATGCAGAAAGACCTCAATCCTTTTAAAGGGAAATAGCGATATTCAATTTGTGTTGTCCTTGTTATATTAGTTCACAAATCTTTTTTTTTATGATGCAAACATTTTTAAAACGTCCGATTCTTGGTTTATTGATGTGGTTAAAAATTCAGAAATGGCTATTGTCTCTTTGTTTTATATCGTAATATTCTCTTCGTTCACGTCTTTCCGTTGTGATAAATTTTCTTTAACCTAAATATTTATATACAGAAAAAAATGTAATATAGCCAATAACATATGTGACTGCGGGCTGCCAACTACATAAAATACTCAATACAATAATATTTGCTATTAATGCAAATACAATGTTGATACTGCAATAGCATATATTATTGTATTGAGTTTATCTGTAGTTGGCAGTCCGCAATAACATATCTTATTGAATATATTACTTTTTTTTTCAGTGTACACATAAAATTTAATTGTAATTCTGACGGTTGAAATTGAAATAACAATAAAAATTCGCGAATTCAAGATTAGACAGCCAAAATGAGGAATAAATAATGTTAATTTGTAAATTGAATTTTTCAACTTTGTTAAATCGTTGATTAATCAGGCAGCAAAACAGATTAAGATAAACGTATATACACAAGATAAAGCAAAAGCGAATTTTCTAGAGTTTTTCACTCTAATTACTGTCACAATATGCATAGATATACGTGACAAAATCAACGAGATATTCAGTCTTTTCGTTCAATAAAAGTTCGCCTTCTTCAAGAGTTCTTAGGCCCGACATTTATTGATCGAAGAGACTAAAACGGATGCTTCTGAGCGTGTGCTCACACGAGATGACGCGATCGACTTGAGATTTAAGAGAAAATCCTCGTAACCCGCTCGCCGCGTTACAGCTCGCAGCTGCGGGCGTAGATCGACTACTTAAATCTTCGCGGACGATTTCCCCATGATCTATGACGGACACGGTGTACCCAGCGACCATACCTGAATAAAATTCCCTTGACTTGGTCCCTATAACTTTCTGAAAGCTCAGTCGCTCGCCCTAGCAACTTTTCCCGCCCCCTCGTTCTTAACTCTTTGACTGACAAAAATAATCCATAGATGGTCAACAAACGAACCGTCGACCATCAAGAAGTAATTGACTGTACATTTTCTGTCGATAAATATCAACGCCATTAAACTTTTCTATTTTCCTCCTTTCAATTTTTAATGCAGACTTTTCGGTTGCGTACGTTTACATGTGTATCATAAACAAGATTTATCTGTGATATCGAATAATATCACTATTTTCTGCGATGTAATGTACGTAATATATCGAGTTTTCAAATATTTATTGCAGACAATAGCCAGTAAACGCCAATTAACAGTAACATAAGGTTAATATTACATATAATTCTCCATTCATCAACATAAGTGTATTATAGCATACATGCTGTACGTAACAATTGTTTGTTAATTGATATTCATGCTGGGTAGCAATAAGCATAACAAAAAGTAATGAGAATGATACAAGGTCAGTAAAATTCGATGAACAAATCGTTGAAATTACATTTCAGAAAATATTAAAATTAAGAATCATAAAATTGCATTTTAAATTAAACAAAATGGAGTATTTCTCATAAAAAGTAAGTGTAGAAAAGCAATGAAAGAATATCAGAGATGTATGTACTGTGTGTAATGTTGAGCGTGATAAATATGTCAGATATAATATATCATACAAATGGAGATAAATATATTATATTATAATAATAAACCGAAATCGAGGCTACGTAAATTGACTGTCTGCTACGGACGTGCGCTCGAAACTCTACAATGCTCGAAAATTGTTAGAACAAATATGATTTCCGAGACGATTGTTACTCTCACGAAAACAGAAACTTGAATTTAGTATTATCTTAACGTCGTCTCTCTCGAGAGAGAGATAGAGAGAAACACGTAAGAAATATAAGCACATCGAAACTAAAAACGCAGCGTCACTAAAATTCGAATAGATCCGTCTACAAATTAAACATATTCCAGAAATTGTTTGAATAATTTGAGAAACTTATGTGTATTTTTATTTACGAAATAACAACATTTAACACGTTGAAACAAATAAAATAATAATGAGACGTTTCCTACAAAACTCAAACAAATCCAAAAAAGTTAAACTTTTCAAAAAACAAAAAAACTATCTTTAAATCGTCTATTAAAAAAAATCTCTTTCAAAATCTATTTATTTAAAAAAATAGAAAAAATATCCGAATTTATTTGTGGTTAAGTTCTTGAGTAATTTTTATATTTATTATCTATTCATCCATGCAATAATTTCATATTTTCTTTTTATAATATTAATAATTATAAAAGGTAAAATAGAAAATAACATTTAAAATGTAAAGTAAAAATTTTTTCACTTTTTATTTCCAAATTTTATAAATTGCTTTTGATAAAAATATTATACTTTAATATTTTTTTAACTTTTTACATTTCTCTTTACACACATATGATAATTTTTTTCCAGAATAAAATACGTATATGAATAAATATTTAAATTTTACGATTAATATGTTGAGAAGTAATTTTTATAAAATAATAATAAAATTTGTAGAATCTGTGGTTTGAAATTCTTGCCGGAAATTTTACATTCACTATCATTTTTTATATATTCAGATATATTATTTCATATTTTTCGTTTAATTCTTGCCAGGACAAAATTGTTCACACAATTAAAAACGAATAATTTGACGCGTAACTCACATTTTTTAAAAATTAGATTTGGTTGGTTTTTATAAAAAATTTTTTAATGATAAAAAAACCTATTTCTATAAATCAATTAATTAATATGTAGTATTAAAAAATAGCAATATCAAAATACGTATAATATTTGTTTCTCTCTCTTCTACAAATAATTTTCTGAATATATTCATAATACAAAATAATTAGATTGCGCACATAAAATATCAAGTTTTAATAATATCATGCCGCTACAAAATAGATGAGAATAAATCTTATTAATTATTACATAATTTGCATGGACATAATATCGAACGCGAGAAAGAGGTTCTATCGAAATTCAATTATCGGGCTTTGTGAACTTGGCATCCGACTTCAATAAATTTTTTTTTCTTAATTTTTTTTCGAAAGATTTTCGTATGTAGTTGAATGTAGTAACATTTATTTTGTTTGTAGTAGCGTAGAAAAAAAATCAGAATTTAAAATAACGTCATCCTCCGACTTTGAAATAAATAAATTTTAACGACTGTTTCTTATAAAAAATTACTTGTAGTGGATTGTAGTACAATTATTTCCGTTTGTAATTAAACCGTTCACACGGTATAATTATTTAAATAATTTATAGATAGACAATTTTTTAATTTTAAAGATAGCTCAAATCCGCTTGCGGGACTCGATTCAGAATCGTTTGTAGTTAAACCGTTTGCGTGATATAATTGTAACAATTGGAAAAAAACGAGAATTTGTTACTTTTCATAATAACTAAAAATGAAAGCAAAATTATTACAGACAACTACAAACGATTCTGAATCAATCCCCGCAAGCTGTTTTAAGATTTCTTAAAAATTAACAAGTACCACTTATAAGACATTTGTTTATTTAATTGTCGGATGCCAAGTTCACAAAGCCCGGAAATGATTACGAAAAAAAGGGAATCTGACTTACCGACACCGATGCATAGCAGCGGAGTTGCGTGTATCACAAACTAAAAAATACAAATGTACTCTAATTAATTATTCAAGTATTCAAGCAGTTGGGCTTATTCAGCAAACAAAGTAAATTAGTTAGCGTTCAGTAATTTATTAATCTGATTAATTCTTGCCTTTAATTCTTCACTCGTTCTAGAAATTGGAGCTAATATAAAAATAAAAAATCATAATAAAGAATCACTGACCGCTCACTGATCTGCTGAACGCGCCCATTATTTATGTCAAAGAATAATTACCGTGCGTGTGCAACAATTGATTTTGGGGGCAAAAGATAAAATAATAAATTACTCACCTCAAAGTTGCTCCGCCGATGCCCGATGCCTCTCAGGCCGCCTCCTCCTCTCAGGTTAGAATTCCGCATTTGCACAAAATTCACTCGCGAAAACACAGTTAATTAATGACGATCGGGCGACACTTGACACGATATTCCGAGGTTAATTCGACTGCTTCGACGCGTCGTCGTCAACTCGTCACACATCCTTTATCGCGACACTCGACGACGAGAAAACAAACTCGAGGAAGACAGAAGGATCGCGACATACGCGACGTACAGTGGAATGACCGCGATGAGAAGGAGAGAAAAGAGAGGACTCTCGCGACTCCGAATTATGTTGCATCCGGGCACAGCTAGACTCGATGTACGACGAGCGTTTCGCTTTTTCCAATATGACGATTAATTCGAAGGAAACTGAGCTCTCATTGGATATCGCTGATCGCTCGCAGCGCATCGAGTCCAGCCTGCCCGGACGATAACAGGTTAGGTACGATGTACGCGATCCACGCACGTCGAACTCGTATCAAATTTTTTTATCCCGTATTAAAATCGAGATTGATTACACGATTACATTTATGCCAATTAACGACACATATTGATGATACGCGAGTACGATGTATTTTAATATTGAAAATGTGGAGTGTATTACGTAGTATTACTGCGTTTATTTATTCGCGAAAATAAGATACAACGATCGCGCACTTCCGGAAATGCGTTCGGGACGACTGCTCCTTTCCTCTCTCCCCTCCCCACCTTCCACAGCTTTCCCGCAAATTGCCGGCGTACGAAAACACTCCGTTGCACTTGCGATGTCTTTGCTACTAAATATGACACTTTTATACGATGTTTTATACGTTCGGTATCATAACGTTACTCACCGAAACGCAGTCGTTCTCTACATCGCATCGGGCAGTTATCAATTCACGGCAATTACCATCACTTTTACTCGATCTTCGCGAGAGAGACGAGAGTGTGTCGCGATACCGCGGTTACAGTACAGATACATTGAAACATGCACTACAGATACACTGAAACTTTGACGATTTTAATCCCCGCGACATTCGCGATTCGCCGGTATACGACGGGGATGATGCCGCACCGATACGCGTGTCCGGCGCGTCGCGTCCCCCGGCAAGGTTACCGCGCGGACGAACGATGAACGCTAATGGCGAGGAGCACGGCGTAACTGAGGGGAGGGGATAGCCACCGGCACTCGCTGCCCGCTCTTCGGCCGGGCTCGGCCGCCGCTGCCGAGTCCAGCCGAGCGCCGAGTGCTCGCAGTACTGTTCGCTATCCCTACTTACGCCGCCGCCACAAGCCGGTACGCACTACCGCTCGTCTCTTCTGTCTTCCTCGAGTTTGTTTTCTCGTCGTCGAGCGTCGCGATAATGGTTGTGTGACGAGTTGACGACGCGTCGAAGCGATCGAATTAACCTCGGAATATCGTGTCAAGTGTCGCCCGATCGTCATTAATTAACTGTATTTTCGCGAGTGAATTTTGTGCGAGTATGGAATTCTAACCTAAGAGGAGGAGGCGGCCTGAGAGGCATCGGGCATCGGCGGAGCAACTTTGAAGTGAGTAACTTATTATTTTATCTTTTGCTCGCAAAATCAATTGTTGCACACGCGCGGTAATTATTCTTTGACATAAATAATGGGCTCGTTCAGCAGATCAGTGAGCGGTCAGTGATTCTTTATTATATTTTATTTTTGTATTAGCTCCAATTTCTAGAACTAGAGAAGAATTAATGGCAAGAATTAATCAGATTAATAAATTACTGAACGCTAACTAATTTGCTTTGTTTGCTGAATAAACCCAACTGCTTGAATACTTGAATAATTAATTAGAGTACATTTGTATTTTTTAGTTCGTGATACACGCAACTCCACTGCTATGCATCGGTGTTGGTAAGTCAGATCATCCTTTTTTCGTAATCATTTCCGGGCTTTGTGAACTTGGCACCCGACAATTAAATAAACAAATGCCTTATAAGTGGTAATTGTTAATTTTTAAGATATGTTAAATCCGCTTGCTGGGATCGATTCAGAATCGTTTGTAGTTTGTAAAAATTTTGCTTTCGTTTTTAGTTATCTTGAAAAATAGCAAATTCCCGTTTTTTTCTAATTGTTACAATTATATCACGCAAACGGTTTAACTGCAAACGAAAGCAAAGTCACTACAAACAACTACAAACGATTCTGAATCGAGTCTCGCAAGCTGATTTGAGCTATCTTTAAAATTAAAAAAATTGCTATCTATAAATTGTTTAAATAATTATACCGCGCGAACTATTCAACTACAAATGGAAATAATTGCATTATAATCCACTACAAATGATTTTCTATAAGAAATAGTCGTTAAAATTGATTTATTTTAAAGTCGGGGATGACGTTTTTTTTTTAATTCCGATATTTTTTTCTATGCTACTACAAACAAAATTAATGTTATCACATTCAACTACATACGAAAATCTGTCGAAAAAAAAAAATTAAGATAAAAAAATCACGTCAAGTCGAGTGCCAAGTTCACAAAGCCCAATTATCGTGACGCCGCGACGCAAAATATATCGTGCGAAACACAGTCGTAACGCGAGCGTTAACAGTGGAGGTTTACTCACCGCCCCGATGCGTCGATACGGTGTCATCCTCTCCCTGTCGGTGATGTCCGCGCAGTGTCGAAAAGTCATGGTTGCAGACACCAGCTCCATGGGCACAACGATCGGGAAGAGGTCGTACATTGTCAGTCACAAGCACTGTTAAACACGCCTGGATCGCTGCCGCGATCATCCTTCATGATTTACCGATGACACGTAGCACATCGCGTCGGTTCTATGCACTCACACACGCGAAGTCGTTTTAGTCCCCCTCTCACCTCCTCGTATTCCTCGAAAAGACACACCAGGCAGGAAGCCAAAACGTCCGCCAAAACACACCGAGCCCGCGAAGGTCACGCCATACCGCGCCTCTCTCTCGCCACCACCTCTGCACTGTGTGTTACGAACGCGTAACGTTTAATGCGTTATTTATCGTTACGAGAAGAGTGTAACGCTCCTCTTGCTCAACCGAGTCTACAAATAGATACACACGGATCGAGATACGCAGAGTCAATTGTTATACATGTACGCATGTTTATTGAGCGGTTAATCGGTGAGTGGCGATACGCGTTGTTTGTCGCGATACACACTTCCTATCTCTTTCTCTCTGTCTTCCCCTTCTGGTTTTCTCCGCGCGATTCCTCTCCCTAACGTTCGTGATACGAGAGACGATAGATACTCACTTCGATAGTCTGAGATAGAGATTTCGTGGCTTTGAGGGGAGAAAGTTACGTATAGACATAGCAGATTAGCAACGAGACACAGGGTCAACAGCGGGTGCGACAAGGTTGCTACCCGAAGTTTGTCGCCTTTCCCCCTTTCCTTCCTCGCGTCGCCAAGCGCGCACTTCACTGCGTACTACGCGGTCCCGGCTAGCTATTACGTCATCCTGCAGCGAGTCACTACGGATCCCGACGAGAGAGCGGAAAGATATCGGAAGAATATTGGATCTCGGATCGCTCCTTTGCTCGATTAACTCCGAACAGATGTAGTATGTATAGTCATCGAGTATTTGTATATACGTTATATGTATATTCATAAATGTACGGCCTTAACAAGGCCGGGCGGTGACGCGTTTGCTTGTCGCGACACTCCTTTGTTTCCAAGTTTCGTGTATCGCAAATACAAAATACGACGTTGATTCCGAATAGTTCGAATAATTTGCGCTTCGGACGAGAGAAAATTTGTTACACGGGCAGCTGATTACTGTCCCGATATTTTGATTTAACGTTGTTAATGCGAGTTTGATTTGCCGTGCAACGCAAACAGCATGATATAATATAAACGTTTTCGCGAGTTATGTCGCGTAATCAAGAAACGGCTAATTATTCGCGTATCTTAATTCGATATATCACGGAATGTATCCAATACTCTCGCGACAGTTTATCATTTATTTGCACGGTATACGTACAACCGTCCGACAATGTTTCATTTGCAAACACCCCTCGCAGGGTAAGGGGGGCATAGACGGTTATCGACCTAGCGATTGTTTCGCAGCGATCGATAATTAGGTCGATAAATACGTTCGGTCAACCGACTGATGGCGCTACTTTCTCGTACCGATTGATAAATTATGTCCACGAGCAATACGAGCATCTTTTCGGCTTTCGTCGTGACGATTGATAGACTTGAGGAAAGGTACGTAGGAATTACGTACGAAGTATTAGCGTGTAACTAGTTCCTTTAAAGCCTCAATTACTACCAATTACCTCCGGCGCCCAAATTCTCCTTGCAGGTTACGATTTTCGAGGGCGACATACGCTCTCGCGCGACGAGTTTAATAACTCGCAATGCCCGCGCACCTAACCCCCCCTTGCGATTAGTAGTTTATGTCGATGCTGTATATAATTAATTACAACCGCTAATTAACGCGGCACGACGCGATCGTATCACGCGCTACGTACCCTCGATAATATACGCTTGTTACACGCGTCGTAACGCGCGGACGATAAACGCGAAATGCGACGACCCGCCACTTCAGCTGTGGCAGCCGTGTACTCATAACCTAGTGTACAAACTCCGCCGCGAACGGCACTCGCGCGCGCAAATTCGGGCGACTAACAATCAAATGCGTGGTGGCTCTTCGGAAACGGCCGAAAATCCCGCCGACAATGACGGCCATCCGCGACGATGGCGCGCCGTCCGCGAATCGGTAATTATCGTTACGCCGCGGTCTGGCAGCTAATCGCCATCACGCACCTTAATTAATGCCAAACTCGATTCCCCGGCGCCGCGTTCGATTGCACTGTACGCGCGATATATCTTGAATGATTAAACGCGTCGTCCGCTTGATACTTGCGCCTGACGCATATAAAGTCATCACTTTTTAATTTAGTCGACCTGGAAAACACACGTGTACAGGATCCAGCGAGGAGCGGATCACACGGTACAGATAATTAGCGTGATGGGAATTAACGGATAGTTCGGGGCGAATTGGGGAGAGATTAAGGGAGGATATCCCGGAGATGTCGCGGTGCCGTGTTACGGATAGTCCTTCCCCGGTAACTCGTGAATCACGCTTTACTTTCCCGTTTCTGAACTACCTTCCGTAACGTCGCTCCCGTAATCGGGAGTTTTGAACGACGATCAATGAACGAGGCGGGACGCGACACACTCGCGCCGACAATCGGCTGTTGCGTTTGCCGTTTATCGCCGGGCCGAAAAAAGCTCTGAAATCGCGCTCGTTCGTTCCCCGGGAACCCCCGAAGAAAATAACGATTTCGCTCTCGTCGTTTCGCTCGCGGGTTATTTATTCCGCCGAAGTGTATCGTGCGCGTATAAATCAGTAGCGCCGGAGTATGAACCGCCGCGTCGGGCGATCGCGGGATTAATTAGCGCGCTGTTTTGTAATTAGTCGCGTTTTCCGTTCGGGTTTTCGGATCGATTTTACTCGCGGATGTGCGCGCGTGATGATATACGCGTGCGATAGTACGCCCGCGAAGCATTATAACGATACATCGACGTGTGAGTCAATTTTTCATTAAATCTATACGATCGATTGTTTACCCGCGCTAATTAGCATTTGGATGTATCTTTATACAGATCGGAGAGCTGCTAATTTTTGGACAATTACAAATGCAAATATCGTGAGATTTATTTCATCGCGTCTCTTATTTATGGGTTGTTAACTGCTTGCGAGAAAATTCCTTATCTCGCTTAATTATGCAAATCTGTAGCTTCGCGGTCACAATTATTATTTTTTAGCCGTACGCATCGTACTTCATGAATATTGAGATTAATTTTCGCAATTTTCGTATCTTTTCCATTTTTAACTCGTTAAAAACAGATGCCGCATAAAGATATCGTCAAATGACATAATGTACGTTTCAATTACCAGAAAAGTTATATCTTTACACAGATCGATGTTAATTTTGGAACATTTTGCAGCTGTGTTTTGCGTGAGATTTATTTTCATTGTATCTTTCATTTATGGATTGCTAACTTTTCGCGGTAATATTTCCTTATTTCATTTTGTTATACAATTTAATTATACATTTAATTATACAATTATACAATCTTACTGTCACAGATGTTTTTAGTCGTGTTCTATGAATTTTTTATGAGTGTTAATTTTCACAATTTTATATTTTCTATTTTGAATTAGTTAAAAATAGATACTATATCAAGATATTATCAGATGACATAACGTCTTGATTATCGAGGAAAATTATATCCCAGTATAGATCAGAGTTAACTTTCGAACATATTGTAATCACATTTTGCAATGTTCATGAAACTTCTTCTGTCGTATCTTTTATTTATGAATTGCTAACTTTTCGAAGAGCGTAAGTTTCTTATCTTATTTAATTATGCAGATCCGCAGTTTTGCACGGTCAATTATTTATTGTCCTTTGATATAAATTGCGTATTTCATGAATATTAAAATTAATATTTACAATTTTGTATCTTTTTTATTTCATATAAACTCGTTAAAAACGATTGGTTTCAAAGCGCATGCTTTTGTAAATCGGGAGATAAGAAATCGACAATGCTACCACGAGGAAACATTATTCGCGAATTTCGCTGTCACGTTGCTTTTTACACGGTACGAAAACTCACGCGCCGCGCGCCGCGTTATTAGATGAACATAAGAATAAGTGCGAATACGGAGCTATAAATTGCGCCGCTGGTTTAATAACAAGGATGTGAGATACGCGTGGAGGTTCGCTAACTCGCCTAACGAAAAAGTATAGAACTGGGCCCGCCGATTATTATGCAGCGGCATTCAATCTTAATGCACGTACTACGTTCCTTCGCGCGAGCGTGTTTTGCAGCCGCGTCGCATTACGCGAGCGGATCGATACGCGTGCGAGGGATATTAATTCGATACCTGGACCTCGGCGGAGTCGTGTTTGCATTCTGATGCACGAGTATGCTCCCGCTTCGTCATTACACAACGCATCGTGCTCAAATCGCGGGGCCGATGCACTCGCGCGCGCGATGCACCGCACGAGGTTGCGCACGATCGGACCAGATGAATCCCTCCCTTGTCCTTTTTTCAACTAATTTAATTAGATCCCTCACCTTGCGCGCAGCGACGAGTATGTTCTCACGCGAGACGATGCCCGTTGGGTACAATTTACATACGGAATTTCATATGTACCTGAACGAGGATGCGTAATGAATCGCGCGCGCGTCTGCGCCAGAATTCTCACGTTAATATACGGCGAAATCAATTGTTTCTCACACGCGTCGACTTCGAGACCGTGATCGTCCTACATGAAATTTCGCAGATAACTGAGCGCGATTTCCTATCCGCAATTGAAATTTCATGAAGTTTCGCGCCAAACTTTCCGCACAAACTCACTGTTTTCGAATCAAACTTCCGTCGACGTCGGCGCGCATATAATATTGCGATATTTCACGTTCCGCTTCAGATTCGGTAATCTGTAGAATTCTTAGATTTATTGTGACACGTACGTAAAGGATAGCCCTTGGAAAATAGGGGGATTTGAGATAAGAATTGCCGTTCGAACATTATAAAGATGTAACATAATTTTCAAATGTCTCCATGTTAAAAATATTAAAAATCGACACAGTTATTTAGGGAGGATTGGATTAATCTTATTTATTAGAAAACTTAAAGTTATTTATATAACTTTTCTACAAAAGGAGCTCTGTGCTATACGTCATTTTACAAGAATTCTGTTTAAACTCTGCGCGAGAGTTACCTCACTACACCTTCTATCTATCTAGAACCGTCACATTTCATCGTTGACAGTCAATCGATTACTGTTTTTTTTTTTTACCGCGAGCTAAGGCACAGACGGATGCTATGTGGAGTGAAAGGGAGTGTAAATTAGACAGAAAAAAAGACGACATAAAAATGAATAGAAAAGGATGCGCGTATCACTGCGGTGAAAGAAGTGGGACATAACGCGCGGATGGCGTTTATATTATAGTTCGTAATACGCGGAGGCAATTTCACGATTCTTCTACGCGCGGAAAGGAGGGCTCGACGCGGCATGAAACGGAAAAGAAGAAACCCCCGGCGCCGCTGCTGCTGATTGACGGGCTTATTTATCGTAGAATGCATCTGTTAATGATGAATATCGGGAGTAAACACGTTGCGCTTGCAACGTTTATCTTGTTTGCTCGACAGTTCTGAGCGCATCACTAAAGCGTTTTCAGCTCGATGTCAGGCTTTATGAAGTTCGTACATTCGTAGTGATTAACCAGTTTATCGTTCCTATTCAGAGTATCCAAATAACTCCATGAATGTAATTCGTGATATTGTCGTGCAACCCGAATTACTCCTTGCAATTTGTAACGATAAAGAGAAAACGAGTTTATTGGTGAGAGTTGCTGAATACGTACCGATCGTCTAAATTGCATCTCATATCGCTATTTTATATTTTTACTATATATAAGCATAATATAGTGTCCAGTGATATAAAATAAGTGAAAAATGAGTAATATAGACGGAAATTGAACAGGTTACAGCTTATTTTGTGCGTGCTAACGACACATAAAAAAATCAGATCAAATTTTGTGTTTTTTTTCATCAATGTTAATTTATGTAACTGATAATAATGTAATTATGCAACTTTGTACTAAATTTTTATATTTTCATAAAAGATTTATTATAGAATATTTTACATTCATTACATATACATATTCACAATTATTACACAAATTAAATCGATTTTTTAATGAAATCTATTAAATTTCTTAAAGTAATAGTCCGAGTATTATGGAATATGATCCTTTCAATGTATTTTATATCAGGATTTTGTACTATTTATTAATTGTTAAATAATGATTCTCTCTTTTGCTTTTATTAAGTTATTAATAAAATAAATATTGTAGTTAATAATATTAATTAGTTTGTATACTCGCGTTACTCTCAATGCACGTTAGACAATAATGTCTACGTAATTAGCAAATTAAAAAATTACTGATTCTATGTCTCTCGAGAAAATTAAGGAAAAAAATATTTCATGGAAACTTATCTTGATGCTTCAAGACATAGAAATTTTTTAATTAATTAATTTTGAGGATAATTGGTCGGACATAAAATCATGTTCGTTCGTAACGTTGAAAGTTAATGGTAATTTTCTCTACTGATGTAAAATAAAGCTCTTTTCCAAATAAATCCTTCGTACGCTTCAAGTATTTAACGGAATTATTATAGCTCACGTTGATATTGAATATTCTAAAAATTCGCGTATTTTACTCATTATCTTAATTTCAAGCATTATCTCAGATTCTTTATTTTATGTCATACTATGTCATAATGCATATATGATATGCAATACTTATCATCTCCCATCTTCTGTACGCTTGCACTTTAAAACACATAACATTAACAGCAACTTTGCTATCCGCTTTTTAATATTACACTCTTTTGAAAGATTTATTGAGATTCTCTAGGATTTACGGGAAAGAAGCTTGTAGCACACGACATATGTCACATGAATTTTCTTTCCAATTAATATAACAGCATATTGAGGTCTATTGTTGACATTCGCCTACGATATCGCTGAAATGGTAGTCGGATTCGGTTTTAAATAGAATGTAACGAGAAAACAGCAAATCTGGGTCACTCAGATTGGAAATCGTTGACGCTTTTTCACGAAATTGTGAAAAATCAAATTCTCCGAAAATTGAGAACGTTGAAAAGTTATTTTCAACGCAAAAATCAACGGGTCAAATTCGGCCCCCGGTTCCAGTCGATTGTCGAGAATGCGTGGGATGGTCTTCCGATTGATGTCGCCTTTAATAATGACAAAATCGATGACGCGCGGTAACACTCGCCATGCCGGATACGTTTCGCGCCGTTCACCATTGGCCGCGATATCTCTTTTAATCGCGCGCGATAAAAAATCGGCGCGCCACGAAATAGCGTGACAGTGACGTAGCCGTCGCTCACCAATATTCAATGGAGAAAGACAAAAATTCCGACCGCGTTGGTTATAACCGTCGGTCACACAGCGACCTCCATTCTCAATAATGAACACGCCGGGCAAATAATAGAATCGATTCATTGGTGACATATCGATTCGCGTGCGTTACTTATTACTTCCGTCAACGAGTAATTTCCTCTTTATCCAGGACCGTGGTCCGTTCGTACGGATAGACGGCATTGGCATGATGACTGGGTAATATGTTCGACAAATTGGTAAAGAGCTAATTACCGGCCGACCGCGGAAATTATGGCTGGCGTGCCGCGATATGGTAGCACGTGTAACGCATTCGATTCGTCGTTCTGCTGCGGTATATGCGCTACTGTATACAATATACACTACTGTATGTAAGCGCGATGGGATAATAGTTGAATGTGCTGTTGCGGGAAAGGAGAACATACTAGTTTGCTTTCTACACATTGAAATCGTTTCTCTCTATGTTTTGCTTTGGTAAACTTCATTTGCTCGAAAAGAATGATTTTATTAGTGAGTTAACATTGTTACGTGAAAAAAATAATACTTTTATATAATACTAGTTAGTTAGTTTATAAAAAATGTATTTTTTTATTATTTTCAACCTGACGGTGTTTTAGATTTCTGAATGCTGAAAACGATACCGCATGTCAATTTTTGCCAACACGTCAGATTTTTGAAATAATTGACGTTTAATGTGAAAAAAATTTTACAATATTCGAAATTTTTTTAAAAAGAGATTAATAACGTTATCTTGAAATTTTGAAATCATAAATGTATTGTTCATTTTCTATAAGAAGTATTTTTTTATTTCAATATTTTAATTGCTAACCATAATTATCAATGATTTAAACATAAAGTTTTGCTAAAAAAATTTTATTTCACATTTAACGATGAAGTCATATATGCTTATAATTTAAAATTTGTAGTTATTGATACACATATACAAAGTAATAACGATAAATGACGCTTTATATGTGTATTGATAGTTATATACTATAAGTATCAAAGATAGAAAATTTGTTAACTTAGCAAATCAATATTTATAACAATGCTATATATGTATATATAAAAAATAAAATATTAAAAAAAAATTTAAGGCATTTTAAAACATTCATGACTTCAGATAAGAATTTTAAAATAACGTTAATTTTTTTAGAAAAAGTGTTGAATATTGTAAAAAAGTCTTTTTTGCACGTTAAACCTCAATTATTTCGAAAACCTGGTGTGCTGATGAAATTTGACTTGTGGCATCGTTTTTTATATATCTAAAAAATCTATGAAAAGCACCTGGTCTAATTCAAAATAATTGTTGGCTGTAAACTAATGTAATTCGTAATAACAGACGTTAATAATAATCGTTTATCGATTCTTGAAATTCGGAGAATTATCTTAAAGACGAGATAATATTCGTGACTTAGATGCATTCTAATAGTGACATGTTTACTTAACACAATTTCACCGCAAGCAAGGAAGGATTTGCTATTGCAATGAAAGCTTAGCTTCCACTCCACGCCCCACTTGCTCGCTCCCCATCTACTCTCCATAATCTGCTTTCGCACAGGCGAGAACAATGCGACTCATTGAGATGTATCGCATTGAAACTTAAGCTATCGATCCACTGATGACGGCGTGCCGCGGATCGTTAGGCTATCAGGGGTCTCACGTTAATACTTTCTTAACTACCGCCTCTTTCGTTGTAGCGCGAGTTTGCTTGCTGCTATCGCCCGTCGATGACATTGACGTATGCCTCATGATAATCTCTTTATCTGTGTAGTACTGCACTTACCTTTATTCTGGCCGATATGAATATAAAGCAGATGGCTGATTATGGATATTACGTGGAAATGGCGCTCGCGTGTATTTTCGTCGTTAGTTAATACGTAATCATTTGTCGTAAGAAGGAGAACTGGGTGTTTTCACGATGCAAGCGTAAATTGCAGGACAAATTGCCGCGACTGTACACGGAACTCGAATTTGCATGCATTTATACGGCGAAAGAATGCGGCGCAAGAGGTGCAACAATTAAATTCGCTCTCGCGCATTTATCAATTAATGTAAATGCCGTCGGCGCGTTCAAGTCGCGATTTGTTCAAAGTAACACATTAAAACGTCGCGGAGAAATTCTTGCGACCTGCTGCACTTGCTGCACATAAATCTGTAACTCCTGTGTGTTTACCGTACATCTCTAACCTTTCTTTTGTACTGCCGCGAGCGAGAAAACTCCGCAAACTTTTTCCCCCGATGCACACGACAACCGCTTCATGCATCTTTGGTGCACTTTACGGGCGCATCGACAGAACGAAGTTCTCCGTGTTCACTGGTTCCAAATCCGCGATCGCCATACTCTGTTACCGACACTCCACTAAAAAATTCCTTCTTCTTTCGCGACAACGTTTAGGAATTTACTCGTCCTTCGTAGTTGGTTTGCCGAATCGTTTATAAATTTAAGTATGGGCTGCCTTTGGTCAAAAGCATTCTGTGAATTTAATATTTTTATTGTTGAAAATGCCTGTACAATTTGAACTAAGAGCTTTATAAGCAATCCATTTTCTTCGCACGTTAATCGATTTTTTATATGCCACTGTGTCCATTATATTAGTTACGATATAATAGAATTATATTTTTTTGTTCTGCTACTAAAGGAAAATACATCTTTTTCTAACCAGGATGATAGATGCTCATTGCATTTATCATGCTTACAGACGATGTCTGATGTTACAACCGTGTATTGTGCGATTATATAATTCATGGTTATTACGCGATCGAAAAAGTCTATAATCTTACAAGCATACAAGATATTTCACCTTGAGTTCCGACACTAAATACTTTGAGAAAGTAAAAAATTTCAAGTAAAAAAAAATATATGTATATATATTATATATATCGCAGAATGTTGATTTAAGGAAAAATTAATTCTTGTACAAATAATACATATAAATTTGTTCGATAACATGATACCTTCTGCGATAACATTTTGTGCTTCTTAACATATTAAAAAATGTTCAATCTCGAAGACGAGCGTGAGACGCCTTGCATATAATCCTCAGATGGCATATAAAAATTAGTTACAAAAAAAAGAAACGAAATTGGATGCGCGCAATGCATTTCCAAATATGATTCCGGAGCTCGTCGACGAACACGAGCGACGTTTCCGACGTGAAAGACATGCCGAGTGAAAAGTGTCAACATTTGCAGTGCTTTTAGCATTATGCTTGAGCAGTGCGCCTTCTTGGGCACTTTATGCGCATTGACACATGCTTAATGCTCGCTTCACTCTGAATACACAGTTTTATCATACTTTTTCGAATCTTTTTGCCATATAAATCACGATTGACGCAGATACAAATGGAACATATATGTACCAACGAATAAACTCTAATCGTTCATTAAAAAGCGGATGAAAAAAGGAATTGGAAAAGTTACTGTACATGACGCCCTAAAAAAGCCTATTAAACTCGTTTAACTATCAGTATACAGGACATGAGAGATTACCATAATTCTTGATATGATCAAAATTGTAAAGAAACAATGATATATGTATAAACAAATTATTGATGAACTTTTCGTTTCACTGTTTTTCTGAAACATCCTTCAAAGCGGATGAAAAGAGCCCTGATGAAAGCACGGATAAAAGTTTCTGATTGAAAAATATGAATCTTTATGAAGCCGATTTTCGATGCGTACAGTAAAATCATGATAAATGTATAAATCTGTATATGTGAAAGATACAGGATTCACATACAAAGTTAGTTTATATATGATATCAATTTACATGATTAAAACAATAATAACAGAATCCGAAAAAGAACACAGTATTGTAATAGAGATACTGGATTTTAATTAAATTACGTTTCAGCAACGCGATCGGTCCATTTTAATAGAATACTTGTACAACTTGATTGGTCCTATTAATATAAATCTCTCTCAGGTGTTCAATTTATATAATGGCAATAGTATCTTTGGGATTTTATTATTATATTCTGAATCTGAGAGTAAATCTTTATACAAAATATTCAAAATATATAATTGGATGGAATTTAATTAAATTCTCGTTTGCTCTCCATGTTATACGTGAGCATACACATTGTATTGTAATGTTTGGATTTTTAAATTTAGTATTTTTTTATTATATCTTACAAATATTAAGAGTTAACAAATAATAATTGGTAAATTATAATATAATATTTTTTACAATTTATTGTAATTATGTCTCACGCTCCACACACCTCGACTTCGTTCGTATTCGTTCGTTTCTCAAATGCATATAGTAGGCGCTCGTCATCGACAACAGGATTATGCAAAGTTGCAACCTTGTTAGACCGAATGCACCTGAAAAGTTCTAATACTTCCGTAAACGACGTTGAATTAAACAGTTTCGAGCCAAAGCTCCTCAGGAATTATACGTTGGCGCTCAGCGCCGCTCGAGATCGACGAGGCTAAAATTTCTCCCGGGAAATTGGCGACTAATCCGTTCATTTCCAAACAAGAAATTAGTTTAGGAAGTCCCGGAATGTCAAACTAGTTTTATGATACTTCTAAAAATGCATTCTTATTCCTCTTTACTTCTATTCTCCATTAGTAGAACAAGAATCTTTTTTTTCTATGTATACAAATACTAATTATTTGTAAAACGCGGCTATATTAATTATTGTAGCAAATTTTGCACTTTTTATGCGTCTTAATATTATTTATATATATAAAACTAAGCACAAGATAGTATCTTTTTTATCGCATAAATAATACAAACTCTACTCGAAATTCATAAGATGCATGATTACGAGCTCGTCGGTCGATCTGCGTAATCTGTGTAAAAGGTTGGACCTCGGCATTTGTGGTATCTGAACGGTACGAAGTGCGATCGACAGTCTCTTGCAAAATTGACAGCTGAAGCTGCCTGTCACAGGGACCGCAAAACTCGAGGGTTCGATTTAACCAAGCATTACGATCGGTAGCGTGCTATCGTACTATAGCGGAGCAACGGAAATTCGTCAAAAGCGAGCTGCGAGTTGCAACCTCACGAATCCGGCGACATCGATCGAAACAGTAATAGCCCCCGTTCTATTTCTTTCTTTACCATTCGCCGTTCTTCGCGTGCTCTCCTTCCTTTTCTGGCGACTACTCGAATCTTTCCGCTGCGTTTCCCTCCCCCTTCCCCCCCTCTCCTAACTCAGTGAAAAACCCATTTATCCGTGCACGAGTGCCCCCGTGTCGCTGATAAACCAGACCACCGGCTATCCCGATGAATATAAATCCAATTGCTGTACCGACGTATTATCCTAGCTATATTTTTAACGGCGTGATAAACAGCCACGTTACGGTGAAAATTCCCAGAAATTTCCACGTTCGACTACACTTCGGACATCGATGTAGAAACCGATCGTACCATAGAAGTAATTGTTCCTGCACGTGTTTCCGTACACTAAATGTTTTTAATGCGCACTTCTTACACTTGTCTATGTTCATAAATATTGTCTTTGGATACGCCATTTCTTTTAAGTCCGATTAAATTACACCGAAAATTATTAGTGTAAATTGCTAGGAAGCATAAAGTAAAATCAATTTTTTTCTGTTAGCTGGTTTAATCATTTAATATCCCTGTTTTAATTTCATTTCTTATTTATTTAAGTAAACATGCTACTTGATAAATTCTATTGCATACATGTTTAATGTAGAAATATATATATATATATATAGTTATGTTTAATACAATATTTTTTTAAAAATGTATTACTGCCACAAAGAAGTAATTATTTTCTGCAGATACATTTTATATCATACAATTCTGCATTGTTCTCTCACATTCATTTACGTTATTTCCATTAATGTATGTGTTTTTTATTTTATTAATATTTACTTTTTTTTATACTAAAAATAGCTATTAAATATATGTTTCAGATGTTAATAATGTTGTGCTTGAGCAGTATTTTGTTAATTTGCGGCGCTACTCATGGAATCGTCTACCGTAAATTACATTATCCCCTTTTTCAAGAATCCGTAGCAGCACAAGTGAGTACGCATATATTAAAACAGCAAATGATAAATGCGCACGCATTGCGACACAATAAATTGACGGTGTGGGTCAATATATTTTTTTTTGTAGGGTGCGATGATAAAATGTTCATATATGTACATATATTAATCTCGTTGTCTCTGTCTCGATTCTGTTTGCGTTGCCTTAATACCCAGGATTTTCAATCGCTTATAATCCTGCAAACGAGTAATACCGTGACATTTCCATCATGGAAAAATCAATATCAAATTGCTCAAACAATATTCTTCCTCGTTTATCGAACTTTCTCTTAGTACGCTGCAAATATTTAGTCTTTTATCTTGCAAGTAGTAGAGTCTATATCAGAATATGTTACGAGACCTTAATAATCTTTAATGACGTTTCAAAGTAATTCGACAAAATTGTTAATACAAGAGAATCTTGAGGATCTTTAAGAAAACAAAGAGTAGGAGTAAAAGCCAGGTAAATTCTTCTTTCGTCGCAATATACGTTTTCATTACGCTTGCTTGCTGGAGGGTCTAGGGGCCTAGGTATTCTCTTGCCTGCACTTCCGGTTCAACAGGCATTAAGATGAGTATCGTTGACATCGTTTCCGTCTGAAGACGTTGCGCCCGGCTCGCGAGGTAGAAATTTAACGAACAAGACAAAACTGAGGGTCTTAGCAGGAAAACCGGGGGGGGGAGGGGGGGAGGGGGGAGAAAAAAGAGGAACGCCGGCTCCCTTTCTGATGTATCTCCTGAAGGAAAGTTCTGCTCGTTACGGGAACGTTCGCGAAGCGAAGCCATGATTTATTCGCTCAAATATATATGTCACGCTCTTCTATCGGGAAGTTCGTAAAACTTCAAAGAGCTTTCATTATTTATCGAAACTTGTAATTTGCGGAAAAAGAAAGAAAGTTGATTGATGAATATGCGTAGACATATATCCGCGGAAAGCTAAAGGGATGAATTAATTCATAGAAAAGCGAAAAATGTCCATTGTTAAGTTTAATATAATATCGATATCCTCCCGGATGCGCGCGACTCAGGCATATTAATTAGCGCAGGCTGAATGTATCGAGGTCGAGTCCTTTGATGAAAGTAACCGGACGCATAGCTCCTGCTGCGAATTATAATCATGGTGTTCATTATAGCTACTTTTTACGCTTTTTACGCTTTGTTATTAAATTACGTGCACTACTTTATCTCTCGTGTCATCTATATTCATTGTTTTATGATATTGTAACATGTTCGATTAGATTATTACATTATCTCGTATTGACATGAGTTTTCTTCTACATAGAGCGCGATGCTTCTAACAATTTGTATACAAACAATAATTAATTTAGTCGCAAGCCTGCTCGTGACACACGATTTTAACCCTTTTGCCGTACATAGGTTCCACCGAAGTGCACTTACACCGTGCACTGAAGTTTCCACTTGCGCCTGTGTATAAACTTATTTACGACTGTGCCACGAATACAAGCGGATGCATTTGCCCTCTAGTTTTCAACGTGCTTTATTGTTCTCCTATAAAGTATTTGAATTAAAATTATACTAGTCATTGCGGTAAATAGCATAATTCAATTCCTTTTTGAAAAGAGTACTTATATCTCACTTACGTAACAGGAAATTACATAAGTCCTATTTAAGATATAAATAGGTCATATTTCGTGCGGTTATATAATTTGCATTTGAACCCTTTAAATTTAGATGTCAGCAATACATTTATCGTGCAAACTGTGGGATAGCGTGCGAGTCTTTCTATCATATTTGAAATAGTGGTGAATAAAGTGGTATAAATCATGTGTAAATTAAATTAATTTGAAAATATAACGAGATCTCACGAAATCATAATTCTTTAAGCGGCTAAAGATATTGTGCCTTTGAATAATATTTGCGCCTTGTATAACCCTTTGTGGTCTTAAGCCGGGATATTTAGAATACACTTGCCAAAATATCTAGAATATCCGAGATTACAGCCGCAAAGAGTTAATACCGGATTCTATTACAAACAGCAAGGCAAGGATTTTCATTCAAGTCACGTCAGCGTTTGTTGGATTCCGCATAAAATACGAGAGTTATTTTCCCCACTAAAAAATTCTCTGATGTCATAACATTAAAATATATTTATGTACACGTAATATGATATTTCTCACGCGAGATGTCTTTTCTGAAGAACAAGCCCGGCTTGCGTTTGGGAGACACGTCGCTCGGACGCGAGTTAAATTCTCTAAATGAGGAAGATCTGATTTATACCACTTTATCTCTCGTTCGTGCGTCCTCGACGACGAGAGGATTAAATGCGACATACGCTCGTCGTCGTGGTCCAACAGAAAGTCGTAGATCGCGGGACGTCTGTCGGTGCGATAACGGTGGGGTCCGTCGACGTCGGAAACGACGGAAACGGGTGCAACGGCGTTAGCCTCGTTAGCGTCACCGGCTGCGCGAACCTACAGCAAACTTTCCACGAGAATAATCTCGTTTCTGCTCTCCCGGTGGCGTGCAACTTTCGTCTTCGCGGCGTTCATTCGCGCGCGTCAGGAGCGGCGGCGCGGCGCTTCGCGTGGTTTCGAGAAACAATAAGTGCCGGTCAATTAGCGGGATACATCAGCCACCGCGCCCCGCGGGGGTTCAGGAGACAGGCAGGACGGGATGAGCGGAAGGGTGTGTGAGTTGGAGCGGACGGGAAAACGAAGCGATGGCGGCGCGGGGGTTAAAAGTTTCGGAACGTCGGGCAATTTGTATTCATATTACGGCACCCTTGGAGAGGACGGCGGATATGTACGGGGTAAGGATGAATTTTCGTCGGCCAAGTACTTCGGAAGCGCGCCCGTGCCTCTCGCGTTTACGAGTCTTGGTACTTAAAAGCTCATTTCGTTGATTTGTAACGTCCGCGGCACGTTCGCGAAGCTCGCGTGCTTAGCTTCACTGATATCAGTCGGCCCGGGAGGAAAAGTGAAAGAACGACGAGCACCGCGCTCTTTCTCCCACTTTCTCTCCCCCCTCCCCCCTCTCTCTCTCTCTTGCGCATGAAAGACGGAAGTCTTGAATATTATGAAACGCCGCCACGAACGAGCGAAGCTCGTACTTCGTTCTTGACGCCGGCGATTAATATCGCCGTCGCGGGCAACGCTTCGCGTGGGAGCGAACTCTGCCGCCCTCATAATTAGACAATATTGAAAAAGTACTAAAACCGCAGATTACTTCGCGCTTAAGACGTGACATTATTAATAAGGAAACGTCTACAATTTTAACTTAATTTAAATGAAAGCTTATAAGTACGTAAAATCAAGAGATGCTTATTTATATAACTTTCTTTTTGTTTGCGTTCAATCAGTTTTTATCGGTAAAAGAACTAAATGTATTTATTTTTTATTTATGATTTATGACTGACACTTTTCCCCCAAAATAATATTGATTAATATTAATTAAATACAGTTATAGAAATTGTTATATATTCTATTATTATCATAAAAAGATTAAGATTTATTTTGTTTTCCTTTTATTTTTTATTCATTTGTTCTAAAATTGACAACAGCAATTTGTTGATTACAATTATTATTCTGAAGACAGAGACTCTCATGGCGCACACATTGTCCAGTATCATCTTAATTTTCACAATGAGAGTTTGCAGTGAGAATTTAATGAAACAAAAACCTCGAAAATTATGGTAAAGCCAAGCACGTCTAAGGCCCGTGCTTTGTTTCCACGATCGTCGATTAATATTGCGAGAGCAACGGTAGCGCGGTATAATTGAAAGATATTACGAAATTTATGCACAGCAATATAAAGCAGCGACAAAGATAATGGAAATCGCGAACTGAGCACGGTTAACTACTCAACGAGGAGCATTAAAATTGGTATGTCGCGTCGAGAACACTCACGTTTCGTAATTACATATGTTGTTACGATCGTGATAACTGCTAAAGACCCGAATCAACTGCGTAATATTGTTTGTGAAATCTATATCCGTCCATCTGGCTTTAGCATGACATAAATACAGATATTGCGGAAAATCATAGAAATTACAGTAAATTGTGAAAGTGTCGAATACTATGCGAAAATATACATATAAATTACACGATACATGTGTGGTGGGGGAGGGGTAATGGATGGACAATGAATCGGACAGATAACGTCGCGGTGATGAAAGGGCAGATGCTGGGCGAGCAATTCTCTCGAATACCGATAACTGCGATTAGATGAAAGCGCAGATCACGCGAATCAGATAGACAAGCGGCCGTGGAATCGAAGGCTACAACAAATTTTTTTTTTTTTTTTTAGCGGCACTCACAGCGTCGACCGTAAAACTCTTGTACGTTTAACCGCTACCGGTAAATTCCCGGGCATTTCGGATTTCCGGATTAGCTGTGAGACGGGTCCGTGGCATATATCCGTTTATCCCTTCCGACCACGGTACGTTTTCGACGTAGCAGCCACCGCTGAAAACCATCCGTTAAAAAAAAAAAAAAGGAAGCGCGTATACGTACTTGCGCGCACGTAACGCGCACGCGAACGCGGAGGACGCGATTTTTTTAACGTCGGAAACGACGAACGTCCGCAACGACGTCGGCGTCGAATATTTCGCGGCCCGTTTTTGAAGTTGGGGGCGGAGTAGAGATTGCGGGTACGAAGAACAATAGCAAACACAACACGGGCGCGTCGCGTCGCACGTATGCGCCGTACCCCGGGATTATTGTAACTTCGCCATTTTCCAGCAGGACAAGGGTTTATTAATATCGCAGCGGAAACGCGCGGCGCCTCCATCCGGGACACTGCGCGGACGGATTAATGCCGCGCTTACTTCTCGTTTACGAGATTACCCAAACTACTCGTCCGCCTGGGATTTAATGCAGGTACGTACCCATCTACTCCTCCAAATTTACCCGAGCGACCCCCGCGACGCGAACTTTGCGAATTCCAGGACCGGCCGTGACGGCGCCATGAAAACATTTATCGACGAATTAATCCGTAGTAAATATCGAGCCGTTACGGACGCTCGGGTAGTAGTCAACAAGCTCCCTGGCAGTCTGCCGCTGCGAATTCGGTCTGCTCTGCAGCCTGGCAGTATCGACCTGCCGGATAACGGTGTTTTTCAATTTACGCTAATTGCGCGCCTCGTAAACTCTGTTTACCGGTGACTTTCGGTTTCGCGGCGTGCATCTTGTCGTCATGGATCTTCCACCGCGTTAATTTCCAACTCTCATATAATTTTGTCGACCACTTTTAAGGAATTACGGTAACAAAATTTATTTGACCACGCGCTGTTGATTTTGTATCTTTTATTTTTATACACAGCATACACAGCTGTATATGTGTGTCTTTTTGCGGTATATCTGTTGATATGAACAATATTTCCAGTGCATATTTCATTACATGGATTTTAAAATTTAAAATAATTATTTGGAATATATAGATTTTCTCTCAATATTTTGGATTTATTATTTTAATGTGAGAATTTAATAATTTTTGTAAAATTTTTGAAGTCTTGGCTTAATAAAAAGCCATTTTTTCTTGCCTGTGAAATTTATATTTTTTTATATTATTAACATATAACATATATAATATAAAACTTATGTAAATGATTCTAGTTAAACACAAAGTATAAAGAATTCTATGTAAGCTTCGCAACCCTTTGGGCATATAGCTTTAAAGGCATTTCCCTCTTTACTTTTCTCTTTATTTATTTTATCTCGAAAATGCGAGTCAGACGATGCTTGATTCGGCTTTTGCTTTATCAGAGATTCCAAGCGCTCTAACGATGTAGCACATTCCAATACATTATCATTTTACAATTTTACACATTTAAAATATTAAAAATTTTATGACATTTTTTTTCAAGAAAAAAATCTTACTCCGGAAATAAAAGCGCAGACTGCCAGTAAGAAGTAGTTTTATAGAATGTGTCGGAACTTTATGTCAATCAAAGCATCAAACAGAGATTACTTCCAGGAACATGTTTGTCACAATGCTCTAAATGCTTCTTTATAACTACACTTAAATAATTTTAATGGATGATTGACGTTATCATAGTCGCCTTCAATGCGAAATACTTTTTCCGCTACACATGAAAGAAAATCCAACGTTCACGGTCGCGTCACTTTTATTTCGAGAGAGTATCTTGATCCGCAATTAATTTGTCTTCTATACGTATATCGCGTAGCGTGCGAGTTGTAATGAAATCGTTTGTCGCGTATCGACAGACACGCCTGCAGTGTTGCGGAATTAACGACGCGAAGGACTGGACCAGATACCCCGGTTTGCCCGAGCCCCCTCCGTCCTGCTATTCCATGAGGTTCGTACACAACACCCTAGAAACATCTCTGAGTGCTCGAGACGGTCGGCATTAACGCAAGTTTCAGGTTTAGTACTGAGAATTGCCTCGAGGACTCGTCCGAGATGAGAATCCAACAAGCCCGCTAAGCGGCGCGGTGTCCCGGTTTCCCTTTAAAGAAACTCTCCCGGTGCCACTTAATCGATCCCTCTTCCCCCTTGACTTTTCGGGTACGAGGACGTAGTTGCTCTTAGGTTGCTCGCCAAAACGCGAGAGCGGCTTGTAGACGCGATCCGATTTATCTCGCCAGTCTGATGAGCAAGTTTTCCTTAAAGCCTGGTAGACTGGAGAGGTATTGTTCAGTGCCACGAAGATTTATGCGTCGAGGCGTCTTGGATCATCTGCAAGATTGACGAAATAAAAGCCAGACCGCATAGGGATACAAGAGCAAAAAATTGTTCTCGTTAAAGGGAGATAAATCTGCCTTGTGTCTTATGATTGATTTTCTTTCCACCTGCACGCGCTGTACTTTCGAAACCAGAGTCGACGATGTATTAAGCGAATGATCAAACTTTTAAACCGCACGATGGAGTTCGCGCTACTCAGATATTGACGCCTGCCGATACCTTTTATCGGCGTAGAATTTCCCTCCTTCGATATTCGACGTCGCATCAGGTTCGATAAGCCTTACAGCTACATCTAGAGCGACGGGATTATGCCTATTTGAAAGGTATCGCTAGAAATGTATGCTTGTCCGTCGTAATTGAAAAGTGACACTACGAGTACGTTGAATTTCCGCAGCTGTCACGGGAAGCGCGGTATATTTCGCTGTAGAAAACTGGCAGGGGAAAGTTTGTGTCGTCCGTATCGCAGTGTGTAACAGACGTCTGTTACCACTTTTCGCGTATTTTCGAAACCGTTTCCAAAACGCCCAACGTTCCGCATCAACGGCCGGCATAAAGGATGAAGAGATCGCTTTATATCAGCATCACGACAGCCCATGTAGTTTATAGGGGACGATTACGTATCTGACGTACCTTACACCGGACGTATATATCTGGAGTCAGTTTACCACGATCATTGCTCCCATTCGGAAGGCAGAAACGGCCTATTGTGATAATGACGTCGGAGGCCTTTCATGGAGACGGCAATGGTACGGCAATGCACGTACGCGTGTCCCTTCGTCGAACGCGATGTTGTATGCTTAACAAACCGCGTTTGACCCTACGCTTGACAAACCACGCGCGCAGCCATAAATTGGTTTAAATATTGATTCTCATTTTAATGCGAAGCGAATTGCGCTGTGCAAATTATATGTGATTACGTCATGTCGGATTTGTCGCCCGCAAGATACGCAGTGCGGTATTTATCGCGTTAATAATCGACGTAGGGGTCTTGATTATTCCGACCGCGTGCTCTTTTGGTCCCTCTAATAGCGGCGTTTCATCCTTCATTCAGAATAGCGGGAACAAGTCGTCGCGAGTCGCCGGATAAATCAGCACGAGCGGGCATTACGATACTTTACGAAGAGTGTCGCCGGCTGCTGGTTTTTGCGACTTCAGCCGTGAAATTTACGAGTTCGTTGTCGACACTAAAAAAAAAAGATATCTTTCGTCTGAATTACGAGCGGGAGTATAATCAGATGCTCATCGTCCACGAGCGACACACTGCAGCGAACTGCAAGGAACACATTGATAATTCTATATTTACATTACATATTCTATCGACCGATTGTTTTTACAATGGTTACTGTATGAGCCGCAACCGTGAATAATAATTTGAAGTCGAAACTAACGCTAAACCAGCGGAACCACATCCTGTACCATACTTTTGCAACATATATTTTTCATGAAAATGGAAAATCCACCATTCTCTCATATAAACGTTCTGCATTTCTTTATATGCATACATTTTTCATTCAAAGCAATATACGTCTGTTTTGCATTTTTCGCCGTGGTCTATTTTATATAATATTTATAAAGAAATATTGGCGAGAAAGGAGAAACAAAATATCAAGAGTGCACTTAATAGATAAATTTTTGATAGGTAAAACTTGCGCCAGTAAATTAAGTATTTTTACGTTTCTAATGAAAAAAATTTAATTTAGAAAAGATTAAACATTTAATTTACAATTCCTATAGTAATTATATTGCGATAATGAGTTAACATAATAGTTCCGTAAATTAAAGTTGAAAATTTTCTTGGCTTTTCTCAAGACCACCACTGATAGCTACATTTCAAACAAACAAAGTTTATTTAATTATTATATCAATTATTCTAGTTTTTGCAATACAATGTAGTAGGTAAGCAATATTGCAAAAAGTTCTATTGTTCTTTTTTATTTCAGAAACATAAAAATTTTTTTAATATTAGACTTTTTATTATCGTAAAGCGCTACTATATACAGTAGTAATATACTTTTAAAAAAGTTGTTGCAAAGTAATTAACAAAACGTTTTATTTTAGTTCTAACTTTTAGTATAATAATAAGTTTTTGTTATCTCATTTTTTTTAACGTTATGCTATTTTTATAGATAAAGTTTTCTCGCAGAGATATGTTTTTATGCGGTTGTAAAATTTTATTTCATTCAATTTTTATTTTAGTTCAAGTCTGTATTCATTTATTTCTGTTTAGAAAATATTTTGTTTTAATCGTGATATGTACAAGAGATGCAACACGAAATTTTTTGCAGTTATTAAGAGTTTTCACTTAGTCTTTTAGACAGTAGGTTTTTCATTACATCAATAATTTTTAGATAAATTAGAGGAAAACTAAATTCACACACTTAATTAATATATAATCTTAATTATAATATTTATATTATTTAATATTAAGTAATATATTAATAAATCTTTTCTTGAATGAGAATCGCTCGTTTGTTTAAACACGTATTTCCGTTGTCGTCAAATTTGAGCTCGTTCTCCTTTGTCCCAGCTAAAACTGACTTCTTTCAGACAGTTCAGACAGTTAGCCATCGATCACAGCTAAGTAAACGCCGCGTACCGGTGTGTCTGTCTAACGGACGTGAAATACCAGCTATTAATGTATAAGTATTAGCTCTTGTCGCGAAGATTGAGTTGCATCGAATGAAATCACATTGTATAACAATCGGAAATGTCCATATATCGCCGACGCGAACGTCTCTTTTCTCTATTAATAATTCCCACGGATACTTATACGAGTTCCAACGAGGCCGTGAGCAAGGAAATTTATTTTTATCTGTCGTACACAAAGAGTGTGTACACGTATCCGCGCATATGCGCATATGCAATGTCCGACGAACAAACGAGGGTGCAAACAGGCCGGCTGAGGAGATCGATGCTGCACTCTCGCCGGCAAAACGTCACGCAACGTCGCTTATGCATATGACCCACGTTGGCAGGGAGAAAGAATGGTGAGAGAGAGAGAGAGAGAGAGATGAAAAGAGGAGGGGGGAGGGGGCAGAGAGGTAGTAAAAAAAACAAAAAAAAAGAGCGACCGCCGCCAAGTCCGAAGCACGTTTTTTCTATAGACGCGGTCCTGTCGCAACGTAACGCAACGTAACGTAACGCCGATACTTTTATATCGGCGATGCAACTGCCATACGCTACGCGTCGCGATTCTTCTCACGAGAGCAATGAGTAAAGCGCATCAGGTCAGGTGGCATCTCGTCGATGCTGGAATTGATTCGAAAGTTAAGCCCCGGTTTCGTAGGAGAGGAACATTGGAAAACGCCGCCGCTGGCTGCGAGCGAATTTATCACAGGGTGTTCTCGCGTGACTCGTGCCCTTCTGAAAATATCTAGTCCGTGTATCTAACCCGTTCGTTTCCTCCCGCACTGTTTGTGCGCCTCTCTTTTCTCTCTCGCAACGTACACATGGCCCCTTGCATTTTTTTTTTTTATTGGCGGCCCCGTGCACATCTGTCGCGAGGGAAATCCGGGCGACTCGCCGTGGTATTTTTTCCGTCGCCGATGCGTGACTGCAATGCTGATATGATATTTATGCGATTCGTTTTGCCACATTACATTACGATGTTTCAATTCGCGCGTAAAATGATTTAACCGTGATATATGAATGACTGTTTCAATCGATATGTATGAACGGCTGTTATAATTGTTAGCCGTATTCGCGTGTTGCTCGACAAACATTTCAATAAATTTTCGTTCCGCTCGCATCGACGTATCAAAAGAGCGAATTTATACAGCAATATAAATATTTAACTTTTTAGGAGCGAGAACGTTTTATCTCTACAACCATGCACGCCGTACATTTTCACATCACATTTTCGATCAAAGAGCAGAAATGGGATGATCGCGTGGAAAATGAAAGCGTCAATATAAACTCCAATCGCTCTTGCGTGATGTTTCTGATAATGAAAATTTAGTAAATCTGCGAAATTTTTTTTTTTACTGCAAATGCCCGCGCATCGAGGCCAAGCACTTTGCGTTTACGTTGACAAGCGATGACGGCCACGTATTACTTGCGTCTCCGCGCTGACGGTATATTCGCGAAGAAGCCGCGGGAGAATCACAGATTCCCTACTCGGGATATTTTATCCTTGCCGACGGGTGACCTGATGCAAGCGCGAGGGTAGAAGATGAGCACAGCTGCCGGACTGCCATAACGTGCGGGCGCGTTGATACTTCTCCCGAGATGAACTTTTCGCTACTCACTCTCCCGTGAAATACACGAGCTCACGGGGTCGCGACCGCAGTCCGCAGACATCGCGGTGTTATATTAAAACTTTCGGTCCGATAGATAATCCCATTAAGACTTTTAATTTTCGTTCAAAGAAATCACCGCGTCCTTTGACTCCAAGTTTTTTATTTAACCGCGATCATCTACCATGGGGTTCCTTCACTCGGAACTCGCGCGGCTCGCTTCTATTATCCGTACCTCCGGTGTGCCTGGGTCTCTTTAGCGCGATTAATACATTTCTTGAAAGTGTTGATAAATTCCTCGAGGCTAATAATCCCATAATCGGAAATTTAGCTGCGCTTTGCGTTTGCATAACCCGTTAACGTGTTACGATTTATTAATTTTTTGTGCGCCTCTGGATATAAAACGCGCGATCTTTTGCGTGCTGCTGCTAATGTACGCGAAAAATTAGATCGTTCGTAATGTCGTTACGGCCACGCTGAAACGCATTAAAATAACACCGAAAACGTTGCTTAAATATTCGTATACGATTGCAGCGGAATAAATGCGCGCGTTGCAAAACCATCCCGACCATTTGCAAATTTATCTCATGTTCAGCGACAATTTCATCCATATTACGGTACAGTAAAATCAATCTGTAGGTGCGATCCGATACTTTGAAAATTTAATTATAATTGATAAATTAACTTGTAAATATCTGGCAAATTTATGATTAAGTGGATTCATTTTATCGGAGTAAACTCTCACAACGTTACAATACTAACGTAATATTATCGAGAGGCTGTAAAATGGACTACAATACCAGCAATAAATACATTATGTGCGACTGAATACATATTGTACGAGTAAGAATAGCAACATGTTACATACGTCAATAATTGGCTAGGGAGTACGACACAGTTACAGCAATATACCTTATGGTACAATTATTACTCATCTCAATAATTTTTCTATTTCACAATTCTGTTTGAAAATTTCATTTTTTACTGTTTGATTTTTATTCAAAAATATTATCTTTTATTGTCAGAAATAATCTTAAAACTCTTCCGGTGTTTTCTGACAATACCTATTTGAAAGGTATCAATATTTATGTGCCTGTAAGATGAGAATTTCAACATTATGACTTTCTTGTGAAAATAAGGATAAATAGTTTAATACTCTCAAACGAAATAATTATTAAGATGCGTAAAATGTGTAGGCAAAAAAAATAAGTTTTCTTGAATATTTTCTCTAAATAAAGATCGATTTCAAAATGTTTATGGCTAGCAAAATTAATTTCCGGGATTCTGCAACATTTCATACAGCACTCCTTTTCGTGGCCGCCCGTGAGAAACGAGGCAGCTTCGTAAATCCTGAAGCGCGGCGAAAAGTCGCCGCAACGACGTCGCTGCGTCGCGTGCTGATACTCTTCCCGAAGTTTTCGCCTCGGCGAAATGGCCGGGGATGAAACGACGACCGGCGAGAGAAATTCACCGCCTCTGGTAGTACCGGTCCGGAAGTACAACCACGTCTCTTGAGCGCGTGTACACGAACGGTTTCGTCGTCGTTCCCTTTCCCTTTGACTCTCTCACCCTCTCGTCTCTCCTCTGCACCCCAGTCCCGTAATTCCCCTTTAAGCTGCTGTGGGAGGTCCGCTCGCGTGTCACACGTAGCGCGAGGATGAATATACAAAGGCGCCTTAAGGAGACGCCGCCCGTACTGATGTTCTCGATATTCACGTGCACGTTCATCTACGTCGTCGTCGTCGTCGTCGTCGTCGTCGTCGTCGTCGTCATCGTCGTCGCCGTCGTCGTCGCCGTCGTCGGTGCACGTGGACCGTCGGTGCATACTTGGCCGCGCGTGTATGCGAAAGCTTAGGGTTGCGCGTATGTGTGCGCGCGGGTTTTCCTCAGCAGGCTTACAGAAGACTACCGACTACACCGACCGCTGACGTCGCGAACAATGGGGCGATTAACGCGACGGGAATGTGGAAAAGCGGCGACGTCTTGCACGCCGATAATGGAAACGGCTTGAAAGACGTGAAACGGGACAGTGCTGTACCTGGACGTGGATTTTGAGTGGTTCAATGAAATTTTTGTCAGGTCAAGAGTGTCCTTTTTAAAGCTAATTTATTTTTGTCATAACTTGGTGTTGACACGTGATGGAAGGTATAAAAGGTTCTTTTGCAATTTGAACTTTAGATGCTAAAATGAGATCTTACTTTTTAATAATTAACTACGAATAATATATTATTAGATAAATAATATATTATTAAAATTTATAGTTTATGAGAGAGTAAATTTATCGTAGCAAATTGTTGATTTCAAATCAAGATGTAGGAGATATTTTCATCAATACTTTTTTACGTATTGTATGTTATATATAGTTGTGTTTATTTAGCCAAATGCATGTTTTGCACCAGAGATTAAACAGAAGATTATTTAATTAATAATTGAAAAGCGCACAACTTTTGCTGTTTTCAAAACAGCATGAAACAGAATAAAACAGAATCAAAATGGTAAATAAATGGGTTAATTTGAGCTAAAACATTTTGTTTTACGAGGTCAATTGCATTTTTCTGAGAGCGTAACAGTGAATTTTCCAATGTAACTGCGGCATTATTACCACGAAAAAAATATTTCAACGTTACAATTGCCCTTTAACCTCGACAGTATATTTCCTGATTTTTGATACGTATTGCTTCAATAGCTTTTATCGCGGGATATCTTTGTGCTCGAGTATGTGTATTTTGCCCGTTTTATTCTGTACCTTTGCCTCTCCGTTTAAACACCTTTCATATCTTCCTGGAGGGAAGTATTCCTTTTCTAATCTTAAGAGGGGATCGCGAGACGTATATACAGGGACTTTCTTCGTATTTTTCTAATTGGATGTGTCCGACATAGAGAAAACATTCAGTGAAAGATCGAAAATTTATTCGTTATGTAGTTTGATGAACATGATTGAATAGTTTGATGAGCTCGAAAAACTTGAAATATAAAATCACATAAGAAGTATCAGTACAATCTTTAATTAGTTGTGTTTTCACGTATTAATCTCCTATTTTTATTTAATAAAAGACTCGAAATTTTTATATTATTTCTTGCGCAACAGTTTCGTGATGTAGATAATTTTAGCATTTCATTTGTTAAGTATTGAATTAAATAGGATTGCTTTTACTTACCTGCAGAAATGAAAATCTACTTAGCAGCGCAAAAAGCTGTACACAGAATAAATAGAAAGCGGTATAAATTGCTTATGAAAAACCTGCATACTTGTTAATTGTTTTAGATGGTTGATAATTATTTAAAATCATCTTTTAATATGCAAAGTTAAAAGTCAACTAAAGTTTCATGGAAGGACGCGTCAGTCTCGATGCGGGAACGCGTCGAAAGAAAGAATCTAAATCACTCGCGGTGTACCTAAAACTTTTCTATAGCTCTATTTTACTTAGCGCACATTCTTAACTCATTAATGAACGTTAAATGTACCGTTAACAGTGAAATAAGCTGCGAAGTAAAATAGGCAGTCGGTTCTTTCAGAGAGATTCCGCCTTAATGCACCATAAACGGAGGCGAGGTCGTGCCGAGGTCCTGGGCAACGTGTTTTGCCGCAGACCCACACTTTCAGCCACATTTTCTTGAGAATTCCTCGTCATTTCGAATTTCACGAATAAATCTTCGCCCACCCTCGAGAGTGTACAGTTCCGGCGGCTATCGCGGCCGGAAACACTTGGAGGCGGTTGTGGGGCAGGACGAGCAGCTTTTCCGCCAGAAAATTGAATTTCTCAGATAAGGCTCTTCATCCTCGCCTTACAACCGGGACATCAAACGCGCGCCGCCATGATCTTCCTCCAGCTTGATAATTACAACGAAGGGCTTGGTAATTTAAACTCGTTCCTTTTTTTTCTGCGAGGAAATAAACCATTGTGCGACATCGCGCTGCACGATAAGTACGTTGCAACATTATCGCCGTGATAACCGGAGGACCGCATGACACACGAGAGGAACGACGTTTATTAATTCGACGCTATGGTGTCGTCAACCCTTAAGCATTAAAGCCTTGGATCTTATTAATGTGGCACCGTGAGGGAATTAACAACATATGCTCTCATCGATTCCGTTGCGTCTATCTTTCTTGGACGAGAAAACGTGATAAAGTAGCTGAGAACTTCTCATCGAATAATATCAGGGGGTTATGCGGTTGTAAAATCAGAAAATAAAGACGAGTCTTCGAGTCTGCCGTGAATAATCTCACGAATTAAAATTAGTTTATCTGCCTTTACGATATTATTTATTTATTTGTACTCTTACCATCTTATAATATATCCCGTTGCGTTTTCTTTGAGATTTCCTCGTCGAATACGTCTTTCATTTTTTAGCCTCGATGAAGACGGTAAGAAGAGCGTGTGGAAAACAGGCTGTCTCGACGCGATAGCGTTGGATTTGGCCTGGATCACTGCGTACGTGGTGGGACTGTGCTTCATGTCGATCCCATCGCATATTCTGGCTATTGTATCGGCCGGGATGCTTTGGCGGATCTCGGAACGAACATCAGTTTCCAACTGACATTCTTTCGCAATTCACTCTAAATACCGTGACGACTTTATGCGTTTATGTTGCATGAGTTCAATTCGCGACGTGATTTAACCGATGAGTGGCAATTCTCGTTAAGCTTTTTGTTAAACGTACTGAATTAGAAATATTATATGTATCGCTTTTATTATTCCACGAAAAATATTAAATGTTATAAGCTTTCTAACAATGAGTAATTTAAGAATGCAAACTTTTACATTATTATATAAGTGCAAGTTAATTTAGTTTAACTATTATTAAATGATTTTATTTAGTTCGCTTTTGCGTGTTTAATTTGACCGTAATAACGATAGTTAATTGTACAGTTAATAATATTACAAAATTTAACAGAAAATATAATTTACGCGTAATGCTACTTGTATGGAGAAATAAATGCGGAAACTTTGATTATAAATTGTTCACGTAAATATCATTATGTGATGTAAATTGATTTTGCATTTATGCTGTTAGGGTTTGTTATCGCTTCTCGTTATAAAGTAGCGGTCAGTAATTTGTATTCCAAGCAAAAAAGTTTCCCTAACTGTACATGGCTTTTGTAACCGAGAAAGAAAATGGATGGGAGTGGCGATAGGAAGAGAATAGAAGTTCTTATTGCTTCCGCTTTGCAAACCCAGTGGCCATCAAAGGGGGGCAAACCCCTTAGGGAAAACGGGATGTTTCGTCGCGATAACAATGGTCAGACCACTTTGAACAGAACTATTCTCGATCGCGCCATACGTTATCGGATTGCCCTTTGTGATGATTTTGACTTACGCTTCTGCTATCACCTTTTAGCAAAGATTTTCGCTTGAGGCCCTGATGAAAATCGAATCTGTACTTAGAGAATTGCACGAATTGATGCTAAATTTTACGGTTATCAAATTAATTTTGCATTTGCGTTGTTTTACGTAAAATTTCCCTTCGTAAAAGGGTGTGTAAAGCGAATTAATTTACGAATAATTTACTTACGCCGTCGCATCATGCTTGCATTGTTATGTTAATTCCCCCAAAATCTACATACACAATATGCCGTATGATTTACTATACTAAAAGTCATCGTACAATTGAAAAAAGATTAATATTGAAATTCTCGGAATATGTTAATCTTTATTTTAACTATGTTAATTCTCACATGAATAGAATCGCGGCAATTTTCCCTTCAAAATTCGGATTGCAAATTGACAAATTAAAATATTTATCATATTTTATAATTTATTATTGTTTTTCATTCTAATTAACTCGAAATAAATAATTACTATAAAATTAGCAGTGAATATCTCCTGTTAGTATGCATAAAGAGATTGTGTAACGATGCACGTTTCATCGATAAAAGTAAGAGCTACTCGGAATTCCACTCGGAGACGTGATGGCTAGGGAGATAAAGAGGGATGCGCAATTCCTTTATATTTTCCGTTCGGTAACAGGGATGCCGTAGTTGTGCAGAGAGAAGGCTATGATAAACGAGTTGTCTCGCGGCGATAGCACTGGACCTGGCGTAGATCACGACGCGCGCCGTTATCGAACTGTGTTTCATGGCGAAGCTGCTGGCCCACATTCCGACGATCATACTAGTCGAAGTTCTTCTGTGTACGAATCGGATCGGCCGCGGATTATCGTCGGCTGATCCGTTTACATTGGTGCTCCATTATCGCCCGCTGGATTAACGCGAGCGTTTCGAAAATGTCGGACAATCGATGTATTGCATATGTAGACGGCATGCAAGAGCACGGAAAACCATTCTGCTCGATAGTGCAGTCAGATATAACACAGATTTTTCTAAAATGGAAATATTTATAAAAACATTAATTTGAATATTTATTTAAATATACTTTTTTTATTTATAAATTACTTTTTATAAATTTAAATAGCGATCTTCTCTTTCAAATAAAAGCACATTTTAAAGTTCAGTATATATAACAGTAACCAAATATGCCGTTCGGAGTTTTTCTCTAATTTCTGATGCTTTTCGTTGTGATAATGTTGTGACAACGTTATGACAATCACTATTTGCACGGAAATGTTTGCACCGGTAAAAATTATGTCTCTCCAAAGGTAGATCTGAACAGCGTGACGAGCAATATTTTTTTTTATCCACGGAATAAAACCGTTTATGGTAGTACAACCGCAAATTTCAAATTCGGTTTATTGCGCGATTTAGTATTTATATTCAGATGTATATACATCAAAAATGATAACAAAAATGCCGCGGTTGCATAGCTTCTCTCTATTTATTACAGGCAAAAATACCTGTCTTGGGCAACTTTAAATACGTTTTCTACACAGCAGCTTGTAATTTGCACGCGCAATTACGGCATGATCAAACGAGATTCTGCCGCAAAAAAGTGTCTATTTACGTCGTGGTCCAGAGACGGTGAATATTTGAAGCCAGATGCTCCGCAGCGCAAGCTCGATTATATCGAAAGCCGATCGGTTTACACGGATGCTCCATTATCGCGACCGCTTTGTTCCGCATCGGCGGAATCCGTGAACGCGTCGTTCAGACCGTTCGTGCGGCTGGTCTTAAAAGATTAAGTGCGATCTTGCGTTCGTGCCTCGAAGAAACGACGTCAAATTTTCTCCTTCCCGCCGGCGAGAGTCCTCGACGAAAATCATGTTGATGGAGAGCGAAACGGCACCCTTGCAAAAGTTTCGTTCGTCGAAACGACGGGAGAAAGCCTCGAATTTAAGTCGAGCGGTTCCGCAGGCGACCGGCCGATCCCGGATTACCTCCGTTTGATCCGTTTACGTCGATGCTCCATTATCACGGATTCGATTCCGCGCGATAACGGATTGACAAAGTGGCTCCGCGAAAGCCCGCGCGACGCTCCAAATCGTCATCGACGCGCCCGTGAGAAATCGAACACGCTGTTTTACACCAATTCCATCTGGTTTTCCACGTCGGCGGAGCACATCCGTCCACGGCTGTACTATAACCACCGCAATTCGCGATTATACGCACGACCTACTTTTTTTTCCCTCCCGCGTTTCTCCCCCCGTCGCGTCGCCGACGCTCCTCGAATGGCCGCGGTAAGTGTTATCGAATAATAATTTCATGTTTCGCCGATGTCCACGCAACGGAGAAATCTATGACAAAGTGTCCGTGAGGCGCGATCGCGATCTAAACGTGGGGCTGTCGCGCGATTGCAATTTAAAACTCGTTACTAACGCGCCCGTTAATCCGTTAAGTCCGCGACTATTTCTTTTCATCATCAAAATAGAATTATTTTTCTATACTCTCGAGGACGATATTCGCGCGGATATGACTGAAAAAAATTGCATTCGATCTTATCTGTGGGACAATTCAGTAGCACGGCTCTAATGGTACTTTAGCAAATATGAAGATTATATCCTCGTTTCCGGCGAATGTGTACAGAAAGAAATAATATCTGATTTTTTTCACAAGTAAATTTAACGATAAAGATTTTAATAACCATAACACTCAATTGTCAAGCTTTGTGTACTTCTTTTATTTGGATAAAAAGATCTTTTATTACTTCATCTATATATAAAAATATTTTTAATTTTATTTTGAAGTAGTATAATATACTAAAAATTATATTTGTTAATGAGAGAGAGAGAGAGAGAGAGAGAGAGAGAGAGGTAGAAAGAATATGGGATGTTATTCGGATTAAAGGAAGTGTTTAAAAATACACAAAATAAATCTTTTTTTATTACTACAATTCTAAATGCGCGGCACGACCACACAAAAATACCACATGTCGTCTATCAGTTTATGTATCGTGGGAAAGAGTGCGAGCCATTGATCCATTAATAAGTCGCGACACATACCTCGTCGCATTTCTCGCACTACATACATTCTCGGCACATAAAGCAAGCGCGTAGTTCATAACGTCAAGCGCTATCTACCGCTTAACCCGTATATACTTTTCCATGTAGCGAAATAGGGGAGCGTATCCGGTATAAAGCGGCACTCTCGCTGATGCAAATATATAGCCGACGCGATTATATTTTCATTAGACGGATCATGAATAGAAATTACATCGTTACAACTCAAAGGTAACCACGGACATCAGAGATCTTGCGACGGGGCACTTCCGTACGCGATACTTTTTAATCGCGATGCTCTTCTCCGCTTTTTCCCGAAGAGAAGGATTCCGCGAGAAAAAGAATGAGGAAGCAGCATGAGGAAGGGTGAGAGTTACGAGAGAAAGATATATAAAATGTACGCAACTGCAATCTTCCGTATTTTCAAAAGAATAGAAAGAATTTCGCTAACGTTTTGCTAGAAATCTTTTTATAGATGTATGAAAGTAATAGGTATTTATGTATGAAACAAGGGAGTGCTGGGAAGTGATATTAAAAATATCCCGTTTTCGACGGAAATTTTTATGAAAATTATTGAATGCTCCAAAACCTACAGTGTTATGGAAATGTTGTACACATATTCATGTAACGTTTAATAAACGTTTCGCCATGCAGCAGTTATTGAAAACGTAATTCTACGGCGTATGGAAAATTGGAATATTCATATGCGAATTTGTATAATATATTCACAATGAGAATCCTGCTGCTATTCATAAATCGTGATTTATCTTTTGTTGCACGTAAATAAAAAATATCTAATTAAATATTAATCTTTCTCATTAAAAGTAAAAAGGAATGCATGAGCATCTAAACCATTAATTTAAATCCACAGATGCGCGTTTCAATTGTATTAAAAATTTCAGAATCGTTATAACTGATAAAGTATAACATTTTGAAAACAACGGGTGAAGCGTTGTCAATGATCAGTATTTATTTGATAATTTCCTCATAGAAAAAGTATTTACAAATTATAGAATGTTGAAAATTTTATTAATAATTTTGAAGTTAATCAAACGCATTAATCATTAATTAATGCGTTTTGTTACATAATTTATAATGATCAATTATTACCAAACATAAACGGAAATAATAATAATAATAATAATTCCTTTAGTCGTGAGGTATCAACAACTAGATGGGTTTTTTTAGAATTCTTTCCAATGTTAATTTTCATTCGTTTCTCTTTCGTCGGATACTATAACGCAATTTTAAAGCGCTATAATTCTGTCCCGTTTGCATCCCAAACCCGTTTTCAAAAGTTGATAACTCGAGTACTGAGTCCGTAGTAGCATCGACGCGTTTTCTCAAAGTATCAAATTCGCGATTTGTTCGCCGAATGGATTCTACCAATTTCGAGCCGAGTCTCTGTGCCTGCGGCCTCACAGAAATAATCGCTCGAGGGCTTGTATTCGACTATACGAGCGCGCGCGAACGCGTAAAAATCTCTCAATCGTCGCGCTCCGCGCGACCGCTGATGAAGTTCCCCTTTTCGACGGACGTATTGTTTTTTCCTCTTTTTTTTTCCGCTTGTTTTTGCAATGCGCGCGCGTTCGGAGATGCGGCGAAAGAGTTTCGAAAAATAGCCGCCTCTCTTGCCGCCGCGGTCGTTATTCCGTAGTCGATGCGAAAAAAAAAAAATGCAAACCACCAGAACGGACGTGCCGTGAGGTCTGCCGAGTGGGCGGGCGATAAATCGACGTCGCGGCAATAATTACGAGCGAACTCGATTATTCTCGATTATTGGAAAGCGACAAATATTTCCCGAGCGGAATAAAGCGTATTGGCTCGTCGCACCGTCTCTCGACGGCGCCTCACAATGTTCGCGATAATTTATCAATCGTTAATAAATTTTAACCAGTATTGTCACTTTACACATTGCCAGGTGATTTCTCGTAGTTTTCAGTCAAGAGTGATTCCGGGGCAATAATTCGCCTTTACGGACTAACGACGGTGAGTTTCGCCGACGACAACGGTCGTCAGTGATTGCGAGCTACGTCCTCGTTTGAGGTCCGAAAATTACAGGCCGAGTCGGGAATACGATGACGCTCGTCGGACGAGTGTGCTTTACAATTATAGTGCCTGAAAGGCCCCGTGTTCTGGTACTACTACTAGTGAGGATTTCAAGTTCTAACTTTGTCTCCGTATATATACGCACGTATCCGAGATCCCACCCGCACGTACCGAGCATTTTCAAGAAAAATCGATAATCTTTTATAGGGCATAAAACGAGGTAGTCTTTTTTATTGCTTATCGACTGCTCTGTTGTATGTGTCATGCAACGCCCGCTCGTCGCGAAGTTCCCCGAGCGTTGCGGGAAAGTGCGATAAATCTTTTCTCTTTTAGCACATAAAACTTTTTCGTTAAATCAAACCAGGTAATCGAGGTGCTTGTGAGCTTGAGTTATTAACAGCGAATCGAAGTGAAACCTGTCGAAAGATGGGATGCAAGAACAATTTCACTACTGCATTATATGTATACGCTCGATAACAGGGAAGCTTAAATTTCAGTTTTGTTGATAGTTGCGTTTCGTGAACTTTAGGTATGTACGCTTTCAAGATTTTCGGTCAGATTCGAGTAGCATCCGCAAAGGCGAGCACTGTTATCTGTGTAATCGCAATCTCTTGAGGTAACGGAGATATTCGAGACTCTGTATCTAGTAAGTCAAAAGTTATTTCGCGTTGGTGATTTATGGCCGAGGGAAATTTAATAACAACAGTATTTCGCGACATTCTAGCTGTACATTATTGTTGAACGCACATAATCAGGAATATTAATGTTAATGCACTTGTACGTATTTCTTTGTTTTATTTAATCATCCGCAAGATTAACCAGGATCGTAATTTCAGACTTAGACAATTTTTCTACTTTGTCCATTTCGCATTATATAATTAATTGTACAATCGTATTCCGAAATGTTGAACGAATATAGTAATTTTTTTTCAGTTTTTTTCGAGTCTAAAAGTCATTTGAAAAATACAATCATTTATTAGTAATCCAATTAGTTTGAAGCAGTGAAAAAAAGGTCTGTGGAGGATTAAGAAACTTTTAATATATGACTAATAATATAACTTAAATATTTTATTTATGTTCTAAAGAATGGAAAGTGTGAGTCGCGCGCGTAAAGTCCTTTTGTGCGACGGCATTAATGCTTCCGATTGTACGAACGCAGTCGAAGTGCATCATAACGAGCACCGGGTCTACAGCGGTGCATTCATCCGAAAAGTATTTTGATTAGAGTCAATTAGAGTAATAGTGAGCGAGTTTTGAGTGCAGCTCTACAATATTTTTCTATTATATTTTTTTTAAAATCAATATTCCCTGAAATCAATGTTCCCTGAACATATTCAGGAAACTGTGTTTCCCATTTATTTAGATACATATGCCGAAAACAATATTTACTATAATAGGCATTAAATCAACATACTATTATGATATTATTAAAAAGATAATGACTATTAATTTAACAATATCAATGACAATTAAAAACTCAGCATAACGATGATTAATGATATATCATCGTATCATTGTGCACATATTAGCTGCAAACTCATTATTTCTACTGCACCTTTTAGTCTCGATTTCAGTTAATTTGATTGAGCAATTATTGAAACTGTTAAGAAATGCTTGTTAATTTTATTGTTGAGAATTATGGTAAAATCGCATGTATTGCATCACAAATTTCAAGTAACTGAATTTATTTATTACATCTCTTGCGCTAGTTTACGATGACAATTGATTACTACGCGCCCGTATACGTGTATAATACGCTCAAACAAATTCCGGGATACTAAGATTATGAATTACGCTGATAATTCAACCGCGAAATTTCGCGGTCGCGAGCGTTCCGTGCGATGCGCCAGTGGTTGCCGACTGCAATTGTCATTATTTGGCGTGCGCGTGACGCAAGCAATCGAGATGCCGGGTTGAAACAGTGACGAATAATGTTCGGATCATGCTGTCGTAGACACCGCGGAAATGCCGACTTATTCTATTGTCGCGTAATATTACGATGGATCAATGAGTATCGCGCGCGCCAGCGCAATATATTCGTTAAATCTCGAAATATCGCTGCGACATGTAACCGCAAATCACGGCGCTCTCGGGAGTTTACAAACGTTTGTTACGTTATATTACCGAAATCTAACAAGAGCACGCCAGCGATTATTATTTGCCGTATGTCGGGTGTCTTAATGTCCGAGAGAGAGATTGCGTATATAAATCTTGATGGCGAATACTCGACGCGATATGAAATCTACGCACGCACGCACGTACGCGAACGATCAATTACGCGAGGGGCAAAGATGAAACGGGGAGAGCTAAAAGAACGCTAAACGTCGTTTAACGCTTGTGCGATTCGTCGATAATAATAATGTAACGGCGCGCGACCCGCGCATTTCTGAACTCGGAGGAAACAGTATGTAATACGTCGGAATGCTCATTCATCAGAGCTGATCACATTTAGATGGAGCGTTGGGTTCGCGCAAATATTTGTGTCTCGCGCGTACCTCGCGCGCGATGCTTCTCCATTATCGTGGTATGTGTCCTCTGCGTAGCCGGCGTTGGTTTGTACGCGTGTATGCGGGTACCGTGTATTTTATCAACTGTGCCACGTCGCGTCACGTTTAATCTGATGGCGTTTTTCCCCGTTATTAGATTGCCGCGACGGCGACGCGACCTTTTTTTGTTCCCTTTTAACTCCTCGATATACGGTGCGGTTTTTTTTTAAACTGACGTTAAATACTGCCGCTTCTCTCGCTTCTCTTTCTGTCTCCTCGCGACATTGAGGTCTTTGCAGTTTTTAGCTGCTCCTGAGGCTCCTCCTCCCTTCGATTACGTCTCCTTGCACAGTAATTCGATAAGTCAAATTATCTCATTTAGCTATTTTAATGAAAGCAATCGTGCCATTGATTCGAGTTTATCAACAGCATTGACAATTTTATTACCGTAATTTTATTATCACGAAGCGAGGGTATGGAAAGGATTCGGTAATCTTTTTATGATACGGTAACGAACGTACACTTTTGCAAATGGTCAATAATTGGATGAAGATTTAATGAAAAGAAAACTTAGCTTTGTATGATACACTGGGAGCAAAATAGCCGCACATTGATTTTCACGAACGCTAAAAAACAATCTGGTGTTATTCGAGTGGAAGTTCAAAAAGAAATTAACGATTCGTAGAACCTGCGGAAGTAATCTGTGGCAAGAGGCATCACACGGCGTGTGGCTGCCAAGCGATGCGAGACCGGACCGAAATTCCGAGACGGTTTTTCGCGGTGCAGTCAGTCGTTTTAACTGCACGCGCGCGAGTCGTCGAAAAAGCGGTTCGGTATTTTTTTCCTCTCCTAAATCGATAATTGGTGCTGCCGTATAAGCTGCGGCGAAAAAGCCAGTCTACCGATCCGTTCGATCGAGCAGTTAATTGATAAATCGTATCGCACAGGCCCCCGCATTTCGACGGCGGATTTCAATGGTGGAAATCACTGGCGGTGGTGACGAGCTCGCGAAGTAATGTCGAGTTTTTTAACAGCAGTCGTGTTTTATATATAGAGCCTTAAATTGAGCGAAGACCGATTTCACACCGAGCGATGTACAGGATATACCATGCGTACACATCTGGACACTTGAGTTATAATGTTTTTCGACTATATATGTTGCAGCGGTTACACGTTACTGCACTCTCATTGGCTTTTAAAATTTGCGGAAAATGACGACACACACGGAGTTTGTAGATATAATGAAATTGATATAAAATGAGCAAACTACGCCATACAATGTAACACGATGATATTCAAATTCGAGAGTTACTCGTACATTTTCAACTAAAACTTTCTCTCTCTCTCTCTCTCTCTCTCTTCTTTTATAATACATAAACATGTTATAATCGCGTACACATATTTAAATTTTAATCTACTATGATTGCAATTTAGATAACTATCACAATAGAATCAATTTGATTTGAATATAAATAAATAGCCTTTTAATTTATATTTTTAATTTGAAAGAAATTGTTAAAATTGTTTTTTATTATTTTTTCTATATAATATGTTAAAGCTTAAGTATATTATAAAACTTATATTACGTACAAAATTGAATACATATTTAGTAAAATGAGTTGATTTAAATAAAATTTTACTTCGTCACAGTAATGTAAAAGATTAATATGTGGTTCTTTAAAATTTATAAAAAAGTTATTCTTATGTTCCACGTTACAGACACTATATTTATCCAATATATCGATTATAAAGATAATTTGATAGCACATTTTAAGTATGAATTATCATTGAACATCCTGTTTTTAGTGTCATCGAGTTTTCTAATGAAAGCGGGTGTTTCTCGAAATTTATGATTCGAACGAGCAAGTCATTTATATGTAGTGCCGGTTATCTAAACAAATAACTTTGCTCGTCGAGAGGGAAATACGCGATAAGAAATTTTCGGGGCGCGTTGCACATGCATCTTCGTTGATCGCCCCAAACAAGGGCTTCGGGAGGATGAATGGAACGCCCGCGAACTTTCAACAGAAGACAGAACATGGCAAGTACATACACACAACATTTCTTACTGGCAAATTTTTGCCTTTTAGCGAAATGTACACGGTGAATAAGGAGGTCTTAAAGCGGAGTTCCGGCTTTTTTCCGACGGACATTCCGCACTGTAAAATTGGTACGTGTGTTTCCGAATTCCGTCTTCTAATAAAATAGACGTGCGATTTTAATCAAAATATTATAGGAACAAAAAGATATATAGCGTATATCCTGTACACACATATAATGTCTACGAAGCTTTTAACTTCTTAAAACTTTTCATTAAATACCCATTATCTTGATATATCCGTAATGTCATCGACGTGTTTTCGCGTGGTTCTTAAAGTATATGTAAAGTATACGTAAGTGCATGTAAAGTATACATAAGTATATGTAACTCGACAAAGTTTCTTCAAAGTTATCGAGAATAGTTAAAGAGACGATGGTTAAATCAGACCAATTGAATATAAAATAAAACGTTGTTTTCGTGCCTTCGGTGCACAGGCGTAATCGTACGTAAAATTTTAATCAGATATCGTCGAACGATGCTACATCTCGAACGTAACCGGATGCGATCAACGGAAGCGGAAAAATACGAGGAGAACTTCATTTTAGCAACAATTTGTGTCAAACGAGCGGCGCGAGCCGACAAACTTGATGCAAGCGAATAGACCGGGCTTCTTTCGTCAAACTTCGCGCAAGCAGAACGAGAGGTTGTTATCAAGTTAGAAGAAAGTTTGTTGCAAGTTCGCCGATGCAACATGATGTAAACAGTCTGCACCACTTTCTTTGTGTCGCAGTTGGAAAATGTGTATTTACTTCTATATGAAATCGGCCGTTTTTCTCAAAAATTGCTTCGCATGTTCCGTTCGGTAATAAGCTCTTCTGTTTTACCATTTTTATGTTAGCATGTTTCAAATAAGAGTAAGTATGATATAATGAACTGTCAAAATATAGCTCTCTTTATTTACAACGTTCGTTTCCAAGCTTTCATGAGTAACATTTATGAGTAACATAAATTTAAAGCTGTTTTTGATTGATAGTCTAACGCCTTTAAGATAACTTTTGTTTTATATATATATTTGTGAGAAATCTATGAACTCTAATTATACCAATATTAAGTATCTACATTAAAAGTTATTTGTTACCTATTGTAAAAACCTATTATATTCTTTGATATTTTTAGAGATTATGTTATTGATCACGCAATTATATTTTTCAAAATCTTCATTTTAGCAAATTTATAACAGTAAAATTGTTATCTCTTGATGAAATATACGCTAAATTGATTTTTCCAATTACGTTTGTTTTCGGTTTTATTAAACCACGTAACTTTTTAATATTAAAGCGTAGAATCTATTATAAATTGAATTTTTATTGCTCAATACTTCCTCGGGGAAGTGGACATCGACAATCTTCTCTGTCGTGCGCGAAGCTACCGTTCAACAATCTTGCAACGCCAAGAGTAAAAGAAATGAGGGCACACTTTTCGTTCTGATAGAAATCGCGCTGGTTGCATGCGGCGGGGTACGGGAGGGCGAGAGCACGTGCGAACTCGACTGGACATCCCTCGATTACGTTCATCCACCGCACCCTCGCGTTTCCTCGAAATCGGTAAGGAGGCGCCGTCGCCTCGTTTCCTTTCGAGAGCACCTTCAACTCCCGTCTTTTTCGTCCTCCCCCGTTCTGCCGCACCGCCCCGCGCATCCACGAGAAGACCCCTCGGTTTCTTACAAGCCCTGTCTCCGGGGTTAGTAGACAGTAGAGCGGCGTCGGCTCTCTAAACACGTCATTTGTATGCGCGGCGGCTGCATAAGAAATTCGCGCGAGTGTTTGTCTTCGCCGTTAGCACGACGAAGGTTTGAAGAGACCAGGGTAGCAGAAGTGGGATAACTTAGAAGGGACAGAAGGGTGGGTAGAGGGCGGCAAAACGAAGTGGTGCACGAGAGCAATCACGTCGACGAGAGAAAGGATGACCTCCAGATAGCGTCTTCCCTTACACACATACACTCTGCAGATAGTAGCTCAGCTGTAGGAACCAGGCCGAGGCGAGGAGCCCGCATCCGAGATTAATGAAATTTCGATCGACGATGTAAGATGAATCAGACGCGTTTCATAAGACAGATACACGGGGACATAATTCACATCGATGAGAGCAATCCTCCCCCTGTGACACCGAATGTTTAATATTATCTTGAGTATATGTCGAAGCAATTTCCGGTTGTATTTTCAGTTTCGATATCTATAACCCATTTGTGTCTAGATTCATCCATTTTTCAAGCATACGTTGCGTAAGAAAATGCATTTTACGACGTACTTTGTTTCAAGCCGCTGCTACGTTCTCGTACGCGGAAGAAATATACGTGTACGTCATTTTAAATAATTCCGGCCCAGAAATCGATCGTGATATGGTATGTGCTTTTTCGAATAGCATATGTAGGCATCACGGCGTCCACACTTCAGAACACGAAAGTTATCATTATTGCTCGTTTTTTTTTCCTCTTTCGCTCGACGAACGACCACCTCTTTTGTATTATGCACGTCAGCGGTTTCTGCATCTAGGTCACATCATGCCATTTTTTTGCCACAGTAAGTGTCCTCGTGGTTATTCAAGGAGTTCTTTGAGAACTAGAAACTTGAAGAAAATTGCTAGTATCGTGTCTGCCAATCGTGGTGGCTCGGGAAAGACTCCGCCGACGAAGGCAAAAAGGGTTTTAGCGAACGATGGCCGTCCGGGGATTCGCGCGGCTTCGACGGCTTGTAGGAAGAAGTGTCATAAAGCTTCGACAGACTGGCGTCCGCCGTACCGCCTCGACTTATGGTAGCGTGGACATCGATAATCCACGTTAAGAGAAAAGTCGCACCTAACTTGAGCACGCTCCCATGGCAGCATTAATAGCTTAACTTTCCGAGTCGATCTTTCGTTAATATCTATAGCAGTTTATATAACTTCTTTTTTATTTAACGGAAAATAATTATTTTATAATTTTTCATTAAAAGCAAGAAGAGATTTTTGATTCGGTATTAGTTGAACTAAGTAATACGATATTTGATGAATAAATATATTAATTTTTTGGAGAAGTATGTTTCGTATTTTGTTTTGAATAAAAAATTAAAAAAATGGATGTTCAGATTTATAAAAAAATAGCCGTTGATGAAATTTTAATTTTTAAAGAATAATTTAATTGTACGTATTATGTTATATAATAATAAAATGTACATCACTTTTAATAATTAATTTCATATTATATTAAAATGTTATATATTCTCTGCGTTATGAAGAGATATCCAATAGAATGGATAGAGTAAAAGTTTATAATTTTAACATTTAAAGTTTCTCTCAACTTAACAGGTTTCTCATAAAATACTTATGCATTTTTAAGGTAATAATATTCTTCTTACTAAAATGTTACATATTATATATCAAATATGTAATACATAGTACAAAGTTACTGAAACAATTTTTCGATATTTAAACGACGCTCAAAAGAATATCGCGGTTCTATCAAACGGAAGCTACTTATTCATTGGTTTCTCTAACACGGCATGGCTATTTGCGCCAATGTACATAGTTGAGCATGAATATATGTACGGCATATATATATACATATATGTATATATGTACAGGAGCTATGAATGTACGTATGCATGTATTGCTTACCGGTTCGGAGCAGCTGCGGGAATAGACGGAAAGTAGGAAAGTAGGAAAGGGGAAAGAAAACGACTGAGATTAATGAAATTTCGATTTCCCAGGATCGATTGAGTTCCCGTGAGAATGAAAATCCTTATTGCGTAACTGTGAAGAAGCAGGTGCAAAAATAGAGATATAAGAGGCGCGGGTGGAAAAACAGATCTTTTAAGTTAAGAAAATTAGAATTCTCGAAGAAACTCACGCTTCTCGCGCAATGTTATAGCGAATAAAGAGAGAGGTAAGCTTGTCAAAAGAGTCAATTTTCATCGACATTACAATAGAGTACTTTTGGGAACGGCGATTTAGCGAAAGGTTTCGCAGTTGTAACGATGCTATTAACCGAAACGTAGACTCAGGTGTTCCGTTGCTGGTTAACATTAAAATATTTATTCTATTTGCTAGACGAGAGTTCACGGGGTCAACGAGCGACCGCGGAATAGGCCGTTTTAATTATGCAGTCTCGAATATGTTAACAGTTGTAATAATGCACGTTATAATATCGCAGCTGTGGAAAGGAATAAAGGTGAAAGACCGCGGTTTTTGTAACATTTCTATTGTTATAACGCACATTATTGTATAAGAGTCTTATGTTACTTTTCGCGCTAGTGAAACAGGAAGGTAAACTTGCGTTATTTGTGACAGCGGTCTATAATTCTGACCATAGCTACGTCTACGAACTTAATTAACTTTAGTGCTGCTGCTATTGCTAGCTGCGTGTACCTTCAAGTTGTGTTCTCTCTCTCTCTCTCTCTCTCTCTCTCTCTCTCTCTCTCTCTCTCTGGAAAATACATTCTTCTGTTTAGATTAAATATTTCTCGTGTTGATGTTTGATCGACACAAAAACAATCTGTAATCCAGTCTGCAAATCAATTTATTCAAAAGGCATTACATTTTAATTTTAATACTAGATAGAATGGAATAAATTATGTTTGCCAGATACACGTACAACAAGTTATATCTAAAATCATATCTTTGATTACACATCCGCATAAAAATGTAAATGAAAGATGTGACTTGAATAACATACTAGCAACGCTACTTTATATTCTTTTGCAAGCCATTTATCTATTGAAAGTTCAGCGGCGTCGTTTGCACACGGAAAATAAACTGATTACGGAAATCCAAGATTTGCGACAGCGTCAGCGACCTTTTTGCCATGGTTCCCTTATTCTGAAACTGTTAGCATTGGAATCGTGTCACTTTCCCTTTTTTTATACGTATACATTGATTCCTCGGATACCCGAAAAGCGAGGGGAGAACAGAAAAGAGAAGTTGGGCACTGAAACAGTAGGGAAATATCGCGCGCGCACGCGAGTTTAATGAAATTTCGATCTGCGAGAGCCGTGAATACCTCGCGAAAAGGGCGGCAAGCCGGAAACCGAAGTCGGCAATGGTAGAATCGTCGAGCGGTACGCCATGGCGCTGATGGTACGACACTGCACAGTGCGATGCGGTGCAGAGGCCGATATGCGGGATCGTGCGGAACACCTGAATAGAAGGAAATTACCTCGGAAGAATCGGAATTGCCGCTGCGCGCTGCTGCGAGAGCGGGCCCTTTGATTTCGTAACTACAGTCTCGTTCTGCTACGTCAACTGCAATGTAAAAGGGAATGCGCACGCGCGTGCACGCGGATGCCCGAAACTTTTCAATGTTCGCCCAATGCGATTCTTTGAATCGCTCGCTCGCCGAAACGCTCCGATGGTCTCCAGGTCCTCTCCCGTTCGCGCTCGTTTGCTGGCGACATTTTTACGCACGCCAACACACTAGTGTACCGGAGGAGGACAAGAAAGGAAACGAAAGGATCGGCGAGAGAGAGAGAACGTGGAACTAAATAGCGGAGGAAAACGGAAAGGAAGTAACGACGATGAGAGGAGGGAAAGAGGTGGCTCGCCAGTACGTAGAGGCCACTTCCGCTTCACCGTACATTTCACGTGCGGGTGGACCGGATTTATACGCGTAACCGGACGTGCACACATGTGGGAGTGTCCACGAACACACACGGACGATGATCTGAGCACGGGCGAATTCGAGCGCTTCCGCTTAGCCTGTCGCGAAACTCGCGTAAGAGAAACAGAAAGGGCGAGAGAGAGAGAGAGAGAGAGAGAGAGAGAGAGAGAGAGAGAGAGAGAGAGAGAGAGAGAGAGAGAGAGAAAGCGAGAACTATACGCCCGTGGCGTGGACAGTGCTGATCCCGCAGCTTTGGGAATAGAGATCTGGGTATTCTTTGAGGAGACGCCGCGATGTCGTTGTTGAAATATAACGATGGCGGTTGTTGTACGCCAGGTTGATTTATAAGCGTCGCACCCGCGTCACGTCGGCGAACGAAATCGCGCTTGGACGCCCCTATCCGCCACCATGCGCGATAACGCAATTATGCGCCGCTATTGTTCGCAACGAATTTAAGGAATCTCTCTTCACCGGATAATAAAGTGTAAGATATATTTATTATATTATTTTATTATAAATTTATATATCTGTGTTTTACACGAACATCATACAATTTTTTATTAGTATTATGTTTTTATAATGTAAAAAGATATTAACCATAGGAATTTCTGTTACATTATTATTAAAAACAAAACAAAACGAATTAATATCTTGCTATTATTAAAAATTAATAAGCATTAAAAATTAATAAACAGATTTTGTAATTATTTTTCTCTCTTTTTCTCTTTTGCGCGTGCATACTCTCTTCCTTTTGCTCATATTTTTATTATTTTATTATACATTTTACATATACACATTATTTTATTTTATATGTATCAAATATATATAAATTATACATTTTTTATTCACATTATCTTTGCGCACGTTACAGATTTGAAATCATGAAATGCACAATATATTAGCTTTAGCAAAACTTTGATAACGTCGGAAACTTCTTGGTTGTACGACCTTCGTATCGCTAATTGCTCTGTATTTTTTATTACACGCACGATAAAAGTAATAAAGGTTGTCGAGTAATAAAGGTTTCACGATCACCAAGAAATTGCTTCGTACCAAGCTGGAATTAATCTCACAGCCAAATCGAGCTTTAAATCGTACTACTGAAGCAAAGTTAATTCCACGAACTTTCTCCTGGCACGCACTATGAAGATCAACATTCTCTAAAAGCGGTTCTCATATCGGTTAAAAAAAATATTTATTGCATTGTTGAAACGTGTGTATATCTAATAAAAATTACATGAAATATTTTTTAATATAACACGTAAAGTTTACCATTTAGGTGACGTACGTATTTTTATAAAATACTACGTTCGAATCAACCAATACCATTAAAAAATAGACAATATTGAAATACAAAATACAGATGGAATCTTTTGTAACGTTAAATACTGTACCATGAAAAACGCTCTTGGAATATCGTACCATTCTTCTGATACAAAATATGTTAGTTTTTCGCGCATCGATCACGCGCAAAACGTATTAGATTGCATACACGAGATTTCTCCTGAAAAAGTAACGTAATCCTTCTTCACGTTATAATGATTGCAATTTTAATTAAAACATTAATTCAATTCCGACGAGTGGCGCGCATTGTTTCTTCATTTGTTTATTGCTCCCTTGACTTTTCCATCGAGTGAGAATGAAACGCGGGAATTCAGCTGACGCGAATTCCTAGAAAAACAAAAGAGACCATCAGAGGGAGAATCATATTCAGGTAGAATAGTATACCAGAAAAGGCGTTTAAGAGTCGTAACGAGCAGCCAGCCACTCATTCGTACAACAGCGTCATCGGAGCATAATGGACAACGACGCTGTTTAAGTGCGTTTGAACAAACAAAATGAAACCGCTGAACAAACGAAGAAGGTGAGCGTTGTGGTAAAACGAAACAGTGAGAGAGAAAGAAAGCGAGTTAGAGGTAAAGAGAGAGAGAAAGAGCAAGAGAGAGAGGGAGAGAGAGAGAGACCTTTTAGGAAACCACCATGTACGTGGAGGTCACATCGGAAACGAGGGTGCTCGTTCACAAAATGCGGCTCGTTTCACTCGCCGTCACCTCGATGCACAAAAGGCCTCCGGCTGTGCGGAGGCGCAGATCTCCACGCTGACATATCATAGTACCATGAGTAGGATAGCTATTCTCTTTTATATTCGCATATCGAAGACTTTATCTGACATATTCGTGTGAGGAAATTTGAACACGGGATAGAAACTAAATTTACACACATGTTAGGTACGATTTGTTTTTATGAGAATAAGTAATTATTGTCATGTGAAAGATTTTCGCATGACCAATATATAATTCAGCGCTTTTTGTACAGGAGAAGAAAAATATAAATAAAGCATATATGATGCATATAAAATTTATGTCATGTGTTAAGATTTGTATAAAAAGCCAAAAAGAAACGCACACGCGTTTTTTAACTTTTTAAATCAAACAGATTGTGCATGTTGTTTGCCATTATCTCGAATCAAAGGGTTGGCATTAGGCGATCAGAAAGATTTCGCTATTCACGCGGTGAGAATCGCGCGACGACTCGTGACGAGGCGATTTTATTGAACGTTGTAATTTCGATTGGAATGTCTCACGAGGGACGAATGCGAATTACTCCGACGTTCCTTTTTACGCTTCATCGGACACAGTCCTTTTGTAATACCGTCTCAATTGCGGAATTACAAACTAGGCTGCTAAATGAACGATGAGGCTGTATAATCAGTCGATGAATTATAATTTCGAGATTAAAGCGAATGTGCTTTCTATGTGTCGTGTTGCGTGCTCGATTCCAACATCGTTTTGTGCTCTCGCGATCAAAGAGCTACGAACACAAGAATCTTTTGTTAGTTTTTATTTTTAGCCGGGGTATTGTCGTATTTACTCGATTAGTGAATTTGAATCGGGCTTATGGAGGTATTACGCAAAGCGACAGGTCGGAAATTAACCGCACAAAGATTTCCTGTAATTCGATTTCATATCTATCTCGAGGAATAGAAATATTTGACGAATATTTCGTGATCAGATTATATTCGGGTATTGGAATGCCTACATATTAATATATTTATATATCGTATAAATATTGTGTTAAAATTTAATATTTGTATTCAATTGTGCAAAACGTGGTTTTGCGATTTAAATGCAATTAATAATCGACAATACATCGGAGGAAATATCAATTTCTGTTTTTAAATTTATAGATGTGGTCTATTTTTGGTCTTATCTCCTCCGAGGGAAAAGTTGATTTTAGATATCGAGAGCGCGTTGGAGAATAATTCAATACATCCGCTTATTCTATAAACAGGTCATATCAGGTGTGAGTGAGTTAAATAAATACATAGAAATGCAAGAGTTAAGAAAGTATATCTCTCTTAAGACGTATTTTTGCTGGGCTACGTGTACGCGAACCTATTTATATTTTATAAAATTTTTCTCTGTTATATACCGTCCACCCCTCACGGATCGATACAAAAGTAATAGATATTTTTGCGCTGGAAAAATGCAATATTGACTGTCAGAGTCAATTATTCCATTACATAAATGCGAAATTTTGAAAACACATTGCGTCGATATAGATATATGTCTATTCGGTTGTCAGTGTCATCAAATTTGGGAACTCTAGTCGTCAAAAGCAGAGAGGAGAGTGATCGTTTTAAAGTGTTTTTTATTGCGACTATCCATCTCGAATGATGGAGACATAAAAGTATGCTTGAAAATTCTCGAACTTTACAATTTTATTAATCCGTCAATGGTGAAACTATCGAGAAGTCAAAACTCGCGGAAATATGCGAAAACGATTACTGACATTTTTAAATATACTGTAGGTTCTCGTTTTCGATTAGAGAAAGAGAGAACAGGAGCATACGGACTCTCGCTATTATTTTCTCGTCCGCTGCAAACGGCGAATGTATTTTCAGGTGAAATGATTGTTTGCCCCGCGAATTACCCGCGCGAAGAAATCGGAAGCGAGCGCGGATGTTTTCTATAACCGCGGAATGAATTTACGGATCTCTTTTAGCTCAAAGTTCAATTTACCGCGGTCTCGCTCGCCGTATCGCTGCTTATATGCCGGCTAACGTCCGCTCGAGCGAATTTTACGCTCGGCGGACACTACACTTTCGAAACAGTCAATTTATAAATTTAATCGGGCAATGCATTGCAATTGAATTCGCGAAGCCGCCGACAGCGAAGGGGCGTCTCGTTCTCTACCTCCGCAACGAATATACATTTCCATTCTTTTACCCGCGTGCGCGCAGCCACTTCCGCCTTATAGTTTCAGCGAGAGAGCACGGAGAATGAAAGAGTAGAAATGATGGCCGTGCGACAAAAAAAGAAAGAGAGAGAAACAAAATCCGTTGGACGTCGGAGAGAGAGAGAGAGAGAGAGCAGGGTCTCGAGCTACCTCGACCGGTGATTTTAGTCGTTTCAACCTTCTTTCAGAAACGCGACGCGCCACTCCGTGCGATTCTCGAAGTAGAAATAGAACGAAGTCGCAGAGAGATCCACGGAGAAAGCACGATACTCGTGGATTGATGATTTCGCCCTTAGATAAGGACATGGAAACGCTGTCGCGACAAGACGCTTCGACGCCCGTTCTTAGACAAATTAATTAACGAAGTAATATCGAATTTAATTAATATTCCGAGGTACTACATCGGGCTGCGCCCGCTCGGCTTGTGCTTCGCGCAAAAGCTACTAACGTAAATTACAAAGTTTTGATATTCATGAAACAGTACACCCGCGATATTACCGTAAAACTAACAAGCCGCAATTGCTTATATAAATGCAAATAAATTTAATAATCCGAAAGTATTAAACATACGGACAAGTATGATTTACAGGCTATCTGCTCTGCAAGTCTTATATTTCAATAAGTATCACAAGTTTACAATGCATAAACCATACTCCTCGACGTGGCGGTTAATGCATTATGATGTCGCGAGCAATTTATTCAACGTGAATTGAAACAGGCGTTCTCAATGCGTTATTAATGCGATAAACAACTTATTTTAAGTTTCTATCGTTACAACATATATGGAGATTCGAATGAAATGAGAAGCTGTAATTTAATAATTATATATATTTACTTAATCTTCGTCTTTATACACTTTTTTTCTGAGGTAACTTTGTGTACGCGTTTACAAGAGTATACTTTCTCAAACAAGTATATATGTATACTGCATCTTGAATGCTTCATCGGCCGATAACTTTAACAAGAAGTAGAGGGCGAAGGTTTTCCTTCCAGATCGGCGCCGGAAGGTACACTTTTCCCTTATTAAATGGTTGCGGTATCGGAAACGGAGGAAAAAGGGTACGTCGCGCAACGTTGCAACCTGGGGCAGCTTGTGTTCCCATCCATTCGAACGGCTTTTCACCCTTGCTCGCCCATCCCCTCGCTCCATTTTCCCGGCAGTTTAGCCGCGTATATCGGATACAATGAGCGGTTATTTCTCCGAAATTCGGTCTGGCGCACGTCGCGACTGGCCTCGGTGAAGAAAGTGAGCGAACCATCGCGCGATTCCGCCGGTCCATGAAACCACCGATCGAGGATTGAAAGTCGGCTGGTTCGCGAGACTTGAAATCTTGGATCCGATCAACCCAAGTGCAACTTGGTATATCGCTAAACAACACTCTTCGAGTAGTCAATTGGCTTACAGCTCTCGTTTTTTTATTATTTCTCTCTCTCTCTCTCTTTCTTTTTCTCTCTGCTACTATTTGTCGACTCTTTTTCACCCGCAATTTCACAGGAAACTGTATGTGTACAAGCGAAATTGTTTGCCATGGTAGTAGCGGGACTTGTAGGTTCGTTATAAGTACGATGACCATTGTAAAAAAACTACTTTATTTCAGATATATAGTAATTCTCGTTAAATTAATTAATTTTTTCAAAATTTAATTTGTTTTTTATTTTAACAATAGTAGGAAGATTCTTTTATAAATAGCGTTCCAATGTCAAATATAATACTAATAAATTTTTACGAAAAACAATTGATAAATTTAATTTTATATATAATTTATCTTCTCTTAATTATACCTTTTATTTTTTTAATTAAAATGATTCAAAATAGTTTTTTTTTTTTGAACTTATTTCAGAATTAAATCAAGAGTTTGTTCCAATCTCAGTATTTTATTATGATATATTGCGCAAGAAAATTTCATAATGTAGAAACTGTTGACAGTTGCAGACAGATTTGGAAAAAACATAGGAACGAAGCTTAAAAATTTTTAATTATTGTCCATTTTTCCTAAGAAATATAATTGCCATATGTATATAATTACAGTAAATATATTAATAGATAAATTTAAAAAAAGAGATTGAAATTATCAATATAGACGTGAAAGATTTAATATTTAGGAAATCCGAAAGTAGGAATAATATTTTGATTCGAGAATTCACACGAGAAGAATTAGAAGTGCTCTGTATTTTTATATACATTTCCCAGTTCTTTTCAAACCGCACGCTGTTACTTTCGGTCTGCAAACAGTTTCTTAAATTCGATATCTCACGTGCTGCTCACCGTGCTACCGGAGCAATTGGCGGTTATTCAATATCTTAAAAAAACGGTATGTCAAACGCGACTTGGAAAAACTGATCATAAATCCATCACTGTCTCCGTGACAGGATTGAAAAACAGCGGAAGATTCGAAAAGATTGGCGGAAAGCTCACGTTGTAGCCATCTCTGCATGGCTTTCGAAAAAACGATTAGTTGAAACGTCGCCGAAACACATGCGAGATATCGATTCGAGATCAGAACTCGACGCGGACGCGATAGCCAATCAGATGCATCGATACCGCCACTGACCGCTTCGCGTTCGGCATAACCGTTTTAGTTTTGAGCGTCGCCGGTTGTACGGAGTTTTTCTCCGTCGTCACAAAGACAAGATTTCGAGCTCGAAGCACGTATCGACGGCTAATCTCTTCTTGGAAGCCGTGTGTCGAGATGCCCGATCGTTTTAAGCTTCGGTGAGCTTTCAATCGTGTCAAACAGAGTGATATTTACGATTAAGGTTAGGGTTTCGTGGAGGTCGCGTTCGGTATACCGTTTGTTTTGGAGTGTCGACGCTCGCGCTATGTTTCTCTTTTTTTGCCATACGGAGCGAGGGTCGCGACTCGGCCGAGCATTTTTCCACGAACCGATTCCCGAAGTGACCAATCAGCTTACTCGACTCTCCCGTAATTTTTGCCCCTTCCCAAGTCGCCTCGGTAGGCGACTCAGTTTCGTCGGGAAGACACGGGCGTGAGGTTGTGTTATTTACGCTCCGCGATCGCGCGTCTTTCTGTGTTTCGTCAAGAATCGTGGTCGATCGCATATCGGGAGTGCGTTGAATAGAGCAACGAACACCACCCGTCCCGTGTAACAGTGCCATGTTTTTGAGAGATGATCACGAGAAGTATCGTTTCGTATCTTGAGTGTGTCGCGATTGGCGTTTCATTTCGTACATAGCACTCGTGGTCTGAAAGATTTTCGTGTTTCCTGTTTCGTCGATTAATATACATTAAAAGTGATGATCGAGTCTCGCTCGCGTTCATTTTTCTCGAAAAGTGTATCCCACACCGTCCCTCGCGATGTCCTTTTCTTTTCCGTTACTTCCGAATTTCCACGGTCACGGTTCCGTCGGGAAAGAGACACGACGTCGGGAAGTCGTATTATGTATCTCGTGATCGCGTATTTTTTCGTTCGTCGGAAGCGAATCATCGTCTCGGTACGTTCGTTAGTCCGCGCGAAAAATAGCAACGTCATGTGTGAAGAACGCGCTAATCAATGTCACGAAGTGCATCGCGTTCGACACGGATCTCGCCTCGGTTCGCAGCGTTCCGATTCACAGCGTTCCGATTCGCAGCGTTCCGGTTCGCTTGTCCGAGGATGATTCGTGTCCTACGTTCCGCCGGTGTATATTCGCCGAGATCTCAGAAGCGAGGTTCGCTTGTGTTTCATCGCGGCTAGTCTTTATTTTCTTGGAAAGTGCACTCGCATCGAGGTGGCCGTCTCGCAAAACCTCTCTCTTTGTCGTTATTTCCGTAAGTACCTCAGCCCCGTCGGGTAAACGCGATGCCGAGCGCTCGAAATCGTATTATTTATCTCGCTATCGCGCATCTTCCGCCAGAAAGCGGAATATCGTGAACAACGGCGATCATCTCGCCGGTGTACGTGTTCGTCGATTCGCGCGTGGTGTGTGAAAAATAGAGCAACATCACGCGTGAAGTACACGGAAAATATTCAATTTCGTGAAGTGCGTCGCGCTTCAGTTTGCTGTCGCTTGTCGGTGGATCGGTTGCGCGTTCTTCGTTTCGTCGATATAGAGGTTAATTGAGATATCGAAAGCGGTGCTCGAGCCTCACTAGCGTTTACGAGTGCACTCGCATCGATGTGGCTCTCGCAAGCCGTTTCCTTTTTCCGTTATTTCCGAATTTTTGGTCCCGTCGGATGCGCGAAATCGTATTATTTATCTCGCGATTGCGTATCTTTTTGTCCGTCGAAAACGTTATCAACAGTGCAGTAGCAACGCTAATCACGACCCTGGTGTGTTGGTTAGTCCGCGCGAGGTGTAAAAAAAAAAGAGCAACGTCATGCGTGAGATACATGTAGACTCGACGTCGTGAAGTGCGCCCCGTTCGACACGCGTCGCACTTCAGTTCGCAGCTTGCCTGAAGGTTAGTGTTCCGTCGTTTCGTCGATATAAATGTCGAGATCGCAGAAAAAAAAAACCAACGAAGATGCTTGCGTTTTATCGCGGTCGATTTCTCTTCTCGAAAAGTGCACCGAAGTAGCCAGCGTGCCGTTTCCTCTTCCTGTTATTTCCACATTTTCGGTAAATACCTCAGTCCCGTCGCGGGAGTGCACGAGATCGGAATTTCGTACACTCGACGGAATTTTGCGATTTCGCGTCTTTTTAACCTTCATTTTACGTTTCAGGTGACTGTCGGTGGCGAGTGAACGAGCATCGGGAGTGAATCGGTTCGAATAACAGGCGATCGGCCCGCGTGTTTTTCTGGTCGCGTGATCGCCTTGTAAGTGGCATCGCGATAATCTAACCTCATCGCCCGGTCGTTTGCATACGCTACGCGAGTGTAGTGCAACCAAGGACGCGTGCTAAGGCGGAAGGAAGAAAGGAAGGAAGGAAGGAAGGAAGGAAGGAAAGGGACACGGAAGCAAAGAGGGACAAGCCAAGGGCGACGCATCGAACGGTGAGTGAATTACTTGTTTTATTGCGCTTATCGTTTATCGCCAGGTTTCAATGACGACGGTTAATTCAATTGAGTATAAGGATAATAGGGTGTTTTTTGTCGCGGGAAAAATAGGGAAAATCTGGAATTTTCAGGGAATTTTTTATCGTTGAAAATCATGGATTTTTATAGGATTAAATTTTTGAGGAAACTACTTTTAAATTTACATTCTTTTTTTTTGGACAAAATTGTTTCTTTGACCATTTTTTGTTTTGTTAAGGCTAGATCGATTAACAGATTATTCATACACGTACATTTCCTTGCGACTCGCGAGTTTTATTTTTTAAATATTAGTGGCAATAGAAGACAATATGTCGTTTTAAACGGCATTGTGGAAAAATTGTAAGAATTTCGTAATGCACAGACAGTCACAAACTAATTTGGGAGAAAGTTCTAAAATTTTTAGGTTCATCTTTTATGTTCTCTAAGAAAATATGGTCACCGTAGTTATGAGTGGTATTAAATTTATAGTACATGTTATCGTCAATCCGGTAAAGGAGCTTTGAAACAAGCGTAGACTTGGGCTACGTTAACAGACGGTGCTTTTCAAATAATTTATCTAAGGAATTTTTGAAGAATATTTTCGGAATGAAACACTGAAATGTAATATTTTATTAAGGAAAAAGTAGGACGTTTTTAAGAGAAGCAATACACTTGGAAAAATACTTAATATACATTTTTTTATTTTTATAAATAATCAATAATATTAAATGCATTAGTTTTTATCTTATGCCATTAAGAAACGTATGGTATCGACACTTTTGAATTTTGTAGTCATATCACACTCGTAAATCTTGTGATAGTAAAAAGACCTGCTCCTTATAGCTACAAGAGACTCTTCTTTTTTACGAGGCTTGTAGTTGTATAACATCACAGCATCCAACATAGTGAATATATATAGCACGAGGAAATCAAGCTGAGCTGCAACGGAGGAGAAACTTAATCGTTAGAATCTGAAATTTGCGATAGAAATTATTAACCTTTAATTATGCTTGATTGTTTCATAATTTGCATCAAATTTCATCTCTATTTCAAGTAATATTTCTGCTAAATATAGATATAATCTAATATATATTCAATAATACTCAATAATGTACGGCGTTGCGTATCTGGTTGGATTTTCTAAATTTTTAATTTTTTAATGAAGACCATTTCGAAAATTGAACTGATATCTCTTTCGGAACATGAAATTTACATTATGTAACGAGTGTACAGACTTAAATCACTGTACTAGTCTCACGATAGAGCGTTCTTCTTTTATTTTTATCTCCGTTACAGCACGAAATGACGCTTTACGCTCGATCCGCTATAATCCGAAAGGATATAGGTAAGCCTGTAGTCAGACATCCTCGCCCACGAACATCGAGCTTGGCATGTCAACGACGTAAAAATGTAATTACTGGGGCAAAATCGCGCGAATTTTTCTTTTTCTTCCCTCGGCGAGCGACAATCCTCTCGATGGCACAAATCCTTGGCCGTATCTTACATAACGTTCACGTCTCGCAGAAAATTGTTCAGAAGTCGCTCGAAAGCGATCTCGCACCGAGCCAGTGTACGGTCCGTTAATTGCCGGGAAGAAGCAAACAATTCACGCTAATTATTGCGACGACGATGCTACGTAACATCCAATTACCAACTACGGTGACGGCCCTCTTTCTCTCCTTCTCGTCAGCCAGGTTGCTCGATCCTTTTTTTTTTTTCCTCTTGCTGCGAAGATGATTTATTGGATGCTCATGGCGCGTGGAAACCTCGTCGTTGTTTCGACCCGTTTTCGAGCTGATAAAAGAGAGAGAAAGATAGAGAGAAGGGCCTGACCGAATGAAGGAGATAGATAGGCAGTTAGATAGATAGATAGACGCATTAAATCTTAAAGGCTGGTCTCTCCAAAGACCAAGGGAAATGCAAACATGAAACAGCCGTGCGGAAGAGCAAAGAGTCGGACGAGCGTACGTGGGAATCGAGAAGATATGGTAGATATTTGCATATACCGTATACTTATGTTTTATACGCAGACATTCTCTCGTCGGTGTACGAATGCACGGATATGCAAATATGCATAGACATCTTGGTCTACAACGTCGACTGGATGTCAATAAACTTGAGAACTTGGAGAAGAGATTATTCCAACAACAACATTCCGCGTGTTTGCGAACGTAAGTTATTGCCGAGAATATTTCGCTATATATATTTATCATACATTTTACCAATCTCTCACGTATGCTCTTTCGATAGACTCGTGCGCACAGGCGACCCTGAGTTAATTGAACCGTGCTAATTTAATCAGAGGTCATGTCGAATTTTTTATTTACCTTTTTCCCCTTCACATCGAACCTAGCTCGCAAATACATTACGCATTTTGTTTTACTTGTTTCTACATAAAAACTATATATGATTAATGAATGTGGTTGCCAATTTATTTTTATCTTTACGTATCCTTGATTCTTAATTATTATCAATGGGAAATTATTGAAATGAGACAAATGGACGACGGAATGATAAGCATATGTCGGTGTTGCTTATGTCAACGTGACGCGCGGGAACCGATAATGAAAAGAACTTTACAGACAGAGAGAAAGAGAGAGAGAGAGTAAGAGAGAATGTGTTCATACACGTAAGACAGTATGCGTGGTAAATCGAAGAGAGAAAAACGGGAACAAAAAACGATAAATGGCAGGCGGGAAAATGAGAGGGGACGTGTCCACGGCCGTCGTCGCTATCGCCCTGCATTTACCTCCATCGACAATCCAACGTTCTCGCGATCCTGCACACCTCGCCATCCCTCAATTTTCTCTTCTCTCTCTCTCTCTCTCTCTCTCTTTCTCTATCCCGCTTTTCGTTCGTTCTCTCTGTTATCTCTTCTCCGTGCTCCACGCGTCATCTCGCAGCCTCCTCATCGTTGTCTAACCACTCGTCGCGAAAAACTCATTCGAGGCGAACGATGGCGCGTTGAGCCTTTCGCAGCCGAGCGGGGTTAAACGTAATTTCCCCCGCTCCGTTTCTTTCCCTGTGTGGTGCGTGGTCTACCGAACGGCTTCCCTTTACACAGGAAGCCGTCGTTTGGTCAAGGAGAGGCCGAGTAAAGACGAAAGACACAAGTGCCTCTTCGCTCGTTAATGAAATTGGGAGAGATGCGATAGACGCGATTCGATTAGAAATCGGATGTACGAAAAAATAAATTCGCCTTTGCCGTGGTGTATCTCGTCATCTCGTGCGACCTACTTGAGCGAAACTGACGACTTTTAAATCGTACCGACACTTAAAATTTAAACTAGTCGAGTTGAATTTGTAATTAACGTCATGGACGTTTCTGTTCCTCTCATCAGTTGAACCGCACATATTGACTTTTATGCGGAAGGCTCTCTCTTCCACCCCCTCCCTTCTCTCTCTCTCTCTCTGTAAAACGCCTCCAATGCACTCAACACTCCGATGCATTCGTTCCATATTCCGGTGTCTCGCCTCGTGGTGATCACCTCTATTGGGGACCGCGAAGTAATACCGCGGTCGCTCTCTCGCCTAGTTACACTCGAGTCGAGGGAAATGGAACTTTTACAAAGGGGTGACAGAAGGAAACGGCGTAATCCCGCGACAGCGAGGGTGCGACGAGCGTGTATACTGTCTGTCTAACGCTCGCACAGTATTCTCTCTTACTTTCTCTCTTTTCTCTCTCCCCCTACGTTTTTCCTTGTTGCATCTCGCGTGCCAATCAATTAATTTTTCTCGAGTGCAATCGACGCGGTCGTCCTATCTACCGCAGAGTTATACATAAATGCATGAGGGGTCGTGTGCCGATTTTAAAGACTGATATTTCCCTGGTATAAGAGAAAGAGAGAGAATGAGACACACACACATACACACACAAAAGCCTTGGTTACCGGAGGGTGCGGCTGTCTGGTATTTCCGGTGCGGTGAAAATTTCAGAAGGGTTCTCGAGAACGCTCGCATACTGACGACGAGAGGGACGGCGCGCGGCGCCGGGCGCAATCGTACAAGCGTATTCCGCGTATTTCCCCTTCCGGACACGTAACGCGAGCCCGTGGCCGCGCTTTATAACGAGGTTTGCCGACGTTGTTAGTCCGACGCGTACCATCACCAGAGACAAATGAAAACGAAGAACAGTCATCTCTCCCCGGTGTCGTAGCGGCGACGACGTTACATGTAGGGAAGGCACTCGCCGCGGCGAAACGAGTGAACTAGCGTCACGGATGTTGATTACATTCAATTGGCGGTTAATGAAGTCATACAGTAGTCTATTAGCGGTATCCCGCTGGTTCGATTAGTTCGCGGCTTGCACTATCGAGTCTTACATCACGTTCGATGAGGTATTCGCATTTTCAATTACTCCGTATGGTAATTGCGAGAATTAAATGGAGAACTCGTAGGAAGGAATGTAGGGATCTCGCGAACTTTGTAATTTGAAACAAAGAATATTGACGACCATAATCCTCCGTGTACAACTACGGAACAATGTACTTTCAGTACCTGTCGTGCGGCATCTGTTAATGCAGATCTTATTAAATCTACATCCAATGTTGCCGTCTGAGATACTTTTACGAGATTTTCTACAAACCGCTCGTTACCGCATCTTATTCTCTTTTCTTCCTTGTTTGCCTACGCGGTGTCTCCTGAATACGGGCAGCTCTTTGTTGAAATGCGTTATACCTCTTAAAGAGGTGATGTTGGATGAGGCAGACAGTCGCTTTATTCCGGAATAAAAGGCACGGGACTTTATCTCTTTCACATTGGTGGGATCAACTATCCGCCAGACGTCATTACGCAAAGTTCTATTATTACCCATTTGCATTGTGTTTTTAGACACATCTATGTTTATCACACCGCTGGAATAAAAATATCTTTTTTTGTATTTTACTTTAAACTAATTTAAATATAGCTACAGATCGATAATTATATGTAGAAAAGTTTTAAATACTGTTCCATAATTGCAAAATGGGACAAATTTTAAAATATACTTATTTTTCTGTTTAAAATTAAGTTGTTATAATAAATTGGCGTTTTCAACGAATTTTCATAGTTACGTATTTGTCGTAAGCTATTCTCAAGTCAAGTATATTGATATCACTTTATTGCAATGCAGCGAAAAATCGCTCTTTTAAAAGGGGATGACGAAATTGTATTTTACCTCATAAAATAGAAGAGGTTTCTTCTAAGGATAGGGCAAAAAGGACAGGTCAATCCCTTCAGCACTAATGAGGAAAATCGCTCGACCGAGAGATATTAGCTTGACGTTATTAACGTTTTTGTCAAACGAAGTTGTTATTATTATAAGTATTAAATTGCTGCAATTACAATTAGGTGAAAAATTATATTATTGGAACAAATGGCTCGACGCGGCAATCGCAATAAAGAAAAATATAACGATGTTTTATCGTTAATCAATAAAACAAGTCGCGCGAAATCTCAAATCAATTGTCCTCGAAATAATGAACAGAAAGTTTAATATTTCTGTTATTTATTCGATACGTATGAATGAATATTATTTAACACATTAGCAAAATAAAATTACCGAAGTGCACGTAACAGTTGCACCTTTTTTTTTTTTGTTTTTCGAACCTTCACACGTGGGGTAGAACGAGTGAATTAAGATCGCACGTTCGCCAAAACTGAATTCCATTTCATTAACGGAATGTGATTGGCCTAGTGCCCAGTATCAGACAATTGTTACGTTGCGCTCGATAATGCTGACCGACTACATAGAAATTTCCACTCTTACAATTGCGCAAATTTGATTGACCTTCTCGATCGCGGTGTAACAAAATTCTAAAAGTGCTATCAGCTTTATCGCCCATATCTGCGAGCGCGAGCTTAATTTTAAATGAAGCTCGTATGTTTCTCAATTCAGAAAGCACCGACGTTGGTTTTTTTTTTTTGCTTGTTCTTACTACTCGTTTTCGCAATTCCGAATTAACGATTTTTCTCTGGAATCTCTGTGTGCATTTACCGTATTAAATTACATTGTATTTTATACGGATGATTTCGTACCATTCAATAATATTTAGCCGCTTCGTTCATTTTGTTAGAACCGTTTCAATGAAATTCAATTCAACGAGCTGTAGCACGTTTTATTACTTTTCTAGTATTTCAAAATATTCGGCAATTCAAACATTTGTATGTAGAATTTTCTCAATACTTTTTTCTCAATTATTGTATTATTATTGTCCGATATCGTGCACGAATTTCAATAGAACTTACACGCGAAGCGAAACAACTGCGGATGAATGCGTACTAGCACGGGCGAGTAGATTGTGTCTACCCTTGCTTGTTTCCGGGAAGAGTGAATACCGGCTAGTTACCGTTTCATTCCCTTGGCTCGGCAGTCCAGATTGACGTTGCCGTTCAAGCGCGATGCGAAATAGCGCGCGTCCGAACGCGAGAGCGAAGTGCACCCACGGGTGTATTCGTCCGTGAGAAATTGTGGTCTTCTAAACGAAGACACTCTCTACCGCGGAGAATTAAAAACTCAACCGACAAAAGGTAGAACAATCAACGGTCGCGATAGTTACTGGAAGTATTCGTCTTCGAAGAAAATGTACGAGAAATGTAAAAAGATAACAATTTTTCCGTATCAAAAATATACTGGCGAACGACGAGAAACAATTACGACCGTCTGGCTATCGCGTGATAAATAATGTTCGCAAGTGATAATTGATGACGAAGCCAATCGCGTTGCAGCTCGAACGGTTGATTAAATTTTTCCAACGTAGACAGAAAAGAGAGGGGAAAATTCTTCTCGCGCATGCACGAATAAAGCGCAATTCTCTTTGTGTGAGATCTGTTAGTTTCACTTAACATAATTTAATATCCGCGGGCCATGAAGCCGCTGAGGGGTAAGATAGACGCGCCTTCAAAATATGAAAGGAAACGACGCGCGCGACTGAAAGATGGAGGAGCAATATATAAATGCAACAACGCCGGCGGGTCGGATGATGTATGATGATTGCTGGATTAAATAAAGGAAATTTGGAATCGCGGAACAGCCGTGCTGAATTCACGGCTGGAAGGGAAATTTCCCGAAAAATTTCTCCCGCACTATTCCGACTTTATCGATGGTTGCCGCGGCCGCGCCATGGGACACGCTAATTTCTCGTGCACCGAAAGATTCCAGCTTGATGTTAAAGCGCCCAAGATCGATTATCCGATCGCTCATACCGGGGGATAGCCGTTGGTACAATATTTGCTGTAATTTTATTCGGGCCAGCTTCCATTACCTCTGCCTCACGCGCACGATCCATCTTCGATTCCCGGCTCGATCGTGCGTACCTACGTATCGGTTCATTCTTGAATTTCTAAGGAGTATTAGATCTCCCGTACCCTCTCCCGCCATGGGGACCGTCACGTTCTCCTCGCGCGCGCACTCGAATCCCGATCCGGTTTGCGAAATTGGTGCAACACGAATTGTCTACGTGAGCGTTATTATTAAATGAAGAATGCGCGACACGACGTAGACTCTTTTTCCCCGAATCGACGTAATACGAGATAGCGAAATACGTTATCATTTTCACGATGGAATGTAGGAAAGAATGGGATTTTCGATAATGGCCCTTACGGCGGTGAAGGAATTCTTTGCATATTAGGATGCGTTTTTTTTCTTTTTTCTTTTTTTTTTTTCGGCGCACTTTGTATTCGCGCGACATGGTTTATCTGAATAGTGAAGACATTACGAGCGACATTATGGCCGCCGGATGCAAACTCGGTACGCGAATATATCACGTGTGTCTTGAACCTAGAAATGCATCGTGGCCTTAAAAAAGGAGGATTTAGAGCGCTAACGAGATTCCGCAGGTCTCATTGACGTGCACAACGGGATGCATTGTTTCCTCCTGGGCATCTCGCCGATGTATGTATCTCGATCTCGTCTCTCCCTCTCTCTCATACACACATACACACATTCTCTTTCTCACATTTCTATCTCTATCTCTATCTCTTTGCGAGTACATGTGCAACGCCTATTATTATCGCTTAACGGCGGAGTGGAGAGCTCTCTCGTGCTGCGCTTTCTCTCGGTCTCGCAGGTAGCGTGGCTGCCACACGTAACATTTATCCGCGAAAAGCGAGCGAACGTGCTCTCCCGTGGTAAAACGCTTTTCGATAATAATGTCATCGGACGAGTGCGTCGGTGACATAAGTGTGCGTGGACGACACGTAGCGGCGGCGGCGGCGGCGGCAGCGGCGGCAGCGGCGATAATACGCGCGCGATGCAGTGCCGATATTAAATGCGCGAATAAAGTCCGGTTACTAATACCTGCGCTAATCCGCGCAGTAAACAAAATCTCCCTCTGTATATCGTTTTCGCGTACATGTGACGGAATTTAATAGCTCGCGCTATGGCGCGAGTCCATTAACTGCAGAGTTTCGCAAATTGAAGCGTACTTGGGTTCGCGCGCGCAAACCTTCACTAATCCATTAGCGACACATATCGAGAGTTATTGTTATTTCGAGGAAGGGGGGAGGGAAAAAATTGTTAAAAAAATTTCGTCCCGTGGTACTAATCGAAATTCCTCTCTCTCTCTCTCTCTCTCTTTCTCTCCTCCCCGCGCGCGGATTTTTTGATTCGCACGACTAGTAGTAATTCACAAATCATTGAGACTGTAAAAAAAGTGTTTTAGTGTTTTGTTAATATCGTTTATCGTCGGAGTAGCAAACACACATTGCGCTTTCCCTTGGGCAATATATCGTACACGCGAATGTGTGTTTGGCGTAGCGCACTACAGCTTAAATCCAATTTCTTTCGCATCAAATTTTCATACCATATTATATAGAAAGATTCTCTATATATTCCACCACGAAAAATCCATTTACGAAAAATTGAGTCTAAGACGTTTTGCCCGCATACCGAATATTCGTACCTATCTGTGGAATTCAAATAACTGTTGTAGTCTACGACTGTATTCGCAAACAGATAGGAAATACTTCGAAATTACTTGTTCCGTAATTGTATGCTTAAAAATCTTACTGTGTAATTTAACTTGCCAGTAGTCTACATATTCTTTGCTCCTATTAAACCGGCTATATTATTTTACGCAAGTCGCAAAGTCTGCAAAGTCGCACAAGATTTTCAAGTGCTATCTCAATGTCTTTGCACGTATAAGTGTATAATTATTGTTGTCTGTTCGACATATTATATTCGAAAGAAAGCCAATCAAGTCGCATCTAAATAGTAGAGAACAAAGGAACAAATTTAGGCAGACGAAATCTCACATTTGGAATGCGAAGCGGGCATATCTGTAAATGAATGTGAAACACATGCGTGACAAAGTGCCGTGCTCGTTCTGCGTACCGTCTCGCACGTAGAAAGTCCAATTTCGTTCTTCAACCTCGACGGTCCTCATCGCCCGCTTCGGGCAGATATAAGGCGCTGCCAAGAATTCGATGGGGCATCATTTCTTGGCGGAGCACTTTCAGCGATGTAGAGAAAGGCAAGTTACAACGACGCGGCAGCGAGTCTTCTTTTTCTATCCAATATTTTGTATTGAACTACATATGTTATACGTAATAATTATACCTTCGAAACGTAATCTACGTAATTTGCATTTTGTTATGTTTTCTCAATGTTTATGCGAAAATGTGATTGCCTAAATCAACGTATTGCGTTTTGCACACGATATCTTTCGTAATATAATGGTATTATATCAATTTTAATAATAGATAACTCATTTGTACCCTATTATTACGTTTGCGTATTTTATTTAACTAATTTATTTATGTAATAATTTATTGTTATTTGTTATTTAATATAATATCGAGTATTTTCCTACATATTTGATTTTACGTCTCGATTCGGTATTATGCGGAGACAAACCCAATGAAAATATGCACATTCCTGGGGCGGTAACAAATTCTAGTCCTCTTTGCATAGCCGTGGTATTTTTTTTTTTTTCACGAATTTCTTGCCGTACGCAGGAATTCCGGGCGGCGTTACAGAAGAATTATCTTAAAAGAGAGGAAGAGAAAGAGCAAGGATTAACGTATAAAGAGGAGAACGCATTAAGAGTGGAAAAAATTGTGTGCCGGGAGAAAGAGAAAAATAGTTATATCCGAGACTCCTCCTCAAATGCGACTTTTAACTATTTTTCTTTCCCCCTTTCTCTTTTTTTACTACATTTCTTACTAGCCGAAAGAAATTATTCTTTTCTCGCCGTATATACATCTTCTACATCTATATATCCATATTTAAAGTCAACATAAATCTCTAAAAACACACATACACACATTCTCTCTCTTCTTCGAATCCCTAAATACTTTATGAACTTGTACGAATACGTTTTTCGGAACACGTACATAGTATAGTAGATTGGAAAATGTTGCACGTACACGTGTAAAAATGTGTAAATTCATATTTTCAAAATATTTTCTTTTACAAGTATCTTAGACAATAGAAAACGCAATAGTATACTAAATTCATGTTTGAAAACGCGTACTGTATTTGCTCACGATTATAATAAAATCGCACGTTGAGGAAATTTAATGAAAAGGACAGTAATAAAGAGAATTAGCGTGCAGACCTGGTGAAGATCAGATAAACCGCAATTTCCGCGACGAGAAAGAGAAAGAAGGACAAAATTAACGAAGGTTCCACCGTCTTTTTCATCTCCATTCGAAGATCCTCCGACGCACGTTCTTTAGAAAACTATCTCTATTAGACGGACTTTCGGGCATGGCAGCAGGGCGAAACATAAAAGGACAAAAAGATAATTAAAAAAACGTAGGTAAAGATTGCTATGTAACGCGACGGAAAAAAAATGTATATAAAATAGAATGTTACGCCGGTATGGAAACTCGGTAAACTGCACGAAGCTGAACTCACTTGTTGCACTTTGCAAATGAAAGATTATCGTACGAACGGGGGGGATTACATGTGTCGCGTTTTCTAATTAAAAGCAACGTAGATTCGATCTGTCATCTCGTCTCGCCCCTGAGTGTCCAATGTTTTCTCTTCTGCGCGATTCTAATTTGGTAAAACCAGACAAACAAATAACTGGGTGCTCCGCGCAAGAGGCAGATGCACTGCATAAGGGGCAACAAGCGGATTACAAGGGCCGAATACGAAGAAAGGCTCTATTTGCCTTTAAAACAAATCACTCTTGGTTCCGAACGAACGTTCCAGCTTCCCGCACATTCAAAATCAATGTAACAATGAGCTTCACCCTTTTACCCGACTTCATCTACCCTAGCGTATTAATCGACTCTCCGATATAAACCTGTCCTTCAATTTAGATTTGCGAGAGCAGACGTGGCTCAAAAGATAAGGAGATTGTAAGAGGGGAAAAACCTATATATTCTATCATTTTAAAATTAACTTTGCCAAGTATATAATTTGCAAGGACAAAAGAAAGATAACAAGAATATTTCCAACGTGATACCGAAATATACGTGAATTAAATATTTTAACACAAAGTTATTTGAATGATACAGCAAACAAATGAGAGAAGTACTACAATAATCGATGCGTTGCGAGTATAATTTAAAATTGAGTAAAAAGAATAAACCATTAGAGCAAACTCGTGCGATCGTACGGGCGCAAGGAAAAAGAGTCGCGGGGGAAAAATTGACTGCATTAATCGCGTTAGAAGAAAGCGAGAGGAAGAAGTGGAGAGGAAGAGGAACGGTAACGAACTCCGCGGCCGACTCTCTCGCGACCGGCAGTAACGGCAACGACGACGACGACGACGACGACGACGACGACGACGAGGAGGAAGCGGCGCGTGCGGATACGCTGCGGTGCGGAGGCAGAAAGAGAGGACACCGGTTCTCTCGCGTTCAATACGCATGCGAAGTAAAGCGTGTGCGCGGGCGCGTACAACACGGGCCTCTTTTCGATCGACGGTGTCGGTGGCAGCAGCAACGGCGGCGGCGGCGCCGGCAACGGCGGCAACGGCGGTGGCGGTGGTGGTAGCGACGGCGGCGGCGGTGGCGGCGACGACGACGGTGGCGGCGACGACGACCCCGCGACGTCGACGTCGGCTGGCTGGCGGCGGCGGCGGCGGCAGCAGCGGCGGAAACGACGCGTCGGTGGCGACACCAGCGGTGGCCGCAGCAGATGAACGGCGGCGGTGTGCGGCGGCCGCACACGGTTCGGCCCGATACAGTCGTGGAGGGAGTGCGAAATCACGCTGACGCTGTGAGTGGCGCGCATCACGTCGTCGTGCTTGAAGCGCTTGAACGTGCCGATCGAACGTGTCATCGAGGACGCGAGTGAACGCGCGCCGGGTGAGGAAAAAGAAGAAAAGTTATCCTCCTGAGGGGAGGAGGTGTAAGAAAGTTGCCGAAGGTCCTCCGAAGGGGGTAGAAAAAGAACCGGCAGAGCGAGAGAAACTTGGTGGGTAAGCGCGAAAAAGGAAAACAAACGACGCGGGGGGGGAGGGAGGAGAAAAAAGTCGCGGATGCGGAGGAACGACGTGAGGAACAAAGTGTGGCTCGAGAGGGAAAGAAAAACGATGTGAGGAAGAAGTGCGAAGGGATATTTGAGTGATACCGCGGAAAGCGCGTGGGCAAAGGATACCGCCAAAGCGGATCGGCGATGTGATATTGCGACAAAGAATTGCCGCGCGGTGAAACCACGCGCGACCGCTTCGATTTCCGCGATCGCGATCCAGCACCACCATCATCGTTATCCGGTCTGAGGTCTCCGAGGAGATCTTTCGCGAGTCCAGCGGTCCAGTGCAGTCTTGTTTAATCCCGTGTGTCGCTTGCGCGTTGTACGTGACGCGTCGCGGAACCCGTTGATCTCGGCGATCGGAAATCGCTCGCCCGCGACTCGTTCCGACCACGACCGAGATCTCTTTCTCGTTTCCCGTCTTGAGAAAAAGGTGAAAATGCGCGGTTATCGCGCACGCGATAGCCGGCAGACGTGCCGTCCGGGCTCCGGACTGGACTGAAGCTCTTCGAAGGGGTAAAAGGGGGCAATCCGCCGTCAGTTGGATCAGTGTGCGTTCAGACAGTGCGGGTGGATGTACGACGACGACGACGACAACAACGACGTTGTTCCCTGGTGATCGGTGTTGCTATGATCGTGCCGCGTTGGTCCCGTCACGTGGAACGATCATGATTTACTTTAGGCCACACGACGGTAGGAGTCTACGGTACAACGCGAACGCGAGACACTTGAACGTGCTCGTCGTGCCGCTCTTTCCGCTCTGGATTATCGGCGCGTTCTGCGTGAAGGACAGTAAGTGGCTGTTGAATTTCGTTGTTGTATTTTATCGTATTTACGCGAGCTTTCGAAGGTCGAGCAGCGGGCTGACCTGGTTCTCTCGCTTTTCGGAATTTCTACCATTTCCAGCTACCTGTTTATCAAACGTGAACGAGTTTGGCCGGAAGTTTTGAGTGGCGGAACTTAAATAAGTGGTTTTGAAGGCCTTATGAAATTGGTTTCACAAGATCGACTTACGACTCTATAGGCCTCGAAATTAAATCGAGGAATTATTCTTTAAACCTGTCTCACCTTTAAAGATAACTTTTGAGAGTGAGAGGTATCGTAAAATATTCTTTACATATGAGAAACGTGTCCACAAAAAACGTGACACTCTTTAGATACAATTTAAGTATAATAAGCTAAGAAAATCACATGTTATACTTCTATACTTAATTACAATGGACATTTAATTGAAAGTCGCGTTATAAATCTTCGACGGTGAAATATTTCATCGATTCGCAGTCAAGCGCGCCTTCGGAGCTCGCTTGATTCACACGTAGTAACCCTTTCGTCTATTATCGTGTAATTACGATGTGCGAATGACCGATTTTGCGGCGGATGGCACCGGCGACTTGTCCAAACCGGACATCGGCTCATAACGAATATTTTAACACTGATAGATCAAAGGCGGCTACTCTCTTTGACGGTAGTTTCGGAGCTTGACTGCCTTTGGAGGCGAAGCGGCCCGTCAATGGTCCAGTGTTTGCATATTGGTGACACTGCGGCTCGTTTACCGCCACTTACTTCGCCGCCCCCGTCGGTCATCCGCAAATATGGTTGCGCGACGACATACGTTAACCGAGCGTCGCCCTCGTTTGCGCTGTCGAAAGCCTCTGGGCAACGATACGTGTCGGCTCATTATTACGCAAGATGAATCGGTCCCCGGGTGACAGATGAAAAAAAAAGAGAGAAATCTGTCAAAAAGCGACAAGCGAGAGCACTGCGTAACGAGTTGCGCCGACCGGAGCGAAACAATTCCGGAATGCGACAAGTTTCATGAACGTACGGATTTGTATCGGATCAAACTTCGCTCTTTGACGCGCGATCCTATTGTCCTGCGAACTAGAAGGTCTCGAGGGAGCGAATTTTCATCTTAATCCCGACGCGACGAAGAATAGGCCTCGCGATTCTATTCGACTGCGCCGCTGCGTCATTCGTCGAAATAAGTGCAACGCTTGTTGCACATGACGGGAGATCGATCGGATAATTATCGTAGCAGACCGGAAAGTTTTTCGCCGCGTTAACGCGGTAACAATGCGAGAGGAACTTAACTTCCGCTGGTGGAATTTTTCATTGGAATGAAAGATATTAGCGCGCGCCCCACGGCAAGCGGAAGTGTTAATAATGTCAAAGTGTGGTCGAGGGAGTTGCTTGAAAGACTCACTAGATCGTCGTGATAATCTTAACGGTTCCGCCATTCAGATTTCCTCTGCTATATAATTTCAACTAGTAACTTGAAGAAAGTTAATCAAGATTCACTTAATATGAAATTTTATTAAAATATTTACTTCTGAATTAGAATTTGTTTGAATTAAACGGATACACATAAAATTGTAACGAATGAATTTTATTTATACCGATTGAACTGATTGATTAAATAAATAACCAAATAATTAACTAAATCTTAAGAAAATCATAATAAATAATAAAATATTTTATCAAATAATAATATACAGTTCCCGTTAAAAAGATATTTTAAAACGAACGCGGTGTAAATAAAAGTGCTATTTGGCAAACGCTTATTAAATTGCAATTAATTACTGAATACTGGAATCATTACGCTAAAGTCATTACACTAAATTCGTTTTATTTGCATACATATACATATTTAGATACATACGAGATCATGTCAAAGACAAGCATTTTACTCTGTCATAGACCTCTGGTTACTTGAGATGAAACGTGGTTAGAGGAGTTCGTGGTCGGCTTTTGGTGAAACGTTAGAATCTCGCATGCGAGGATGACCGGGCGATTGGCTTGCCTTAGTTGGTATTCAGTTGATTCCTCTACTCGAATATATATAAGCGAGCATCGTTGTTGCTTACAAAGGAACGCGACTGCTATTCGCACGAGATGTTCCGTTTTAGGTGGCGATGTCGCACGGGCCAAAGATAAACGGCTGCGACGGAGCGCGGAACCTCAAAGAGTCGAGGAAATCTCGTTTCGGCACTTGTGAGCTGGTTGTAATTTAATGTCGTGATACGATTCCCTCTATTGGGGCGAAAAATATATTGGGATTTAATTCGAATCGCGCGTCAAGGGTGACATTACAATATCGCAAAATGTTAAATGTACCACAGGTCATTTAATAACGATGCATATTCTAATTATACAATTAACAAAATTGTTGAAAAGACACGTTTTTCTATTTTAAGCGTTTTACGGTCTGCGGCGAAAATTTCTCATATATATTCTAAATCTCGATTGTATTTCCGCGCGGAGATATTTCATAATCGAATTTTGTCCGATTAAAGCTCATTTATCTGACTGAGTTATCTTATTACTTTTCACGATAAGAACTTAGTTTATCAATTAGATCGATTCTTCCATTATATACTTATTACTTTACCAGAGTATAACTTTAATACTATCTGTCGACGTCATTTTACTATCCATCAGTTAAATGATTTTATTTAGGATTATATGTTACTATCAATCAACCCCAACAAAACAACAAATTATTTCTATTCGATAATAGTCAGTGTATATACGTTAATTAGTTCTGTCATGCTTAATGATTGGCCTCGTTGATTCGCAATACCTATAATGCACGTTTACACGTGCATCAAAGCGTGTTCCGCACGCGTTAATATTCCCCGCGTCGCGAACGATAAATTCGGTCGGGGGCTTATTTACCGCCAGTGGGGTGATTAATTCCAGGGCAGATCGAAATTTGCTGAAATGGCAACAGGAGGGCCCGGTCTCTCCCCCTCCCCTCTTCCTCTATTCGTCCCGTTTTGTCATAAGTCAAAAAGTTACGACAAGCCGCGCTACACGTTTATCATTGCTAACGGTTCTCGCAACTCATCATACAGACGGATCACGTCACGGCGTCATGCCGGGAGTTATAGTGTTTCCAACAGCGGAGCAGTAGCAGAAGCGGCAGTTCATCCTCTCGACAAACAGATTCTCATCCGGCGACTGCAGCCATGCGCCCGGCCGAATTTTAAAGGGAGCTTACTCGCCGCCCAGGTCAAATACGACATAAGGTCGATCCCTCCGTTTAACGTCGCGCTGAAAGAACGCTTTCTAAAACACTTTCGGTGAATCTCGTACGTGCTCGAGAGCGCAGCTAGCCCGATGATCGATAGTGCTCGCGCGTGCAGCGGCGTTTCCGCTCTTACGCTCTAATTCTACGCCAAAATGCTTCCGCTCCACGCAGTAGATTTTCGTTTCCACGCTCTTCGTAATCTCTTAAGTTAAAGCCACACACTATATTATGTGGTGTGTACATTCTTTGCACTGTATTTTTTGCACGATCGAGTATTCTAACAGAACAATAAAGGTACAATAAAGGATTACGTGAGCGCGGAAGTAATTTAATTTAAACATATTTAATGAATAATATTCGAACAATTTATTTTATTATTCTAATTCATGTCCAAGATACATTTGACGTATCGATCCTTGGAAGAATAAAAGTATAATATACGTAGATTGACGTAGCTTTGGGCAGAACTGATATTAAAGCTGAAATGTCGTTTTTATCATGTATACTAAATTACTCTCCGAACAGCATTTATATGAAATTTTTGATTCCGCTTTTAAAGAGCTATACTGTTTTATATAGCTTTTTTTGCGCGACGCAAAGCGAGATGAATTTTATGCTTTTTTGTAATCGCTCAATACGATTATCAATGTAGGCTCTTTACGCGATGCGTGTTTTTTTTTATTATAAACGATGACAAAATAAATGTATAATTTGTTTAAATTGCACCTGAGTGCGCACCTGGTTTATCTGTCAATCGCATTTATGTCTAAAAAAGATATATATGCTTTATTCGACATGTACGCATAGCTATACAAGCCTGTGGCATTTCGTGGTGTAAAAGCAATCGCACAAATAAATTGTTTATAAAGGTAAAATTTTGACGTAGGCATTTTAATAAAATTCTTTTTGAGTGTCATCACTTTTCTATGAATACAGATAAGTCTTTTTAAAGAAATAATTGGTTTCTGTATCATTTTTATTCTTATATATATATTTTTTTTACAACTTTTTTGGAAAAAATATAGAACTTTAAACCTGGTGCGTCTTTGATACTTAAATGTTTATTTTCAAAATTTTAAAACATGATACAAAAGATTTTCCGCAATTATTTATTGTAAGAACATGTCAAAAAAATATCGGCTCACTGTTGTCATGATTTATGATACATAAATTGCCTTAAAGTTAAAATTTTGATTTATGCGTGTGAAAATGGTTAAGTTTGAAGAAAATCGATTTTTCACTTTTTTAAAAAGTTATTACTGGAAAAATCGAAAAATTGAAATTTTTATTTGATTGTGGGTCAGGCGAGAGAGAAACATGTTACGAGTATCTCCTAAAAATTTTGAATCAATCAAATCGGATGAGGTGTTGGGGAAACAGTTTTGAAACATGTTATTTCGAAAAAAAAAAACGTCTCTAAAATTTTATCAACAATTTACACGTTAATAAAAATTTTTGCAAATCTCTTACTTTTAATCAACCCTCTCTCACACTATTAGGAAACATAAAAAAGAAAATCGGTTCTTTGAAGCTCAAAAGCGATGATATCTCCTTAATAGAGTGTGAGATTAAGAGATCGTATCGAAAACATCGGGAAATATCGTCGACGGGCGATTGCATTATCGACAACGCGGTCAGCTGTTAATCGAGCACCCGTCGCTCGCCGTTCCTTCGGATGAAGTATGGGACGTTCCTTTCCGTGTCTGCTGGCTGACGATAAGTTCCGCGGGCAGCAGGAATTTCTAACACTTCACTCGGCTCGGAGGGACTTTTGTCTGTTGGAACAGTTTCGCTGGCTTCTCTGCGGGATTTGCCGGATCAAGCCCAATCTCCCTTGAATTTTAATGACGGTAGCCGGGATAGCGAGAGCGCCCCGTTACACGAGCTCGCCGCCGCCGCCGTATACATGCCCCATACGTGCGATCTTAAGCGTGTGCGGCTTGACTCTTACATGTCAGTCATATATACTTCACTTCGTTTCCTTTACGGGCGCGAGATACTTCGGGGAGCGTAGATGCTATTGTGGATCGCTGTCATTTATACTGACGTAAAATGCTACGTAGACGCTCGAGGCGGAACACTTTATCTCTTGTGCGCGCGCTGAGGCTCGACTTTTACGTTTTTCCCCGGGATTATTAGCGCACTGCGTCAGTGCTTTTAATTCTCACGCCTGAATCAAAGCGGACCCGTGTCCTCTGAAATTAAACTCGCGAGCTGCTGCGTTGTCGCGGGATACATTAAAAATGAGAGCCGTATAATGTAATGAAGAGAACGTAAAGCATTAACTTATGAGATAAAATGTTAACGTTTTTTTTTTCCATACCTAGGTATCGCGTAGTGTACGCCTGAGGAATGTCAGCCGACTAATTGGCACGTATATTCGTAAATTCCTGTTCACGCGTGGATCATGAAAAATAGTTACGTTGGCATTAACATTGCATATCGAGTTCCACTCTCAATTAGTAGAGATATAGGTAGAGAAATTTTTTTGGTCTTGCACCCACATATACACACGTATGCACACGCGCGCGCGCGCGCGCATGTAATTCTCGAATTGATTTCCGTTGACGTTGACGAGCCAATTACCATTGTTGTCGATATTTGATCATACTGTCATTTTTCTAGTTGAAAATTGGATTGCGCGATACGTTACAGTGCAATTGAAATCAATAAAAAATATATTATTAGTCAGTGAAATGCCGGCCGTATTGAACCTATCGGCAAAAATAATCTCTGGCGATAGTTCTAGCATGAAATTTATTTTTCGTTTCCCGAAGGCGGTGACATAAGACGTCTGATTGTGTCACTGCGAATTGCGGACCGACCTCGGGTCGCGCATGCAAAATTTGAAAGTCGATTAATCGATCTCATGCATATCGGTGACGTCGGCGAGAAAACTGTCAAGTTGAAACGTTATCACTGTCAGCCGCAGTGGCTATAAAAATTAGTTTTATACGGAATTATCGATTTCCCATCGTGTGGCAGAGGCGACATCTTTATTACGGCAAGGACCTCGTTCGCTCGCACCGAGTTATGGTTGTAAAAAATTGTTTAAGGTCCTCGTGTGTCATGCAGAACAAAATTCACGCGGGGCGTTATTCTTATTATTGCCCGTCGGGTTCATTGAAATTCAATGCAAGTCTCCGAATTGCGCGACACGGCGAATAGCAAATACCGCCGTTCTCGCGCTCTCGCACGTTTACAATATAAAATATTAAAATTATCCTTATCGTACGAAAAGATAGACAAATTCGCCTCAGCTTGGTTTTTACGTCCGCGATAGGAGGATACGTATACTTCTCTGGCGTCCTCGAACAATAGATTAATTCGTACAGAGGCGCAAAGCGCGCATCGGCTGATCAAAGGGGTCAATTACGCGGTTGCTATTGAAATGTCTGTTATGTAACTGTGTGTGGATTTTGTGCTTCCTCTGGTTCAATACGCATTTAACTATGTGACACGCGGTATCCTTATAAATCGGAAAGGGCTCACCCCCCCCCCCCCTCCCCTCCTGTCTCTCGCGCGCGCTAAACGCGACTAATGGATTGAATCGAGGTGTGATATCGGACTGCACGTTCGAACGCTGATATCAAATCTGCATGCGTCCGTGTGACATTCAGGTCGATTAATCGACACCGTGTACGACACCACCGGCGACAACGTTGCCCGGTTTTACGATCAACACACAGCCGGAGGTGGGCCCGCCCCCTTCACACTGGCAAATATCTTAGGGTGCGTTTCGGGTGCACGTTCGCGTCATCGTTGTCGCAGCCACGTTAATCGCGAACGTGACAACGGCCGGATAATTTCTCGCCGTGTGAAATTGCGCACGTTAGCGTACGCCGGTAACGCTGTGCGAGAAACCGAGGCGAACATTCGCCCGCGGCGATACGATCGCTCGAGAATCGCTTCCCCCTATCCTTTACGAGGACCGCCCTCGCTATAACAGCGCGAATCGGTTTTGGAATCGGAGCACCTCGGTGCTCTATAGTTTTCAACGCGCAATATGCCGAGACGATCGTCTCGTGAGACGCGCTTTTGATGCGCTTCGCGCAATCGTAATTTCCGCGAGCGATATCTCCGGTGATTTTGCCGGGCGTTAATAAATTTCACGACTGCTTATATTACCTGACATTACTTTTACAGAGGCAACGGCGATAATGCAAATGGGCCTCGAACTGTGAATCGCCTGTCAGTATATCGCGAAACGTTATTAAATCTCCCCCCCTTCCTCCCCTTCCCGCCCGTCGAGAGCGCTCTGCGCGCCTAACTTTCGATAACTTCGTTTAAAACTCCGTAATCGTTTAATGCCTGTGTTATCTGCTGGTTATTGAGTTGAGATACTTTCTCGAACGGACCCTCGCTGGCTATCTATCGACAATTGTCGAAGTCGATCGAGCTTGGGGCAGCGCATGTCACGATGATGCAACGTGGGCGATTTTTTAAGAAGGAAATATTGTCAGACGTCATCAGTAAAAGTTATAAAATCTAAATTTAGACAATTATGAATATCAGAGATCGCTCCGAGTTTCAGCCTTTACGTTACGTCTAATATGGTGCAATAACCGTTACGGAACAACATATTCGTTCCGGTCGGAAACTAGCTCCGAGATGTTTTTCGCAGTTACAAGGCATTAAATTCAAGCTGATGGAATCGTCCGCCGTAACAAGAACTGCTGCCGGCTTTGCAATTAAGCGAATTAACCTGTAACATGTCGTGGGAAAACTAAGTTTCGCGTTCGCGCGCGCCGCATGTTACGCGCTCGATTGTTAGTATGTGATAATTTCGTTTTGGCAACCTCAATAATTGTAACAACCATTCTCCACGCATTAATGTCTTTTATAGTTGGGCAGAGTACTTGCTGTCATAGAGTAGAACGGTTTTGGAATTAACTCGTAATGCGACAAGAAATTCAATAAATTCTCATCGACGCGCGAAACTACTACTCTCATCAAGTTCTTCACTGCTTGGCAATTTCATTTAAACAATTGTAGCTTCATTTCTGCCGCGGATAATTTCCGGAAACGCGCCGGCGCGGCCGTCCTTCGTAACTTTATGAAATCTCTTCGATAGTTTTATTTTATTGATATTTTGACATTTTATTAATCTAATGATGCATAAGTCAATTTATTCCATAAGCCAAAATTGATAAAAATATTTATTTATAACATCGTGAAAATTTTAGAGTGAAAAGTCGTTATTGATGTGTTAAGTGATGATTAAATACCAATAATTTGTCGCGCACGATACCTATATTTACACATCTATTAATATATTGCACCAAAGTTATAAGAGACGGAGAGGGAGAGAAAGAGAGAGAGAGAGAGAGAGAGAGAGAGAGAGAGAGAGAGAGAGAGAGAGAGAGAGAGAGAAGGAGGGGAAGGTAACGAGGGTAGGTAACGACGACCTGGAGTGTCTCGTAATTGGAACATAATTGGTATCGAAACGTGCCGCGCAACATGGACTTCTATCGAACGTATAAAATCCTGCCAATGCACTTTATCGCTCGTTAATTATGACACGCAATTAATGAGCGTTTTGGGGCAAATGCTATATGAGCAGTTAGATTTCGCGACTTACACGCGATCTTTCCTGTATATACCGTGAGCATGTACATAATAATTATTACGTCTCGACATTGGCAAATCTAATTAAATCGCGCATAATCGCTCGACAAAAGCTGCATTATCTCGAGATTTGCCATTGGGTTGTTAATAATAAATTGAACGTGGAACAGTATGGTGCGAAGGAAAGATAAAAATGCACTTGTTCTAAAAGAATAAAAAATAAAAAGACGAACACTCCGTTTCTCTCAACGGGCCGGTAGGAACCTTATGAGCGCTATCCGACCCCTTGGTATCTTCATTCATCAGCAACTTTTCATAAAACAATACCCCTCTTCTGCTCGCACGTAAGAGCACTCTTAGGGCTGAAAGCCCCTCTTAATCGTCGGATATAAAAGCGGGCCTAAACAGTTTGCCCAGGCACGTTGTAACCGTTGCTAATTTAGCGACGTGGGCGCCGCTGAGCGATGAATATTACACTGGCCGTGATCCAAACCTGGCGACTGCGCACGCGATTATCCGCGACGACCACGATATTTGAACTACGTGAAATCCGTTTTCCGCAACAGTGCTCGTAAAAGACATAAAACATGAAGCACGTGAAATAAGAAATAACACGACACGAAGGAAATTATTCAAAATATTAATATAGTAGAACCGCTCTTCTGGGACCACTTATTTCTTTTATTTTTTAATTATCTGCCTTTCAGTTTATTTACCCGTACATTTATTATTAACAGAGTATGTCTTCATTTTGTATTGAACATTTTTTATCTCCTTTTTCTTATATCTTTTATGTCTCCTTGCGTCTCCCGTCGTGACAGCTACGCATCTGTCGTGTAGTCTGGGTCAGCAACTATACGTATTCTCCCAGGACACGAAAATATCCCTTCGAAATATATTTACCTTCTCTTATCCATTTATTCTGGTGCTTTAGTCACCCAATTGCTCCCGTGACACAAGAGAAGTGAGCGAGTTTGCCACTTAGGGGCAAACGACGACACGAGACGACCTAAGGCGGTATGTTATCGATACTCTCGCAATCTCTGGCGTATATTCGCCTATCCTGGAATCGGCGGAACTCGAGAATTAAAGGTAGCGAGAGCGAAAATTTACGGACGGTATAATCAATTACGTGTACTATTGCGCAACAATGTATTCACTATAAAATTACGCTACAATGTTTTATTACATGTCGTGCATTGTGCGAGTATTTTTGTACAAAAGATCTATAGTATCGTTTTATGTGCAAGAGGTAAAGGAATATATCCCTTTTATTTTAAATAAAAGACAAACATATATAAAGAAACTGTATAGGGTATTAATAAAATATTCCCACTTTTTATATTTCGGGAACAGTTTAAAATGAAAACTCGTGAAACATGTATTCGACCATTTCAAAAGGCTTGAGGAAATAGAATCTCTCAATATATGTATAAATAAATATATGTAATTGTACATGTTTGTGATAAAATTTTATACGTATTTGTTCGTGATTTTTTAAATGTTAATACAAATTTATATCGCTATATTAATGCGATTAGTACTTATTTCTTATACATAGATGATAATTCGTTTTTTCTGCTTTTTATAAATAATACTTTATAGTATTGTGAAGATGTATGAGATATATACAGCTCACATGTCTGGCTTTCTCTCTCTCTCTCTCTCTTTCTCTCTCTCTCTCTCTCTCTCTCTCTCTCTCTGTCTCATTCACTGACTTTTTATTATTCGCTAGTTCTCTCATGGTTTGCGGAAAGCGTATGGAATCGTCGTAACTCACCATCGAGATTCCATTTCGATATAGGATCTCGGAAGGCTTACAGCTCACACTCGACGTCAGTCGCATCTCCTTTATCTCTCGTCCGAGATCGGGGGTCTTTGGTGATCCGCATCGCCGATAAGCCGCCGATAATTCCAATCAGTCGCTTTCGAGAAAGACGGCGACCGACGATTTTCCACCGTCAACGGCGCACCCATGATCGTGTTCTACTACTCGACGCGACGGTATTATTCGGTTACGCGGGGAGAAAAGCGAGTGCCTCGCCATCAACCCTAATCTTGGCAATCTTCATATCCTGTAAGCACTCGAGAAGTCGGGACCGGAGCCTGTGAAAGGTGCTTAGTCGGCTGATGCCGCTATCGCGTTACAGGTTGCAGCGGTCGCGTTGTGTTAGTCTAGAACATCCTTAAGCCAGTCTTTACCTGCGCCCCCTAAAGGGCGTAAATTACAGGTAAGATAGATGCTAGCGCGTACGAGTTATCTTTGTGTAGTTCCTCTTTTATGAACGTAATGCGTTTCCCGACATGTCGCGTCGCGTCGCCTCGCATTGTTCTCGACGTTGTCTCGACGTCGACGAAACTTTTCGAAAATGCTTCCGCAACGCTCGATGAGAACCGCCTCTCGGATCGTAAAACGTTATTGAATCTTCGGGCCTCTCCGACGATCTTGAAAGGTTCAGATGAGACAACGAACTGAGAATGACGTCGTATACCCATGAAAAAGAATATAGTCGATTCGATTGAGATCTTATTAAGGCGATCGAAAATTTTTTGATTTTAGAGATTATGTGATTCTTGACGCGCGTTACTTCAACGTCGGAAAAGTCGCCCGAAATCGCGTTCTGCAACACTGAATGCGAGTCGTCTGTCTCTCTCCTCTCTCTCTCTCTCTCTCTCTCTCTCTCTCTCTCTCTCTCTCTCTCTCTCTCTCTCGGACTATAAAACCTTATTCAATCTCCGAAGCTTTTCCGTGCACGTTGGAGCTCAGCAAGTCGACTGTAAAATAGATACATTCAACGTAAACGCGTCCGGTTTAACAAAAGGATTTTGTTAACTCCAGAAATATCAAAACTTTGAACAATAACAGATTGATCTATAAATTTTTACACGTCGTATGAAAAGCACACAAATGTTTATGCAATACAGCCAGTTTTTGAAATAAAATACAGGCCATAAAGAATGCGCGTGGAAAAGTGAAAGTATCTCGCAATAGTAGCAAACGAATCAACGTATAATAAAACTACAATTTATCGTTTTTCGATAAATTCTGCCTCACTTGTGTGTGTGTGTGTGTCGTCCATATTTTAAAATCTCAAAACGACTTTTGCAGCTTATTGTTTCCCCCGCGTTCGTATTTACTCTCTCGTTAATCATCCGGATCCAACAATCCATCCGCGCGAAATCGGCTGTTGTTGGAAGTTTCTCTACGCAGTCTGCAATTACACGAAGGTATATACACGATGGATATACGGGGGATAGATTCGGATGTACCGGCATCAACGTCCTGTATAATTAATACAAGTACAGGAATTGCCAGTTAGCACGCGACCAATCTCCCTTAACAAGCACGCATTACGATAATAGCTCCGTCTGAAGTCTTAATGCGACCTAAGTATTCCAGTGGAGTTGGGGTGTAAAAGTTAGTGCCTAAGCAGAGGTACCGCTATTATTGCGGCGACGGTAGTCGCTCCTGCCATTCCTCCTGCCTTGCCTACCTAATGAGCCGAGCGCGCGCGTGTCTTCTACTTTCGATGGAAACCGAGTTAGTCCGGCTTCCGTCGCCATCGCCGTCTCTCCGAGCCCACGGCAAGTTCCCGCTACCGCGCTCATTCAGCGACGAACGACGAGTTCCGAAAGTGAATTTACGCAATCGCGAAGTTTGCGCGAGATTTCCGCGAGCGAAGGTCGCCGTAAGAAGTCGCCGAGGAGGAGGAACGGAGCACTTACCGAGCTCCGCTTCCACCTAGCCACTTAGCTCGGCGTCTCCCCCCCCCCCCCCTCCTCCTCTCTCCCTTGGGAAGACTTATTATAATAATTCATTTGTGTGTGCGTCGTGATAATTTTCACCGGTCGTTCGCGGGAGAGGAAGGAGGCTATTATGCACCGTTACGCGCGCGTATACGTGATGACACGCGTTTCCCTCGTTACACCAGTGAGAAATGATTTTAACCGTTGAATGCATTAAAAAAATACGAATAATTTCAATTCCCGTCGCGATAAAAATTAAACTCGCGCGCAATGTCATTTTTATTTTTTATGAGAAAGAGAGAGAGAAAGATGTATGCGTGTAGCCGTGCCGCTCGAGTTTATAAACAAAACGCAATTATGTCGGTTTATACTCGTTTACGAAGTAACTGGCCGCATCGGGACGGCGGAGTTTATTCGACGGCGAAATGTTGACGGATTTACGGAACTGCGTTACTGTTTTGATATGGAAATTATCCCGCCGTACATTTTCCCGGCTGACTACTAGACTGTTGCCTTGCTGATTCGGTCCGGGGGCATCCCGTACGAATTCCGTAAGCAGATTTATAGTAGTCGCAAAGTTAGCGACGCGACGTATCCACCGCGCCGGAAGTTGCCACAAAACATCATTAAGGACAATACTTACATTTTCAGCTGGAAATCCGCTGACTATAATTTTCGCCGCGAACGCGGGGATTCCCTCTTCCTCCTCTTCCCCCCCCCTCCCCGGTGTATCCCGCTGTTTGCCGACTGAAATGCAATTTGCGCTATATGAAAATGTAATTGTAGATCCAAGGATTATCTACGTGCACTCGCGGTGCCGAGTTCCCTCGGCGGCGCTGTTTTTCTGTTGTCGCTCTCCCCGGAGCTGGATTGTATTCCGCGTCTTGCAAGAGCCCGGGGTAAGAATATAATCCTTGATGAGGCCCGGTAATGAATTTATTCGCCGACGCGCGGAGCGGAGAGATTGTCGAAATGCACGTCTCTACTTTCGATGGAAATCGAATTAGTCCGCCGCGGCGCGCTCGCACGTCGGAGGAGAGATAGCTCCGTTCGGTCACGAGTCCGCCAGTTTCTGCAAGTGAATTTGCGCAATCGCGAAGTTAGCCGAGCGTTCCGCTCCCGGAGAGCGGAAGAAATCGTTAAGGACCATGCTTAGCCTTTCGACGAACTTTGGCGACTCCGTTTCGAAACTTTTTCGCAATCGAGTTAATTTCATACCCGAGGCGTGATCTCGGCCGCCTCTCGCGCGATACTGCCGTTTCCATTATTAGCTAAAAGCAGATATGTATCGTGTTCGCGTAACAATTAAAAAGGGTAATGTTGCGCGAAAATAAGAACTTCGTATACAATACTCTGTACGTAAATAGGAATATAATATAAATGTGCCAAACAAAATTTCGCGAAATTATTATTTTATCGCTCGTATTAAATTTCCGTAGCGGGGAATAAACACGAAGCCGTCAAATAAATTTATTTAAATAATTTGTTTTAAAATGATAATAAATGGAAAATGAGCTTCCTACATAATAATTTTATAAATTATTTGCGAAATAACAATTATTTAGAAAATCCCTTGTTATAAAAGGGTTGTATAGGCAATTGGAAACGCTCTGCACTAAGTACACTAAAGTGATTTATCTCTAAATAATATATATAAATTATATTGTTTCACATTTAACACAATCTCAAAAGCTGTATCCGCAGTATCTTATGTAACAATTGGCACGTATTAGCAGTGACATTATCGAGTCGCTTATTGATACCGGAGGTCAAATTAGCAAGATCGTAACGGGCGATAAGATACCTTCCGCAGGCATACGTGGTGTTTGAACAGCATGAGGACATCAGCTTGCATCTGTGAAGGCACCGGTTAAGTGGTGTGGAGTGAAATGTAAACGTCGCCATGGGTACTTTGAGGTCGTTTGCACCTTGTGTACCTTGCTTTACCTCCCTTTAGAAGAGCAATCGTGTCACTCTCATGTGTGATATCATACGGGTGATACAATTGTTAGATTTGTAGAACTTTGCAAAAGAACTCTCTCTAACAATAAATTTTTTGAATTATTGATGTTCAGAAAGCTAGCTTTCGATACCTTTTGATTCACAGTTTATAGAATAGCTATTGGTGTTTTTTTCTACTTGAAAATGTAAATTTTTTTAGACGTTACGTGAATTTGTTGCATCTTCACTTATGATTTTCCACATTTCCCATAAAAGCGTAAAATTGTCGCCCTTCACTCCTTTGAGCAATTTCTTATGACAAAATATGCGTGCGATGCACGCAAAACTGCAAAAAGCTTTTATTTATGTCACTATGTTCTTGACGTTAACGCTACGTAATTGACAGCACGTCAGAAACGTTATTTAAAAGGCAAAAAAGAAGCGATTTTTTTACTCCTTTACGAGATGCAATTTTGCAACTTCTTTAAAAAAGAGCAAATAGATTTATGTACTTATGTTAGTTATAATTCGAAGTTTTATTCGCCGGAGTCACGCGAATCTAAGTTTAATAACGCTGCTTCCAACGATGGCACACAAGATTGTAAAATCTTAGACATACTGGTAGATACTTCATAAACTGTTTTTACCGTAAATAGCAATTTTTTTCTCATTTCTTTACAACTTAAGGAGCGGTTAATGATATTGCGTTATTTTATTGGAAATAACGCGATTTCATCTTGTTCATTCATAAAATAATGAGCCACATTATTTTTTTCCACTAACAAGTATTTTTTTTGTTAATGTGTTTATGAATCAATTAAGGTTCTGAAATATAAAAAAGCTTCAATTATTATTTGATAATTTAAATAAATACAAGGAATTTGTGGTGGAAAGATGTGTTTGCGTTGAAGCACATAGCGGCTGACCAGTAGGAGTAGTTACTACTTGTGCCGAGTGCAGAGACCTTTGCCGAGTAACTAACTCAACGAAAGGCCAGACGCGCTCGACATCGCGCCCGACCGTGGGCGGTGTTTGTCGGCGGTCTAACGACATGGACTTTAACCTGCAAACGCTATAGCTATATAGATGATGTCGAGCGTAATGTAAACCTTGTGACGGCTGCTGTTCTCGACGCCGTTTTCCCCTCAATCGTTGTCTTTCTCTTGCGACAGCGACGCGTTGAAAATCCGCGGCTGGAAGGCCGACGTCGCGATTCGCGCCTTCGCAAGTTCGAAACGTAAATTACGCGAGTTGACGCTTTCTCTCTTTTAAACGCGAGTGCATTCCGAGTGCTAAAAACACGCACGTGCGGAGCATCGTAGTACACGTATTTTCTGAGCACAACTTTAGAACTAACAACCCCGTCGAGTCGAGTTGAGCGGAGCGTCACTCGACCTGGGGGAGGAGGGGGTGCAACTATGTAAATCACTACTCTTAGCGATAAAACCTTGGTCGAGCAAGGGTTGTAATTATCGTCGGCGATATCGCGATTTCTATGTTGCGTCAATAAACGCTCGTTATTCATTAAATAGGACAAGCGACGAAATGTAGTGCAAAATTAGGGCAAGGTAAATGTGCAGTGATCAGATAAATGTTTGTAAGAATTTACGATATAAATTTAATATAAAATCTAACTGATACATTAAAATTTTATAAATATCTTACAACATGTAAAGATTATAATTAAATTTTAATATTATAACGTAATACATTTAAGATTAATAATAACAAGTTTTTGTGTCCGAGTATAAAGATATGTTCGATCACTGGATCAGAGAGTGATGTTGTAAAACTTTAATACAATTATTATTAACTATATAATATTTCTGTATGATATATTTCACTTTTTTTGATATGATATTTATATGAAACGTTTTTGTAACATCAAGCTTTGTGTTGAATTCATCGTCAAATTTACGCAGTTAACGTATTTTGCTGTCAGATGTATATCATAATTATTTCGCGCGATTGGAGGTAAGTTTAAATAATTTGTACTTCTGGGCGACTAGAAGAATAATTAATTATTTAAGATTTAATTAAGAAGAGTTAATTACAGCCGATGGCTGTGACAATCGGGAGAATTCAGCGTTTGGCGCGAACTCTCTCTGGTTTCTGTAAATAGTGCCGTCACTTGCAGTGACGCCGACCCGATGATACACAAAAGAGAGGAGGCGAGAGACGTTAAAAGAGACGGTACCGCGCGCAACGCAATTAGCAATCTAGAATTACATAACGTTTCTGCATCTCGTTCTATTGTCATAGCCAAGCCAACGAACGCGCGTCACAAAGGACGCGGCGGAAAGGCGCGTGGAAAGAGCAGAAGGAATGCACGGGAAAGATAGGGAAATATGCAGAGATGCGCGAGATGATGCAAGAGAATTCCCGCGAGCAAGTCTCGCACGGCATAGCGCATTCTGTGCTGTACCATGTAATTCTATGGGTTCGAAAGCAATGGACACAACTCGATGGAAAGAAAAGACGAAAGATGTCAAATAATAAAATGAGAGGAAGAAAACATTCGTTATCTATTTTGAAATACATAAAGATATACTCTGCACTCACATAATGTATTTATTACATGTTATGCATTACAATATATATTTATACACATTATTAACTTTTAAGATTTAATCCTGAATATTTCGATCGATTTCTATCCATGGAAGTTTCTCAAAATTGCAAAATTAAATTATATATTTTTTTTTCTAAAAAAAAAGTACAAACATTTGTTCTAGAAACTTGAAAGTAGTCCATTAATTTTTCAAGCTTTTTAAAAACCATTTTAAATGGATGGAAAAGTAGTCGCACGCGAGATATCCATTGGGCTAGGTTTTTAGTTTTTTAAATATTGAACTGGATAAGGTTTAAGGATGTCAATAGTTCGCAGAGGTAAATAACAAAATAAATTTTGTTTAAGGCAACAAATAAAAGCAACCTGTTTTTAAATTTCTCTACAAAGCCATTAAACGTTCGTTGTATCAATTGAATGCGCTGTTCGACGAGGTAGCCGTTGCGCAACTGGAGAATGAAAGAATATTGTACGCGAATGTTGCATGCGCGTCCGTCGTTGATCACGTCTTAATGTCCGTGGTGCATGTGTTACGGTTTGTGGACGGTCACGTTCGGGACAAGCCGCGTTAAAACTCGTGCTTAACTTCCGATACGTAGGCGACGTTAATCTCCGTTCCTACTGGCTCGAAACGGCGTGGCGACCACCTGGTGCTACACGAAAGAGAGCTTCGAAGCTTCAGGTGCGGTCGGAAAGTGCTTCGGATCGCTAACAGGAAAGCGTTGTTCTACTTTGCAATGAATGAATCAGAAACGATCGGCAAAAATTAATTTTTTGACGTACCCTGTACTACTGAACCTCGGAGGCACAGAATAGGTCAGTCGAGTCTTTTTTTATTATTTTTTAATTTCCGCGCACAGTTAAATTTCTATTTAATAAAAGAGAATTTGCAGATTTGTGAATTATATCACGTTAAAAAGGTAATTATAAATTTGCGCAAGAATTTGGTATTAAAATATCTATTTATATCCCCGTGTGAAGGGAGATAATATATTTAATTAGTGTAAGCGAGGTCTCGCGTAGTGAATATTCTTGTATCATAAAGGCGAGCACGTTAGCACAATGTTTCGCTCTTGTACCGCGAACGATGCAATTTTCAAGGTACGTAAGCCAGTACGCGATTCCGTTACCCGCCGTGCACACCATCCCGCCAGTGGAATATAATTCCCTCTTGTGTATTAGCCCGGTTTCCAACCCAAAATCTGCATCGCTTAGCTATCAAGCGTAACGTATAAATGGAAAATTAAAACGTAAGCGGGACATTCGTTCGAGACCAAACCGATGCAATTTCCGTACTGTTGTAATCCTCTATGTGCATACTTTGGTATAATATCACGAAGCATGACAAGAATGTCTAATCGCCGATTATTTGCTTGATGGTATGGACATACGTGTTCTATAGATGGTATAGAAATGTCGGAAACACAAATTATTAATCGCGCATATGTCGGAAGCATTTGCACATTGATAACATTGAAACTTAAAGCGTGTATTTAGGACACAATGATCGACTATATTTGCGCGCGAGTCGATCCGCAAAATCCATCTTGCAAAATTAAGCTCAGTGAGCGAGGTTATTACGAGGCTACGAAATTAATATTCGCGCCTGTCGATCGTCACTAATGAATTGATTTTCATAACGAGTAAATGTCTTCATTCCATTACCGGCGTATATTCGATTAATGATTCGTTTTTATACACAGTTTTTTGCAAAAATAATCGTTTTCAATTGATAGGATCGCAGATAGCTCTTTTTGAAACTGTGTAGTATAATTTTATTATATCCTGCAATGTAATTTACTATACTCTTAATCATGTATCACCGAATGAGATACACATTGAAATAAAAATGTGTGTGTGTGCCTTCAATTTTTAATGGTAGAATCATATGCTGCAAGAATACTTACACAGATACTTACACGTCTTAGGTAAGGGTTTTTTTTTTTAACGTGTGACGATATATGCTTGAGAGTGTATTTTTAAACACACTTGTATGCAAAGATTGTTTAATTATTTATATCCAATCTTGTTAAAAACTATTGGTAGAATCTTGCGAATTCATCATTTTCGAAGTTGAAAATAATTTGACAATATTGATTATAATATCTAGATCAGAAGATTATCTTACCTTCCACTTCGGTCGCCTCGACATCATCGGAGGAATGAACTGAAATAACCCAAATATGCTTTGAGGTATATAATGTGCATCGAGCGCGATATTTCGTGATTTCGTTTTCTTCTCAAAATGCATCCTGCAAGCCCATATCATGTTTCAAGCAAACACGGCAATTAATTATTGGAGATTGATCTTTGAAATTATTTTGGCGAAATGATCCGTGAAATCGACGTGCGATCTTATCGCGACGATAAAAGCAACGGAAGGAGGCTGGCAGAATTAAAATCTGGCCGGATCAGGAGTTGAAAAGCGGATATGCGATTTGACGAAGAATTTAAGCCGTTTTGTTCATCCATACCATCGTCCGCTGCTTAATTAATTTTTCACTCATGTTGGACTTCATACATATATACATTCACTTGCACGTGCAAGCGGTCTACACGAAAAAAAATGATTATTTCAATTAAAATGCTCTACGCATACACGAAGTAGATTGCGGGCGACATCAGTTCCCCCGTACGTGATAAGTTATTTCGGTCTCTCGAAAGAAAAATACAATGAGCAACGTACAAAGCATACATACATAGTGATGGCAGAAAATATAAACATACTTGCTCTTGTTATTGTTTTTAATTGTAAAACATTTTCTATATATAAATACATTTTTAATGTATGCTGTTGTCGGAGTAAAAAAATATTTTGTTCAAGCGTTAATGGATGTGCTTACAAATTAAAAAAACAATGACAAGAGCAAGTGTACCTATTTTTTCTGCCGCCACTGTATATTCTGAATTACGAGAATGATAATACTTTGCTAGAAAAGTTTAGCGCGAAGGAATTAGCAATTCCGATTTTGCAAGACCGTGATGTCATCTATTTGATTCTCCCATGAAGCTTAAAGATAGCGTGCAGCTTTAGTGTTTGGCATATATAGCCGCACTCTCTTTTAACGAATAGACATTTCCTCTCGCGGCACGGTAGTATACAACGCGGTGGCTTGCCGTCCACGGTGAAAAGCTTTTCAAGATCGAACCGGGAAGTAAAGAAAGCGTGAGTGGTTTGAAATACGGGTTCTACGACACGGTGATACAACACGAAGAGGTTTCCTCGTTCCGGTTAGAAAGAAGCAGAAGTCACGTTCGACGGTTATAGCAAGTGGTGCTCGCCTGAAACAATCACGGGCGTACAGATCGAACGGAGAGTTCGCGGCTTCAAGTACGAGTAGTAATACTGCAAAATGTTATGCTACCGATTTCCGTAATTGCTTCCCATTACATCACTGTTATGTACTTTAACTTTCTTTTTAATTTTTCGGATTTTAATCGTAAAGACAGATATTATTTACAGATTAAAGATAAAGAATTTGCACGTTATGATTATCGCAATTAATTAATTTAATATGTTTATTTTAATATAGCACACCTTTTAACTATTATAAATTAAGCGTATAAATATTATCTTTTATAAATTTTATAAATAAATAATTTAATATTGTGTTATTGTATAGACGCAGTATATTTTTATGTTTAAAATTTATGTATGCTATACGAAAATTTGGTACGTCACAATATTGATCGCTGGTTCGTATAAAATTTGTATAGAAACGGCGAAGCATTCTACAGTTAGTTAACATCGTCAAAATCTAAATACACGTAAGCGATCGCTTGCGGTTCAACGTTTCCTCTTGGTACATTATATATAATAATTTGCAGTCATTAGAGATGCACAAAGGAAAGCGTGCTTTTGTGCGTTGCTCATTGCAGTGATTGCGCCGCGATATATCATTAAGAAACACAATTTAATCTCTCGCGTGGTAAAATAATGAATATTTTCCTGTATAAATTAGATATTTTGATATACCAGCACAGAGATTGGTTAGCAAAATAACCAACGTATCACGTTTTGAACTATTTATTTCAACATGCAAGCATTACAATATCGGAGAACTACTTTTATACATGTACAAATATCTTTTAGAGTATTACTACTTGAGCATTTGCATTTACGATGTTACTTTTACAGAGGATACTCTCGTTCGATTCCATGTACTGTGCATGTACTTACACGCGGTCGCCGGAAGTTGGACAATAGTGAAGGGAAGGTCGCGATAAAACGAACGTGTTTTTTTTCGCACGTCCCCGTCCCGGCGAAATCGACTCACAGCTGAACGGGGAAAAAGTTAAAAAAAAAAAAAAAAAGAATTCGTCAATGCCCGAGGAGAGAAACCTTGCGCGAGAGTGCCGAAAGTTGCCTACGTGCCGCGATAAACTGTCCAATCTGCCGCTCTTGTTATAACGCCGGGAGGTTTACGAGGACGAGCGACACCTCGAAATACCGCAGTCAATTTTTCAGGTTTATTACAGCCGCGCTCGACGTCATCCTGTGCTGAGCGTCGCTTGGCTGTAATCTGAAAACTGCAGGCTGACGCTGGCAGTCGGAGATGCGAAAAATAAAAGCGCGCCTTGAAATAAATTTAAAGGTAGATATTTACATATAATTATATCACGAAAGAGAGAGAGAGAGAGAGAGAGAGAGAGAGAGAGAGAGAGAGAGAGAGAGATGGGGGAGGGAGATGGAGGTTAATGAAACATCCAGCGGAGCGATTTGCGGGCTGCAAATCTGACAGCTAATTATTGTCGCGCAGCAGAAGTTTCGCATCTCCGTTCTCCAGGTTCTCGCGGTACAGTCGATTGCATCGTGCGCCGAGCAGCGGGACGCAGCAGATGCAGGACACGGCAGACGTTCCCTGCGGCTTGATTATCGCGTGATAGTGCGGATAACACCGGGGGATAGCCCGAGAAGTGTGATAGAGACGCAATGTGGTGTACTCATATGCATATGGGTGCACAGCCGTTGGAGACACACATCGTATTACGGGCGTGGATTGCGTACGTCGTAGAAGGCGACGCCGTGACTACCATGTGATGTTTCTCTTCTCTCTTCTCTCTCTGCGTCTGATGCAGAGATCATGTGTACTCGGTATATCACTCATCGCGTAGAATGTAATAACCCAGTGACACACGGATATATCTCGGCGACCGTATAACCGGCGATATACCCGCGGGCCACTCTCAATTACAAACCGAGCTACTCTGCTTAGTTGCAGCATCACAAACGTTTTAGAGCAGCGGGAACTGGCACGATTAACAACGTACACTGTATGGACCTATCACGTTAGATTGTAGACGTCTCGTGCCGGCCACACTCTGCGTTAAACCGAGAGAATTTGAGGCTCGTAGCGCAATTTGGAGAACGGGGTAATAACTTTTATTTATAACGTCATATAATTTTCGTTTTGTGTGTTGGTGAAGGAAAGCCATTAAAGGGTCGAGGTTAAAAGTAAAAAGGACCGAAGTAGGTTTTATCCGTATCCGCATATTGTACAACCGTACGCGAATTGACAAAACTGTATGTACGCGTGATTAAACAATCGCCAATTGGAATACGGTTTGAATTGTTCAGTCCGACACGCGATTGAGAGAAAGAGAGAGAGGGAGAGAGAGAGAGAGAGAGAGAGAGAGACAGACGCGTATGCAACTTTGTGACCGCGTTCTGAATACGGGCCATTGTCTCGTCGGTAGTACGAGGATTAATGTCTTGGCGTATACGTGTAGAATGGCACATCGATGTAACAATAGCATAACGTGTAGAGCTTTTGATTACTTCGCATGAAACGGAAGGTAACACTTGCAACGACCTCGCGTCGACAGGCGCAAATGTCGATCGACATGTACGATACGTATTCAATTAATCGACAAGTGCTGATGCTCCTGTGTCAGTGCGCTCGTCAGTTACAAACCGCGTTACTCGTAGAGCTCTTTACTTGCCCCCCTCCCCTACGCCTCTCTTTTCCCCCCCCCGTCACTCTCTCTCTCGCTCCCGTTTGCTCGCAGTTAAAACGGACCTTCATTAGTATATCGCATCGATAAAATTGATGAATACGAATCCGCCCCCGTGTGTATAATCAGATTTTACACGGCGAGTCGAACGAGTGCTCGGGGGAGCGGAGCCGCGCGTTAATAAATTTAATTCGAGCAGCTTTACAACCTCCGATCGCGGAACGTTACACGCCGCTCCCGTCCATTATTCTGGCCCATATAATTTTCGTCGGCGTGCTCGCGAGATAAATTTGATAAGTCCACCTTCGCCGGCTCAGTCGTTGTTAATAATGTGATTTCTACGCTCGACCCCCGCGAGCGCGCGCGCACAGGCTAAAAATTTAACCGTTCGCCGGTGTGAATTCATCGACTCGCGTTAACCCTCGTCAAGCCGCTCTCAATTACGCACGCTCGCTATTTGCAGCGCTGGTTAGTGGCGGCGCAATAAACGTTTCGCGCAACGCGGTGCTCGTAAGGCTCACGCGTGTACGCATGCAAATGCGGCGAATTATAGGGCTAAGTGGCCTACATACGCTACAAAAGGACTCTACTTTCCGGAATTACTGCCCCGGGATTAATACAATATCTATGAAGTGCGCGTACTACGCGCCCCCGAATGAAATGCTTTGCATTAAAAAATCCAGGGATTAAATAATTTATTGGACAAAGCACCACGCTAAAGTCAACAATTCTTTTTCATGACGGAAATAACTTCATTTATCCATCATTGTCTCGCAAAAGTTTACACTAACGACGTCAATGAGTAATTTGCAATGAGAATGCAAATTTATTCGACACTCGATTCCTCCAAACGCTCGTGTTTACAGATAAATATTATAGATTCGGTTTTCTTATTCGTATCCTGGTTCTTACGGTGACAGGAGGAAACGAGCCATCTGGAATACGGACAAAATGACATATAGGTAAAACGAATTACTCTTGGCCCGACATTTATCAACGGTGATATTTTCCACGCGCGGTTTTTCCCTCCTCGGGGAACGTATTCTTTCACAGGATCTTTTATCTCATGTCAGTAGACATCTCGCGAGCGTATACGCGACCGTGTTTGTACTTGGAATCTCGTTAACAATCCGGAGGGACGTTATATGCGTTATGCGACCGTACAGCCATCATTCACGGATCGAGCCTATCGATTCCCTGTTCTGTCATTTGACTTGAATTTCCTAGCATCATGTTCTTGCATCGCGACCTCGACAGCTCTGAATACAATACCTCGGAGAATAATCAAAGTTTCACGTGCACATATATTTAATACGGGTGTGTATGTGTGTGTAGGTGTGTGTGTGTGTGTCACACGCACACACGAATCGAGCATAATGCATTGGATAATATTCAGCGCGAAATCGTGACACTCCACGTCGAATATTCAACAGTTCAACGTTTCTGTTGAGATATGGAAGTATATTCATCTCCCTAGATATTCTTGGAGATTGCGCACGTCGGCGCACACATTCGGGCGTGTGCGTAACCACGCATATACACGCAGAGCAAAGCAATATTTTCATATTTTATAATACTGTTAGATACATTTTTATGGCGTATAGATTTTTACGCGTATGTTACATTTAAAAATTATATTAAAAATTTCTTCTCAGAGTCGTAAAAAAAACTTCTCGTTATTAATTTTTTTCTATCTGCATATAATAATTAAAAACGTAACGGAATGGCACGAACAAAGTATAATCGATCTTGTACAACGCGCACGGGAGAAAACGGTAAACGGGAAAAGTTATAACAAGGGCAATATGAAAATATGAATTATTGAAGTTTTTTATTATGCTTCTTCTTCCCGTGATCCGAAAAAGCCCTTTCGTAACTGACGTTATTATATTATTTTAATGAGTTTCAGCACACGTACAACACACACGCGTAATTTTTTTAAATATTCCGCTATTAGCATACATTATGAATTCGAGGAGGTATCGCCCCGGAGAAACTTTGAGGGAAAGTTGAATCCTTTATAAAAACCGCGGACACATTATATGAAGCGCCGCGATGTACCGTTTAAGGTTTGCTCCACCGATCTTCCCGAAGGGCGCTTAAGCATTTTGCCATGCCTGCGGAAGGACGAGTTCGTGTAATGAAATCCTGCGCGCTGTAGCTAGTAGTACACCCGAAAAGTTTATCGTCGCAGTGATTAGCCGGGTCTCGCCCTATTAAAACGGGTAATCCTTTATCGCGAGTAAGATCCGTTATTTATGAAGTCTGAAACGCTCCGCCCGGTATCGTGGAAAGTTTTGATTACACAAAGCACTTCTCACTTCAGGAATTATCACCGGTGTACCGAAGTCGCTTCTAGTTCGTGGTAGATAGGCGAATAAGTTGAGCTCCTTCGCGCGAATTTCAATTTTAAATCAGTACCCATTTGATAGTCGTCGCAGAATGATTAAGATGTTATGACTATTAGCCCTTTCGTTCGCGCGCTCGCGAAACGCATCGCGTTTCTCAATTTAGCAAATGGTCCCAATTACATTAACTGATCTCGCGCATAATTTACACGTCGTAGAATTGATATGACAATATGAAAGCGAGATACGCTTTTAATTACTAATGAAACGTAGAGGACGTTGTTTCGCGCCGTCATCCCCAGCTTGCATTATACGCGCATTGCGATGTATCATTTATATTCCCAAATTTTCACAGTCGGCAACATATGCGCATGAAAACTGGAACAGCGATATACTTATCTATATGTGTCGCAAGAAATTTCGTCGTGAGATTTTTCGGTGAATTTATCGACCAACACCTCGCGCGTAATCTATCACCATTATTATATATTCCCTTTTTTTTTCACCGGTGCGGTATTTCGCCGCGGCGCTCAGCCGTAAAATTAATTTCCGTTGATCTTTAATTCGGTGGCTGTAGAGTTGGTGTGGGTATCTGCACGGTGCTATTGTGAAATTGCGCGGAACAAGCATACATCGCTGCAGGAGAGAGTAGTAGAGACTCGCACGGGGAAGAGTTATGGAAATAAAGCGGCGCGGTCAGCGGCTATAAGATAATCTACTCGCTATCATTGGAACTTTTCTTCCTCTTTCTTTTATTGTGTGTTACACGCTTCGTTTATCTACCGTCCTTCCGTTGCAGAAATTAATTCCAATAGAAATCTTCTTTTCTCTTTCTATTTCTCTTTCGTTATCGTCGTTACCTCGTCATTGTCCGCTCGCTTTATCGCTGGCCATTATTCTCCCATCGCGCTATTAACGCGGAATCAACGTTAATAAATTATTAAAACAAAACAAGGCGTTTCACGCCTTCATATGGTTTTGTAGTTAGCTATTTGCTTGAACACGTAGACGGGGGTAACTGAGTCCCTTGAATGCATTAGCATGGCTTTTCCCTAGAAGCGCAGTTGAAGCGAGTATATATCACTGTAAACAGTCAGTTAAGTTTGTCAGAAAATACATTTCCCGGACACATGTTCGCTATATTTTGCGTTATCCCAGCTATCCAGTTTATAATATATGGATGCAACTACGCTCTTCTTCAGTTACAATAACACAGTTTCGATGCACTATATCATAATGCATTATAATGATCTCTTGACAAATATGAATATCTATGTGTACAGCTGGATGCGTGTGTACGTGTGTATATGTGTATTCAAGGAAAATGTAATCCAGTCCGCCGTTACGTTGCGTTGCGTTGCACTTGAGTTTATTTTACGCGCAACAAATTCGCGAATTATTTGCGATCTCAGTAAAATATAGGGAAGTGCGATTAATGTTGCAATTGGCTTGAAAATTTTTCTTAATCTATTCCTACTGCGTTGTCCCCTTTTCCCCCGTTTAAGATGCGCTTAAAACGCTCCTTCTCTTTATAGCACGTCGTATTGCTTAAAATGAATAAATCGGTTTTCACGAGGTTTTAAATTCAATCCCCCTGCGGTGACCCTTGGCTTGACCCGACCACGCAGTCGTGAAAACCGCCCGTGGAGAGTTGGCACCTATATCTTTAAAATTGGAGAGAGGGCCGCGTGTGAAAAGAGCAGCAGCTGTAACTCGACATTTACAACTGCATGAAATTTTATATACTGTATTATTTGCGCGTTGACATGGACGATTGGATAGAGTACAGTATGTAGAGGCTAATGAAATTGCGTTTTTTCGTTTATTTTTACAACTTTTCTACTTCATATTTTAGTGACAAGTCAAATCAAACGCATTTGGAAAGTAGCGCTTGATTAAATACGGTCGAATTTCATAGCGCAGCGTAATGGCAAATATATGTTTTGATGTCTATAGGAACATGTACACGCGGAAACATACACGAAACTTATGCAAGCACCGGACATAAAACAAATCTACATCGACGTCGACCGGCGACGTATGCGCACACTCCCGCGGTATGTTTGCCGTATGCGAGCTCTACTCTAAACAACGGACCCGTTCGCGAAGTTTCGATGGAGCGAAATGAAATGGAAATCGTGGGCGCGCATTGGGTTTTAAGCCGATTAGAGTTCACGCGTAAAGGAGAGAGTGATCGAAAAGAGAAAGTAGGGGAATGAAGCATCGCCGGAAACAAAGCATCGCCCTGCGGTTGGTCCCGGTGGCGGAGTCACCGCGATTGCAGTTAACGTGGTGCAAAGTTCGATACGAAATAGCGGCGTCACTGTCCTGTGTATACCGTATACGATTTCCGCCCGCTGGTAGCGTCGACCGCCATTCGGAATATTCAACATCTAATGAATTATTAAAAGGCCACGACACTCTAATTCCTTCTCCTACGCGCAACTTCTCGCTGGGCATAAGCTCGTTTCTGCGTATCGTCGAGGGTACTTTTGCACTTGCGTAAACGTACAGGCGCGAAATAAAGCAAACATGCGACGTGAAAAATTCAGAAATAGCAGAGGCGAAGTAGCGAGGGAAGAATGAGAGTGAGAGAGTGAGAGAGAGAGAGAGAGAGAGAGAGCTCACGTTCCGCGTGAGGGATTATGTAAATAAAGTCGTCGAGTTAGCCCGTCTGAAATAATCCCTCGCCCTCGCCGCGGAAAGTTTTAATTATTCGAGTAATTCGCCGGCCAATAAATTATTAAGGCTCCTTCGATATTCCGCCAATTAATCTTTCTTCAATTATCTCTTATTGTACCACCTTCCTGGAATATTCAAGTTCGGATGGGCAAGTTCGCGCGACGGGGGGAAATGGGGCGGAAAATGAAAGAAAACGACAATCCTAGCCGAACATTCGGCTAAAGCTCGGAGAGCTCGGATGACGGAAAAAAAAATTGCGAAATGAAAAATAAGGAAAATAAAACGGCGCCGGGATTCAACGCGAAGTAGTTTGTCTCTTACCGCGACGCTGCCTTTTAATTATTCCTTCTTCGACAAATCGTCAAAGCTCGTAATTTCTTAGTAATACTTCTTCAGTCTATTTTAATTATTTTTTTTTATTATTTTTTGCAAATTAATTGTACAACTTTGACGCGTAAATTTAGACCAGATATCCGCGCGAGGGGCGGCATTTTCAATGCCGGAATACGTCGAGCGAAAGAGTACGAAAGCTAATCGGGCGGGCTAGTACATAAAGTAACTACTAAGCTTTGAAACTACTGCGTAATATTGGCTATTCGTTCTCTATTCTGGCCAATATAATGTCCCGCGTATCTCAATGTAAATTGCATAAGTTTGCGGAGGGAGAAACGTCGAACGAAGATGCAAGAACAAAGGCGAGGAGAGCAGATATAAAATTTGCCGAGCGTCTGAAATGTAACTTCGGAAACCAATTGCGCGGAGCTCCTGCAAAGGAAGAATCGAGTACTGCGGGCCCTGTACAGACAAGATGGAACGACGATATAGAACAAGCGAACTCAAACAGTATCCCGTGTGTGAAACTCCCGCTATTTGTTTGCCGTTGTACCGTGCGCTATTTATTCTGATCGATCCGCGTTCAATAATGTACCAAAGGATTTTAATATCTCTCATCTCAAGTCCGCGCGCCTCGCTTCGTCTTTCGCCTTTGTTCGTTATTTATTTTCTGCGGATGCGGACTTTAATTACGGAAGTTTGCGGATGGAAGAGACGGGGGCACGTAACTCCCGCTGTCGTCTCGTTTGAGATGCGCATCTTCGCTCGGTAATCGCCAAGTCCCACGGGTAAGCGATCAAATGGAAGTATTAGCGAGGAAGTATTAACACGTCGTAGCGACAATAGGAGCGTGCAGCGTAACTGCACTATTGTTAGGGATACTAATTGCGACGATATATGCCTTCCATTACAAACAATTAGCCAGAAGCGATAACGTAACGGCAGGTAGTACAGGAAACAAAGGACTAGGAAGAGAGGGGCATTCGTGTGCGAGGAAGTGTAAAAGAATTACCAGAGTAATGCTGGTTGCATACACGAAACGAGTCGGGAGATATTTATTATTTGAACGGCCTAGGGGGAGCAAGAAGAACGTGCTAAGTCGCGTGAGGGCGAGTCGTGTCGAGGGTCTTAAATTATAATTATTTTCAGATTCTATCGCGACGCAAAAAGATCGAGTAATTCAACCCGCGTCACAATGGGCTTATAGACCTGCACTTAACGGAACCTCGCTCTCTCTCTCTCTTCTCTCTCTCTCTCTCTCTCTCTCTCTCTCTCTCTCTCTCTCTCTCTCTTTTTGTACGGTAGAAAAATATTTCTCTCTTAATCTCCGCACTTTAGAGTCACTATCGTAAAAGCTTCCTGAGTCTTTGTAGGCATATATATAATCAGAGTTTATATCGTTCCGCTGTAGAGCCCGCTTTTTTGCATGATATGCGTGCACGCTGTGCGCGCGGTATGTCGTACATACGTTGTGCTAATCTATTTTATGCGAAGTGACGGATGAAAGAAACGGTGCGTCGTCGAGAATTCAGAGCGCCGAGGCAAAATAGAGTTTTCCCTGTGTATAAATCCTCCTGAAATGAGGTCGCTCGCAACGTGTAAAAAGGGACGTTAAAAGACATCGTCGTGAAATCACCGAGGGGGTATCGCGGAGTACGAAATGAGGGAGTAACCTAAATCCCAATCGAGCGTAAGCTGCGCGAGTACTGTTGCATTACCGCAACACACCAGCCACGAGCTATATCTATCATTATTGCGGTCGGAGGGGCCCACCACTGCCGGGAGCAGCCGCCCGCCCGATACGTTCGATAATCTAATGGCTTTATTAAGCTGCAAAACGCAATACCGATTTATTCCGGTCGGTTTGTCGTGCTTTGTCGGCCGCTCGATTGAAAAACAGTGAGCTAATTTCGCCGAGGTGGCCGCGTCGTGAATGGCCGGAAATCAACAACCTGTAGGCCAGAGAACCTAGGCACGGCTCTCCTCTTCTTTTTCCTCCCTCGCGCCGCGTAACTCGCCGCAGCGATTTACACCCCCGGCACGTTCACCGCGGCGCTCGCGGACCACCACCGTAGCCGCGCATCGCAAAACGTGGACAAAGACGACCTTCCGCGAGAGTGGCTAACTAGAAGACGAGCGTGATCGCCGGGCACGTGTTGCTGCACCGCGGTAAATCGTGCCTCGCATCCCCGACACTTCACTCGCGACCAAACCGCGTTTCTTTTAATTCCATTAGATTTAAAGTACCACCGAAGAAAGGATATTGGAATTTGCATTCGGATAACATTAATTTGGCAAAGTTCACGGAAACCGCGCGAGTCAAATTTGCTTCCAAACTATGTGGTCAGAATTTAATTCTCTGCAACACACTGGAGAATGTAGAAATAACATGAGAGACTAACTAGGGGAAATTTGATTCGGTTGATGTAGAACATCGTTCCTTGAATTGTAAAGAACTGAAACTCGAATTTTCTTCGAAAGCACTAGCAAACTATTCTTGCACCGACTATACAGCTAGTGGCATTTCAGCGAAAATTCAGGCGAACGTGTAGCGCGAGAAAGCAAGAGGCGAAAGGCGATACGGGTGTTCTTACTGGATGAGAAAGGGTCTACTAAACTTGAAATAAAAGTTTAGAGCGACGCCTTCGGCCTCTGTAATTGTATGTGATATCCACTGTCCGAAATAAAATTTCCAAGCACTCAATTTCTAAAGGAAACTTTTGATATAGTTACAGATATTTCTCTCGCAAAAGTCGGAGAATTATTTTATGTTCATAAAATACTTGATATAAAAATTGAATTGAAATGACTCACAAAAAAGTCAATTGAATCACTTGTGAAAGTCGGTAGTATGCAGGAGAAAATAAAGCAAATGTTTATTTTATGAGAAAAGAGGAATAAAAATATAGTATAAAAAGTTCAGTATAATCGTCTTTAATTAAATACGATGGAATTTTATATGGAATTAATTAAACTCATAAATACTATAAAAGATACAGTTTTCTATACTATTCGATTTATTTATATTCCGAAAACATTTCTACAGTTTTCACAAGTCGATCATTTCTACTTAAATTTACTCGGATGCGACATCAATTGTCAACCATACAAATTGTTACTGCATCAAAACATGCACATAATTGATAGTCGAAGAATGTGAGTTTGTTGAAAAAAAATTAGACTACCAAATTGCTGTCTATAATATAACGCTACGCTGGCGCGTAGTTGCGAAGAGGAATAAAACTTTATTGCGCGTGGCATTGTTTACATAAATCGTATGCAAAGCCGACGGGACACGTATCTTACTTTAGTAAGTTAACTTTCGATGCTATCTCGTGAGAATCGAGCGCTACGCAAACTCTCGATATTTGTATCGAGCGAAACGTAAAAATAAAATTCCCCTCGGAAATGCAAATAATATGTAAAAATGACACGCGATATACTCTACGAACGTGTGTTTTTCTTTTTCTAAACTGAATTCGAATATCATTTCTAATGATAATGGGATGTGTCTTGAGAGTCTTAAAAATCAACCGTCATAAAAATGACAAATATCACTCTATTAAGCATTTTAATGTACACAATATAACCGTGCCAAGCATTTATTATTTATGTCGCGTTAATTTCAGTTAGAGTTTCGTCGATATTCACTCGGACTTCCAAATGCGCCTTGCAACACGACGAATTGTTTTGCCGAGTCGTTTGCATACGCAAACTATATAGTATCGAGGCACATCACGGAAGAATGCGCGTCACGAAACGCTACTGGAGCCGACGTCACTTCGCGCTGACCAGCGTCAGTGTACGCGTATTCGTCCTAGAAAAGCAAATGCCATACAAGCTTGCTTGTGAAAAAGAGAGAAAGTGAGACGGATACGGAAGAGGCCGCAGAGCCCCTAGCTCATATATCATATCCAGTTCTCTATGCAAGGCGCGAAAGGTTAGCAAGAACGTGCAGTTACCGCAAGTGGTAGTCGATACTTTCTCTCTTTCTGTCTCTCTCTCTCTCTCTCTCCCTCTTTTTCGTTCGCTGTGAAAATTCTGGGAGACGAGAGAAGTATCGGCTGTGCACTCGAAGGCGAAGCCCGCGAGCTCCATCTTCGAGGGAGCAGCCGGATGCGACGGTGAATATACGGCGTACATGCAAAGTGCGCATCCGGCGAAGTTCTCCCGCGGCGAGCTAACGATCGCCAAATGCCGTATATTTCAGCCGGAACGAGCTCGGGAGCCGTACGTCCGCGCGCGCTATCGGAAACTGTGAAATTCTTCTCACCCGCGATCATACCGTTTTTTACGATCGCGATCGAGATTTCGGCAGTTTTCGCCGCGCCGCGCGTTAGCGTACGCCGTTACCTTCGGTGCGAGTGACTGCTTTATATGCCGCTCGAGGTCGTCAATTTAAATTTCCAGCTCAGCGTTTCGGCAATCGGATCAGCGTTAACAAGGATCCGGATCCTTGCTTGAGCGATGAAATTCTGGTGACGTCGTCAAGTACGCATACGGCGGGGCCGCGCATTGCGCGAAATTGCGCGTCCGGCGGCGTAATTTCGCACAATGCGGTGCATGCGGAATATTAGCGTCATTTCTGAGTTCTTTCTCGATAAAACTAGCGATGTCTCTTAAAGCCGTTACCATGACGGAATCGTGAAAAATTATACGAGCGTTAATAAAACGGGAAGATTAGGCCATTTCGCGGAACAGCGTCCTACATCTTGGCAAAGACGATTATATTCGAAACCTCGGTGAAGCTCGATTGCGCGTTACAACAACCGAACGCCGGTTGACATGAATATTTCATAATTAAATTGCGAAGCTTTGAACTTCGACCCCGCGCATTCAGCGCTATATGTTACGTATTTTACAGCTTTACAGATCAAATCGCGCTACGTAATACAAACGTCGAACCCTGATATTTTCATTTCACTTTAATTTTAATTTAATCATTTTAAAGGCTACGTTGAAAATACAACGATATTATATTCCACGATTGGCTATGACGGTAAAATTGCAATCGGGGAGTTTCAACGCTGGAGCTGCGTAAAAGATAACATGACACACTTTCGCAATAGCGCCATAAAAAATTAAGAGGAGTGAAACAATTCGGTCGTCGGTAGATCGCCGATTTTATCTCGTATCCACTTTTAATTTTCCAGCGGGTAAGTTCCCGTGGCGTTTCCAATATCCAGCGGGTGTCATCCCTTCTTCCGGGTTTTTCCGGTGAAATTACACGGAAACGACAGGTTAGAGATCTATGTGTCCCCCGAGCTTTTTGAGGGACTTGGTTCGATTTCGAACCCGCGAACATTTCGCGTCTGTTTTTTTAATTCAATTCAATATGCGTACGAGGGGAGCTATAGCGAGGAGTCGCTGCGATAAATGATGAACAAGTAAAGGCAGCGATATTGTGCATAATAACGCGTTTACTATGCCGCCACTAAGGAGGATAGCCGTGACGCGCGGAGGCAACAGCGGTTCATCTACATGAAAAGTTATAGCGTTTGCAGTAGGCCGACGGACGGAGGACGAACTCTTTTCTGCTTCATAACGTCGCGTATATAATGCCAATAACGCGGAGATTTACGATTTCTCAGAGTATTATTTCTGATTCGTGCGCGCGACTTGTAGTCGCTCTCTATTTTAGCGCGTTTTTACGCGAGGGAGGCAGGCACCCCGCTTTAAGAAATAACCCGTCGGCGCTACTATCCTGTGATTAGATTACACCGAAACGTTTCCCCCGGAAATCTAGTAGCGCGTTACTTGGTTGGAAAGACAGTTATTTCGACGTTCCGCCGTTTAACGAGTAAAGTTGTGGTTGCTTACTAAAAATGCTTGCTCTGTTCCGACGGTCCTTTAACTTTTTCCATTAGGCCGAGAGAATGCAACAGCGTGTCGCATACGGGATTTCTCTCTCCGCCTCTCTAAAGTCTGTCTTCTCTACTGACTCTTCTGCTCTCCCGCGGCTACTCAGATGTACCAATTACACAGAAACATTCTGGCTGGAGATAAACAAGAGGAGGCGGGTGGGGTTAAGAATACTTCTGCGCAAGCAGGAGCGTTTCCTAGCCCGTGGCAATCGTTAAATTTTAGATGTCTTTAATTCGCGGAACGTTTCTAGTTATTCGTTTTCTGGAATCTTCGGGATGCACCTCTGGATTCTGGCGAACTTTTTTACAGACTGGCCGTCACAGATGCGCGACCATCAAACGAACGCTTCGATTAAAACCCCGGTATAAGCTTCCCCGGCAACGATCCGCTCAGCAGACTTACTGTTACATAAAGGGTTAAAAATAATGTCGGGTATTCAACTTTAGCGCGTCGTTTATACTCGATTACGTATATTGATATTCCATTCTCTTTGTGTGTTTGCAGTTATTATCATATAAGAAATAAGATCTATAGTTCTAAGAAGAAATGAAACGGAATTATAAGTGGAATTGGAAGTTTATAGAAGTAGAGGGAAAATTATAACATGGGGAAAAGAGCTGACCTTTTTTTTAGTCAGTCCGGTTATTATTAGAAGCACTCGAGAAAACTAGAGAAAACACTACTGCAAGTAGAAACATACTTTTTTTAACGTATTGAAATTATCATGATTCTTTATACGGCGAAATTACTGTTGAATTTCCTAAAAACGAGAACAAATTTTAGAGTATGAAGATATAGAAAATTAAGAAATGATGTGATTTGTAAAAGTAAAATATTATAAAAAGCACAGATGGAAGTTACTTAAAGAAGTTAAACTAAAGTTATAGATTCTTTTAAATATTCTGATCGTACTTTTAGGGCATGTTCCACTTAATGTTCGTAACGCTCGCGGCGTTTATTTGTCCTTATTTAATAATATTTGATAACAAAAATGAAATAAATCCAAGACCGTTGCGAGCGTTAAAGCGGACGCATCCTTAGTATATCAAGAGAATATAATTAACGCTGCGATGTAAACAAATTATACTCTTCGATAAAAGTATAAACGAAGAAAATATGTTTTTATCTCGTACTATATTTAGCAAAATTTTAAGTATTACGAAATATAATTTTATAGATGAAATATGAAACATAATAGCCAATCAAGAAAAAGCTAATCAATGTGACGTTTCAATTTTATTATTCACATTAAACGTGAAAAAGATTAATTTTGAACAGCGCGCATATTTTGCTGTTATATCAATAAATATATTTATAAAGCAATTGCGGGATCCGTCTCGGGGCAATATCGAGATCGAGAGGAAACTATATATTATACAGAAATGAATCTATATAACGAGTCGGGAGTTGAAATAATTTGCATCTTACTACACTAAGTTTTAATTACTCAGAGCGATCTTCTTCCAACAATCCCTCAAAGTCCTGAGTGTTGAAAATTGTTTTACGACTTACGGCGAGACGTGCGCTATCACATTTACCAGCTGCGCAAAATTGGATATCACTGCTCTTTGCTTAATTAACTGACTCAATTATAATTTAAATAAATCATTTAAACGCAACATAAAGTCATTCAAAGCTGACCAGTGATGAAAAGTCCATCTCTTCGTGGAATTTATTTATGAACTTTTTGATTCTAAAAAATTTAAATAATTGTTATACGATATGAATAAAAAATTGTATTTTACCAGTTTAGTTTTGCGGTGCTTTTTTATTTCAAACAATACCGCAGGGCGACCTCACATACTAATACAGTATGCACAATGATACAGGGATCTGTAAATCGTTCGTTTCCAGTCTGGAGAACACTGTTATCGATCGATGGAACTGGGGTATATCGTTATACGTGCGGTTCGGTGCCGAACCATGGGTCGGAAACGTTTCCCGGTCATTAGGAAGAAATACAATAATCGCGCCCAATGATTCGATTGAAACTCTGATCGACGGTGTAGCCCGAGAGCAGCCCGATGTATTTGCGGTTTCTCAAATTCTCCGCACCGGAGGGGTTAATTACCTACGAATACTTAAGTGATCGAACAATTCTGTTGGAGCAGGATGATAATTGTCGAGGGACGGTACTTTGGATTTAACTCGCGCGATCAATCAAACAACCGGTACGTCTGCGAATTCTCGCAGTTTCTCTACTTCCTTTGTGACATTTCGCATCTTCGGTATGCTCTCACATTAGTTCGCGCTCGAACGCTAAGTTTCGCGTAAAGCAGCAAAATTGAAAGTCACCAAAGTTCGCTTTCGACCAATTAATTTCCCGGAATCACTTTTACCGAACTCACTCTCACATACCCTCGTAATTGCTCTCGTCTAATTTTAATGAAGAATTAATTGAAGATGCTCGACGATTACTCATGTTTGCGCACATCAACATCTGTGCATCTTTTGCGCCACATATGTACGCTGAGCTAACTAACAGCACCGAAATTAATTGCAAGTATGTTTGAGATGGGAATTGCAAATGTGCTGAGCGTTTTGCGCCACAAACGTGACGCACGTATCTTTGTGTTGCTGCAACATACGCAGTCGGCTAACGAATATCATGCAGCAATAAAGTTTATTCTTGCTTCTTAGAAATACCATTTGAAAATATATATGAAAATTAGTAGTGCAAAATCTAATTATACATATATCATGCTAAATAGGATTGAAATTATACTACACATGTACATTTTCTATTGATTTCCATTACAAAATAAGAATTTATTAAAATTCTTAATTTTTCAGCGAGTATATCATTAAAACTGTATCGTTAATAAGAGCTTATTGTAAATTTAGCTATATTGATGTATTATATTATGTATTACGCAATTGTATCTACTTATGTTTGTTCGATCTGCTTAGTAAGCTATCTAATTGCAAGACGATTGCAAGAGAGGATTTCGCAAACAGATGCGCGGCATTAAGTTCAAAATCCCATTTCTGTTAATTAGTAAGATATAATGAACCGAGGAAATTGTTTGAAGGAAAAAAAGAGATGAAATAGAGAACGACTAAGAACACTTTTTGGAGGAATCACAGACGCTGTTGTTTTCTTAAAACTTGCGCGATATAAAGCAACTCGGGTTCTCCTAAGCTGTCTAGGCTATCTTCTCATTTTGGAGTGAGTTGTTGGGACAAGTTCGCGGTCTTCTCATAAGCTTGCTTGGAATACAAGTAAATTTTCTCTGTTAAAAGTTCACGACAACTTACGGTACCGGTGGATAACTCGTGTGGACATTCTCGAGGAAGCTATATACACTCTTTCTTCTCTTTCTTTTATTTTAACGTGCTATTGTAGAATTTTCTATAGATTGTATTTTTAGATGGCAGGTAATGTCGTATTATTTGTACTTACATTATGTTATTTTATTACGATATAATCGTAATGAAATTACAATCATGATAAAATTAGAATATATAAATATGTAAATGAATATTGCGTGTATATCAAAATAATGGTGAGTAAGTTGCATAATTAATAATTAAAGGTGCGCAAAATGACGCCGTAAATATTGTTATGCGTATCATTAATATAATCATTTCGATTATTACTCGATTACTGCACTTATTACACGTGTGCGATTGTTATATACACGGCCATATAGGATTATAAACTTCGATGTGCCACGCGCGAGTTTTCGAAATGGTATTAGTAAACCTAATCTTATATATCCCAATTCAAACTTTATGTTATTGGAATATTTGTTGGCATCTCCCGATAATCTCCGTCACGGTAAACGGATTATAAATTCATTCGCGCGTTGAGACTGTTACTAAGATTAAGGTCGAACGATCTTGGACCAGTGTGTATTATAAATACAAGACGCATGATCCATCGGAGACGGCTAAATGTATCCAGGCGAGAGTTTTCATCCTTCCGTTCTATCTATCCGTCTATTCTTCTTATCTTCTCCCTCCCAGCCTAGCTGGGATGGTAGTCTCATCAGCCCTCTCGAAGCATCCATCCACCAGCTCGTCAGGCTTTCAACGGATATTACAAACTTCACCTTTCATCCATTTTCCGCTTCGAGCGTAGGCGACGACAACTGCGAGTCAACGAGTGCAGCACTCGAACTCACTACCTGACCTACGTCATTATCCCGGTTTTTTTTTTTGGCTTAGCTATTCTCGCTTTTTCCCTATTTGCTGGCAGTCATTAACCATGATCGCTTATGCAATATTCGCGAATAACGAATAAGATGATGCACACTCGCGGTGCATGCGAGTATCGTGCATGGGAGACCGTGCTTCGGTTATTGCAGACGAGGAGGAGCAATTAAAATCTCGCGAGCTCGTTGTTTACGGAACATCGGCATGTAATTAGGAAGATGCGCACGAATATTGGTACATAGCGTGCCGTGGTAACAAAGTTAGATAAAGCTTTTCTCTTTTTTCCTCTCTCATCTTATTGCTAGAGGATACGTAGAGAGAGAGAGAGAGAGAGAGAGAGGGATTGATTAAAGACTATGCATATTCTAAACTTCGGAAACGATTACATAAGAAAATATGAACTCTATCATTTTCTTCAGTGCTTACGAAAAATTATAAGGAATTTTTGAGAAAATATTCTCACAAATATCTGAAATGTTTGAATAACACATTTTATCGCATCTGTGCATTATTTCAAAATCCTGGTGTATTTGCAGCGAGTGATAAAGATCGGAAAAAGTTCGTCTAGCCGCAAAGAACCGATATCCTCCCGCGCGATAAGAAGTCTCGTAATAATCGCTCGAATGGGTCGGGCGATCGATTGGTTTCTTCCGACACGCCGCGGTAACTGGGTCATCATAATTACGCGTTGGCAGAAACGACCACTCCATTCGTCCCTTTTTAATTCAAGCATGTCGTTGGACTCCCGCGAGTCTCTCGACGACGCCACCGCGGCCGGCTAATTTGTATTCATGAGAGCGAACGGACTGTGGTGTGTGTGTGCGCGCTTCGGTATGGAGACGCGTAAAAATCTTCGGTTTCCGCCGTGCGGACGTGGAAAAAGCGCTTGGCGTGCTCGGTGCGCTCGACGCTTATTGCGACCAAATTTCAATCCGTTCCACAGGGCCCCGGCACATCGAGATGAAAATGTTCCGGTCGCGCTGCGCAAAACGTGTCCCGACGCGCGCGATTGACGCAGTGACACTTTTAACGCGCTTTATTCTCGACATTCTCCACTTTGCTTATATATAACTGCTGCATCAAACTTTTCCGAGTTGAATTTATCAAACGGAAGTAAACTGCAGCACTGATGATTTTTTTTAAAAAGTCAACATACCTCAATATAGATAGAAAGTAAAAATTTTTATTATACTAATTAATGCGTTTACTACTAACGATTTAAGTTTTAAAAATATATACTGATCAATTTATAATTTTCCTATGTAAATTTTTTGCTGAATTATCTAAAAATTTAGCTAGATGCAGACATAAAAATAATTTTATTGAACAAAGTTTGACAATAATTTCAAAATAATCATGATTTTGTTAGAGTATCTAAAAGTTCAGCCGGATATTTGAAAATAATTTTTATGGACCATCAAAATAATTATGTAGGACGCCTCAAGCTGGTTGCTGGAATGTCAAAACTTTTTACAGCTATTGCTCGTCATGTTCTGGAACGTCTCTCATAATTATTGTGAAACTTTGTCCAACAAAATTATTTTCACGTCTATATCTAGCTAAATTTTTAGATGTTTTAGCAAAAAATCATTCTACGTAGAAAAACCTTACATAGATTTATAAATATTTTTAAAACTTAAATCGTTAGTTAATGCTTTAAAATATAGAATTAGTATAGAAATTTTTTTCTATCTATATTGACATATGTTGATCTTTTACAAAAATCATCAAGTGCTGCAGTTTAGTTTCGATAAACGGACAGCGTGGCAAATAGTTGATCGTCTTTACGTGGGAGGTTTTATAAAAAAAAATTTTTTTAGTATGTTGTAACGTGTATGCGAGGGGGAGGGGGGGGGTTGGCAGCGGGAAGATAAAGCGAAGTGCGGATTTAGCCTTACAACTATGACGACGAAAGCATTTTTCTTGTTATACGGCTTAACGTGCCACGGCGAAACATTGCGAGGCACGTATTTCTTTCTCTCTGGGACCCCGGGACTTTGATTTGAGCCGTGTGAAGCACTCTCACGACCTTAATTGATTCTAGCTGACGTACGCGCTACTGTCTCGAGGAGAGACGCTCACACACAGGCTCAGCAGTAACGTGTGATACATATTTAAAGAGGAAAAAGGGCTGTGCGCCATTTTTACAGCGCACAGCTACCAGTTTCACATATACGACTCCCTGTGTCTGACGAGCACGAAAAGTGTCGCGACCACGTTTTTTGCGGTGTCTGGCATACATCAGTGTCTTGCTCTCCTTAAAAAGCACGGGATCTCTTTCCACGGCGCATTGTGGAGCGAGCAGATGCAGTATTGTAATTAAATTTAGCTGAACGTACCGATGTGCACGCCGGCGCGTCTTGAAAAGTGCAGATTACCAGCCGTATTCGAGGATTATATTTTTTTCCGCGGCGCGAATTGCAAAAACTGTTCGCAGTGTTTTCGTTGTCGAGGAAGCGACACCTGAAAAAAGAGCTGCGCGACTAAAAGAAAGTTAAGAAGGGGTGCGCGATTCGCGTTTTCGCCACATTGAATGAAAGTCGACTTTTCCGTCCCCCCCCCCCCTCTCTCTCTCTCTCTCTCTTTCTCTCTCTCTCTCTCTTTCTCTCTCTCTCTCTTTCTCTCTCTCTCTCTCTCTCTCTTTCACTCCCGTATAATTCAACGTATAAAAATGTCGCTACGAGATTTCGCGCGCGCGGCATTTCCGCTTCGCGTTGATTATACAGCGTCGGAATTTCGCGCGACACGATTGTTCGACGGGAAATACGAGAATACTTTAAATATTGCGAGGCGCCCTGGTGTAAAATATGCTCAAATAATCTCCCGCCAATTATTATCATAATTGGCATATGAATATGCATGTGTCACAACATTAACCTTTGTCCTGTCGTTTCCCGTCCCGGTGACGTTTATGCGTGAACGCACCTCGCCCATCCATATACACTGCCGGCCGGCGCCATGTCGGTTTCGGTATTGCCCGAGCATCTGCACGAGCGGACGGGGAGAGCTGCAAATGTCGCTCTGTGGAAGAGCCGGGTAAACCACTATCCGTTTCCGCGCTGCAGCAACAGCAACGGCGACAGCGACAGCAGCAGCAGCAGCAGCCGCCTGATTGATCCGTCGATAATGAGCGGTGTGCACGCGATGCACGCGACAACGTAAATCGCATAAATCGCCGACAGAAATATGACGGGACGTTTTGTACGGGCGAACCAACCCCCCCTCCCCTAATGCAGTGTACGCATATCGCGCGAAGGGGCGCCGGGCCGCGTGTATGTACGTGAGCGCACTTTTGCAATTTTCATGATTTATTCCGCCCGCGGCGACCGTAATCGGCGTAAACTCTCTGTGTGTCGAGCAGCGTGTGACGCCGAACCCCCGAACAATGTATACAATATATCCGGCGTGAATACGGACGGCGTAATTTCGCGCCGGCCGCGTAATACGGCGTATCAAAAGCGTTCTTATGATTTTCATGATACCCATCCGCGGCCGGTCGGTAATCAGTTTCGTGATTGCATCGCGGGGCGATCTGATCGAAAAAGCGATACGTGCCGCGAATCTCATTATATCGCTTGTATAATAATCCAATGATTTATTTATCGTTTGTCAACATCGGTTAAAAAAAAAAAAAATAACGAGCGTAGGTAAGGCGAGATTATAAATGCATGTGCCGTTCGGTTGGAGATAAAGCGAGCAAAATGACGCACGTTACGCGCGCGTTCATAATCATTTTATATTGCAAAAATGAATACTTTAAATATTATAAATACTTTTTACTGTTTCTCTCTCTCTCTCTCTTTCTTTACATTTATCATTTATCACACGCGTTTTTCCGATTCCGCGAAATGTTGTTTACATCACATGTTTTTCCGCAAAATTGACGTTATGCACTATGAATCTTTATACAGCTTAAGGCTTAAATATGTTCGAGCTTATACAGCCATTTTTGCGCCCGCGGTAGAAATAACACGCAGTGCAAATACGCGACGGTGGAAATACCAATGGTGGAAATACCTCGCTATAAATCCGTTTCGGGGGTAACGTATCTTGAAGCGTCAGCTATTCGCCACCACGCGGCACGGTTTAACTATATTTTTTTCCGGTCTTCCCTGTGAGTTTGCAGAAGGAACAGAGCCGCATGCGATAACTTTCAGCTGTCATTTTGCAAACATAGTCCCCGATCGGCGAGTTTTTCAGGAGTGCGGGCGTAGAGGGAGGGAGGGGGGGGAGAGAGTACCGTGGAAACTACCCTCGCGTCCGGCTCGAACTGTCCGTGGATCGAAAACAAAATCGCCCGGCAATATAAATACGGGTCGTCAACCCCTGGGAAAATGGAGACGATACCGGCAACGCGTCGACGCGGATTATTTGGCCAGCCGTGCGATGCGACGCGACGCGACGTGCGGGCGCGCCGTCGAAACGAAACGCGACGCCCCCCCGAAATCGACAAATTCTATTAATACCCCCGCATTAATATCCGTAATTGAGCGAGTATTTCGCGCCGCCGGTATTCGGTTTTCCGGGGATCGGTGTGCCCATCGCACCCCGCGCTCCAGCGGACACGTACGACGGGGGAAACGTCCGGGAAAACCAATCAACGATGCCACGCGTGATGAGAAAAATTTTTGGAATTTACATCCCCCGTCCAGATCGATCGCGCCGGCACACCGGAAACAGCTTCGGGCAACGATACCGGAGAACAGCGAATCGATGTGAAATTTCATCGGACAGTCTGGATTTTTCACTTCCCTTCCCCCACGAATTCTTCGAACAATTTTCCAAGTTGTCCGTCATTCCGTCACATCAAACGGAAAATGTGTCCAATTAATTCTAAGGCTAATTAATCGAGAAAGATCATATTTGAACTTTTATTTGCTTTAATCAGATATAGTTGTCGAAGAAGTTTTAACCTAGAAAAAGTATTACGACTTCTTACCGACTCTTCTCTCTCTCTCTCTCTCTCTTACGACCATCTTCTAAGTTTTATAAAGGATGCTATAAGCCGGATACATCGTAAGATTGTTTTTCCCGCGTCGTTATAATGAGGGCTCTACTAAATACATGGGCTTTGTTTCTTTGAAGATTAGACGTGATGGCTGAGAAAACAAGCCCTTGACGGAGATTAATGACGGTGACCGTACATTGTGTCGCATAGGAGTACTTGCTCCATCGCGATACACGCCACCCGCATTGACACGTTCGACGATCAACGTCAAAACACTTCAAGTTTTTCACTTTGCTGTAGCGGGAAAACAATTTCACGGCATTAATGCGGATAATATAATAAATGACGCGCCAGTCGTAAGGGATGAGACGAACGATCGGATCTCGAATAATACGACTCGTAAGACATGGCGGGCAAATTCGAATGAAAATATGACGCAGTAGTAGCGAGCCTTATAAATGCGGCATAATTTAAGCGAACACGAAGGCGCTCGAATTCGTCTGACACCTCATATTCGGGTACGTGAGATTATCCGGATCACTTTCGCGTATCCGTCCTCGGTAATCGGATTTTCCGACTCGACACCTGCAGCCATAAAGGCAAAGGGTCAACTTCCTTTTACGTTACGTTTTCTATTCACTGACAGAATCAATAGTACCGATCACGTGATACGCCCTAACGTGATGATTACGAAATTATATTTCAGATATGTCTCTGGGATGAGTCATTTATGAAAATCTAAATTATTATATCTATGAATGTATATTTACAAGAAAAAAATATACGATATGCAATTTTATATATACAATTTTAATTTAGTTATTTACGTACATTTTTTTCCACACATTTCACAATATTTGTGGGTGACGCGGACACACGTGTTCAACATTTTTACTCCTCCGGTTTCGCACATGCGAGGTACATGTAACTATCACCGCTGGGCGTAATTACGCGCATCCAAATTTAATATCGTTGCACGATCGGCAAATTCTTCGGCCGCGTTGCCGTTATCGCGCGGCAACCAATACTCGGAGGTACTTAATTAATTAACCGTTATCAGAATTTTACTCGTCGATACGCGCGCGGCGCCAGAAGTTTTGGAAGGGGTATTCTACACGCTAATTAGTTACCGGGCCCTTTGACAGTGATACTTTTTCGCACTTTGCAAACACCCGCGGAAGTATCGCGATAAGGCTCCTCGCATAAATAACAGTTGGACAATATCTAACAATAGCTTCCGTGCGATACCCGTGCTGGACTCCCAATAACTTTTGTCGAGAATTAACTTTCGTTGAATGGCGGTGAACAGAGATTGCACGGGAGAACTTCAACGAAACTGGAACTGCAGTTTTGCTATTCTTAAACAATTGTATTATAAAAATAGTAGGCAATATATAAATCTTTTTTTTGTCTCGTTATTACGCCGTTTATTTAACAGCGATATATTGTTAAATGTTAAGGAATTATATTTAAACTAATTCTTTGAGTTAAATAACATTTTGTTATTTTTAAAAACAATTCAAATTTGGCAAAATTCGACACTACAAATTTAACAGTGTAACGGCAGCGAGAATGCACACAAATTGTTTTATTTTCAATCTCGTAAATTACTGTATCATCAAATACTGTAAAAATCTAGAAAAAAATATGAAAAGAAGAAATTTGTATGTGTACTCGAAAATTAAATGCATATAAATAAAACTTGCCTCCGTTTAATACATTTTGAAACGAGGAGCGATGATTCCCCTCGACGAATTAAAGTAAGACATCTGGTATGCTATATTATGTTGCAGTATTCAAATCGATCGAGCAAATAAACTCGTTGAGGGAGACGAAACTTTGGACTCGGGCAAACTTTACGCTAATTACCTTCACGGTATTTTGATACTCTTCGACAAACCGGAAGAGCGATGGGAACGCGGGTGCGGTGGTAGTGTTACACGCTTGCTGAAATTTAATTTATCCTCTTTTCCGCGAACGAAGATGTGTCAAAGTGCGCTTTTAAACTAATCAGATGAAGACACTAACAGATAATGCCAAGGTGCTTGTGCAAGCTAAACCGCGTATCCGCAAAATGGATGCAACAAAGTTGAGCACGCACATCACGGTAGATAAATAAATTTAGCTTTACTCGGGCATAATTTAATTTTAAATACATTCTCACAGAAAGTTATTTTACATTGATGTTGTAAATAATGACATAAAATGTAAATTAGTTTCAATTATTAACGATTCCATTGTCACTACTTTATTATATTAAATTGCTGAACATATATGGAACAAATGTGACACATATTACCACAATATTGTACTTTTGCTTTATTATATTGATATTAATGAGAATGTTTCTACAAACAATTAGCAATAGCGCAAACATAAAATACACCAGGACAAACCGTAAACGATTCTTCGGTATGGCAAAATGAATGTGTAAACTACCAACGGCGGACGCAATAAATATCTAGTTGAGTACGCGAGATTACTTTGCAGCAAAAGTAATTTCTGGGATTAGTTCTCCAGTGGTGTTTGCGATATATATATATATATATATACACAGCACATCAGTTAACCAATGGCCCACGGACGAACGTTTCGCGCGAAAACGAGTCGCGAGTAAGCACGCGTGTAAATTTGATTACTGGTTTCATGGAGCGCGCGTCGAAAAGGGCGAGAGCGCGTTAACGCGGTAGTTTCCGGCCGAACGCCGCGGAACGTTGCGTGAAATTTTTGCGAGCCGGATGGACTCGTGACGCCCCGAGGTCCTGGTTTGGATTTTTTTCCTTCTCGTATCTTTCGCGAGACCCGTGAATTTCTGTTCTCTTCATTCATTCGTTACGTAAATGAGGAGGGTGGGTTGCGTGTTGGTGCAGTAATTCGGGGCGAGTCAAAGCCTCGCGAGCGCGGGAGTATAATGAACACAGGTGCGGATGCGACAAGTGTATAAGCGCGCATCGCATCAGCGCTGAGCGTTTAAACGGCCATCGAACAAAGGAGCGTCGCGTGGAGTTGCCGCTACGTGCACAAAGCCAGATCATGCAACCAGAGTAACGCGAATAATCCGTCTCTGTAACATACAAATTATTCTCTTTTTTTTATTTATATTCCTTGATTATGTACCGCGAGATATTTTTATTAATAAACAAATTTTTTTTTCTATTGAAAGTATGAAATCGTGCATTTTCTCTTGGTCAAGTCAAACGAGATGCACATATTTCACATGTCTCAAGCTTGTATTTATGGTATGTCCGCTGAAATATTCATTTGATATCAGTCTAAAGCACGAAAATTTGAATAGAGTCAATTTGATATTATATTATATTTGTAATTGAAATTCAATAATCAATTTTTTAAAGAGAAACCGATATGTATATGCATATACATTAATAATTTTGAATATTGTAATATTATTCTGGAAGAGGTGATTTGAGAAGAGAACATGATTATTTATAAAATTAAAAAAAAATCTGCTTTGAATTTCAAGAATAAATTTTTAAAGCGTGTAGAAATTAATAATTATAATCTATTATTACGATATTTTTTATCCCAGTGGATGTGTGCGGTAACTTTTTAATATTGCATATTAATAAGATACGTGTTTGAAATTAAACTTTTTTATCTGAAAATAATTACAAAAATTACTATTATTTTTTAATATTTTACATTCTGAAAGTGTGATTTTAATAAGTTAAGGAAATTAGATAAGATTAAGTCGCGATATTTTTTGCCACAATTTATTATAAATAATCTGACTTTTAAAATCGTAATTTTTTGTTTAATAAAATCATATAATTTTTCTTCTTTTTTGAAATAAAAAACCAATTAATATTAATAATTTTTTTATTTAAACAAGAATAATTTTTATTCTTGTAATAAATATATGAATTATAATGTATTTATTTTTGATGATTTAATATAGATTTATATTTTTTTAGTAAAATGAATAAAACATTTAAACTCTAGTAATTAAAAAGTTTTATAATTTGATTTAATTAATACATGAATATAAAAAAATCATTGTTATTATAATTAAAGTCATAATTTATTTTATAGCAAAAGTATTTTTTTTTAAATTTAGTGCAATAAGTAGAATTCTGAACATATTTGTATCATTGACATTTTTCAGATATAAACTGTTTTCTTTTTGCGTTTTTCCGTGCTGAGAGAAAGAAATTGACAGATGAGAAATAATATTACTATTATTTGCGTAATTGTATTCAGATTTATATTTACACGGATGAAAATGTATCAATGAAACCATCATATTGTTCCTAGATTTTATTTTGAGTATCTCATACAATAAGTTTTTCAATATAAGATTCGATTGTAACGACTATAAAAGACAGATATCGATTTAGAAATTTATTGACTTTTATTTATATAACGATAGAATCACGCGAAATTCAGTGCTGTGTTATTAACAATACAATGTTGTAGGTAATTATTGATATTTTGAAAGAAACGATTTGATTCTCGGAAAATAGAGGATCAACAACCAATGCGCACGTGTATCTGAGTTTAATTTAATTATCATGCACGGATTGTAACTGGTTTTCTACATTCGATTTGTCGCAATTTCATGGTATCGGTTATTAAATTGTTCGCTTTTTGTGCAATTAGTGGCGATTAGATCTGTGCAATTAGCGTGTCGATATTTTAGGACAATCGTCGATATCCCCCGCGAACGAGTTATTGGTTTCTCGTTGAACTTCGGCGTCGGCAGGTGCGGTAAATTTAGCCGTACCATTTCTAAATATTGTGCAAATTTTTTCCAAACAAATATTTTCTATCTCCGTGAGTAAACGAAACACTGTGAATCGTTATAAATAAATTTACAGTACAAAGTGCGCGTTGGCGCAGCCATCGATGTTGAAAGGTAGTTTGTTGCAGTTCTATCTTTCGCAAATATTCTACAACGGCAGTCATTTAATGTACACTAATATGTACACGTTGTACAACGTAGCATGTGCCAGATGAAGTTAGAGCGTTAGAGTAAGCGCTATGATAAAATTCGATCGCAAGCCAAGCCCGCAGCTAGTCGTAAATTTTCGGGCGCGGTTGCAAAACGATGCGGCGCAAACAACAAGCGAATGTATCGTCGCGGTTTCTAGTCGCTATTGAGCGTCAGTGTATGAAACGATTTAACATTGAGCGGCGGTGTATGAAACGATTCAACAGTCATCCAATCCACAAAGATGGTACCTTTGGCAACGCTAAAACGCTCAAAACCATGATAAACAGTATCCCCGAAGATCGTCTTCTGAATTTATTTTCCCTTAGTACGTTATTAATATTTCTATATATAGTTCTATGAGAATTGATTAAATTTAAAATTGGACGAAATGTTACATGATGTCTCTATGCAACTGTGTGTATCTCTCAACTCGTTCCTTTTAAAATTTAGATTAATTATTTTTTGCACAATATTTAATACTTTTCTATAATAAATGGAAAGAACAATTTTGTCGAAGTATTTAAAGTTTTAGTTAGAGATCTTAAATTAATTTCATTAGATCAATATAATTGTATGTATATTTAGAAAGAATTTATATATTTAGAAAGAATTTATAAGAAAATAAAAATGGCCTTATATTTAGTTTCTCCTTCTCTTCTAATTTGCAATATCATATGTATGAGCAAATGAATAAACCGATACATGCACGTGCACGTGACGAGTAACAGAATGCAATGGAGCACAGCAATTCCGTCTTACTCCCTCGGTCAACAAATAAACCATTGTACCCTGACCCAACACGCATTGTGACTGTATTATGCATGTGATTACAGCACGTAACGCCATACCGCAGTCATATTAATGACGGTATACAAACGAGAAACAATCTGATGCACTTTCAGAATTGATCGTATTGAACGAATTATACGAACAAAGATAAGTTAAATCTTCACTGAAATGCAATATCAGTCTATCTAACCTAATTCATCTTGATCTTGAATAAAAATAAATTTTGTTAAAAATCTTTTCATATGTATAGTACAGAAGTGAAAAATATAGAAAAAAGTAGGAAAGTTAAAAGTAGTTATATAAATTCAAAAATGTTACGATAGAACGAATGGAAATGAAATTGGTACATACATTGGATTTGTAGCTTTTATATCTGAGACATTTGATTTTCTGATTTACATATTATTTTAACTCTGGCGTACTACTGTAAGTGAATTTTCAATCAAATGTACAAGTTTTATACAGCTAAACCAGTTTTTATTAAACTTTTTAATAACTTTAAATAATATTTAATAAGATTTTGTTTATACTAAAAGAGTATTGATTCAATTATTCTATCTTGTAAGTTATATATATCAAAGAAATGTAAAACAATTCTTAGAAATATTATTCTTAAGAAAAATTATTCTTAATTTTGTGAATTTTTATCTAGAACAGTATAAAAAAATATGAACATTATTCTAAAGTTAATCTCTTTTGCACACAAATTATTAGATTTTTATATAAATTATATAAAAACGAAGAATTAAAGCGGAATTTTTGATATCTTTAATAACTTTGAATTATTCAGCTTATAATATTCGCGATGACAAACGTGTAGAGAATTCGTCGAATGTGCGTCCGAGAATGGACAGCAGCGGCAAAAATTTGCTTCGTAAATTACTGGTTGCATGCGGCCAGCTATTTAACGGATGAGTGAAGTAGCGGTTGTGCAAAATGCGAAAATTCACGTACGAAAGATAGGACGAGAGAGGATCGCATAAAAGAAGAGAGAGAGAGAGGTAGAGGGGAAAAAGAGAGGAAGAAAATTGTGACATCGCATTCGGTGCACGCAGCACAAAGCAAGATTATACATGGGTACATTTACAATGGTTTTCGTTTTGCGGGCACATTACAATGGGGTATCCGGTCGCATACCTGACGCGCATTTGCCATGGACCGGAGGCATGTCGGCACCTGCCGACAGAGTCGTGGAAAATTTCGGCGGGATTTAACAATTATACGATATGTTACACACGAGTACTCTACTCCCCCTCAGGGGAGTGGAGAGCGCGCGTGTTTCGCCGGTCACCGGGAAATTCACCGACCGGGGCAAACTCGGGGGGGGAGGGGGGTTCGTCAATCAGTTCTGTGCATCCACTATTAAAGCCCGTACACCGATGTTGCATTTACTCGTCTTAGCCCCCTTTCGCAAACCGCATTGTCGATCTGTGCGTTAACCGCGGCATAATACCACGACGGTTTACTGCGTGATCCTGGCAAGTATCAATGGCCAACGAATCGAAAACATTGTTTAAACGATGATAAAAACTTACGATATATTATTTATAATTATTTCTCTCTCTTTATACGTATGTAAAAGATACATAAAAATGTGAATACGATTTTCGATTACATATGAGAAATAATAGCACAGCATATTTTATATTGAAAAAAATTGCAATTATTAAATGTGCTGAAACCAATTCGAAATTTTTATACAATAATGCTTAATTTTCACCGCAATTGTGGCAATATACGTTTTCGAGATGTAATTTTGCAATTATTTATAATTTAACAAAAGTTTATTTTAATTTATTGTTAATTTTTTAATTTTTATTTTATAGTTATACGTTTTTTGTCAATATCCTTTTCTATAGTATTATGTTAATGAAACAATTATAACGATGTATTTATATTTTTTATTATAGAATATCGCGTTCATATTTATCTTATAAAATTCAAAATTTTCGTGCTCATTTTTTTTATTTATGAATGAAACATATAGAGATAGCACAGCGATCCTTAATATTTCCGATAAACCGTGCAAATAAACATAGTCAAGCGCTGTTTAATTGATGAACGCTGGAATCGAAATGTTATTACGTTGTCATCAGTGATAAATGGTCGGTTGACCCGTTTTCTGCACCGTGTTATTTTTCAACAAACAATTATCGCATTGTGCTTAAAAAAAAACCCACCGTGCGCTACACGCAGCATTTTTTTTCGTCGTGTAGTGCGAATTTAATTTCGTTCCCGGCTGGATCACAATTCGAATGTAAATACGTTTTATGTACTGTACGTAACTAAAAGGAAATGCACATATTATTCGTGGCAACGTGGAAAAATTTACCTCGGGGATTATTAGATCATCGAGCAAAAGATTTGCACGCATACGTGGACGTTGTTGCGCATCTCAGACGATAAATTATCTCCTCGCGTGCACTGGCTGGGTTTGTAACAAAATAACGAAATGGAAGAAAGTTAATTCAAGAAAATCCGCGATGCTTATTGTTCACGGTATCTCGCATCTACTACCGCACATTGAAAGTTTATGCCACAGGCGAGTCGTGCTCGATACGAACGTAATCTCATTGAATTCGACAGAGCGTAGTATTGCGGAGGAACTTCCGTCATCGAGACCGCCGACTTTCCGGCACCGTGACACGTCAGACAGGGCAAAGGTCGTCCTCCGTTGTAAACGTTTAGACTTCACGACGTATCCTTTCATTCAGAACTAACAGCAAAACTTTTTTAGCTAAAACAGCGAGTCACGATGAGTTCGCGCTATACACGAGTGTTACAATCGTGCTTGCAACATCGCATCTTTGTGATGAAGCGAGTGTTGGCAGAAATTAAAGTAATAGAGAAAAGAACTTTGGTATAAAAGTTAAATTCGATATTGCAAAAAGATTGATTTGAAAGTGATAGGAGAGAGAGAAAGAAAGAGAGAGAGAGAGAGAGAGGAAAAAAGATTTGCTCGGAAGCACAGAGAGGGAATATTGTGAAATAATTAAACACTGCAAGATCTTGGCATTTATCTTTATTTATCTTACATTTATCTTACACATTGGACTCCGAGGTACCGAGGCGTTGCTTTTATTCATTCTCTGTTTGCTACTTTAAGCGCACTTTCGCGCATTCCGCCATGAATACGAATTCACATTTTGCGCCTCCGTGTCGGCGGAAAAATAAATTTCACCGTCGATTCGATCGTTCAGTTCTCCGCTGCCTTTCCGTCGCCTCGGCGAAGTCGCGTCTGCATATCGATGGTCGAGCTACGGCGTCGCATGTGCGACGCAGAACGCAATTTTAAATATTGCACCGTCGAAGTTAAAAGTGTTTCTGCCTGATCGGAATATGTGTGCGAGCGAGTTAAGAATCACGTCACGGCGATGAAGAGCGCTTTAATTCAGCGGAGCTAAATCTATTCACGTCTAATCTATCCGTGTAAAATTTGTAAAAGAAATTACTTTATCTCAGTCAAACATTTTCAACATTTTAATTATTTTTTTCAATAACATGCGAATTTCTCTTTCACTCTTTTTTATTATAAAAGATTTAATATATGCTATTTTCTTTCGTTTCTCCATAAATGTTGTAATTACTACTAACTAATATTCCAATCACGCATATTTTTTTTTTATTTGACAGGCATTTTATAAAAAAAATATGTGATGAGATTTTGCAGCTCAAAAATATCGTTGAAATATTTATGTAATGAAATAAAATATAGATAATCGATAGTAATTTAAATGGATCCTACGATCGGCGTGGTTTTTAGCCAAGAAATTAGGTCGAACGAAAAATAACGTCATGCGACAGAATGCAATCACGAGATGATCATGAGAGTCTGTACATATGTATTTTCATTAAATGAGATTATTCCACGGGGTGATTTCATTATCGGTGTAATTGTTATTGGCGTGAAATTGTGCGATAATATGCGATTTCCAGTACCGCAGCGAAGAGAAATTACGTGGGGTCCTAAGGGGGCCTCCTCTCTCGAAACGTGCCGCCACAACCCGTGACGTGACGGGGTCATGACGTGAATATTATCGACGTTTAATGTAAAGACATCAACCCGCTCGAAGGTACGCTGTGATTTTTAAAGCGCCACTTTTGGCGCACGGTCATTAGCGAGTCGCGAAGTTTTCCACGTGAAAGATGCCTTGAATGTCGTCGTGGCGTGACGTGGACGTTATCGGCTTGTCGGCGCGACGTTATACCGCATTCGGGTAGCATAAAATTTCATTCATACATCATCACGTTCACGAGAAAATCCACGCGAGCGATTACCGCTTTACATGCATATGCTTTTATGAAGTGCCGTAACACAAACAACAACGACAATATTCATTACTACTGCATTACACTGCATCGCAATTTTCACAGTCTCTCATTTAAATTAGCATTCAAAATATGGCTAATGTAACTTGATGAAACTGCTCGTGAATTTTTGATGTCTGGCTTCTATTATAATGATAAAATTTTAATTTTTATATTCTACACGCCGTTTGAATATAACCGTCAGTTTGACATCTTGTGTATTTCCCGCGACGTAGTTAACAAAGCAGATTTAATAATTTACGAGACCTCTCTACGTCTACGAGGGTTCGTTACTATGATGTAATACAGGGAGGGTGACACGTGTGTAACTTGGACGACTCCTTAGCCGAGCTAGATGATTTCTTGGCCAAGCCAAGACGATTTCTCGGCGAGATTGCACGACGGGAGCGCAACGGGCGAAGTTAGGAGGCAGCGCGAATTTGGAGGGACAAAATTTACCGTAACCGGGAAAAGCGAGGAAGAGGGAGACGAATTAAACGTCTCGTGACATGTCAAAGATCCACCCCGGGAATTGTTAGGGAACATCCATCGCTTTGAATACCACACTGCCGGCGCCATGCGAACATGTCTCGCCGTTCGTTGAACGTGAAATTTCCCGCTCATCCACCGCCGCGACTTCCTCCCTTTTCGCCGCTATTTGCGAGAAGAAAATTGCCAGTTCTATTTGGACGTAAAATTCAATCTCGGTTTCCTTCCATTTGCAGATTAGCCAAGGCCTCCCAACCATCGCGCTTCCCTCCTCCTTCCTCCCTTCCGTTTCTATTGCCACTGTGTTCTTTTTCTCTGTTTTTTTTTTCATCGTTCCCGTTCGATGCCCCATTCTTTCCTCCGTGTACGCGTCGATTATATTCGAGAAAACGTTTCGAGGATATACGGCGATGGAAAAAAACAAAAACAGTAGAAGCAATCAACGATAAAGTTGACTAGCACAAAAGCACACGACAAACCGCGAAGTGAAATACTTTTGGATGGTATTTTTGCTTGCAGAAGACATTTTACGATGTGACACATCCGAACTATTTTATGTTCCGTCATGCGCGATAAAATCCTCGCGCATTCTCATTTGCCGAATATTTACAGTGGAAATACCGGCTATTACACAAGCGCGAACATTATATTACTAACTCAAACCATCAGTTGCTTTGAGCGCGGGATAATCCGTCATTTGTAAAATTCACAGAGAGCGCGAGCCAAATGAATGCATAATATTTTATTCGGACAAATAAATGTTCTCTCCACAGTGAGTGCGTGAGTGCCGGAACTGAAAGCGGTTGAAAAATTAGCGTTTGCCTCAGCGTGCGGGGAAAATCGTATCCGACTTTATAAATCGCGGTCTCACCGGACGGTTCGCCGGACAGACGCCGCCGATCGCCGGGTAGTAGTCATCGCGAGAAACGTCGACCCCTAAAAGATTAAATATTCGTTCTCCCCGCGGTAAGGGCGATAAAAGCTTAATTGGCTCGCCGATTAAAATCCCCACAACCGCGGTTAAATTCACGCGAGAAAAAGAAATCACTTACCGCATCCGATAGGATCAATCAACTGCCCAGTTCAGCGCGATAACGCCCTTTTGCACCATTTCCCCCGCTCGCCAAAAGCACAAAGAAAAAAAAAAGGGCGCCGGCCGTTCCGCGCGTTTGTGTCCGAACCAACGCTTTGTGTTACTGTCGGTGTAATCGTTATCTCGCCCACAACTTCAAAAGCACACAATTTTATATGTGATTATTACTATAAAGCTGCTGCCAAATAGCTTTTTTATACGTCTCCGCTTTTATAGAGGAACGACGTAATCTAACTAATTAACGATCGTTTATATGTGTTCAGAATAAGTTGAACAATTTGCACACGCCTACTCCTGTTACTATTTATCGAGAGGTATTTTTCATTAGTATACGTCGACGCTAATAATGGAAGTATCGTGGGATCGCTTAACACATTCTGAAGCGATTTCTTTGCTACTTAGCAAATACGTTGTTCGTAATTTGTGACGCGACTCCGCGCGCCGTGGTTCTCGAGGAGATATTATTCGCATAGAGAGCGTGTGATTACAAAATTTAATATTAAGACGACGGGGAGGAAGGAGAGCGACGAAACAACCGACTGAAGTCTTGGTCCTTTGACGGAATATGCATTTGTGGCGTGGATTTAACATGGCCGCACGGGAGAAACGCGGAATTTTCTCAAACTAGAAGCGCGGAAACGACGACCTTGCTCGCAATATTACAAGCTATTGCGCGTCGCATTCCGCCGCTTTATGCTGGTTTACATTGCGCTTTATGTGCATACATTATATTGTAAAAATTCAAAGGTATTTCGCGGTTAAACTTTGTTCTACGTATGTGTGCCCACGATAACTGTGTTATGCTTATTACCCGAGGCCATTTCACGGTCGGCGAACAAAAACTAAAAGCTACTGAAACATGAAAGTTTACTATTGTTGTGAATTGTTTCATTTGTCTGCATTTTAATGTAGGAGAATATCGACTGAATTAATAAATAAATTAGTAAATGTAAAACAATAAAACTATAGCTATAATATTAAATCTATTTAATCAATATCAATGAAATGTGTCTATCATAAATATGTAATATATAAATAAAATATGTAACGATATAACACTTTCAGTTGAAAAATAGAAAAAATTTTTTAATTGACTATAAATTTATAAGAGATTAATATACTCTCTGAAAAAGAGCAATTTACGAATGGTAATAAAACTTTTTAATAAATAATTTGAAACTATGTTTTCAAATGTTTAATTTTAAATATTTTGTAACCAAATATTTAATAATTTTATTAGTATTGAACATATAAACATAATAGTAATCAATCGATATGAAATGATTACCAAACGGTTACTAAATATTACTAAATATTTGATTATGTTAACATTTCATTGAAATTATTTAATCAAGATTTAATAAAACTATGATCTCAGCTTGATTATTATTATTAAACTGTTTCCTCAGTGTACGGATATTGCACGTATAATGATATTTACCTTTATAATTTATTTAACATTTCCTACATTAAAATTCAGATAAATTGCGAGACAGTTTATAATTTTAGGTCACCCGAGCAATCAAATGATTTGTCCGTGCATTCGCATGACTTTTGCTTTCCTAATTCGCTTCATTGGACGTCTGTTCGCAAGAAAGTTTGCCCTAGGAAGATTCGCGAATTTGCTGCGCCAGTAAGCAAACAAACTTCGAACCATCTGCAATCAACACCGTAGTAATTTCTCCAATAGTATTTCTCTGTCTTACTGGTTAAAGGGATACAGTTACGGGCAATGACAACGAAAATATAATCTACTTTAGGCGCCAGTTATACGACGCTTCTAATTAAGCTGTAGAAAGAATTGCAGATATTTTCGCCGAATTAAAACGTATCGTGACTGCTTGTACAGCTCGCGCGCGGAAGAGAATTAAATTTACGAGAATTTAAGAAAATTAAAATTAAATTCACACCTTGCGCGATGTGTTTTAAGATGCCTTAAATGCAATGTTGTTTCTTCGTACCTCTTCTTGCTAAATTATAACTTACAATAATCAAAATAAGTATTCGAGTTTATAATGTTAAATAAACTTTAATTTTGACTGCTGGTTTAATGCAGTTACTTAATTCAAATTAGGTAGATAGCGAAATTAGCTTTGAAAAATATTATACATACATACATACATTCATGCGTATATATATGTATCATTTTCTCTCTCAATAATTTCTTCCGTATAGTTATGCCTAAATTGTCAATCTTAGAATTAATATTGAAAAACTGCCGATATCTAGTACCGGATATTGATTTAAAATATATTGATGATTCCCAAAAGATTTATGTCACTAGTATGTTAGAGACGTTTTTTTTTATATTGATATGATTTATCTTCATGCATCAACCGCTATTCATCCATAACGATCCCAACATTTTACGGTATGAAATTTCGGCGAGTGCAATTTGTCATTGACAAGGCAGTCAGAGAATTCAGTTGTCCTGTCCATATCTCGCAATTTCTGACAGTCGCTAGAATGGCTTTTAGATAATAGGAAAGGGCCGCTAGAGAAATTGCATGCCCGTGTCGCATTCGTTGCGCTTTGGAGCGTACGTATACACGCCGGCCGGTCGCGCAAAGTGCAGTTACGGAAAAAGGGAACGCGACGACTAATCGGCTCTCGGCGACAACCGGAAGACACATTGCTAATTAAAGTATGGAAAAGTTCCGGGCAGTTTGGCACACCGGCTCGTAATATACTTTTCAGAAGCGGCGCGCGCGCCGCGCTCCGGAAGAGTTTTACGGATGACCCTGTTAGAAGCCACTCTAATGAGACGAGTAGTTCGCAGCCGGCCGTATATTCCTACATTCTGTCGTCGTACATTCGTATTGATGCTAAAGTCTCTACGAAAATATCTCTGCGCTCGGGAGGAAACTTGAAGTGTAAATCGCGAAATTAATAAGTTATCGGCAAATGAAAGAGAGATGGCAATCACGGAGAATTGAGAGAGATATTCCTGTTATTCCTGCTAGAAAGTCAAGAATGGAATTAAAGAGCGTTATTTAAGGAGATAAAGCTGTCGTGAATCATGTAAGATCAGACTTCACCAGAAAGACAGATTTATTTCATAAGTTTTGAAAAACCTGAAGTCTTCTTAAACTGTTTGAGAAAGCTTTGTGTCGCATTACAAACATTGCGGAATATGTCGGAGAACATATTTGGAATCATCCGACGTGCAGTTAGCTTCCGTACGGAATGCGTAGAATGTAGATTGAAATTCGCGGCGAACATTTTGAATTGTCGGCATAAAGTCTACCTCGGAGCATGTGTCGATAAATTCATTTCATTTAGTAGTCACACGCGAGTATTTTGTACATGCTTTTGCGGCAACTTTTAAACGGTTGCAAACGTAACTACTAATACGCTACGTCCGTTACTTCAAAGTACTGTCCAAACTGAGACAGACACGGGAGATACCGTATAACTACATATCGAACAAAACCACCACGTATAAGGTAACGCGCGAATTTACGCGAAGGAAATGTTTGCTCGTAAACTTTCATCATAAATGCTTTCATAAATAGTGAAATGAATAAATACCTCAAAATGTTTGGGGAGAAAAAGACGAAAACGACTGACATTAACATAGATATAGCAGTTTGTATTCAGTTAATCCATGGAGATGACTGATTTGAAGAGTAATTTAAGCTTACAATTAATAAACTCAAAGACTCTCAATATATCAACCCCCATATCGTTTACGCACTTACATTTGTACGTATATTTAAGTAATAATGCAAGAAACATTTTATTTTTAAAAATAAGATACAATTTAATTTAAAAATAATAAAGATGTGAATTAGTTGCATATACGCATAATACATATTTTAACGTTATATGTATGAAGGAAGGTTACCAAAATCTTATCATTGTTTTACATAAAAGCTTATAATAGCTCTTAGAAATTAAAAAAGAAATTAATTTAAAAATTACAATGCGATATTCTTTTGGTTACTTTTATAGCCGATTAATGTATAGTGAATACTTAAAGTAAAGCAATTTTAATAAGCAAAGTTAATGCGAGTAATTTTCTTAGCTTTAGGAGGATTATATCATGCATATTAAAGTTATAGAAAATTTAATCTGTTGGACCACTGCATTTTGCTTTATAAGTGTTTGTGAAAGAGACCATTGACAATGTCCTAAACACAATGCAGTTTGTCGCTGCTCCGAAATCTGGCTTTCCAGACTTCCGAGTCGCGGATAATGGATCCAATCACTAGCGTCCCAAATTTCGAACGCCGGCGAAATATGGTCACCGTAGATATACAGCATTCGTAACAATAGATGCGGGTATGCAAGATCAAAACTTTCAGCTATTCATTCACCGTGCTCCAACCGCTCGTCAGCTTATCCGTCTAGTGGAAACACCTCATCGAGATTCCGACCTTCCGCGCCGGGCGCGGTGCGGAATTGTTCCGCGCGGAACGCCACACGAATTACGTCTCATCAGTGCGAGTAACGTGCAATATTCAAATTATCCTTGGCGAGCGCAGCCGCCTAATGAGAATGTATGCAAATAACGCGCATCAGCGCCAGCACCCTTCGTGACGCGCATCGATGCACCTAAGCGCAACGTGCGCGCACTGGCTTTACGACGATTGTTTAGCCCGGCTAATTACACGGTGCCACCATCGTTCTCGATTCACCGTCCGCCGTCGCTGATACGCGCAAGGCATACATGACCTACTTGCAAAATCAAGTTTGTCTTGCTATCAACAGAAAGATAAATGTAACATCTGAGTTACAATTAGTTAGCAGCAATATGGAAAAGACCGAATCAAGTTCCGAAATTGTGCATCTTAGATGAAGTATTAAATTAACTAATGCCATGCGGTCTTGAGATAAGGCCAGATAGCAATCAATTCATTTTAATGATTAATAAATAAATCAACAATTATTCTGAAATAATTAAATTAAAATTTATTGAAATATTATTAATTTTAGGGTACTCTTTTAATTAAATTAATTCGATGAAATTGCTTAAGGTGAAAGCTCACTTATCGTAAAAGGCGTTATTAAAATAAACAGCTTTTTGCTTTTACCGAGCAAAATATCTAATTTCGCAGGCGTTATATAGTGTACAAAGCAAAAAAGGTTAACACGAACATTGCTTTTAATTTATTTTTTCAATTTTTAAAAAAGTACAATTTAGTAATGTTTAAGAAACGCGAATCACGTATTTATACGACATATAAGATATATTGGATAGTCTTAATTATATAAGTTTATCAAAAATTATATTCTGTGTAATCAAAATTAACTGGCCAATGATACATAATAATGCAACTTGAAGTTTTGTCTTATAAATTACAATTCGAAATTGATGACTTAACGCGAGTGATTTTATAAATGATCGATATTTTAGGAAATAATTTTATAAATTGATTATGTATAATGTATAATACATTACTGGCAAACTTTTTTACTTTTGATCGAATTTTTTCTAATATTTGGTGAATTTGGATGGTTTGTAAAATAATCTTTTATATTCTTCATGGATAATTTTATATACCTTTTCTCTCTTTTAAATTTTTCTCCGCTTAATTATACATAGTTATTTGTGTAATAAAAACTCGGAATTTATCATATGTTTTCGTACATTGAAAAATTTGCATTTTATTGTAGATTTCACAGATGAAGAAAATATATGCATGACTTGACATAAATTTTCTTAATTAATGAAAAAATTTTACGAATATATGTATATATATATACATACATACATATAACATAATTTTATATGTAGTAATAAATAATTAATATAATAATTTCTTAATAATTATATATATAATGAAATCCTTTATGACACAATTCCGAATGTAATTAATTAATCGAAAGCCGTGCCATGTTTAATTCATCATTCATATCAGGAACTTAATGAGAACGTGCAGATATAACAAACCAGCGAGACTGGTCGAGCGGCGTCTCGATTCAGTCGAGAATTCGGCAATTATTTACAATGATTCAATATTATTCAGCAACGTTACTCGAAATGAGGAGAGACGCGTAATTATTCGCTATGGGATCGCATCTACTAATTAGAACTATAGGCAAACTGACGCCCCGCAAACAGTTATATCTGTCTATATTAATCTACCGGAGTGGTGCAAACGCCTCAAGCTAAGAGCTCATCTTATTCGGAAAGTAAGATTATCTTAGTAAATGCACGATGCAGTATCGTCTGCTTACTTTACTTTCTGTAACACAACAAACAATAAACGGGAGACATGCTATCAAATCAGATTTTCTGTGACAAATTTTGACTTCACTCGACCGTGTTGAGAAGAACTTGGATTTATTGTAACTTATCAATTTTCAATATTAAAAATTAGTTATTACATCAATTTAATTTGTGACTGGTATTAAGCAGATTCAACAGTTTAAAAATCCATATATAATTGAAAAGAATTTTAACAACAAAACGGAAAAGAATAATAATTTTTTTATATTTTTAAAAAATTATTAATTCGAAATTGACATTAAAGTATCTACCACCGCAATATAATTCAGTGAAAGGGGTATCCTTTTCTTTCTCTTTCTTTCTCTCTTTCTCTCTCTCTCTCTCTCTCTTCCTCTTTCACTCGTTCTTCCTCTTTTACACACATTTGAAATTCAAATATATTCAAATTTTGAATAAGCAGAAATTATTTCGCACAGTAGTCGACGATTATATTAATAATTTAACAATGCATATATAGATGTTTATCGAACTTTGCATTCAACTCACAATAGAGAATACGTAAGATATCAATATCGTTTACAATCAATACAATCCCATATAGCAGCTTTATGACAGCAAGCACATATGTATCACGTTTCCGTGCAGAGTAATTATACTTGTAGCATTATGCTTTTATCCTCGACAGTCAATTCACTAGATAATCACTGCCTCATATTTAATCCGCCATTCAAATTACGCATGCAAATGTCTTGCTACGCTATCCTCGATCATTTAATTAATTGCTATCATGACAGTCACACCGGCTTCGTATCAAGTAATTCGAGCATGCTAATTTCTGCGTGAATTCAGAGATTGTCGCAGATGCGATCCGTTTGGATTTGCATAAAGTCGCACCGTTACTTCGTCATAAAAAAAGAAAAAAGATGAAAGAGAAGAGTAAAAGCAAGTGCTTGAAGTTTTATATCTCAGTATTTTCTTTTTTTATTTTGAAAATTTTGTCATCTTCTCGCATAATTACGCAACAACCTGGCATTGCTGAAACTTTGTTTCTATTTGTCCAGCGGGTTTCTTGAAATTTGACATGTGACGGATGCCATCAGTTTGCTAAAAGCGATTCTGTTACTCGGCAGTGCTGTCTCAGAATAACTTGGTTCAAATATAAGGAATTCTCATTTCTTCATTAATAATTCAATTTTAATTTTCTAAATCTCTCGAATGAAATTCATCTCCAGAAGTATTTTTATTAAAGTAATTTTCATTTGAATCAGTAAATATTTTAGTACACTACTTTATAACTTTACTTATTTTTAGCATTCTCCATATTTAAAAGATTGTCCGTAATGGAATTACATTTCGCGAATCTTTTAGAACTATATGTACAGTGGAACTAAATAAAATTGAGTAAATGCGAATACATCGACACCGTAGATTGCGAGAGGATAGCCTGAAATTGAATTGTTTATTTGCCGGGTATCTTCAGCCAAATTGTTCCCCAACTTCTCGCATAGATATGCACGGAAAGATCGGCAACAAGGTGCATAGCCAGTAAAAACAGACGAGGGCGGCACGTCCCGAAATTAAACCGTTCGCTCGTATACCCTGTTAAACGTGGGTATTCTTATTGTCTCATCAGCGAGGAACGGCGTGCGATATTCAAATTAGTCGCTTCGTACCGCGCCTCGCGAGTCCGCCCGCCCGCCCGCGCCGCCGCGCGCCGTCGTCGTCTAATGAGAACGTATGCAAATAACACGGCACGGTTGCGCCGCCGCGGCAAGATACCGGCAATCGCGACCGCCCGTGCGAAGCAATCATTTAGTTTCGCTAATTATCAGTTGGAATTACTATCGGGACAATTTAGCGAAGCCGATAATTAGCCGGGCAGAGCGTTTACACGCGCGGTTTCCGGGTGTGTGGGCTTCCGGAAACACGATCGGCGCAGCCCCCGGTTACACCCGAAAGGAGAATTATTGACGTCGCGATAATGCACCCGACGAATGACGGATCGACGACCGCCGCTGCACTAACGACGTCGGTTGATTTATGCGGCGTATTCCGTTGACGGGCCCCAAAGTAACGCGGTGTCGACGGCGCACTATTGACAGACTGTTTTTCCCGGGAGAGGCACGCGGCCGGGTAAAGTCGCGCCGATATCGCGCCGCGGCGCACGGCCGGCTTGACGTTTTTAATGGAATAACGCGAAATCAATGGCCTATCATTTTTCAGGGCCCTCCCTTTCCGCTTCTGCATCTCGACAGCGCGATCGCGCATGTAACCGCAATTACGCGCTGTCGAGCGGCCAGTTCCGAGCGGCGCGAAAGCAAATCCAATCCGCGCACAATAGACCGGATCCAATTATATTGACGCTGAGCTTCCTTAAGTTTGATTAACATACTTTAATGGAAGCTATTATTTCGGGGTAATCGACCTCATCGATAACGTTATGCAACATTAATTTCGGTGTGCGTGTACGTGCATTTCCCGTCCAACAGATTTTTGCAAGAGCGACAAAAATTTAATTTATATATTGTTATCTAAAAAGAAACATTATATCTATAAAAAAAATATATAACATTTTTATACCCTTTCTCGCGGAGGACCATGAATCAATAATAGCGTATCAAATATTTTTATTTTATTTTAAACGAAGAGAAGCACATAAAAAGATAATGTATGCATAGAGAATAGGTTATTAAACCCGATTCAGCCCTGTTTGTTCTCTCTCTCTCTCTCTCTCTCTCTCTCTCTCTCTCTCTCTCTCTCTCTCTCTCTCTCTCTCTCTCTCTCTCTCTCTCTCTCTCTCTCTCTCTCTCTCTCTTTCTCTCTTCTCATTTCGCAGTCTTGCGAAGCTTCTCAGCCATTTTTACACGATCATTGATAGCACCCTTGATTCTGGGCACTGTGCCCATTGTGTTGAACGGATAACTCTGGACTTTTCTCTCTCTCTCTCTCTCTCTCTCTCTCACTGGCTCGTTTTCTCACTTTGTCGCTCTCTAACTTCACGTCTCGGCACTTTAAAAGTCGTCATATTTCAATTTTTGGAAAGTCTCATGACCAACATCAATAACACTGTCCTAATATTTTTCGTAGATAGACCCAAGTTTTTGAATGTTTCTAGTGGGCAAAATAATGTAAAATTTAGTTGATTCTTTGTAGAAAAATATTGCAAATTGGAAATATACAAGCAAATAAATAAATAAATTTTTTAAATAAAGTTTAATTTGATAAAGGTAATACGGATCTAAATATTTAATATAGATTATATATATATATATATATATATATATATATATATATATATATATACATATATATGTAGACTAACAAAAAACTAACATACATGTATAGCTCTAGAACTGTAGATCTAAAATGACGATACGTATCTTTTTAGTAAAGTAACCGATTCATTGAGTCGAATCCTAGTTAAATTTGAAAAATTAAATATTTTATTGATATGTATTAATAAAATTGTATAATAAAAAAATTTTGTAATTGTAATTACAATGTAAATATGAAATTATTATCATTAATTACATTTATGAAAAAAGTAGACAGTTACTACGTTAGTAATATTATAAGTTCTTTTAATATTTTTTAATAATTTTTTGAAATATTGGTTCTTCTAATTGATTTTATACATTAAATATGTAATACTATCCATTAAAAATTTGCATTAACGTACATTAATACATATCAATATGTTATTATAATTGCTGACCCATTTAATTGGAATTATATATAAATGATTTTAAAAATTTTTCACAATCGATTTATTGATATACATATAATAAATTTCTCTTTATTTAAAATTACAATATTTTCTGTTTACATTGATATTAACAACTTTTTTTTAACGTTTACTCATTAAATTGATACAAATTAATAAAAATAATTTTAATTTTAAATTCATGTTAATTTATTTTTTCTCCATATTCGTAAAAAAATATTTTATCATGTTATGGTGATAAATCAAGGAAAGGAACACAATGAAGGAATCCGTTTGTTTTTATCTTATCAAAATCGAGGATACACGGAAATATGAATTAACACTGCTCTCAATTTACACTACTGAGTCAACTCAGAATAGTAAACTTGTTTGCTTCATAATTTACCTTTCGTGACGCTACGAGGGTGCAGCTCACGTTGAAAGCTTTAGCAATCTAGCCGCACGCAATGTACCGAATTCTTCATACGCAACGAATTACGGTTGGGTAATAAAAATGGCAATCCATGTTGCCGAAATTCTTCGAATAGTTGGGTAAAAAATTAGTAAGAAAACGAACGCGATAAACGTATTGTGCGCGATTACATCTACCATACGATGATAAATATGTACTAATTATAATTAGTATTATGAATTTCATACTAATCATCGCATCATTATATTACCTTTAATTAATAATATCAATTTAGGCTATTCGGTATTTATTATTGATGGAAACTATGCCACACGGTAGTTTAAATGTGATTTTACATTAACTTGAAATATACCGCGAATACATATTGTATTCCAGATCAATCAGTGCATTGATTCGATTTTCGGCATAGAATCGCCAATTGGCAGTTTGTATTCGTTCTAAACATAAACATTAACTTTGAACAATACAACGCTTTTGTTTATTAGCACGTCATTGCGCCGTTAAATTTTCATTGCGCGCATTAAATTATAGGGTGCCGGATACATTGATTGATTAGTAATTGATCAACGCGTATTCGTGCTCGAAAGCATTAAAATCTACATATCGATTACAATATTGTTTCCAAAACAAACTTCGTAGAATATTCTCTTATTCATCCGTAATTGGAATTTATTGTTGTACATGTACTCTATTTCCTTTAAGAGAACCTGATAATTTAAGACGAATCGTATAATGAGTTTTGACCAAAATCAGGCTAATCCCATTTCAATTTTTATTTTAATTTTTATCTTATTGAGTATAAAAACGGACGTAACGATAACGGATATAACAACAGGAAGGAAGTTATTTTGAGGTATTCTCCTGGCAATAAAAGCATTATCAATATCGAGTGAATTGATACAATAGAAAATATTGAGAAAATATAAAAGCACGTGTAGGAAACATAATAGTAGATTGTCGCGGAAAGGGGGTACGGATGAAGAAAAATACTTAAGATCAAAATCCTTCGAAGAACACAGGTGTTCCGAGTCTCTTCCCTTGATAATAACAAGGAGGCGCCGAGACCGCGAAACACGAGTTTCATTTCAGGGAGGGCGAGCGGTCGGTTCGGGATGAGAAAGGAGAGACGGCGGACTTCGAAATTCATTGGACGCGCATGTATTTTCTGCCGGTGCGTTTGCGATTAAATTGCAGCAGCGCGGCTTGTTTGTTCTATCTACCGGGCAGTCGACCGAGTACATATCGACGTCCATCGCGACGAGCTCTCGCTCTCGTTCTCGCTTTCTCTCGCGCGATACTCTTCCACTTCCGTTGCACCATTGCCGTGAGTGTGTGCATCTGTGCAGCGCGCGCCTGTTATTGTCGTCGTTCTCGTCGTTCTCCTTCTCGTCGTCGTCGTCGTCGTCGTTGTTGTTGCTGTCGGTGATTTTCGCATCGCGTCAGGCCGTAAAGTTCGATCGCCGCCGCCACCAGCTGTACAAATAGCAGATGCAAAAAAGGCGAAGTGTGTCTCGTGCATTGTGCGCATCGCCATTGCGAAAACAGAAGTTCGTTCCACCCGTCTGTCTATATCCCTCCGACGGTCTGCTAACGCTTTTCCCCCCTTCGCATTATCTCCTCCCTTTTTGTTCTAATGTAGCTTGGCCCGAAAAAACATATCTCTCCTACTTCGTCGATTGCACCTCCTGTGCACCTAACGCACGGGTGCTTCGGGATATATCCCAGCCAGTTGAAGCGCCGGTGAAATATCCGTTTCGACGGACCTCCACGTGAAATTGCAGTTTTCATCCGCCCTCTCTTTCGTCTTTTTCCCCTCCATCCCGTTCATCCCGCTATCTTGGCAGCAACGGCGATTCTTCGATCGTTACGGGATTAGGTTTCCGAGCGTGTGTGGCTAGATCGACTTGGAAAGCGCATTCGCTGGCGAAAAAAAAAAAACAGACTCTACATGGACGGGACGGGACGAGCGTCGCTTTTACGACCCACGTCACTCGGCGCGCTCGTCGATTTATTTTTTACGCGAATCGAGAGCTTCGTCCCACTCTCGACGACGGATAAGGTGGTTGTTCGGATGATTGATCACGCGCGAATAATATGACTATCGTGGATATAGTGAAAAACGGTTCGCCGCTCTCCTTCGGAGGTACGCCGAGTTGTACCTTCTTCACGAGAATGTCGCAAGTTTCGCGGCAGTCTGACAGCTCATTTTCGCGGATAATAAGAGCGAAAGATAGTCTACAGGCCGTCCGGGGAAGGATGACGACCTCATGTTCCGGGCGCAATTACCCCGCCCGGAGACTCGATCGATAGCACTCGATCCAATCGAGACGAGGAGAGAGAGAGAGAGAGAGAGAGAGAGAGAGAGAAGGAGGGAGGGGGGAGAAAACCAGACATTTTCGAACAAACTGCCAGGATAATCGTGACGACGATAACATCTACCTACGCCTCAATTGTCCGTCATATTTCTGACGAATGCGCGAGCAAGCGGGAGTCCGTGTAATATCGCGGAGGAGTGTACTTTCGGCGGAGGATATAACGATAACCGCGACCGTAACCGTAATCATAAGAGTAAATCGCCATCGTTACCACAAGAACGCGCCCGGTAACGCTGCTTATAAGGGAAACGTCTTCTCCCGCAGTGTCGGTAGAGGCTGAACCGGCGCGGCGGTTCCTTAAACCGCCCCTAATCCTAAAAGTTCCTTCTCGCAATTCGTTCGTTTCGAACCAACGTCCAAGAATACGAGTTCCGGCGAGCTGCGGGAAGCGCGTGGGTCCAGTAGTCCGCGGCATAAAGCCTCGGCAAGCCTCTAACGAGGTGTCGCACAGCCTCCGCAGGATACTCCCGGGTGTTCTCTCCTGAAACTCCGTAATTAATCTCGGACCGCCGCGCGGACGGACGGGTCGCACGGCTTCCGACCCGCGCGGCTTGTAGCCGTGCAACATTCTGAATGGATTCTTCGGGAATATGTGTACGCCCCGTGTACATGTACACACGCGCGTGTGTATACTTCCGCGCGTTGGTTTGCCGCTACAGTGCTTACGGCTATTTTCGAACTTGCGACGCGCTTCTCTCTCTCTCTCTCTCTCTCTCTCTCTCTCTCTCGTGTGTCGCACGAACAGAATTCTCCCGACTCTGTCTCTCTCGTTCTTCCCTTCTCGCGAGCACATCCGAGAAAATTTCCGACTCACCTCAGAGACTGCGAATGGATACTAATGTAGAAGTTACGACGCCTTAGAAGCAACGTTAAGTTCCCCGTTGCGCGTCGTCGTCGGCGGCGCGGCGGCGAGATGTCCCTTTGTTTTCCACTCTTGTATCTAACGGCGATCGCACCCAACTCCAGCGACGTTACGTCTTTCACGTTGTGTCTCTCTCTCTTAAACTTAATTATTCGTTCCCTCTGTGATTCGCGTTTTAACTTCCTCGTGTCGCGCGATCGATAGAAAAGACCGTTCCATTGTGTTCTGCGAGGAATCTGAGCTTTTTGCTGTCTTGGAACATGTCGACTCTATTGCTTTTAGACGATTACGATCTCACAGCTACGTCCGTGTCACGATTGGTATTCCAATCGTGTTCGTTCTTCTGTAATTAATTGTCAGCGATCTACTTCTCGAGCAAACTATGTTGCTCGATTCTGTCATCGTTTGAAATTTTTCTTTCGACTACGTTTGCAACTTCCTTTTCTTCCATTTGTTCAGCGGCTTTCAAAATGATGCAGCTGATGCTATTTAATTCCGTACGACAGCCATACAGTATTTTCTGTCCAACGCTCGAGGGAATATACTTCTCGTCTGCCATACAAACGATTTCTCTCCTCATCCCCCTTTTTTCCGGACGTATTATTTCGCTGAAACTTGACAGCCGCGTCCGTCGCCGACAGTGTATATGTTACGTTTACGTATTTGATCTCCACGGGTTATCGCACTGTCTCCTGGCACGCCAGCGAAATGCTGTCCATCCATTTTCCTGCTTTTACAGCGGAGTTAAGTGCGTGGAGACGCATAACGCGGCAGTGAAAGCGTACAAAAATATTGATCGTGCCCGGTCCGGCGTTGCTGCCAGAGTGCAAAAGAGTCAAGTAAGAATTACCGCGCGCGCATACTACTATAAAATGCAACAGTCATACAACCCCAAGAATCTCGTGAATAGAAAAATGCTCGGTTTCAGACCCAACGAATGTAGGCCAAAAACGTATTACTGAGGTGCGCTAGAATGCAACGAGAAAGAATTTTTAACTAGAAAGAATAGTCGTCATTTTTTTAAATCATTTCCCGATAACTACACTGAGAGAAAAAAATGGTTGCAATTACCATAATTATATGATTATACATGGTATAATTTATAATCATTTTCGGGTGCGAGCCACATATTTATCTTTATTTTTGTAAATATAAGATTGTATTATAGGAGTAATAATTATAAAAATGAAGCTGGTTATCATGATTATTTTACCATGCAATCGTAGTTACAAATAATACTTTTCTCTCAGTGTATTAGTCTTGATTACAAAATCGAATGCATTATTGTAGTAGTAGTTATTAATGATATTATCATCGCGGGATTGTTTTAGCTTATTCCTCCAGCGTTTTAATTATCTTTGATCCCGCATATTTTTTTTTTCCAAATCCTCTGGGATGAAAATTCCACGAGGCTAAAGTTGCGTCATTCCTACCGAACGAGTCGTTACAGGAGGGTCAGTCAGGAGACTTAATAGCGTCCCAACAACGAGCACACTCGGAAACTCGCCTCGGATAGCTTTTCTCCCACTTTAATTACGGTCAGGCATGCTTTAACTATCCTCGTGGGTCGCCTCGTCACCTCTTTCGCTTCGGCGAGGAAGGAACGCCTGCATCGCGACTGCATGCGCGCCGGCTTAAACCCTTTGCGCGCCGCCGCCGGTCGATAAGACGTCGCTTCGAGAACTCTATCAAAAATGCACTGCCCGACACGCGTGGCTATTCGTTCTCGAGCAGGGCCCGGTTCCGTATAACGGGATAACGGAGATAAATGTCAGGGTGGACACGAGGGTTAAAGTAATCAGTTTATATTTGTCGCTCTAAAAAAGCAAATGGACTCTGACGAGAATACGTACAGGATTGAAAATAACAATGTATCTTCTAACATTATTAAAAATTTCTAGCAGATACTATTGTCATGTTTTTTACAATATCTTTTTTATTAAATTTTTTATTAGTAGTGTTATTATTTAATAAATTTTATTAGTAGTATTATTATTTAAATTATTTGAAAGAACGTATACTACAAATTTTCATAAGAATGAATGTCATAATAATTTTATTAAGAATTTTTAAGAATGTTGAAATTTTATTCAACACTGCATTTAAAATTGAAGCATTTTTATCTGTTTCTAGATATTGTGTATTTGTGAAAATTTTCAATTGTATTTTGTGCCCATTCTGTACATTTTATCACGTTGGAATGGCACAAAAATGATATCGAGATAGACCTCGAAAAGAATCATCGAACCGGTACAATTACTGTGCATTATTCTCAACCAATGCAGGTATTAACGGGCGACCGGGCCGACAGCGAAAAGGCAAGTGATGTAACAAAAGCTTATCGTTTTAAATAGCGGTAGCATCGTTGACGGCGCGAAAACTCTGACCCGGGTAACATGATCGTTGCATATTACCAGGCTACAAATTGAGCAAAAATTCCGACAACAGAGGAAAATATCCCTTTCCTGTCCGGGCAGGACGTTTCGAGATACTTGGCGAACGATTTCTCCGACAACGCGGCGCACTGCACAACTCGTTACAACTCGAAGTTCGATACATCCGTTCGATAACTGCTCATATGGTCGATACTTACACCCTGGAGATTTACTTGTCCATAGTGGTTTCGAACGCATATTGGCCCCGCGCACGACCGACATATATCCTTCGCACTGGCTTCCACTTTCGTAAAGTTTGTAATCGTAGAGTTACTCAACTTGTATTAGGAGAGAAAATGAAAAGACCATTACCGTTGCTATTTGTTATCTTTGGCGTTTTTGTAACTGATAAAAATATTAACGTAATTATTTTATGTTTATATTATTATATACATGAGTGTTGTGTACTCATGTATAATACATTTACATTTATATAATGTATAGTATGTTTAACGTTTAATAACGTATAATAATAATTAATGTTTTAATAAATATTTTTTGATCGCTTTTACGTGTGACTTACTTAGAAACATAAATTTGTTAAACTTCTGAAAGCTTTATCAATTATGGAAATTTTGAAAATGGAGTACTATATAGCTTTGCGAAAAAGTTTTCTCTTGAGCCTGTTTTTATTTATCTTCGTTAAAATGTTTTATCAATGCTTTCTCTCTCTGTCTCTCTCTTGCTTTCTTTCGTTGCACATTTTTATCACAGCGCAGGGATGCTCGGGGCGTCGAAATACCTCGCACCGAACCTGAAAGTTACTTTCGGGAACGGCAAGCAAACTTCCCGACTTACCTACCCTTTTCAACTCAGGTTCAAGCCAAATAGCTACCACAGGGTTACGGGGAAATATCTTTCGACGGTGTTTCCGCGGAACATAAAAATATAGTCTCAAGAACTGTGGCAGATGGTATGCTTCCCTGAACAGAGGAAGTGCCGCATGCACTCGTGTTTTGCATGCACTCTCGACAAAACGAATAATTCGACGATCAAAGAATGCGTTTCTCATGTATATTATAATATATTCTCGATCTTGCGATAGCATTAATATCTTTCTTTTATAAGTATAGACTACAATAAGCATATTGAACGGCAAAATTACCTGCAAAAATGTTAGTAATTTTTTTTCCGATTTAAAGTTACATTTAATTTTCATTTTTAGATATTTCGTTCCACATTTTTATACATATATTTTTTATGAAACAATAGCATGAAAATGACATACCTACTTTTTAATAACAGCTCGTAATTCGCGATATGAATTCTTTCTCTTTGCCAATTTTTTGTAATCGCTTCTGCAATCGAAAGATCTTGCTTTATTCATTTCTAATTTTTTATGAAACGTTTTCTCGGTTCGTTGTTACTTGCTATTGAAAAGAAAGCATTGTCGCGTGTGCGTTTTGATTTAATTAAATTTAATTAATAATTCTGAATTCTTATTGCATACACATATATTTTTACATTTATAATACATATTACATATACTTCTTTAATCTAGATATAATTACATTTCCTTCTTGCAATATATATATTTTTCTAACCGTATTTTCTCATATGACTGATTTTTTGTGTGACTTCTCTTTGCAAACGTCGTTAGCCTAGCATACATTTGACCTTACATATACGAGATCCTCACGGCGCTAAGTTCCGCATTCGTAAACACTTCGTAAACGAAGCGCGGACGCGTGTCCCGTGTGCGTGCATAAATCATTATTGCACCCTGCCGCTGCTCTTCCTGACTCGAGTTGTCGTCATCGTACAGTCGCGCGCAAGTCGGCCTCGTAAATATTTCACGCGCGCTCCAGATTCGCGAAATCTGCCTTATGACGCGCGAACTTTTCGCTCGACAGACGGCACGGCGTTTCCGAATGGGAGGAAGGGATCCGATTGATTTCGGGGACGGAAAGAGGTAGGCTAAAAGATTCAATGCGGCCGCAGCTCGGATACTTGCATTATGTAAATGCCCGAGTATTACATTATGTAAGTGCGCCGCGCGCCGGGGGTTGAATAACGTTAATGTCGCGCGGGCGGCTCGGCCCGCCGGGTCATAAATCCGATTTATACACGAATATGTCCGCTCTAGTGGCCGCTAAATCACTCGGCTTTAAGAGCGAGATAAAGCTCGCATCGATTGCCGCGACGAATGAAGTGTCAGACGGGCGCGATCTGATCCCGCGGGCCGGGCACAACGACGGGAGGGGAGAGAGTTCTACTGCTTTGCGGCAGCTCGTGCTGGTTGCTCGGCACGCTGAAATATTCAACGCGATTCACTTCAGATGCCTGCATTATGTAGCGTTCGCTTACCGTCCCTTTGAATGACTATTCCATCGATCGGGTAATTACTCGCATGGAGCATTGCTGGATGGAAGTAATTTCTTTTTCCTCCCGGCCGCGATTCTAAGAGCGAGATTCGACGGCGGCGGCGGCGGCGGCGGCGGCGGGATTACGGATGCACTTTCGCGACGTCTTACGTACGATTCCCACGAAATAGCACTTCGCCATCAGCGCGATGAATGGAAACAAATTTGCATATTTCAAAAGACACCAGCTGGCTTTGGAATTCTGATGAAATTGAACGAGCTAGTATCTCTTTCTCCCCTCACTTACGAATTTAAAACATTTTTCGATATTCGTCTTTTCTTTTCTTCATTTTTACTTATTGAATTTTTATGTAAAATACTTGCATTGTTATTATACATTTTGCAAAATTTTGATAGATCTTAGTTCGAGATGTATTATCTCTTTGAAAAAGTACGTAAGGCCGGCAAAGTTTCTTTTAAAGTATGAAGGAAATAGCTTTACGTTTTTACTAGTTTGAATTATTGAACAATCCTCTCTGATATATCAACTGCATTATACGGATATTATTATTATCGTCTTCATAAAATAATCATTTATTGTACGCTTTTGCGCTATATTTCCTGTTAAACATTAACGTTCCAGCATTTTACGACCTACGTTATCGCGCGCAGCGAAATTAAAACGTACATAACGGTCAGCCGTTGTAGAGTAAAGAGCACAAGAAACACGGTAGAGTGTTAATAGTTTGAGGTACTCTCATTTCGGCGGAACAATACCTGCGCGAGGTCAAAAATGCACATCCGCGCAACCGCGTATAAATATATTACGCTCATTCTTAAAATGTTCTCGTGCACGACGATGAAAACAAAGATTAATATCTTCTCCTTTTGCTCCCCTCCCCCCCCCTCTCTCTCTGACTATTTAATGTCAGCATCTACACTACTCTCGCGTACAGATTCGACACGAATGACCCGATTACACGAACAGGGTTTAAATTTGTTTGCTTAAGTCGTTGTTATGTAAACTGGTAGAGAGACATCGAGAAAGAGCCCACGTCGCTCTTATTCCGACAGAATCATTCTGTCTCTCTCTCTCTTTTCGTTTGCCTCCTCCTCTCTCCCTCTCTTCGTTCTCTATACCATAAATCGACATCGGCCGCCGCGCCGTGTTGCTGCATCGTGCGCGGCTTTCGGTAAACTTTTTATTCATCGTGTCCCCCGGGGAGATCGAGCCGTGCGGACGCGTACGTGGGCGTGGGAGTATTAAAGGAAAATCGATCTTTCTCGCCGAGAGAGAGAGAGAGAGAGAGAGAAAGATAGGTGGTAGAAAGAGAGGGATGCATTTCCCATACACACCGGCGGTTTGTGGTACGTGGCCCCTTCCACATTCGTTCACCACCCCGTTCGTTCGGTCATCCTCCTCTCTCTCGTTTCTCCACCCGCGGTTCGTAATCGCAACCCGTCTCTCGCCGGGATGAGCGAGCGAGCGAATGGCGGTGGCTACAATGCGCGGAATCCTATCTGGAAAGTTTGAGCAATACTCGAAATTCTGGGTCAGGCGAATCGTGGCTTCCCCGGCGAGTCGTACGTCCCGTCTCGTCCCGTTGCGTCGTGCCGCGCCGACAAATCTCTAAGAAGATCCAATAAAATCGATCCTGCGACCGACCGGCGTCTCTCCCCGACCGATCAGGATACCCCTCACCCCGCCCCCGACAGCGGGCGCAGGTATTATCGGCCAGGAATTGCTCAGGGAAACGAGGTTCCCCGAGTGGCGCAATGCGTTCGTCGTGAGTGAACTTGCGTGTGCGACCGCGTGGCACCGTCGTCGCCTTGATAATCTCGGTCAGTGCGCCGAAATTGTTTTGGACTATCAATACATTAACAAATCTCGAAACTGTGTAGAACTGAAATCCGTGAAATGGAAATGATTAATCTTAGGGAGGCAGCTGGAAGCCATTTATTCAGAGCTGTCTTCCATTTGTAAGCCTCCGCATTATCTATTAATTAAAATATAGACACTCTAATTTTACATAAAATTTAAATATAAAACATATTATTTAATTTTTATAAAATATACATATATACATAAAATTACGAAAAAGCATAACGATAAGGAAACAGGAATAATAAACGCGTCGCTGAAGATGAGAATTTTAGAATTTAACAACCTGTCTGCTCATCTAGAGACGTGCGTTTATTCTCACTTTTCTTACTTGCGAAGACATCTCGATTTTATTAATATGCGGCGTCATACGGATTGGGATAATAGGATTTATCGCGTACGTCGAAATCTTGCTCGAAATGTCGCAAAATCTCCTTGGCACAATCTTAATTTTCATAATTAAATGACGATCGCGTGCTATCCATTGACATCGTTGCATTTTTGCTCTCCCCGTTCTGGGATATGAATAAGTTACTCTAAACGAGAGAAAGAGAGAGAGAGAGAGAGAGAGCGCGCGGTTTGAGATTATAATGTTTGTTCGGAACGACTTTATTATATCTACTGTCGAAGCACTGCGCTACTGGGATATGCAAACGTTCATATGCGCGTAGTAATTTCGATGAATTTTTTATTATCAGTTTTATGCACCTCAAAACATTACTACAGTATATATATTTAGACAGTGTATTTTGCGTGCTCGCTTGTAAACTAATTCATTTTTGTAGATACGTATCCCCGTTCAAATAATGGCACAGTTATCAGAAACAGCACATACAGCTGATTCAACATTTGTAATTCTCTGCTATCACAGAATTCACGAAATTCTGCCGTGATGGTTATATCGGCAAGTAAATTGTTGGCGATTGAAAGAGATGATTTTTCATCTCGTCATAGGCAAACGGCCGGTTTTACGTAGCCCCGTAGTTACAACCAAATGAAATTTCTTGTACTACTATGACGTTTCCGTTTCCACATTAAGCCAGGACCACTTATCTTTTTATGGTCGACGAGATCGGATCAGGTCGGATAATTATTGCGGAGCCAGCTTACTACCGATGTACTCTTCGCCCGGGTGTAATCTTCCTCGAAACGATCCCTCTTCCCCGTCTTCCTTCTCCCCTTTCTCCGCACAAAATCTCTCGCTATATCCCGTACGTAGTATTCTCATTCGTGCAGACATCAGGTTTTGCCCTTCATGTACTTGTCGGCCCACCTCCGCCCGGTCTTAATGGAGGGCAATGTCTGTTGCAGTAATCTAAGCAAATGAATTTCTCGATAAATCACCGCGAGCTCAATTCGTCCTGCTAGTCAGTTTTCGTTAGAAGAACCGACCGTTCGTCCCCGACGTAAATTTCAGCATCATTGCTCTTGTGTGGTGATGATGTGACGGTATTAAAGTCTTTGCTGGATCGCGAACATTCCACTATAATCATAAATTCCCGTGATGTGTCTACAAAGAAACGTGCCCTGTAATATGATACTCGTAACATAACTCAGACAGTGACGAGACTTAGTAAAGAATAATTATGCAAAATTTCCCGAAGGTGAGAAATCATATAAAATGGTTGACTGATATTTAACAGTCATTATAAAAGCGTTGGAAAAAAAGCAACGATTTTTCATCGTTTAAGAGATAATGAAATACTCTACACGTACTCTATTATCACATTTATTTCGATTAATCCTAGACGCATTTGCGGTGAACTCAGCAATTTTATTCAAGGAAGACAAATGGATGTAGCAATAATGACTTAATCCTTACCTATTCGTTCGCATTTTGGTGGAAAATTCCCATTGCTTCTTCAGACAATAGCGCGCGATAATAGATTTCTAGCAATAAATATCTGTATTGGGGAATCATTTTATCTAGATTTCCTAGTTTTAAACGCGTCGAGAAATTTCAAGTATTATTCGGACGGGTGAAACGCCGATATCGATTTCAACGAAGTTAACAAAGTATCATACACCGCTATTCAAGTGGCGCGCTATCGAGATGAAATCTTTATTAGAAACTTTTCCGTAGGCCTCGTAATTTCCGTGGTACGCGCGGAACTAATTCGACGGAACTAATAACGAAAGAATTTACGGGGGTGGGCTGCGGTCGCCCTGGCGAGGAACTTCCTAACGACTTTCTGCCCGGTAACTGTCCGGCCGTTAACTTCTCGGTGCCAGTGATTTTCAGGAAGGCAATCCGACCGATCGCGCTTTCGAACCTTTCGCAGCTGCCTTAAGCGCCTCGTCGATCCGATCGACCGTCGAAATCTCGTCCTTCGTCATTCGCCCCGGTTCTTTCTGTCGCGCGCGTTTTCTTCGGCGTTTCCCTCTCTCTTCCTCTCTCCCCCAAGGCCCTTCGGTTCTTACCGCCATTTCGTATCCGAGCTTTCGACTCGGCGCTAAACTCGTTCTCGAAGCGACGCGGCACGACCCTATCGAAGAAAAAGCAGGAGCCTGGGGATGGAAAAGCGACAGGGAGGAAAGAAGGAGGTGAGTCGTGCGCGCACGGCGGGATTGCAGACAGGGGATGGAGAGTAAGAAGTTACGAAACGACGAACGCGTTACTTTGGCTGCACTCGTCATGAGCGACTCCGCCGGAAGAAAGGCACGAGGGTAAAAGAGGGTACGAGACAGAGCGGAAGAAAAAGAAAACTACGACGTCGCTCGTTCGTCGCTCCGAGTTGAGTGCAGCAGGGTCGGGTTTAATCCAAATACGTTAGAGACCCAATTACGCGATATTAGAGGGCTACCACTGTTACGAATTTCATTAAGTAGAGTATACATTAGTGTTTTAACGGAGGGTAAAAGCTAGAAAATAAGAGATAATTTCTCCATAAGAATTTGCAATCTTTCGCTATTTTAATGAATATATGTACATTAGTGTTTAGCGGAGGCTAGAAAATTAAAAATAATTTCTTTACATTTTCGCTTGGATTCTAATTAATGGTTTGAAAATGGTAAATAAAAACATATGAAATAATTGCAAACAGGGTTCACGTAGCAGTGGAAGCTTCTTTAATGATACATTTGTACTTGTTTGCGACAACGCTCGGAACTCTTCGCGTCATACTGAAAGAAAAAGGAAGGTGAGAGCAGTCTAAAGAGTTTGTTTGTTAACATTGTATTTTTACATCTTTTTCTGTGTTCTTGCTGATCTCTCAATTACTAACGCATTGGAAATGCTATGAACAGCAGAAACTCTAACAGCAAATAGACTAATGATTGAAAATTATTACCTCTTATTCCGTTTGTCATCAAAAGTCACGGACTTACATATTTTTAATTAAGTTACGTTACATTAATTGCTAATTAAAGAAATAAAAGGTAACAAACACGTACGAATTGTTAAAGATAAAAGATAAATTATTGAGTTATATTTGAAGATTTGCATTTATATCTGTTGCATTGCAAATCATCGTTTAGCCTTTCATAACATAGGATTCATGGGATTCGCAACATCAATATTATTACTATCAATATACATCTTCAATATTACTACCAATGTACAGTTGCAATGAATATCTACAATATTTTTATCAACACTTTACTGTCAATATTGAAATAGTTTTATTAATATTGCGGTATATATATATATATTTTTTTATTCTCATCGTTATTTGTTTTATGTTCAATTAATTTCTCTCGCGTTTAATAATAACATTATATTTTTTTTTAATTCTGCGTAATTTTTTGTACCTTTTTTTAAGTAATTAAATTTGAATATAGATTATTAAAATTATATTTACAGAAAATTATTTAAAAACTATTTTAAAAAACAACTTTTTTAACCAAAACGAAAAGTAAATTCTTAATTTGAATATTTACTAGAAAAGGTAAAACTATAATGTGTTAAATGGAATATTATTTATATTTAGATTATATCAGGTATTATTAACTTTTATTTTAAATCTGTATAAAAAGTAAAAAACTACTTCTTTTTCATTGTCTTCTTCAAACCGCAAAGCCACCCCTGGAAAGAATTGTGGAGGTGCACGATGGCGTTGTAGTGTCCAGAACAGCTCGAAACTAATTTATTGAGTCTCTTAAGGATCTTTCTGCGGCTGCAACGGTCGCCGATAAATAGAGAAACAAGATGGTGCGTTAGAAGAGCGACTTTGACTGACGTTTGAGTTCTTTTATCAATATCACCATCCGCTTCCTTTCGTGGCGATTAATGAGAAAAAAAAAGCTCTCAAAACGGGGAATGCAGAAAGATGCAAAGCATCATAAAGGATATTCGATCAATACTTTGTATCTTGCGAGATTAACCAACGTTCACGAATATATAAGGGAGACAGAAATAGCAAAATTTAAGGATTCGTGTGTTCTCGGGGCTTTCCTCGTGGGAATTCGCCGCTCATAACTTACGCGCCGAGTATTGCAGCCCCAGACGTAATTTTATACCTTTATGTCCTTTCGATAGTGGGGCGGGAAAGCTCTACGCGGATATGCGACGCATCCCAAAACTTTTTCCCGAACCGTTACGCTTTAGTGATATTTCGACGGTCGGCACGTGATGTCGAAAGTTTCACAGGGGATGGGTGTCCCACGAGTGTCATAGTTCCCCGTAGGTAAAGTTCGTCTAGTTTATCTACCATTGTGCACGCGGATCGGTCAATATTTGTTTTACTACTTTATTAACGTATCGCTGATCTACGTATATTGAGAGAAATCTGCGCCTCGTACGTCGAAAAACTAATAGAGTTACGTTGTACCTTAATTTTTTAATTGCTTGTCTAACCAATTTGCAAATAATTCGTTCTACGAATTCACGTAAAAGAATATTATCCTGAAGTCACTCGAGGAAATAATTGAGTTTTGTCGTACAGAGTTTTTTTCTGCCAGAGTTGATTTGTTGTCTTGTTTCATTTGCGCGTCTTGTTAAAAAAAAAAAAAAAAAAATACAATTAACAGTATAGATTTTTTTATTTTGACGTAAGTGGCGTTACACGGTAAACAGTACGTTGCGATTTGTTGAATTAATTCTCACAAATCTGGAAACGTTTACTAATGAGAGAAGGCTTGAGAGAGCACGATGTACAATTAGTTAGTTTTCCCTCTTCACTTTCCAATTATCGCATCACTCCTTGCCTAATCCGCTGCGACGCTCTCAGTATCGTGCATCTTCTCTGCATGGCTTCTCACCGCAACTCTCTAGTTCCATCTCCTTCGCTTTGCATCTACAGAGTGTCCCAAAGTTCCATCACCGTTCTAAGACCTTTCGTCTTGAAGTTAATGAGAACTGTCAAGAGCCAGATAATGAAACAAAACTATCTCTTTTAAGTTTTCTTTAAAATATGAGTTATCATTTTTTTTTACAAATAATTACTATCACAAGGTTGACTTACGAAATCACGTTTTGCATTAAAGCTTAATCGTAACATCGTTCAATATTCCAAATTTGTTTATAAGCTTAATTATTATGCGATGATTTATTAACGAGGGAGAAATGGACGGAAGACGATTCCTTATACATGTCTGACAACGTCTTGTGTGTGGAGAAGTCATTAGTCTCACTGTATATCGCAAAAAAAACTTGTTATTTTTGATGTTGGATATCGTAAATCAACCTCGTTCTAATGATCCGCATTTTTAAGGGAAAATCTACCTCGAAAGAAGATGTCAGTGAAACTTTGGGACACCCCGTGGAGCACTCTGTCCTCGAAGTAGGAGCTTCGTAACAAAGGTGTCGCGGCAATTATCTCCGAGCGCGTGCAATTACTTCGAGGCCGAGAGCAAACTCCAGACTGGCCCATTTACCGGGATATCGGAGAATCGGTGGCAGCCCTCCTTTCGGAACTCGAGATTGTTGTCGCTCGGGGTTAGTTAATCACGCTGCCAGGGGGGATGAAGGGGTCCAAGATGGTGCTCGGCAGTGGTGGCCGTGCCATGAATATCGTGCCGTTCCACACTTCGACCAAACTTTGCGGAATGCTCCGCTTTGTTCGATATGCGGGCCAAGGAGAGCGAGGGACGGTAAGGAGAGACGTTAAGTGAAAAATCGTGTCTCCGAACTCCTCGGGAGCAACGCGATAAGCACCTAATCGTGCTCCGCGATAATGTAATGAGATGCTCGTCTATTTAAGAAAACGCATACATAACATCGACGGGCCGGGACCGGGGGGTTGTTGATCAAACGAAGTGGGGCACTCTAAGCGGACTTGGACCGCGTGCTCGCGGTACTCAAGCGAATGCAGGAGAATTTCTGAGTAATATGTTTGTAAGAGCGCCTTAAGCTGAGGAGCCGAATGAAGGATCTTGAACTCAAGCGATTCCGACTTGGGATGTTATGCACTTAATTGGTCCGAGTACCACCTGCACGTCGCCGCGTATTACCGGAATTGCAGGTGATTGGAGAAGATAGCCGATAGGTGCCTCAGAGCTCGTCCGACTAATTTAATTGACTGTTCATACGAAGTTAGGGGATTAGCAGCGGATGGCTAGTTAGACTTCTATGTGTCACTAGAAAAGCCAACGTGCATGACACGTACATATATGCACACGTGACATATATTCTAACATAACATTTAAATTTAAAGGATTATCTATATTAGATATAATAGCGTACAATTGCGAAACTGATTTTTTATTGCTATTATTGATAAGCTAAACTGTTGCACATCGAGAGATTTTACAAAGGAAACGCGCAATATTTCTTTCACTTGTCATGCTTAAGTTAGACGTACACCGTCATAGATGCAGGTCTGATTGGACGACCAAACAACCCAGACAAAGTATCCCGCCTCGTTTGTCGCACTCGATAAACGCGAATTGCGCTGAAACTGCAATGTCCACGGACCGAGTACGAGATGAGTACGAAATTCAACGCCGAGAAAATAGGACAGGCTGAATAGGTTTGAGAGAAGAGAGACGAGAGAGAGAGAGAGAGAGAGAGAGAATTTCACGTAAAGCGAATTTGTTCTACCGTTGAACGGACCCGTAAAAAAAAAGTTTAGATTACCAGAGTCGCGGATAGAATTTAGTACTCTTCTTTTTTTGCCTTCTTCTTTTTCGTTGTGACCGTAAGAAGCTTGCACTTGTATGAGTTTCGACTTAATGTCCTGTTTCCAACATATAATATCTGTCTTCTAACGCGGTGGAGTTCTGACTTCCAGGGACCGTCCAAAATTGAACCGAGAACCCACGTCGGGACGAAAGTAAGATAAAAGGCCCTATTCTGCTTTCGGGTAACTGATGTTCGCCACATAGATAAAACATTCCCGGACTTCTCGCAGCGTGACTGCGAAAGTTCTCATTGCGACGAACAAAAGTGTTAAAAATTGACATCGTTATCATATATAACTCTTTAAGCGGTTCGACCTCTTCGAGGTGTTGGCATTAACAATAAGATACAATAATGCAGTATCGACTGTTTTTACATTTTACTATTTCCTTTCACATTTATCTTCTACTTCAACGTACCTCACAAACAACCAGCATGCGAACATAAATTTTAAATCTATTTTACACGTTTATGTGAAACTAATGAATACAAGACAGAGTAACGAACGTAAAAAAGCGGTAAACAACGAAATGAGTTGCGCATATAACGTTATTAACAGTTTTACGTAGTCACTTTTTATGATAATGAAAACTGAATTAGCCAAGATGCACCGGGCTGAATCATGTAACTTGCTGCTGATAATTTCTATTAACTTAACAAAGACTTGTAAAAAATGAGGAAATTATTATCAATTATATGTATTATATTTGTGATTTTAAAATTATTATTTTTTTTTTTTTATAAAAATAATCAAGCTAATTAAATTTTATACAGTGATCATTTACGTTGGTTATAAAAATAATTTGCAACAAATATCGTACAGTTATTTGCATGATGAAATAACAAAATGCTATGTAGTTGTGTATGTAAAATTTTATTATCTTTATTACTTACATCAAATTGAATTTATACAATATTTTTAACATGTACAGGAAAGAACGATTTTGCTGAAATACAGATATGAAAATAGTTGAATAATAAAAAATATTCAAGCGAGCTGGTTGCTTAAATGAGAAGAATGTCAACAAAACTTTTGCAGTAATATTATCATGCTTAAGCGTCCTACATTATTATTTTGAGATGAGTCAACATACTATTAATTTTTGATGTATTAAATTTTTAAATAGTACAGTAAAGTGTTTTTCGTGTGAAATATAAATGTCGAACCACCTAAAATACTAGAATGCTTTTGTAATCATAATTATATATGCACAATTTACTTATATATGACTCTCTCATTTCTACTGCAGACACGTTGAAATGCAGATATGTATTTCAACGTGTCTTGACACCACTGCAGCGAGAATGAGAAGGTTTAACCAACCTTGCGAAGGCGCTAAATATTCCCGGTGAAATTTCTTGAGTATCCGACCGATGTCAATGAACATTTTGTGCTGTGCGAATTGGCGAATTGGCGAATTGTCTCAGTGCGGCAAGCCACGAATTATCGCGGGATCGTTGTAGAATCTCCTCGTGCCACTCACGTCAGTCCATTCGCCGCGCGATCGAAATCTCGTTTTGCGGCCGCGATAGTGCCACGCTCGCTGGATTGCGTCTCAGCCGGTGGTGCCGGGAATTGCTCTGAGATTGAAGCCAAGAAAAGGGATAACGGGCACGCGCATAGGTCTCGCTCTCTCACTTCGTCTTGCTGTCTAGCTACCGAGGACGCAGACGACGAGGCTCCGCGGAAAATCACTTCGAAAGCGACGGTGGTAAAAGAGAGAGCCGACGTTCATACGGAGAAAGAAACTCCCCGAAATCGTGCCCTGTGCAGAGCAAATCGCTGTTTTCACTCCTTGAAACGCTTCCCAGCACTCCCTTAACCACTCTGCTTACTTTTATCGGTTTTTTATGTGACCGTTCGCTGCTTCCATGTTCATGTTACATGGTGAATGTTGGTTATAAACTATTGTTCCGTAAAACGACGAAAGTACATCGAGAAACCCCTTTTCGCGGGAAAGTACATAGAATGTTTCGAAATTATTATCGTGATATCCTTTATCTACGGATTTTTTGGTCGGTTTAAAAGAGACGTTTTTCCAATAAAAATATCCGTGAAAAGTTGACGAAGTTTTCAGCGCATCAAAGACTTCTTATAAACTTAATTAATTTCAGAAAGAAGCAATTAGTTCCAAGTATACTTTATAGAATCTTAAAGTTTGTGGCTGCCATGATATCTAACACAGAAAATTAAAATGTAATGAAAAGGAGTTTATTGAGCGTCGAGAAGAAGTCGTCTACGAATTAATTTAAAAGAAATTGCAAATGTAAGAAATCGCGGTAGCCTCGGAATGTCCTCTGTGTATATTAAACTAATGATAAGGACTATACATTCGCGGCGATAACTTTTAATGTGCCTTTATTTCGTTCATTTGTAGGTTGATGGTAGGTTTTGTCTCTATTTTAGTTTGCTCGTTGTTACCATCACAACGAAACGATATTACTCGAAGGAGATTCTTGAATCTCCTGGGTTCTGTTGGGCGCCATTATGTGCTTTTAAAGACAATAGACCTTCACTGCCTGATACCACTAGAATAGATGCTACCAGAGTAGATACGCATTTCCTAGGTTCGGAGGTCTTATAAATTCGTATCGCAAATTCTTAATTACCGTAAAAATAAAAAAAATAGAATTTTTTAAATATTTATATGTTTAATTCTAGCTTTTTTAAAAATTTATGTGCTAAGATTCAAGCAGTATTTATTTTATCAATCAACATTAATTTTTTAGTTAAAAATTAGCGTTTCATAAAATAATAAATTTGCAGAACGAGATTTTATTGTTTAATTGTATAAATATAAATATTTTTAGGTACATTTTGTTGCGCTAAAAAATATTTTACCGTATTAGATGAATTAGATGAAAATATTTAACACATCATGAATTTTAACAAGAGATCTCTTATCTACTGTAACGAATTAGGAAAATTAGAGCACATTTAATGACATGATTATTACGCCTGGTAACGCGCGCTCGGTGAGCAGATAATTTATTACGTATCCGCGGTTGGATTCGTACCGTGCCATTAAATTGCGCTGTGATTACATGTGCCTCTTTAACGTGCCTTTTTTCATTTTTGTTGCGTTAAATGGAATAACCCGAGATTCAAAGCGATAACCGGTTACATGATCGTTATACAAATTATGCGTTATTTGATGTAACAATGTGCTTTCTGCGTCATCCTGCGCATTTTTCATAGCATTTGATTTCCTGCGGGGAATTCACTCCTGATTCTATGATAATTATTTAACCGTAAACTATATTGACATTTCATTTCCCGTAGATAAATCCCGTTTTCTCGTTTCATACCGCTGCTCCGCTCGGTTACGTAAAATGCGACTGCAAAATAGTACATCGTGAGAGACTTTTGGGCCGCGTTATTCTACGCTTTTCCACTTACGTCATTATAACTACACACTCAGAGACATTTATTAACATATTTCAAATATTCTACATGTTTATTCTACAACTCAAAGTAAGTTTTTATTAAAATTTGTGTGGAATGCAAGAGAATTGGGAGCAGCAAGGTTGCGTTTCCTTTTTATTGCTTTAAATTTGTATTACTCAAAATTCTAAAGTAGTGCAACTGTTACGTTACTTTACTCGGAAGACCAAGAAGTAATGAAGACTGCAGTCTTACATCGTATTTTTATTACCATTGGAAGTTTGCGTGTACAGCACGTACCTTTACTTTGCGCACATACCTGGTTACGTACTTACACCTGCGACCGGTTATCGAGGCGATATTATAGCTTACATTTTTATCTGTAATACGATGTAATATCTCTTGATACACGTGTCGATACTGCATGTCCGTGCAGGAAAATATTTCCAATATTTCTCATAGTTACCTCGACATTATTTTTCGAGTGAAAAGAGTTTTTGAAAATACGTTAGATTAAATACGACAATTTAATGTTATCAAATTAAAGTAAAAATCATGAAACATACGAATCCACCAGACAAAACGTTAAAAATGTTTTTGCTATAGACTTCTACATTATTATTATTCTGTACTATATTATTATATAGTACAGAATGTTACCGCTGATTTCCTTCATATTGAAGCCATGACCGTCATATTGAGTGTGAAATAAAAACCATATTGCAAGGTATTAAATTTTGAAAATTTATACAAGTTTTATTTTTTATTAGCATTTTGATGTCAAATAATTATGGCTTACTTCTGTATAATTAAAAATATATAAGTAAAAATATATGTGAGAAATGGAATTTTATTCCAGTAAAAATGCATACTGCATTACATTTTACTATATGAATTTAATAGGAGCTAGCGGTCTAATGTAGTATATGGAAGTCTATGGTTTTTGTACAAATCCAAAGAAAATCCTTTCGCATACATAAAAATTCTTTTTTATTCGGATAATTCCGAAAGACACAACCTTTGTATTTTATTACTTTGATTATATTTCGCAAGTTGTAAGTAAACGAACGGTTATTGAATCATGAAAGATTGAATCTATAACCGGATTACAACTAACAAATGACGTACAACAGGGAAATCACTTTGCGGTTTACCGGCGCGGCTTTGACTATCCGCAAATTTAATGCGATCGGCGTTGGAATCATCGAAGGCGTTTATCAGGCTCGAGAATAACCCACACGGAAAGTGCGCTTCGCGATGTTATTGGGAGAAAATTCCGCGGGAAATTCCCGTTCGATCGCTCGTTTCCTCGGACACGTTCGACTTCGTGCGATGATTTAGGAAATATGACACGACTTCGCGCCCTCGGCCCTTTGGAGCACGGCCAAGCTTAAAAACCCCCGCCTCGGGCGAGCATACATATTTCACGGCTGTATATGCCGCTGCCGCCGCATGATATACCAACGAGAAAGAGAGCAAGAGAGAAAAAGAGAGAGAAATAGAGAGAAGTGGGGGGGAAAAAAGCGAAAGAAATCACCGATCAAACGTACGTGCGGTACGGGGACGGAAGTCTGTAGACTATCGAAGCTTTCGAGACACGCTCTCGGTGGAAAGCCGGGGACGCGGGGACCGGGGGAAACGTTCTCTCGTCTCGAATAAGACGGATTTGTGGCGAATCGTGCGAAACGTAAATCTGGCTCGGAGTTGAAGGCGGGAATTCCGGTTGAGTGCACTACAGTGTTCTTACCCGTCCTCGAAGATAGTAGCGAGCGCAAGCAGAAAAAGGGAATCGCAGATCGGATGCTCTGAATAACACGCGCGGTTTTTGCGCCCTTAAAATTCTAATATTGACAAAACGATTGATGCACACGCGCGTGAGAGAAAGAAAGAGAGAGAGAGAGAGAGAGCTGAATTTTTCCTCGCAAAAATTTCGCTTCTGTTCGCATTTTTCACCGGTCACGATGCATTTTTGATTGTTGCAAGAATATATTTATCTGTCGGCCAAAAGTTGAGCTCTACCTGCTACGTGATTCGTGAATGAACGCCTAATGAGAGTAGAGCAAAAATTCGTCTCATATTTCCGTGGTAATCTGCAGTAAAGCGAGGGGAATGCATAATACGAGCGAATAGCAAAAGCGAGATATATAAGTGAACGTTACGTCAAAAGCTCGCTCTTCTTTCTGAATATTTTTCTAGACTTCAACCGTGGAGCAGTGTTTTGCAGCGTTGCAACATCGCGTCGTCGTCGGTCTCGAAAAATTAAAGCGCATCCGTCCTGCCGTATTTTTGCGCTCGAATGTCAAATTTCAGGCGGTCGCGCTCCGAGATTCGCGACGAGCGAAGCAAAATCGTGAGAGCATCGCCGGGAGGTTAGAGGGGGAGGAGTGTCGTCGTTCGCGCTCCGTTCCACGAATGAAAGGAACGACGAATATCGCGGTTTCGATCGAGATGAAGAAGTTGAACAATATATCGCGATTGATACGAAAAAAAATTGCGCGAATCCCCCGCGACCCAGTTTCAACAAAATAGGATTACATCAGGCGCGGCGAGTCCGCGCGATATGCGGTTCTCAAAGCGACGGTTGCATTATATATCAAGGCAGAAGGATAATAACGGCCAAAGAGAATAAGCGATCAAACAATGCTCGAAGAAACTGCCTGCAAAAAGGGCACTTTAGAGACGGAGGAAATGAAAAGCGCCGAGCGACGGCATTGTTTGAAGATTGGACGTCGACAAACCCGGTCGAATACTCCACAGCGGCGATGCAAGTAGCATTTCCCAGATTGGATCTGGCTAGTTTCGCGTGGTGCTGTTGTGTCCGCGATCTATAATATCGCCGCGGGAGAATACCTGTATTATGAAACTACACGGGTCCCGGAATGACCGTAAAGTCGCGGTTTTAATAAAGAGTATTCAAATCGAGTAAACGCGAAGCCACTTCACTTTAAAATCTGGAATGACGTTGTCGTGCAAAACTATCTTTGATCTCCTGATTTTCTTTCAGGCTTGTCGCATAAGTAATAATATTTTTCTTCTTTTGATTCCGACTTTTAAAAAAGCTGCGTAGAATCGACTATTGTTATTATTTTTTCATTAAAAATTCAAAGAAATAGAAATGTAGCGAAGGAATTTTAATACAAAATTCCACATATTGCGAATTCTTTTATCGTTGCTTTTATTATACACATGAAGCAATTGACCGAATATAAAGATATGCGCTAGTATTTATATGATGACGCAAAAGTGTTGGAAACGGATTTCATTCTGCTCGGATACTGGCCGAACGCAGCGGCTTGATTAATGAAATGGTTGAGATAACGATAACGAAAGAGAATCAGCGATCAAACGAAAATCTTTCGCGTAAAGAAAGAAGATGAGGCGAGCTTTGTGAAATCTCAACGACTCGCCTTTCGAACAAGAAGAGTTTTGTTCCGTTTAATACGTTAAGCTAGTGTGCTTGGTTAAGAATCATGTTTCTGAGTCCGCTCCTATGTAACGTTAATCCAACTTAACGTAAAGCTGCAACGGAAAGAAATATCCGTTACGTATATCGCGCCTCTATTAAACGGGACCTCAGCTCCAAACAGAATCGTACCACGAAGAGGGTTTGAATTTCCCGAGAAGAAATCATTTGCGTTGTGAATTTTTTTTTTTTTTTCTTTTCGACAGAAAGGAAACGAGGCGCCTCTCCGAGCTGCGCGAGGAGTTCCCCAACTCCGTGGCGCTCTTCATGTGAAGTATCGCGCGTACTTATTCGATTTAAATCATCTCTTCCGGATGTTATAGATAACATAAAGTTTTGGAAGTTTGCACGGCCTCTATGCTGAAAGCAAGGAAGATGGCGCGTTAGGTAAATCTTCTTATCACGTTCATACCAAACTTTTGATAGCATAGTGTAAGATTTCGCATTCAAGCTGATCAAATATTTAAGTCGCATGAATTATCTCGTACGTAAATTTCAAATTTGGTTTTACCGCAAGACTTAATTGTTAATTGTGTTGGTAACATTTTAAGAATACTTTTAATTAATGCGTTTGTAATAAAGATTAAAATATTTTAATAGCTTGTAATATAATTTATGTGACGTATGTGCATTTGTTAAAAATGTTCAAAAGCTAAGCTTTTAATCGTGCGGTCCAGAAATCTCCTCGATAGATTTTCGGCAAGGTAAAAGAAACAAGGAAGGAGTCCCATAAATATTGAAGTTTGTGGAGTCACATTATTCAATGTCGTTGTGTAGTGTAACGAAGTTACGTGTGCTGCTAAGGAAGAAATAGAGATATAGCGAAGGAATTTTAATACAAAATTCCACATATCGTGAATTCTTTCATTGTTGTTATTGTGCGCATGAAGCAGCTGGCCGAGTATTTGCGAAAGACCGCGAGAGACTTTCTTTGCGGTAGACCGAGATTTTGCGCGTTACCATCGGACGTGAACTGTAATAAACACATCTGCAACTGCAGGGAAACTCCTGTCGAACTATCGACAAACCGTTGTGGGAAGTAACATTTGTCGCATGGCTCATGTTATAAGAGTAAGATATATTCGGAAATGAATGTATTTGCGGTAAATATATACTGCAAGAGAAACTACGATTAATTTGACATAAATGTTAATTTAATTAGTGCTATTTTTATATGATTTAATACGTTTGAATGTCACAGAGAGAAAAAACTCACATTAAATTTTAACTAAATTAAAATTACCACTGTAAATTATTAATTTTGCGAAGCAGCGAAAATAGTATTGTTACCTTTATAATTTTTGTAATATTTTTGTAATATTGCGAGCATGTACAAATTATGTTTGAGTAAAGCAGGTCAGTAGAAGCCTGTATGGCAGTAGGAAAGTAGAAGGTTTTATTTGCAATACTTTAAAAGATCGAAAAGCATATTTTTTTTAAGAGAGAGAGAGAGAGAGAGAGAGAGAGAGAGAGAGAGAGAGAGAGAGAGAGAGAGTCTGGAATTCAATATATCATACAACAGTCCTTTGATTCTTCGGGGATATAACGGCATAAGTAACCCGTATCAAAGATCTAGAACAGATTTGTTGTACCCAGGAGATCGTCAAATCTAATTTACTCTTCTTTACTGTTCTCTCGAAAGCGCACCTCCTCTTCCCTGATATGTATTTCTATATGTCTATATATACCTCCGCTGATTTTATCTGCTTTCGGGGATCATCAGCTTGGACGAATCCCTCTTTGGAAAAATCGCACGACCTCGCCCGGATTTTACAACGGAGTTCTTCGTACGAGAAACGTGCACCGGGCAAGGATAAGGAGCATAACGGGCGGAGAGAAGAGAAAGCGGAAAGACGAATATCTGCAGTCAATCGCCGCTTCGAGAAACGCCTCGGAGCGAAACACCGCCGGTATGTCTTGAATCAAAATAGGGGTAGACGGCGCGTGTCGCGAATCTGATCGTGGATTTTGGTTGAAGGCTCCATTGGAATACGTTGCCGCTTCATACGTCGAAAGATCGCGGAAGAGAATGAACGGTTACCCGGCGATATTACGAAGCGCAAAAGCTGAATATCATCGGCATTTTCAGAAGTACTTTCATAGAGACGAATGTAGGCGTGGGTGTATATAATGTAGTCTGTATATAGTATACGCGGATGAGATAACCAGTCATCCTTGCTGTTTAGGCAAAGGAAAAGAAATAAGGCTCGATTTGTGGAGATGGCTTGCGGAAATTTGTAGCTTTTGCGTCGCGAATTTATCATCCTTAAAAGATTTTTGATTGTACAAATAACGTATATTCGATAAATAATATTTGTTTCTCTTTTTCTATTTAAGAGAAACTACTACTTTCTTTCTAAATTATATATCTATTCTTTTGTTAAGGTATTGAGGCATTATGCTTTTTACATATTAAAAAAAATAAGGTCACAATATTTTTAAAAAATTTATTTTAGCAAAATTATAAAATTGATGTAAGATTTATAACAAATATTTGTTAAATTCAAATGTACAAAAAATAATTTTTTAAAATATTTTTGATGGATTAGAATACGTTGAAAAATATCCGGATGCGCCGGCTTTTGTACTTTTTTGGCAAGATTATCTGATGAATTTTAATAAGATAAAAAAATTTTAATCTTTAAAATTTTTTTTCTAAATTCCAATATTTTCTGTTTTTTAATAAAATACATTAAAAATGCATTTTATTACATTTTACATTTTAGTAAAATTATTCAGTACATTGGGAAATAAGAAAATTGTGAGGGTCACGATCAGTGCCTTCCGTTTATATAGCAACTTGTATTGCGTTTGAGGGCCTATCAAGAGCCCGAAGTAAAATTTTAATTTATCGTTTAATAGGATTTTTATGAGCCATTTCGCGAGAGCCATTTCGTATCGCAAAACGAGATCGGCCGGTTTCGACGTAAAGGGTATGTAACGCCGTCGTTTGGCAGGGGAAAGGAGCTCCACGGAGGGTTTTTCTAAAAACATTCCTCAGGGAAAACCGTAGGAGGAAACAATTTATCGAGCCTGGCGAATGATTCACCGTATGCCAGCTGGCAGCGCGAGCGAGGGGATGATATATCGCGTACTTAAATGGTACCTATGCAGAACGGTGAGCCTCTCGGAAGAATGTAAAGAATCTCACGCACAGTCAGGCTGGCGTTTACGTTTACGCATCGCGTCATTCGCGGTGCGTGATGTGTATATATTCTTTTTCCCCGAATGAAAATTCGATTATTGAATACATCGTTATCGCGAAACGTTTTTTTGAGGGACGAATGAAAAAGGAGAAAAACACAGGCGGACCTGAATACAGGGGGGTAGTATTTACGATGTCGAGACTCGTGGCGACGCACGTTCCGTCATCCGAATAAACGTCGCAGGATATTCTCTTCATCCTAAGTGACACGAGCGTACACACATCTATTTTGTTAGAATTCTGAGAGTGGAGATATAATGGATGACCTCTCTTTTCCTTTCTCTCTCAGTTTCTCTCTCTCTCTCTCTCTCTCTCTCTCTCTCTCTCTCTCTCTCTCTCTCTCTCTCTCTTTCTCTCTTTCTCTCTCGTCGTTTCTTTCGGCCCGCGGCCTCGATGGCTCTTATAATACGGCATTCACGCACGGAACGGCACACGGAGAGCCGTTCTTTTCTAATTTCACGGTAGAGCACCGAGGGTAATAGTCGGTCCCGGCAAGTCGTAATTGAAAATTTGCATCCGACGCGCGGACGATCGCCCCGAGGCGTGCTTCAGTTTGCTCTAAGATACAGGGTAAACTTATGGACAAATAACGTGCGATATTTTTAACGAGGTCGGGCGTTAATTGCGTCGTATCAACATGTTTGTATAAATTTTTAAAAATTCTGTACATTACAGCCCGTCCAGATATCTTCAAGTGAAGCGATTACATATGTACTTTCATAATCACTAGTGTTATAAAAATACATAAACGCATATATACACGTAAACTTTCAATACATGAAATTGATACACATATATAACTCATTATAGGTATAAAAGTTTTTATGGCTTTTCAAAATAAATGTTGTAATCAACGGTTTTTGTTAACAGATATGTTAATATATTATTTAAAAAGCAGTACTGTCAGCTGTTTAGAAAAGAAATTGACTAAATTGGAGCAGGTTATGAAGAAAACGTTGGTTGTAACGTCTATTGAAAACCCATAAAACTTTTGCATTTATCTGATATTTTTAGATTGGGTCATAGTGTCTCTGCTTTTGTTTATCGTTCTACCTAACACGAAACGACGATATAGAGGTGAGTTAATCTTGTGAGCAAGTCGGACTTGAACGGTTGTCTCTTTACGTATAGTAGTGATCTCTCAGAATTAGATTGTTCCAATCACGGATTCTATCAAGAGTGTAATTGAATTCTCTAGAACCTTCACGGAGGAACATCACTTGCGGTGAGTTTTTAACTTTTGGTCTCTGTCTCTCTCTCTCTTTCTCTCTCTCTCTCTCGCTTTCAAGCGCTTTCAGAATTAAATTAGATTGATATCAAGTCAAATGGATGTTTTTTTTCTCCACGACTTTTCTCGCGAATTCTCCAACTGCTTAAATACGCGCGAGAGGAGATATCTCTTTTTTTTAACAAGCAACTAGATTGGTTGGAAACGGACTTTATCGGATTTTTAAAAGATATGGATCGTTCGAATTATTACTCGGATTAATGCATTTAAGGTACAATCGTAGCAAAGTGTTACGAAAAAATTAAAATAAACATGTCCTGTCCGCGGAAAAATATCATCCGCGTTTAAATGCAGAGGCACGAAAGCGCACAGTATCTCCTGTAATTTATGAAACAGTTGACAGAGGAAAAAATAGGTATTTTAAGTAGAAATTACTAAAGTGAAAAGCGTTATATAGGATACGCGTCCTCGTTCTTTTTTTTTAATAACATTTCACAATCTTGTTCCACGCGATCGTACTTCCCGTCTTATGTGAAACGTGATGCCATTTACGATCGACGTCAAACTAACCTTATGAGGAAGTAGTTACGTCTCTTTCAAATTGCTACCGCACAGTAGTCGGAGGTTGAATTACTTCGTAGCGTACTCTCCAGTTTATCGGGCTACGTGACATAAGCGAAGGCATATGTCCGACCCCGTTCCATTTGCGATCGCTATCCTGCGACATCGGCACGTAATGCGCGCGTTAGACACGTGCCGAATGATGATCCAGTCCGGACGGATAACCCTAAGGGATGACCGAGGCGGGGTAATCGCGCCTCGTAATTTCTCTCGCTGCCAAAAATCCGCGCATTGTTCTCGCACCTCGCGTGTCCGCCATTATACGACTCGGTGAGTTTCGTGTCTAGCATGAGATGAGCTCGTTCTGCCCAGTCTATGAATAAAAGAGAAAGAGAGAGAGAGAGAGAGAGAGAGAGAGAGAGAGAGAGAGAGCGCCGGGCGAGATGGTAAGGTCGTCGGATACTCGATCATCGGAAGGGTCGCGCGGCAGTTGCAATTCTGGTAGGATGCCCCTTTCTACCTCGTTTCTCGCACCCCTTCTTTCTCTCTACTTCCATTTTTCGCGTTCTTGTCGAGGTAAAGGGATCCCGTCAGTTTTTGTGCGCCTCCTCTCATTTTCCTTCTAAATTAATTGCTTCTGATGTTAGACGCGGCTAACAATAGCCCTCTCGGATACCCTTTTGGTCCAATTACCGTGCTATTGACAAGAATCGTCTCGTCTCTTTACTTTTCTTAGTTCATACTCATTATTTAAACATCGAGCTATACATTTGATATCTTACTGTCAATTTTACATATGTCGTGACGTCTTTCTCCTATTATCACTACTACTAATTATTTCTACAATAATTTGTACATCATAATTTTATTTATCAGATTATATTTACAAGCGTCACACGATGAAATGAGGTATTTCCCTTAACATCTCTTCTGTTCTATCGCGCTCCACTTCGTACTATTTTAATACGTTCCCTTAGGGAGAAGGGCAGACGATTTTTCCCCCGCGAAATAAAATCGATCCGATCGTTCACCTTCTTCCCGGCTCTCCCACGTCGTCCCGTAGGTCTCTCTTCGGCGCTCGTTTTACCAGGCGTTTTGCGAAACAAAATACCCCCGGCGCTCTTGTTCTGTGCGGCTATCGCACGGAAGTGGGGACGGGCGAGGGAGGACCGGATCGATAGCCGGCGCATGGCCGCCGGGGCCCCACACAGCCGTGCCACGGTTCCGAAAAGTTTTTCGCCGTGTGCGCCGCACACGATTCACGGTTTCGCCCGCGTACTCGCCCAGATTGCGCCCAGCCCTCGCTTGTACGAGGGCCACAAAAGGCGTTCGTCCCTCCGCGAAAAACCATCTCCGTGGCAATATCGTCATGATTAGCCCGAATTTTTTGTCAGACTTCCCCTCGCTGACCAGCGAGTTAATCCTCGTTGTGGTATTATAATAATAACCGCGATTTCTGGACGGCATAACGCTTAGACCATTGCCGATTCTTATAATGTGCTACTCCCCTCGGACATAATATGTTGCCAATGATCAAGCGAATGTGTTTAATGACCGTTGGAATTTCTAGGGCCCCTAATAACCACCGGGGATATCCGTTTGATCATCGGTAATGCCTTAGGTGACCAATGGAATTAATAACGTAATAATGGATAATCGCGGAATATACGCATTCTCATTGATTGCAGGTGTTTACGATTAGCGTACACCGTACGTGGAAGTATATTTCAAGCTTCATCTCCTCTCTGCTTTATATTCTGCATCTTATTGTGTTACAGCCTCGCTAATGAAACTAGCGTAACGTTGTGGTATGATGATAGAGGCAATCTGTTATATGCGGGAATTGAAATAGCTCCTCTCCGGTAATAACGATAGGCACGGTAATAACGTTACACACGCATAATACGTTTACGCGCGCTAATGTATCTTATTTTTACGTAACATGTACGCGTGACACGAACAGTAACAAAGTACAATGTTACTCGTAACGTTATTAATTAATTTCATGTGTCAGTTTCGGACTGAATACTCTTGGAAATCTAAAATATTTATATACCTCGGACACACGGAAGGTTTTGCGTGGCGTTAAAAAGCACTTTATAGCGCTTTAGCACGTGAAAATGGGCCCCATGCGCAAGTGCTTTATCGTTCAGATAAGAAACCGCAATCCGACGCGGGGAGAAAGAGAACTTAAGAATCCACTTGAGAATTAATTTCACGGCACGTAAGTCGGGCCGTCGTTGCCCGGTGAAATTGCCAAGTTTTGTCGCTACATAATAGGACATGTACATATATGTACATACGTATAACACGGTTTTTTAAAAGGGCAGGAGTCGCGAGTTCTTACGCACCCTTTCGTGCCATTTGCCCTTCAATTCTTAGAACTGCGCAACGAGGCATTAGGATATTATTATCTGAGGCAAGGGATCTCATTATAGGAGCTTCCACAAGCCGTAAACTTGAACCGTAGAACGAACCGTGTTGCCAAATGCGAAACGCGCGGCTACAGTCCGGTTAGCGTGTGCGCGGTTGATAAATAATGCATGTATGTCGCGCGCGGGATTTACGCCGATGGACAACTGGAGCGCGTTCGCGAGTGGTGATTTAATGCTTATAAAAAATCGCGAGGGCCGCTTAAAGCGAACGCTGTGTCTCTCTCACACATACACACACTGTACATCGATACCCGTATCGCGTTTTCATTTATCTACCTGTAATTTTTAAGTAGCGCCCTTGCGCTTTCCAATAACGTGAATAAATCCGATAATGGGCACTCGAGCTCGAATCTGTTTACACCTGTATGAGGAAAATGTATAGCCGCCGATATCAATTTTATTGTTCAATATGCGTATATTTTCTCTTTTAATATATTCCGCTAGTATTTCATCTCATCGTTTCTCGATTTACATCACAATTACCTTTTCATAATTTTTATAATATTTCGACAGTTATAATTAACAATATTTATTTATACAATTATTGTTTTCTTATCATTGTTGTGCTTATACTTTGAAATATTTCAGATCGCAAATCCTACACAGCTTTATAATTTATTTTAAAATATGTTGTCGTACCACATTGATATTAATTAACTGTAGCGTGTGTCAGCGTTTGTTTTACGAATCTTTGTACTTGTTTAATCGCTATATTTAATTCAACGCTTTTGACTCTAAAAAAATATCAAGTAGCGATGTGAGCATTTTACGTTTGTTAATGATCCATGACAGACGAGATTCATATTCACAGTTGCGTCGCACTGTTGTAAAGTAAGAGTTGTGGAGGTAGTTTAATGGGTTTTGATAAATTGTCCTGTGCTATGCTGTCTATCGATTGTGAATCCCTGCACAGTGACGTGCATCGACTGTGCGAATTGAATCTGTTAGGTGACACTGACAGGAAAATGAAAAGGATGATGGAAAACTCGTGTAAACAAGGAAATTGATGACTTTCGAGACGATCAAACAGGGAGACTCGTTTGCATCGCGCGGCGCTCGCGAAAATCGCGACATCCACATGGTTTTGTGCTTAAAAGCGGAAAATCTCTTTTACATCGCGTTTCGTCAGGATTACATGTTTCCCGCATCAATTACGTCATCACTGACGGACGTGACGGACGTGGCACAACGTTTGAAGCGACACAGAAGGAAGACAGCCCCGCGTTCTTTTCCCCCGCTAATTTCATCAGCACAAGTATCTCAGGAATGTGTTTTCGAAATAAGGAAAAATTGCTTCTGGCTTTCGCGACGAACGACGCTGATGATAATTACGATTCGTGTGACGCGGAAAGCGACGCAGCTGCGCGAGAATTCGAATAACAGGCGATATTAATTGCGACACATAAATCGTAGGAAAATGCACGTTGCCTCAGTTAAGTTACCTCCGTGCGTTCCATACATCTATTCTGTAATCAAGTACAAATGAAAGTTAAAACCGCGAAGGATTTATAGAACCGTTCCCGTTCTCGCAAAAACGCAAATTCATAACTCTCTTCCATGCATTTAATAATCCCTCATCACTAATTAATTTCCACGCGAATAGATTCACATCGCTGCCTATGACTTAATTGGAAAGCGCACGTAGGCATGCAAAAACTCCAACACATCCGACGCCGTTAATATTACGTATTTCGAATTATTATCCGCGAAATACTTTTGTGAGAGATCTTTCCCCTCTCCTGCCGGATTCGAGAAAAGTTCGAAGAGAGAGCCGCAGGACGCCGAATGCGCGCATTCTGTAGGCGTCGCTCCTTTACAGGTCGTTCTATCAAAAAAATTCCGGAGACGATGGGAAAACTTTCCTCCGCAACTTTCCCCCCGGTTTTCGTGTTGGGCGCGTAACTTTAAAGTGGCTATTCGATCACGCGATAGATCGCCGTAAACTGTTCGCCATTGACGCGATATCGACGCGTGGCGTGTCGTTCAACGTTGAGAATTTCGAAAGAAGAGGAAGAAACACAATGAGGGGAAAGAGAGAGAGAGAGAAAAAAAAGGGAGATCGGGAGATAAAGGGCGATCGGTGGGGGGAGGCCTTTATCTACAAGAGCGCTGGATAAATGAGCCATTTGTACGTACTAATGACGCGATCTGTGTAACGGCCTGTATACGCCCCATCGTCGTTTCAGTATATTTTCGAGTCGACCCGCTAAGCACGCGCGCTACCGGATTACACACCCATACAATTTCAGACATGCAATTATGCAATTAAGCCCTCCGCTCGTAACGTACACTCTACCCGCTGGCTCGAGAGGACTACTTTCTAACATGCAACCGTATTGCCGAGCGTTAAGAGGCAGGGAGGGACTCTCCCGCGTAAATGTAGCGAAATGCAGCTCGCGGAACGTCCGCTATGACTCACGTTAAACGGCGAAAGGATTTGGACGTGTACAAAGGATACGCTTAATGTTCGATATTAAATCCTCCTCGAGCGTGCGGCTCGTGCAATTGCGAACGGTCTCTCTACGTGCCCGTCCGGTATCCTGCATGTCTGCAACTTGTGTCGCATCTAATAACTCGTATATCCTAGTTATGCGTAATTATCCGATCGCCAGAACGGGAATTCATTAATGAGGCGGGCGTATAGCCCGCGCGCGGCAAATATATATCGCGCAATTAGCGCGGCAAAGGGGTCATCTAATCCGTTCCGTGCCGGCGCGATGCCATGATAGCCATGAGCGACCGTACCAACTAGCGCGGCCTTTGCCCACGGGTCTCTCCCTTTATCGATGTGCTCCGTGTGCCGTGTGTACACCGGCCGTACGTACGTTTGACTGGAAATCGTGTCTGCTCGTACCTCACGCACGAAGTTTCCTAGACCATCGCCGAGAACACCGCTTGACCCCGACAGCAGCCGTGGAACACTATGCATTTGCCGGGGCGGCCATACATTACACGGGCACATCTTGGTTTCCGCTCCGCGAAACGCCGTGCACGATGCAGCACTTGTACCGGAGCGCCGACCCTCTTCCTCCGACTTACCCGCTAAAACACTATACCTTGTTGACGAGAGACCGTAGACGTGTAATTCAGGTAATAATACTCGAGGAACGATCGGCTAAATAATACTAATAATATGTTTAACTTTATTTTTTACGAGTAAAAGTATTACTTTAACTCATACGCATTTGATATTTAAGTTAAGATATAATTTTTCCGGCAATGTTAATTTCTCTTCTGGAAAAAGCGGCTATCAATTTAAACCGTTAAAACACGCATGAGGTCTTTTACAAATTACGACCGCGAGGGAGATAATCGGGAAAAGGATTCTGAAAAGAAAAAAAGCAGTTCTGTTCTCGCGTGCGTCTCTAATTATCTAATTACATTATTGCAGCGTATTACAGCTAGTGCCATATAATTTCGACATCCTTTTGCCCGTCTTATCGCAGTTGTCAATTCCCGACCAACCTATCTATTTCAATTAATTTCTACGCATTTGTAGCGCTTGTGAAATTCAACCCGATTCATAATAGATGAATCCATCCATCCGCATACCACCGCACAATGCTTCTCGAGAGATAGTTCCAGAACACGGGTAATAACCCGAATCGATTAATTTCAGTTCAATTTTCGATGCACCGCATAGTACACGGGGGGGAGCGAGGGGGAAAGAGAGATTCGTAGCAATGCAAACACGACGTGTACGATGCATTCTTTCGCGAGGTACGCCTGGTGCGGTACGTTCGTGCAGGATCGAGAATTGGATTGGGGGACGTTAAGTAGGTCGGACTTTATTAGTGGATGTACTTGCCATTTTTTTCCCTTCTCCCTGACCTGGCCCTGGTCTTTGTGCGATAAGGAGGTCGCAAAGACCGAGATCTCCCCTAGAACCCTTCGCGGGATATTCTAGCACCTGCCGCTTCGTAAAATAGCGCGGTGCTTACGTGCGCGCGACCGTATGCCGGCGTTCGAGGGGGAGGAAGGAGGGAGAGCGGCGGCGGCTTTTTACGTCGAAGGGCCCCGCTACCTAATATCCAGGCGGACCACTTGAACGTAACTCCGACTCTGGAGCCTTGAGATACAATCGTCCGCAAAAGTCGGCGTCCTTCGCGTGCCCGTACGTCGGGTGACCTCGATACCATGCGACCTGATAAGACGCCGCACGTCGATACCGCTGTCGTCGTCGTCGTCGTCGTCGGCGCGCGGAAAGGCACCGGTGCGCCGCTGCCTCTAATACGACTTTATCAGACATCGCCCGTCGTTTGTAGGGTACGAGCGCTTCGATATAAGTGGCGAAGCGCGCGCTCGCGCCCGCGCGCGATATTACACAATTTAATGGAAATGTAACGTGATTTTACGTAATGCGACGTTACGTCGGATTTGCCGCTCCTCGCGTCGCGCCACGGTGCAATCGTAAAGTTTGTTATTGTACCGCGAACGCCGCCTAATGTAATAATGTATAAAATAATGTTACGACGCGCGGCGGGCGTATCGTGTTATATCCGCGCGATGTTGCGGCGCGGTGTGAAATTACAGCGCGCACACGCTCGAAGTGAATGCCCCGCATGTCTCTTTCTTGGCTCTGCCGCGGCGCCGGCGGATACGTTATACGTCTTCGACTACTTTGGCGGCCGCGTCTCTAACTACTTCGACTACTCGCTCAGTAGTTTGTTGATGTCCGATCAAAGAGCCCTGATATCGTTGTGTGTAGTCAGCGACATCGTTATCGGTGCGCGCCGCCCGTTACCTCGCGCTTAAAGAGAGGGCGAAACGTCGCGTGTTTAACGTGCATTGAATACATACGTACATATACATATACCCGGGGTAACGCACGATCAAACGTAAATAGGAGAAATAACGCGAATGTTGAATTTAATTTAAAAAGAACCGCTCTAAAAGCGCCGGACGGACCGGACTCGCTGACTGAGCCATTAAGTGCTGTTTCCACTTAATCCGGATTTTCCACGGTATGTTATTTCTATGGATAACGATAATTTACTTACATTCGCTTTAATGCCACTGTGTATAAAGCGCATTCGTCGAGTGTTCGTTGCGAGTGATTTTTAATGCCCGTTCTAGTAAACTAAAATGGATATAAGCGCAACTTGCTAAGCTAAACGTTACTAAGGCGCGGATCGTAATCTGATTAACGTTGAAGGTAATCTCGTCCCCAAGACGATCCCATTATACGAGACAACATCGGAAAGTGGGCGTCAGACTTAATCTCGTTGCTCGATACTCACAGATGATTCGTTCCGACGTGGCTCCTGGAGCGGCTTTTATCGAGAATTTCGGGAGACTGTCGGGGTGCGTGGAACACAACGATAATGTACTTGCGCGCTCGAATAACAATTTGAATATTTAAAAAGTTGCGCGAGTAAAGGCACGAATTGGAATAAGCGGCGAGGGGACACGAGTGTTACAACCGAAATGAGAGAAACGTTAAAATAATACAGTAACAAACACATCACAATTGTAGAAATTAGATTTTGTCTCGTTTTTAGTTTTATTATCTTAAATTTTGCTGCACGTCGTTTTATTTGTTAGTTTTATTATCTTAAATTTTAGTGCACGTTTTTCATTATTATTTCATGACTCTACGAATAAAGTACGATATCGTATAATGAGGCTGCGCGAGGTAAGCTAAAAGTACGGGAAATGATAGACAGATTGTGAAGGGATGAAGGGGAGACGAGACGAGGGAAAATTTCACTCGCGGGGTAGATGGTGTGTACGTACGGTCCCGGATTCGCTTCCTGTGCGGACTGTACGCGAGAGAAGAGGTATCGACCAACCTCTGATGCTGTGCCTCCGCGAGGCACTCTTACGATCGTATTTCGAATACTAGCGCGCCGCGTCTGCACGCAAGCGGGGGCCTTTGCGGCATGTACGGCTGGCATCGCCGGTATGCTGTCTTATGGTAGAATAATTCGAGGGATTCGCCGCCGAGCGCGCGAGGACGGCGCGTCACCCTATACATTTTCAGAGGCGATGATTCCTGACGTTGGACGTGGCGATGAGACGTAGACCAAGGGGCCTGAAAAGAAGAGATGCGAAATAGATTTACGAGCGGGCAAGAACACGACGGGCGCTCCGGGCGACCTGACACGCTCCTCGTAAATCGCGCGTGTGTCACGAGAGCACGAGGAAACCATCAGCGACGCTATACGCGCTAATGAATATCAGCGGCAATGTCAGCGGCACGTTACACATATAAATTAATTATCCCGCCTTAAAGTTTGACCCTCGTCCCGGGGACGGAAGTTTTAATTAACTCCGTTTCTCCGTAAAACTTCTCCCTCGTAAAGATTACTGGCCCCGCGTGCGGGGACAATGTTAGAAATATTTTACCGCGCGAGGAATATTTTAGCGTATGCACGGGGGAGAAACGCCCACGCAAAATACGCGCGGGATATTTGTAGGTGACGGTTTTTTGGGGGGTACGAAATGGATTCACGCCGAGCGAATTATATCGGTGCAGGCAAGCGAAATAACGATGACTATTTCCCAGACTCGCCGAAAGTAAATATCAATAATGGTGATTCAATGCGGAACATCTGTCACAGCGCGCTGACGCTAAATTTCAAACAAGAACATCCAGAAAATAGGAATACAATCTATGTGTGTATATATGTATGTACATGTATTTAGTACATGTACATAAGGATGCGGAATTTGAAAATAGGACTTTTTTTAATTACGATACATTGAAGCGGGGCGATAAGCACACTTTCGCTTCTTTTTTTTCTCCGTTAAAAATCGCCTACACTACCAAGACGGGGTACATCCTTAAGAGTACGAAGCGTTTCGCCGATGTTACTTTGGAAGTTAATAACATGCTAAAGCGACGATCAATAACAGCTCGGCGTGTCGCGGCGGAAAGACGCGGTGGGAAGCTACGCGCGAGAGAAGTAGCAGAGGAGGCATCCCGATGGCGAAAGTTTCGAAATGATCTTCTCATTTACCATCGTCCGTAATCGTAGAACTCGCGGCTGATAATTTGATGACTCCCAAGTTCACCCCAAAAGGATTAGTACCTTTGGAGAAAAACTTTTTAATGAGTTACCCCCGCGTCGGGCGGTGGCGGCTTCTTTTCCCGCTCCAGGAAAGTGGATCTTACCCGACGTAATTATTAATACCTCTGCCCCGGATATATCCTGTCTTAGGATAATGCGAAGCAATGTAACAAGGAGCTCGCCGTTTAATTTCCTCCTGCACCTCGTGTGTCCAGTATACCGTACGTGTTGCGAGCGCGATGGCCTCGCGCGATACTTGCCGCGTCCGCATTTTAAATCCGTTCAAATCCGTGCGGGCTCGATTGCACTTTATTATTTAATTTGTAATGGACGTATGAATAATAGGTGCAATGCAAACTAACGCATTAGTTCTATCACGCGCGATACCTGTTACCGAAAGCTCGAAGTATCGAGTATAACCGGCGCGCGCACACTCGATACGTACATGAAATATGTACTTAGCGATAGAAGCGTAATTATAATTATTGGGCAACTCGATGGGGATGTTGTATCGCCCGGAATTTAATCCAATGAGGATACGGTTTGTATTATTAACAACAATTATAATCAGGCGATAAAATAGCGACGAAATATATTGAACGGTAATTAATCGAACGCGAATTAAATATACTCTACGCAACGCGGCAACTCGTACACAGCGCATTAATTTTTACCGTGTTTACCCGTCGAAGGTTATTAATCCCGTGCTATATGCAGAGAATATTAGTTTAGCCGGCGGATCACACGAGTTGATCACAAACTTGTCGCGGATCCGCGAGCGCTACGTCGTCAAATAAAATCCCGTTCCGATATGCGTAATACAATCGAGCCAATTCTGTCGGCGTGCATCCATAGAAAAGGAGGAGATATTCGCCGTCGCACCTGTTGGTCGCATTAACGTCGTATTTTTAACCCCCGCGATTTGTATGCGCGTCTACGAAGGCGCCGAACGTCTTCCCCGCCGATGGAGAAAACACGCGCGCCTTCGTTTCGCGTCATTAGTGTTTCTCTGCGAAACAATGCGGGCCGCAAAAATAAATAGCTCGCGGACGGAAGAGAAATTCCCGTTCGGCGCCGCACCTGTTGGTCGCTTTGTCAAATCGAGTCGACGAGTCTATCGACCCGCAAATCATTGTCTTATCTCAATTCTATCCGGGATTAATTCTATCGGTCTTCCTCCTCGATATAAACGTCGCGTCCCATCCGTTACCGGCGGTACATCGTTGTCGGACCTATCGATCTCCCTTCGTGTAACGTCAGTGTAAAAATTGCAGGTTTAGCGGAGTACGTATCAAACGGGGGGGAAACGAATGGGAGTTTCGGCGAGTAGGAGTAAATAAAGGATTATCGCGAGATGTCATACTTGACGGATATGCACGCTGCCGGATAGAATTTTAATGATTCAAAACAACTTCGCTCCGCGGCCCAGACAAAGGCGCGGATCGTTGCGTTAGCTTTATTTATTTAAACAATAAAGGAGGAACGGAACGGCGGGATTCGTAATTAAGTCCCCTCGCTCGCAGGCTTATGGGGGAACAAAATCCGCTTGTGAAAAAGGTAATCAGGTATCCGAGCGAGAATTTTAGCAATTCTCCTTTGTCCCGCTTAATGCGATTTCTCCCATCGACGCGGTGTCTCATAACTGATTTCGTTGCGAATTCGCGATTCCACTTTTGAAAAACGCACGTATATTAAAACATTACATTAAAATTTTATATGAAAATTTTCTTGTCTACGATTGTGCATGTTCAGCGCGCACGATGAAATCGCGGAAATTTAGTAAGCTCTTAATACAGAGTATCACGTATTGAAATATGAATGTAAATTAGTGTTTCGTGCGAATTTCGCATAATTCAATTTGATCACCGCAGGTGCAGTACTGCAAAAATGTGCAATAAAATAAACGAATAATAGTATTAACGCAGATTTTATGTTTTTCACTGATAGCCGTAATTATCATGCGCACGTTTCGGTTCAGCTTTAATTTTGCAAAGGAAGCAAAAATAAATTTGTACGGTGCAAAATAATAATAACTAAAATTAAACTCTTAATAATCTCACGTGTGCTCTACACGCTTTACTAATTTCGTATAACGGTGTAGATTCATAAAACCTCGGAAGTGATCTATTCCGGAATTTGTATCTCAAATTCGGAAATACTCGCGGTTGCAAAAAAAAAAAGAGGAAACCGTACGTTCGTGAAATGCAGTTTAATTAACGGAAATTCATTCGCTGTAATACGTGAATTATGATATATTGATCAATGGTTACCCACTGCGCAAACCCGCGCGCTATCTGATGGATAATAGGTCTGATGCTAGTCAACTTTATCGAAACGTTGGTAAACAGCATGAGGTTTGACGATGATGTGTTTGCCTGCTGTTCGGCAGGCTACATACAATACTCAATGGAGTTAAAACTATTTCAACGGGATAATTCGCGGTGCTGCTAATACGACGATACGAAATTTGCTATCGATATGTATGTATTTCGAATACAATTGACGCAAATATCGCTCGTGCGGAGAAGCCAAAATAACAATACCATCTGCATAACGCGCGCAGCTTCGGCAGTAATTTTGCGACGTTGTGCCCTCCTTTCCCTCCCCCCGCCCGTTCTCTCCGAGTCAAGTTTAAAACACTCCGCCGCGACGAAATAACATCGGGAGAGGTGAAACAATGGTACATATAATCCTCTTTTCTATCTCGCGTATCTTTATGTACGCGCGCGCCGGGCTCGCCTATTTCTCTTGACGATTTTACGCGGAAACGTCGGGGAAAACGTAGCGGCGAAATGAATAAACGGATTTGCGGCTCTTTTAGCGGTACATTATTTCGCATGGCGGTTTATTAAATTACGCCTTCAAATAATGTCAAGATCAAACCTGAAACAACGGTGCTTATAATGCAACCGCTCGTGTATTTCCGCACTGAAGCACCTCTAATTACACCAGCGTATTACATTACGCGTTACGCTTGTCATCGTGTCACCATTACTTCTCGCATCACGGGTGTTTTTCTCCCTCTCTCTGTCTATCTCTATCTCTTTCACATACACGTCTATCTATTCCCAGCCGTTTCATCGTGCGCTCGTACAGCAAACAAGAAATCGTCGTGTCGCGCCGAAGAAATGGTTTCACAGACCGTAAAACGCTCGCGCAACGCGATTTCTGCGCCGTTAAACGCCGCGGTGGTGCTTTATAACCGGCGATCGTTCGTTTTCGGAAAGAAATATTCGCGGTAACGCTAAGGTACGCGCGTATAGCCAGCCGGCCACCGATCGTCGATCGTAGGGAGAAAGGAGCGGTACCACGTCGCCGTCGTTTTCACCTGTTGGCGCCGCGAACACCGCGTCGTGTGACGCCACGGTACCACCGCGAGCACTCCCGTCAAATTTCCGTAACGGCCGACACAAAGAAAAATTCTATTATCGTGGCACCTGTTGGTCGCCGCTGCCAACGTCCGACGTCCGACGGCGCGCTGCGTCCGTCCTCCCCTCTCGTCGTCCGACACTCCCTCTGACAACGTCGGCGGGCTCTTCCCCGGCCTCTATCAAGCCTCGAACCCATTCAAATGGTCACAATGTAATCGAACCGTTTCCACCGGCATGAGCACTCCACTCCGCCGCGGTCTCCGCGAAGAAGAAATAACTGCTGGCTACCTGTTGGTCACGACCGTGACAAATGCCGTCGTCCGGGCGACTATCCCTCATCGCCATCGGATAACTTTCAAGTCGCGCTTCCGCGTCGCCGACGCGTTATCGATCCTGCAAATGAACGCAAAAACTATTCCTCGCGCGAACCTCGTTCGAGCCCCTCGGTGTACACCACCGATTCCAGCGACCGCGCCGTATCGTTCACCAGCGATCGAAATTCATTTGTAAGCGTGACGTCTTGATTTCTGTTTTACTTGTAACTTAGATCCGCATGTGATTTTTCACGTCACGCTGCTGTCATGATAAGCATAGCGCGACAATGAACGTTATTTTACAGAAGTATTTCCGCAAACAATTTTTATAACCTGCCGGATCTACAAATTTTACATATTTTAAACAAACATCTCTTTTCGCGTTCATTACGATCTCTCATTTATAACAATACTTATATTAACATTAATAATAATACTTATAATTATCGCAAGACGTATATTCCGTATAATTCGAGATGCAAATATTGACAAGTGCCTTTAATGCGGCACGGAATTACCGCGACAGGACAGTACATGAAATTTCCATCGTCATTATCGATTCATCGGAATTTCATTGCGCCCTTGGATGTCCCCGCAGCATCAAGATCGCTTCCTCATGAATAAGACGAAACGATGAGTTTCTCAGGGCGGTTACGGGGACGCGATTACGTTTCCTCGTGAACGAATGCGAATGGCGCTACGAAATTTGTCAAGCCAGACGTGTGTGTACACACACACACTCACCCCGTTCTGCGGAGCTTCCGCGCGAGCTTTGCAGCCACCGGCACACAGTGCAAACGGAGAGCGCATGGATGCCCCCGAAAAGCCACGATCTTCCCGGCCACCATCTTCCGAGCTTCACGCTCGTTTGTCTAATCCTGGCTTAGGCACTCCGAGACACTCGCGACGGCGCGGGATGCCAGGCGGCAAAGCCCGCAAATTCTAGACTTCGCGAAGGCGAAATGAGTTTTTCCCGAATGCAACGCGCGTGTCGGACCGAGCGCAAAGACCCTCCTGATCCTCCCTGTAACCTGAGGCTTGCACCGAGTCTTAACAAATTCCGTGTAAAAATTTGTTCACTCCGTACGCGTATTTGCGTGTACGTGCAGGTTAAGTTCAAAAGAAGCATTTACTATAGTAATTATCCTTCTTTTTGCGAGTCTACAAAATGCATTACGTCATCCACGAGAGCGGATAGTATCTGTAACGTTTAATTGCTTTAATAATGGTGTACACGCCGGTGTAGTATTAAAGCGCGATTAACAATAAGAAATATAGTCATTCCGGGCTTAAAGGTGGCTATAAATGGGCAGCAGCGCGAGGCGCTCGCGGGGCTGCCACGTACGGGCGAGAGCTTAGAAACTAAAATGTGCCATAAGTTATACTGTATAGTATTGCCGCGAGACATTTGTGCTTTATTAAGCGCGGAAACCTCGTAACTTTAATTGTCCTAACGCGGCCCTGACGCACACAGTCACGCGCGCGAGAGCCACCGGCCATTCGGTTAACTCCCGACTTCTTACAGGGGGCTATGCATATGGATATTACGCGACGCGCGCCATTAACGTCGACATCTCGATACCCCGGAACCAATGTTTATGGAGTAGCCGGCGATGGCGGCGGGGGCTCTCCCGTTGGGACCAGCGAATGGCGAACGCCATTCCCAAAGGTACTCCGTGTATATACCCGCTACCCGTTCGTCTAATCCCGCCTAGGCTTAGCTGTCCTGGGTTACGGGGCGACGCAACAGCGACCGGCGCGCGGCGCGCGGACCGAGGGAGCGGGATAAAACCGGGCTTTCGGCCTGACACGCCTGAAATATGTTCCGACCGGGAGAGCGCGTGTAACATCCGATAAACGTCCTCGCGCCAAAAGCGATATTTATACCGTGTCCGTCGTGCGAGACGCGTCGCGCGTTTAGGGGTGTCATTCAGCGTCGCGCGTCCCACGTGCCGCGCTTCCCACGCGCGTTCATACGGCTCCGCCGACGAAGTGTGCGATAACGAACGTTTCCGGCGCGCGGAATGCCCTTTGCAGCAGCATCAACGGTAGTGGTAGTATAGCAACGGGAGCGGCAGAACAGCCAACATCTGTGCTTCCGAATCTACACGGCGTTTTCCCTCGAACGGCGGGCTGCGCCCTGGAATTTGGCGCGGACCGAGCCAACTGTAGAAATATCCAGCAGCACCCGCATTGCAATTGGTCTTGGGTCTGGTGCGCCTGCAGTTGCACTCTACGTCTCTTTGACTACGCGATTACCATATCGCTCGCACGCAATGAAAATCCTCTAAAGTCAGCTCGTTTAATCCCAACAAGAATGCAAATTAACGTTTGTGCTTTGGCGTTTCCACCGGTCGCGAAAAATCTGTATATTTTTCGTTTTTTTTTTTTTTTTTGTTATTTGTGATTCTTCAGTTTATTTATTTACAAATAACATCCCGATTTTCAGAATGCAGTATCTGCTTTTCACTCTCTTTAGTCCCGCGAATCCTAAGAACCAGCGCCGGTCACGCACGACACTTCCTTGACCTCTCACCTCTTACGTGAGTGCCGACGGGGTGTTCGTGCTCGCGTGGGTACATGTTGTACACTGCTGTGAAGCTCAACACTGAAAAGATTTGCAGTAATCACCCGCCCGCCTATAATCGCCGCCAGTTTACACAGATACCGGCATAGATTGCCACGTGTCACGCACGCCTCCGCATCATCGTGATGATCATCATCGTCAGGTGTTTCGCCAGGGAGAAACTAAACCGTCGCGACGAGCATCGCGACGCGCGGGGGAGAGGGATGTTTGATTAATCGCGATCGTTTCGCGACGTTTCCGCGCGCCTTTCGCACCATTCCACGATCCTACCATTTCGTACGAGCCCGGAAGTTCGTCCGAGCGTTCGTTTTTCGAGACTCGCGATTTTCCACGGGGTGAAGGAGGAGGAGAAAGGGGCGGCGCGCATTGTCTCTCGCCCTACGGGCTGCGAGCTACGTGAGCTATTTCGACCGTTCGATCCGACGCGCATTCCGTGACGCGGATACGAGCGATTTTTCAATAGCGGGTTAAAGGTTCTAGAATACGCGCGGTGCCGCACTGTTCGCTCTCGCCATTTCGAAAATTGTTTCGCGTAATGAAACCCTCCCTCCCCCCCCCCATCACCGTGGAAAACAAACGATTTCACGCATCGGCCAAAAACGGATCTCCGCACATGCGCGGATCTTCAGCAGAATTTGTAGCGTACGATCCCGGACCTCATTAACTGCGACTTGCCCGAAACCGCCGTAACAGTAATTTGATGCAAGTTAAATATTTGCCTTAAATATTTGCGTTAAAAGCAAGAGCGCGATCAGAATAAGTTAAAACTCAGCGTGAAATGACTCGAAAATCTTGCGAAAAATTACGATTTGCTGCGTGGTAAGTACGTCAAAATGTTTGCCATTTTAACATAAATCTGCATCAATGGGGGAAGGGAAAGTTCTCCGGATTTTCGAACAAATATCTCAGATATGGAAATTACCGCGATGTGAAAATACTAAAAACGTTCCTAATTCGGAATAATTATGCCGCTTTTTACGTGAGACCTGCTAAATTATGTATGAGTTTATCTCGGCGGGATGGAGGGGGAGGGGAAAAAAGAGGGATTATAAACTGAGTTAAAACGTAGGCGCTTCCTGCCTCGCGAACCCGCGTCTTCATCGTTCTGATCGATCGTAAAAGGCCAGGCCGCCAATTCGCCCTCGTATGCGTGTATTGGTACGTGTGAAAGGAAACGACTCGTACGTTCGTTCGATCTAGAGAGCGAATCTGCGGCGCGAGCAGGTGACCAAGTTTAATTTATTTTTATCGCTCTTATCCCGCCTCCTGTCCGCGCGCTAATGTCGCGCCTGATGGACGCCGATTTGACAAGAGGAATCTCGGCGGGCTTTCTCGCCAGCCGATTACGATACGGGTCGCCAGCAAATTGAATGTGGACGCTCGAACGTAGAGGAGCGAGGATGCCCTGGAAGCGAGAATGCGGCGAGTACCCGGAGAGGACCCGGGCGAGAATGGCACGGTAAGACGTGTCGGCCACGTTGAGGGCACGTTATCTTTGCACGTAGGGGGTGGCGAGGGAGCGAGGGGGACAGGGGAAGAGGAGGGCGAAGGGTAGAGCAGCAAATGGGTTTGTCTTCTGGATGGCGTGTCGCCATCCGGAGAGGAGGAGGAGGAGGAGGAGGACGAAGAAGAAATGGTGGCGAGAAAAGAGATACAACGGTACCGGGAGAGAAAAAAGAAAAGGCGTGGAACGGCGCGCTGTGATTTTTATCAGGAACGTGCCTCGAGGTAGCGACGCTTCTTATGAGATCGTTGCGCTAACAGCCGCGAAATTACGTCTGCCTCAGCCTAAGTCACGACCGCACACTGGCGTGCCTATTAAGGTCGCTGCATCGAAACCTTACGCTCACGAGGGAATCTCTCAGTCAGGAATCGTAAACTATACACCGGAGTCTGGCGAACAGAATTATTTAAGCGGTATGTACGCGCGCTGTCTTACGCTACGTTCACGCACTAAAAATGTTCGTGAGAGATTATTCCCTTTGCACCGCCAGAAATACCGTAACATCATGTCGCTGTAGATGCGCCGTCTCCCTGAAAGACATTCCTAAGATAAATTGCAAGTACTTATGATATTTCACGAGACATCCGGAGAATTCTAATTAATAATGGAACGTTCCACCTCGGGACGTACAGATCGTGCTTGAAACATCATAAAATATCGTCGTTTCGTACACGGCAAACGATTTGATATCTCGGAAATGCTAGCATTGTCTGTTTAGCGAAGAATAGCAAGAGTCTCATCCGATAAGCTCTAGCTATTTACATTTGATGGCGATGTTTTAGATGTTCAAAGCATTTGCACTTTCGCGACTGGAGCTCGCCAACATTGTGGTATTCCATCGGTTTGTAAAGCGAGCGAGACAGTGTATTTTGAGAAATTTTATTTCGAGGCAAGAAACTATTATAGCTTTAACAGCATGTGCTGGACGAGACATGTTTTTGCATAAACAAGCCCGAAGGGACGATATAGGGTCCATCAGACTCACCGACCGTGCGATCGTCATATGGAGATGGGTCGTGCGCGTCGCGAAACTAATTGCGCGACTCCCTCCTCGCCGTCGGCCTGTCGCGAGAGGGAAGATGGCAAAAAAATAGCGGGGCGTTTGAAGAGGGTTTCCTCCTCCCTCCCCCCTCCCAGTATCGGAAATTGAGCGGACGAGTATTGGCGCCACTGCCGAGTGACACCGCGAAAGGGAGTGACCGTGTGCGCGTGTGTTGGGACGCGGGGGTGAGAATAAAAGAAAAATCATCCCCCGACGCGGTCGCCGCGAACCGGGGCGGGAAACATGATGCTGGGGTTAATGAAACTCTGCATCGCCCACATTTCACGAGTTCCATTTATAGAGGGCGTCTTCTAATTATTTCCAGAGGCGCGCATTCGCGCGCATATCCCTGTTTCTTTTTTCCCCCCTTCTCTCTTTCTCTCACTCTCACTCTGCCCCTTCTTCTCTTTTTCTTTTTTTTCTCATTCTCTCGGCTCTCGTGCTCTCGTACGGTGAGACTTTACGACCCCCGGTGCACGCACTGCTGCAGTTGTTATTTCCACAGCGGCGCATTTGCAACCCCCCCCCCCCCCCTCAGAATAGTTCCCTCTAATAAGTCGAATTTCTCTCAACGACGTCGCTTCGTCGCAAGCTGTACTGATTTTTATCTAGCATGCCATTGTTATTGAAAGAATCTACATTTATAAACGCGTGTTTTATATAACTGCAATAATAGGTATATATAGATGCACAATAATAGACATTTTATACTCACAATTTTTTAATATTTTGTTATTCATTTTGGTATGAAACAATCGTAAGGTGTGTTGATATATCATGATCAAATAAAAAATTAGTCGTAAATAAGATGAATTATGTGAAGAGTAGAACGCGAATATTTTCTGTATTTTTTTTTAATACTGAAAGCTTTTTTAGTCACTGCAAAAAAAGAAGAGGCGAGCATGCAAGCTGTACGCGTTTACCGTCACATCGGCCCTTTAACGAAAAAGAGAATTGCTTTAAACGCAGGCAAAAATTCCGAATAACCTCCGAACAGTCCGAACTGTAATGCACTTCCGCAGTTTGCAAAGTTAATTTCAGATCCTTAAAAATCAAAGCGGCAAGAACGAAAGGGCGAGGGTGCGACTTCGCGTGTAAGTTCGAGGGGAGTTCTACGAAATCCTCGCTGCCGCTTTTTCTTTTCCGTCTACCGTTCACGCGCTGCAACACTCATATACTCCTCGGCTCGAGGCACGCGATATAAGTGATACGAACAGAATTTGCGAATGTTCAGGAAGTGCACCTTGGGGACGGAGAACGGAAAGCGATCGTCGTACTTTTAACAAGCGTGCAGCTCTAGAGACGAGAATCGACGTAACTTTGGATTATCTAAATGGAGCTCTGATCCCAATACAATGGCTTTCTCTATTCCTAATGTTCTACCTACACGAACATCGTACGACATTCATGTGCATGCGAGGCAGGGGTAAACGTTTTATTAGGCGTATGCCGTTGTGAATTCGAACAGTGACTCCGATTGTAGCATTGACTTTATCCGCGATATTTGTACCCGAAATTAAAAATATAAATTTTAGAGTGCAGCAATAATATGTAACGGAATATCTAAATGCTGATTGTGGCGTAGGGAGTTTCGCACATCTGCTCTCTGTAAGAAAGATCTATGTTCAAATTCATCTAGAATATCCGATTTTCAATTGATTATCTCTCGGAAAGTAACGGCAGACCACCGAGAAAGTGCCTTTGCCAAAACTACCCTAAATACTCGTATATTTTTCGAAAGCTACGTCAAGGAAACCTGGGACAGTATTAGGCCCAAGGGACTAAGGTTGTATTAAAGCTTAAGGAATTAGGGTGGTATAACCCCAAGAACCTAAAGCTATTTCAAGCCTAAAAGAAACCTGAAGCTATGTCAGGCCTAGGGACCGAGATTCTCTGTAATAAGCTTATAAGGAAAAAAGAAATAAAAATAAAACAGTAACGTAGAGTTTAAAAATATTTTTTCAACTTAAATTTTTAATATAATTATATATTCAGCATTTTTAAATCTGTATTTTAATTAAATTAATTTTTTCGTGTGGATACATAAATAATTAAAAAATCTTTTATAATTTTTAAATATCACTTTGTAGCAGAGTACAAAGTGTTCCGTTCAGAATAGTCGTAAATATTCACATTTAAGTTGTGTAAATCGTGTTCATATAAATTGAATTTCATTTTATCAAACAATATGCATCGCGAAAAAGCTCAAGATAATAGAGAGAAATATAAAACATCCGATTCCTTCAATAGACACGCAATAACTGAATGCGAGTCGCATATAATCGACGATATCCTCTAATTAATTGCAGCTACGATCTCAATTCGCTTATCACGCTAATCAATCAGTCCCGTACGCGAATAATCGCGCAATTGTTCTGTCAATAATACGGTATGTTCGCGCACGCGCGCGCGACATGATTGAACCACGCTCGCAGAAAGATTCGCCGTGCCATGGAAGTGAGGGAACGATTGTCGCAACAATGAGCACTTAACATGGAATTAAAGGAGATGATACTTAAGATTATCAAGGCACCACCCTTCCTCTCTCCCGCCTTCCCTATTTCTCAATGTTTATCTCGCTTCACAATTGACACTTAGATTTCCGAGCGACGGATGCTTTTACTTTTACGAGTCGCGCGCGTTGTACGTTTCATAATCCTCGTCGTAAATTGCAGCCCCTCGACTAACGGCTATCTTGAGAGCGCGTCCCTGCGGATGTACATCGGGAACATTCACACGAGGTGCCATACGGGTTGTGGTGCCGCATCTATGTACGAATATACGATATATGTATGCGCGATCATTTCAGAACGCCGGTCATATTTCTTATACTCGACGGCACGCAAACGGTTAAATCCAGTCTTTCATCTTCTATAAGAATATAGCCGAGATACGCGCGATATACAGGATATAACGTCCCCCCCCTTGCGTTCCTTCACTCCTCGCGTTCCTCGAAAGGGTAAAGATTTCACGGGGTAATCAGTCTACCTTGAAGATCGCCTTTGATATAGAGTAATCGGCTCTACGGAGTGCTTTACTGTAACGTAAAATACAGTTTACGATAGTTATCGAATGTGACGGAGTTTTGATACGTTTACGAGACTTGCCTCGCGTGAGTATCGCGTCCTCGTTCAGCTTCCCTCAGTCATTTTTCAAAGAGAAAAATTAATTTTGATTTCCATTTCCGCAGATGTAAAAGAAAGGATAAATTTACATATGCCACGATTAATTTTCATTCTACGTTTGGAAAATGAAAAAAGAATGGAAAATCAAAGTCCTACCTTTGGTTATACATATAATATTATTATAATGTCCGATACCATCTTTCTGCGTGACGCGGAATTGAATATCTCGTATTCTCGATGGCACCGGCACATAACTCGTGCTCGCGCAAATTTAAGATCCCGTAATATTCCTTTACCTTCTGCCGATTTACCTTCCCCCGATTTCATATGCCGGGATCGTTCCGCGCCGGGTATGCACCTCGCAGCGATAAACTGCGCGACATAATCGAATCGCGAGCTGTATCTCGCGGAGATTTAAAAATACCTCCGGCGACTAAAGGATACGATCGCCTCGCAAGAATCGATACTCAGCCCCTTCCCCATTCTGTGTAAGAATTGCCCCTAGGGCTTATTGTAGAACCAATCGCAATCCGATAAATGTAATCGCGAGAACCTTCGATGACCAACCAACCAGGTCGATCGCGCTCCTAGAATGTGCCGAATGTTTGTCGCGTTTAGTAGCGCATTCAATCGGAATGAAAGGGACTCCGAGGCAAGTTTTTCCCTCGGTTTCTTCATTTACTCGTATGAAATTAATTGACAATGAGGGTTACTTGCTTCAGGATGGGTAAAATTCTATAACACGGATAAAGTTTTGCTCCTTTACGGTCGTGTTCTCTCACCATCTCCCTGGTATCGTATAGTGGACCAAGAAAGGGCTAAGACGGAAGGATAGTCCGAGAGCGGGTTGTGCAAGAAATAGCCTTTGCGAAAATAGACCTTTACCTTCTATTTTCCTCACAATTGTATTTCTTTTTTCCCCGGAAATAGACGTGTTATAGGAAAATTGATAATATAAATTCCTTTTTTTTTCTCGAACATACATTTATTTCCGTTGTTTGTCCTGTCCATTTTTAAATTAATGACACGTCAGTTTTGATCTTTATTTGTTCTAAAATATATCTTCCACTGTGTAGAATTAGAGACAGCGTGTGATTGAAGGAAATAATGATGATACTTTAATTACCTTAGAGATTCTTTAGATAGAACGATATTTTTGCAGATAATTTTTTTTACTGTTGGCGATTGTCATTCCATTATGAAATGAATAATGCAACCTAAAAACGTCAGTTTCCTTAGTAATTTGTAATTTAATTGACATTTCATTATTTGCAAATGCGCCAAAAAAAGTTCGAACGTATTATTTTCGACCCTAAAAACATTTAATATCGATGACGGTGGACGATAATAATATAAAAATTGAAAACACATTTTTATACGCGCTTACACGAGAATAACTCCACATTATACTCTCTCTATCAGATCCCTCTACGAGCTCAGCATCGCTTGCATTCACGATGCGCTATACGCCCACGAGTATAGGTGAATTGAATTGCCGCTAAACTGACGGTGAACTGCATATTGTCTCGTTTAACATCGCGAAAGGAAGGTGTTCGGTCGCGCGGCGCAGTCGATCGCGGTGTAAAGCCAAGCGAGAGTCGATCGCGGCCAATCGAAGCTAAAGGCGTCGACACAAGGAGGGTAGGACCCGGGACGGTCTCTCGGCCTTTCTCGCGACATGACGGTCGTCGCGACAACCGTCCGACTTAAGATCAAAGTCGATACCATTCTGGACCAACTGCGTTGCCATGGAAATCGGGACGGCGCGCCACGGCCGATATTCTCGAATAGAGTCGGAGCTGACTCGGTAAATTCTGCAAATGGAATTGCCAACTCTCTCTCTCTCTCTCTCTCTCTCTCTCTCTCTCTCTCTCTCTCTCTCTCTCTCTCTCTCTCTCTCTCTCTCTCTCTCTCTCTCTCTCTCGCTCGCTCGCTTGCTCTCTCGGACGTGGTCCCGTTGTTGGTCCAATGCGTCCAGTCAAAGGGAATTAACGGGACAACGTCAATATCGTCGTCGAGAGCGGAACGACGGTTCGTACGGTTATTCTTCTGTGCAATCGACAGCGTGTGAGGATAATGACCCCGCTGTCTCTATCCACGCGCGGGCACGCGGACAATGGGCCACTTTGCGGTAACCGATCTATTCTAAAATTTTCTTCCATTATCTCGAATCGGTCGCGCTAGAATCCGTTCGTCCGTTCCTCGGAATTCCCCCTATCATCAAGAGCACGCGGTGCTCCAGTTTGTGAGGGGAGTCTCATTGTCTGACAAGGAAATTACTACAGCGTTATCTTTCTACTCTTTTTTACTTCCCTCCTCTTTTCATAATCTACTTATACTACGATTTAATTCAGTATCTCCGACAATGTAGCCCCGCGCAAAAAAAAAACACACAACGCCGATCGTGTTACGACTTTTATGGAGCGTAAACGCAGTCGACTACTCTCAATTTCCGATTCGCCCGTAAATATCCGACGTAATTCTCGGATCATCCATATTTTGGACTGACGCGCTGGCGCGGTGGCTTTGAAGTTCGCTCGTTTCCCCGATGGCGTGTTATTCATCTTGCAGGAGGCGCGAGAATGTACATCGGTGCGCGACTATAGCCACGGTACGTGATGAAACTCGGTAAACGCGAGGGTAATCGTTTCCGGGACGCCGGTCCACGCGGTCGTAAAGCGAGCGGGAGCGCGAAAACGACAAAAGAAAGCCACGAAATCCGCGACGACGACCGCGAATGCCGGTTCTCCGCAAGAAGAACACACGCGAAAGATCCGACCTAGCTGGCCAAGCCCGCCGTCGTTTTACGACGGATTTCCACCGCGGCGTCGCATTATTGCGAATCACTTATACGACAAACTCCTCACCGTGTACGCGAAAGAAAGGAACCCTTGAGAGAGAGAGAGAAAGATAGAGGAAGGGGGAGATGGGGTACACTTATCAAATTTACGAATCTACCCTTTCGCGATGACACGTATTTCGCAGTTTCTTTTATCAACATTTTTACGATGCTGTACAGCCGTAAATATGCCATTGAGCGTTCATAAAGCGCCGCTGTAGCCGCTCGTCAACAACGTCTTTCGTTTACTTTTTTTTTTTACGCAACGCGCTCTTAAAATCGAGCAACCATTACCGCAATGGTTGTTAACTTCGATTACCGATACCGAAATTTAATCGCGGTCGGATTGCGCGCGCGAAGCTAAAAGGAAAAAAAAAGGCATGTGTACAATTTATTTTACGTATTATTTTACATATTAGTTCTTTGTCTCTCTTTGATTATCAGATTATATAGTATCGGATAAAATTAATCCAGGAACCGATGACGACGGGATTTCTGTATCAACAACAGCCCTTCTCGTCTCTCTTTAATTTTGTACATTTTACAGCGATGTTACATTCGCATTATTCAATTACAGGTACACTGTTTATATATATTAATTTATTACATCCGACATATTATTCTGACGTTCCGGAATATATCTGATAGAATTCAGATGGTACCGATCGTCGGCTAATGGCACTGCCAATCGTATTTTCATTTAACACGATCGTAGATTTCAAAGCTGCATAAATCACCATTGGCTGTCAGCATTTTTTGATGATTAAGCAGTAAGCTGGAGGGTAAGATTTATAACCTGCTACGCGAGGTATAGTTTTATTGACGAGTCGCGTAGCAGAACGAGAGTTCGTATTTAAGCCGTTTGGAAATATTCCAGCGACTGTTCAGCCTTTTCTTGTGCGAACGTTCAATCCGGCGCACAGAATCCGGCAAATAGCGCAGAAACGAGGGCGAGCTAACGATTAATTGCATAAATTATTATCATCGGATAGCAAGGGATATCTATAAATCAGAAATAATCCTCTAGCCATTTACGAACTGCTGTACGCTTCTACTGTAGATTTTTCACGGTGCGATTCAGCTTCGTTGTTAAAAAGTTGAAAAACAATTCGCACGTGCCATGGCTGCCGTTTCACGCATTGATGAAATAAACGTTCACCAATTATCAATTATTATCGATACATAGAGATATCGAGATCGCTCATGCGATTAATCAACGGCTGCTCATGCAGCAGCGACGCTATGCAAAAATAACAGTTTGCTGCCGTGTCACTGATTTACGCCACAGTTTTGTATGTGCGCATCGCAGGTTATTGCAGGTTATATGACGCGATTTTATAATGCAAATATGAGGCGTGCTTGAAAGCATATACTAATCATAAAATTACATAATAATATTATGAGGAACATTTCATGTAATGCAGCGCATTTTATGTAGATAGGGAAAGGCTGTAGAATCACGGAGAGAGGGAGAAGGAGGGTATTATAAACATGTTATAATAAATAAAAACTCACTCTTGTAAAAATATTAAAATTTTATTTTGCAACATTATTACAATGTACCAAAAACTCAAACAAAAGCATAAAATAAATAACAGTTTCAATTTTGAATGAAAAGATTTTTTTATTGTGATAAAGTTTTTATTTGTCATTCCAGAGTGCAGTATATTGTAATTAGAAACTCGAAGAATTAAGCAAATTTGCGGTATTCAACGCATATCTTTTATGACAGTAATTCCACAGAACTGTATGGATTTCCTTTCTGATCAGAAAGCTCAGTAGCCGCGAGGTATAGTTACAGATAAATGAAGAATGACAGCGCCGACGCAACAGAAAGCGACTCTGCCGCGCCGGCAGTTGTTCTCGATATGACATGCATGAATAATTTAATCCGCCATTAAATATTCCGACTGATAAATAAGTTGCATACAAATGTACGTATACGGTTGATGCTCGGGGATTCACGAAGAGAGGGTGGTCCTTCCGCCGCGTTATTACCCGCGCGCCCGCTGCGAGAAATATAATTAAAATGAATACAGATATGAAAATGAAAATCAGAGATTTCCTCTTTGAGTTTTCCCGGTGCAGAAACCCCGACCGCAAATGGCCTCGGCGTGATTGCAAAACTGCGTACATATTACACACTCTCGTTTTATTCAGTCGACGTTATCCGATGTCTGCGTTCCCATCGCTTTGCTCTTAATACATCACCCTTTGTGATGTGAATATCTCTTATATAATTCAAAATTCTGAAATACTAAAAGGCTTTTTTTTTAAATACATAATATCTAGTGCTCCAGAGAAATGTGATAGGAGAAAGTGGTATTTCTTTAATCCATTGTACCTTTGACCATATATCCTGTGAAATTAGAGAAATCTATTAAATATTTGTAAAAGTAAAAATATTACGTTTGACTACCAGACATATTTGAATTAACACCATTGTTTAGTTATAAAAAGAAGTTCAATATTTAAAAATTCAACATTCTGCTAATCTCAGTTATAGAAAACGAACTGGCAAAATTATGAAAATTAATAAATAGAAAATGAACAAATGTACTTTTGATCAGCAATTAATATTGATTTTTCGAAGATAAAATAAAGATAAAGTAAAGGTAAAAATAAAGATAAAATTTTTTTAATAATGAAAATATTTTAACTTTTTTCGTCACAGAGAGAGATACATTATGAATATTATATCTCTGACTTGAGAATTTAATTTCTTTCTAATATTGAAAAGGAAAAGGTATGTTAAAAATAACAATTTAACCGTAAAAAATATGTATTAATATAAATCAATATTTGAAAGAATATTTAGAATTTTTCTGTTTTTAGATATCAAAATAAAATTTGCACGGTGTGTTTGATATCTTTAATGCGTGTCTTCCTCCGCCGCTCGTCTCGGGACCCGCGGATTTTTCCGAGCGACCCTTCGGGACTCGTGGGCCGTTTGGCCTTCTCCGTCTTCGCTTTCCTTCGAGAAGTAGCAATATGTCTGCCGCTCTGTCGAGAACGTGCGTGCGTTCGCTTGAGTGACTTCGCGAAACTATCGTGAAAATGTAACGCTACGATCCCGATGACTGCTACACAATGCCAAGACGATTAATGCTAAGGTAATGAAAAAATTCGTTTTCTCGACCATGCCCGATCTCGAGCCCCTCCGAAGAGATCATCGCGTGGATACGCGGCGAGAGAGGAGAACCGTGCGATTACACGGTAAAAAAAAACGGTGAAAGATACAACACCACCCTTTTCTAATGCTCAGATAATTCAAAAGATATCGCTATCACACTGAAATATTAGCATCACGACTGTCACGAGGTTTGCAAGTCGCATTTGTAGTGGTATATTGAATACGACGATGCGTGTGCGAATCGAGATGGCGGGATATATCGAAGAATATAGAAATGTCGCGGGGAATGACGGACGGAATAGGAGAGCGCGACATGCTCGGAGAGATTGTTTGGTAAAAAATGCTCCCGGGGGTCGACAGTATCGACGTCTTCGAGAAATTAAGTTTGGCCAAGAAAAATGAAATACACGCCACGAGGGCTGGATGGAAAATATTTTGACAGAATATCACCCGTCCAATAAGAGAACACCGCGGGTTCCGCTCGATGGGGAACGTCGGTCGGTCGGTCGTCTACCGGTCGACGCAGGCGCGCAGTCCGCCACTGTCGCCGTAATCAACCAATTAAATCCTCGTACTACGTAATTTCCTGAATAATAATGTGTGCCGCGCGCAGCGATATTATACCAGTTTTAATTACGCTCGTAGTCAAAGGCTTTAAATATATACATAAGCGACTTAATAAAATAATTCCTAAGATCGCACGAGAGAATCGCCCGTAGACTTCATTCGAGTGGCTGTGTCAGCCCGTTTATTAGATCCCAAACTTTTTAATTCTGTGTAAACTTAAACTATTTATTTATTTACATTTATTTACAATTAAGCAAAAATTAGTATCCCCCAAGTTACCTATAAATTCTTTCGAGTAGATATAACAACCTGTTTTAATTAAACGACAAACTACAATTCTGGTATAATTTAAATTATTTATTAAATTTATTTTACAACATTTTGCAGTCGAGCAAAAATCTAATAATCGCACGAGCAAACTTTGTGAGGGGTTACAACTTCGCCTATCGTTGATCGTCATGCAAAATGAAAAAAAAAGAGCAATTTTTTATTACGCGTCAAAAAGAAAGAATCAGCTCAACCGCGACTTGTCTTTGAGCCTTCTTTCGTGGATTCTACAGAGACCTCGGTGATAGTGGATATTACCGAGTCTCCCGTCCGTGAAACCACGAGAGCGTCACAAGCTGAAGCACGTGCTGCATCAGCGTGCCCGCTTATTGCTATGCATTGTGCAAATTGACAAGTCAATTTACATTGGCAAAACCAACGCGGTCGGCCGGGGATAGGAAGGACGGAGATCCCTCAGGAACCGCCGTGGCCGAGACGCGCTCTCACGAGCTCCGGCTACGCCCGGCACAGGATATACCCGGGGATGAAATGCTGCGAGCTTATTTCCTATCGGGGTCGATGCTGCGAGATAAACCGATCATTAAATAAGTTCCGTATACACGCACGCGCGGGTGCGTCAGCGGAGTACGTCACGCCGGAGAGCGGTGAGTTGCGGAGAGGAGATCGTATACCGCGGGATCCGTCAACTTTTCATCAAACCGAATTCTCAATGCGATCGCATTAATAAATTGCCGACGTGGCAATTGGACCGCCGTTTAAACCCGCCCCGTTTCGATAGTTTTCGGCACGTGCGGCAATAATAAACGGCAGGCCGCGATAGATTATTATTAAATTGCAATATGACGTAACAAGCCAGAGGAATATTTGAAATAGCCCTCCCTCTGTATGCAAATAGTACAAGCAGTTGCTGATAATCATACGCGTATCTTTCAATTAACAGAGAGATTACAAATGTAATCCTCTGACAGAAATGTAATGCAAACAGTGTGCGTGTTGCGTTTCATTTCGCAAACTAAATAATCTGTTAATCTTAAATGCGTGTGTCATGCACTTGTGAAATACCCAGAGCTCGCATTTTCGTCCTTCGACCGAAGGAAATTAGCGCGGCCGATATCCCCCGTCGATATTTTTTCTTCTTCGGAATTCATGTCGCATCCTACCCGTAATCGACGTCACATACAAGTTGCAAACTGTAAATGACAGATGAATGTGACTAAAAAGTTATAAGCCTTTTAAAAACTGCGAGCGGAACGTTCCGCGAGAGCTGCTCGAAAATTGAAAAACGTTGGCGCGCGACGTTAATGCAATTCCGCTGTGTTCGACATTAGAGTACGCTTCAGGTACGCGGACAACAGACGTTGTATTTCGCTTCGTCTGACAAGCCCTTTTTCCAAAACATCGCGTTCCGTGTTCGCAACGTGGTTCCATATAAAACTTTAGAACTGAGAAATTTGCTGCGATATTCCTCTTCTGCCTAAAAAAAAAAAAAAACAAAAACGCGTGCAAATAAAAATGCGGAGTCAATCTGTTGCGGCGAACAGGAGGGGGGGGGGGCGAGAGTGCCGGCGTATATTGCATATAAATAATCAAAGCCGAGTCGAAATATTAAACAATGACGGATCGAATAGGAATGCTTTTGGTAGGCATATTTTATTCAGGAGCGCATCTATGATACAGCAACATAAGCTACCGCCGCGAATAAATCCGCGAATTTGTATAAGCGGCTGAATAATACTACGCGTGGTCTGTCCGCGAAAACGTTTCAATTATTATAAATACATTTTTTATCCGTTCTCCCCGAGCGCGCCGAATGCTACCCGGCCGGTATTTATTCAGCTCTGGGAACTAAATATTTCATACCTGATATAACATCCGCGCTGCTGCGGCGCGGCTTATCATTTGCGTCGATAAAGTGTTTGTAAATTTAATGCGCTTCCTAATGCATTGAATTGAGTAGTTAGCGAGCGCATTCATGCGCCGTGTGCATAGAAATATTCGCCTACGTTCCTTTCCACTCGGGCGCGTGAAAGATTTACTTCACGATACATTAAATATACTCGATCGTGTCTATAATTGACGCCAAGCGGGCGAGTGTCAAAGAGATGTGTGAAGCGCGAATTCTATATTTATTTGCCAGTGATGTTTGGTGCCGACGCGACTCAATCGAAATCGATAAAATTTTCAGGCACTCGTTGACTAGGAGCAGTCAGGTGTTTAGAATTTTTTAGAGCAAGTTATTTTATCAAGATAAAGCTTGAAATAATTTAAAATAAACTGTTATTCAAATATACTTTGTAAAAGTGGCTGCAAAATGCAAAAACGCAAAATTATCGTAACTTTTGTGCTCACGGCAATACAGATACGCATTAATTCGCCAACAACTTTTCTGTACTTATTTTAAATATAAAATATGATAGTATATATTTTAATTTTATTTTTACTAAATAATATTTTGGATGTAAATTCTGAAGCAAGATTTAACTCTAAATGTATGGCAAGTGTGTTAAAATTTAATTGTAATTTTTAAATAATTAAGATTATCATTAAATTTTAATATCATGATAAAGACATTTGAGATTAATAAAAAAATTTTTGTATAAGTGTGTGTGTGTGTGTGTGTGAGAGAGAGAGAGAGAGACAGTATACAGGTACGTGTTCGGTCACTGAAACATTATCTTACTATTATAGGGCGAGTGAAATCAATAAACTCCTTACTTTTTGATATTCAATTCTCTATGTACGATTATACTTTGTTATAAACATATTGGCAAAGCTCCGAGATTTTTTCTACGTTTTCCGAACAAGAAAAAAGCTTGAAACCATAAGACGTAATTTTTCAATACGCTTATATACAATTCAAAATACTCCTCTTACGTATAGTCGTCTAGGCCGATTTGCGTCGTTAGGGACTCTATGTGGGTCAAATCGGAGCGAACCGCCGGCCGCAAAGTCCGAAGCCTACACTATTTCTCTCTCTCTCTCTCTCTCTCTCTCTCTCTCTACCTCTCTCTTCCCTTTGATATTATCGATTCAGACTGCACGGTACACTCCTGGCTGCTGCCGCTGCTGCACGACAGCCGTTTGCGTACATGCTTCCCGCGATATGACAAACAGCATGACGCAAGCGACGCCTGCAACGTCGCCGATATAATGCACATGTGTCGTTGATACGGCACGAAACGTCAAGACGTGTTTTCGAACGACGCTATAACGATCGTGGTAGACGCGAGAGGCAAAGCAAGGCGAAGGGTGCGAATATTGGTCGAGACCGACGAGAACGCGAACGTCATACATACATCCCCTCGACTACAGAACGTTCTAAGAAACGACGTGTGCTAAAAGCGATCTAAAAAGTACACTTCCATCGTTACGTGATGAAGGAAATCTTTTGTTATTCAATTGACAATGAGATCTACACTTTTGAGACATGTTAAAAATTATTTGCATAACTTGTATAAAGACACCGGAGATCCTCGGAGATGATGCGTCGAACAACGTACGCGAATACGAGAACAATTATTTTCATAATTATTTTCATAATTAAACAAAATAAAGACGCACATACACACGTATATGAAGTAGGCGACTCGGAAGGTATAAACTTTTGCTGAAGGTGTGTACGACAATAGCACGTGTTTTCTCGATGTGCTGGAAAATACGTTGTCTCGGGATCCCAGCGGAGCGTGAGAAGCTCTCATATTAGATACCAGACGCGACGACACGATGCACTCTCGCGGATGTCCTGGCGAGAGGAAACGACGTCGCGAGGGCAGAGGGTTGGCTTTGGCGAAAGAGAGAAATATTCTAACCATCGCGCATCGACGGGGCACCGGAAGCCATTACGCGCATCGAACAACGAACATGCGCAACAAAACTACCGCTACTTCGCCACGCCTGTCGATCCGATGAAATCATCTGCCGTTAAAGTACGCGACCCAGTCCGCGGCTGGGGAATCTTCTCGATGCATCGCGAAACCAAACGAAAAGAGAAAGAGAGAGAGAGAGGAAGAGAAAAGGAGGATTCGCCTCGAGAAACGCGGTATGCTGAACCGACGTTTCGGCGGAGATTCCTAATTCCACCGCGGCTAAGTCCCGATTTTTAGGTAAATCCGCGGAAACGCGCTCGCGAGCGCATCCGTAAAAGGAACTCGGTGGTCTACCACATGGCATTAATCCGATCAGTCGTAAGACGCAATGCTCTAATTTTCTCTGAATTTACGAGGATTTCACGAGCCTTTTCATATGGCGTTTTCAGGATCGATTTATCGCCGTACTCATGTTCGCTCCGTTGATCATCTCGATAGGCCTGATGTGACTTCGTTTCGATAAAAATTATTACAAAGAATTTCGTTTCGACTAATAATCGCCACGGTGGATGCATCTAGTCGTATTTGGTTTCCATGTATACGGTGAATAAAAAAAATAAGAATTTATTATTTTTTATCAAGATAATTATTACATAATTGTCGTTATAAAATTATAAATTCATATAAAATTGTGTTTTTTAAAATATTAATAACAAATAAATATTATTATTATTATATAGTTATTAAATAAAGTATGATATTTATTTTCATATTTATTTTGTACGGATGTTTTATATAAATTATACATATAAAGAAGCGGCAAAATAGTTCACAATGTGTATCTTTTACACGTCTTTTTGAAGTATTTATATATCATAAAGTGTCGGCAACCATCACGCGGAGCTGCATTGCAAACTTGTAAACGTCACGCACATCTCTTATGCATTTTTCTGAGATCTAGCACGAGAGTTATTGTGTACGAATGAGGGCTTTTTTTTTCCCCCCGGTTACATAAGAAAATAATGGAGAGCAAACGGGCATGCTTTCAGAAGCTGATGCGTATAGGAGCCTGTAGAGCCGAGGCAACTTTTTATCGAGCGGGCAACGTAATTGTAAAAAATGTTATTTATACCGGGCTGCGCCGCGGAGCGACACAAACGAACGCTTGTTGCACTTTAGAAGTCCGGTGCAAATTTTATTTTTCCGGTAAGAGGCGTCCTGGTAAAACTGTGCCCGTCGATATCCTCGATACCGGATATCTCGTCGATTGCGACTACGAAAAGAAAAAAGAGAAAGAGAGAGAGAGAGAGAGAGAGAGAGAGAGAGAGAGAGAGAGAGAGAGAGAGAGAGAGAGAGAGAGAGAGAGTAGATCCGTCAATGACCAAGCGAAACATCGAGACGAACTCCGAGGATGACGTTCCCTGAAATAGCTCCATGAATAGCCCGAGATTTTCCATCGTCGCCGCTGCGTTTGCACAAATGCCGAGAGAAAAAAGAGAGAGCGAGAGAGACAACGAGAAAAGCGCGTAGAGAGAAACGCGTTAAATAACGATCATTTAATTTTGTGCGAAAGGATTGCCGCCGCTTTTGAAACGCGAGCGACGTCGCGCTCCCTCGACGTTCCGAATTTTATCTTCGCGAGCATACTGAATTTTTACGGCCTCATTGCGGGCGTATCTACGCGCGAATGTATCGAACTTTTCGTACGGCGTCGTACGATATGCAGCCGGGAATGCTTTATCGGAGGTATGACGAAAAGCGTGTCAGCCTTTATTTCACGAAGCGGATGTAAAATGTCTGGCTCGTAACGCTTGCATTAACAGCTGTCATTACATATGCCACTATAAAACCAGTATAATGAGAAAGAATGAAAGCCCGGTGTCTGCATAATGTGCGAAAAAAAAAAATTAATATTGCCGTTTCCGCTTTGTTCGTTTAATTGGATTATAAACATCAGTATCAATGCGCGCATTTTTACCGGTACAACATTATCGATATACGTGTAAACAGCCGATATAAATTAACTCACATTAACGAAGGGGTTTACTCTAATGTCGATCGTACGTGTACTGGTGTGAACGAGCAATAATAGTTTGATACTTATCGCATTACGCGGGCGTTCACGCATCACCGAATTATATAATCACGGGGAAAATCTCGCTTGGAAAACAAAACAAATACGATACGTAATTGCATACAGAGTGAAAAATTATTCTAATAGAACGCATTCATTTATATGCCGCGCGAGCAAATTGCGCTTTTATCAATATGCAGACATATCGCATTCGACTTGACAGGCTACATTTTTATTGCGTACGTGATATAAAATAGCAGCCTCGTGATCGTCTACAAAAAGCGCATCAATTTCGGAGAGCGATTAAAAAAAAAATATGTGACTTTTTTTTTTAATCAGTTACTTCAATCAGCCAATTTAAATCATTTTATTATTGTCGTTGGTGCTTTTAATGCTTTCGAAATCGCCAACTGACCTTTCGCCGTAGCGCAAATTTAAACAGAGAATTTTCTCAGATAATATATGCATATATTTTCCGAAAACATGTCTTTTGCGCTGTTAACTGCGAAATAGCATCTAACCGCTTATGCGCTTCTGTGTTTAGTACCCATATCACACATCGTGGCACTGGTCGGAGATTCCACCTATCTTCCCTGCGACATATCAACCACTCACGAGGGGGACTCCGTGCATCTTGTGCTCTGGTATCGCGAGGATCTCGGTACATCAGTTTACAGGTAAAGTGCAATCAATCCGTATACATGCGCACACACCGGGGATACATAGACACGCACATGTACAGCGATTTGCAAACTACCGCCGGTCGTAACAGGAACGGACTGCAAACAGCCCGTCGGCACAATGCGAGATTGGTAGTCTGCTTTTATCCGAAAATTGTCTTCGAACTCGATTTTCCTCGTCGCTCCACTCAAAGAATGCATATATCATATTTGCGATAGGAGTCACCATTGAATATTGCATAAGCATCGATTTGTAAGGTTTGTTGAAAAACAGAAGACGAAGCATTGCCGGGGCGTTGTCAAGAACTGCGGGATCATCATTTTTAACGGTATAACGAACTGATCGAAAATATGATAAACGCATAAAAAAATATGTAGCAAGTTTTGCTGAAGTATCTGAAAATTTTGCTACATAAATTTATCAAGATAAAAATCTAAAAATAATTTTTTGTTGAACTACGAAAACAACTATTGAAAATAATTAAAGTAAACATACATTATGTATGTAAATATGATAATGCTGCAAGACATTTTAATAATTAGCTTTAGCATACATGAGCATTTCAACGATCTAATAAAATTATTTTTAGTAACATCGTTGTTTTCACGTATCGTTGCTACAATCGTTATTATATTCTTTATTAATATTGTTATCGTCACTTTAATCCCATTGTTGTACCATTATTATTACATGAAAAATTGCGAGATTGTAATCAGTGTTTATATCCGCGATCAATTTTGACCGCGGTGCTGACTTGTGCATTCTGGGAGAGACAGGGAAAGCTCGGAGTGACGCTTTTTAATCGCTGTTTTGGATTCAATCCAGAATAATACAGATTGAATTTCGCGGCGATGTTACACAACGTCCGTTGTGTCGCGATGCACATACTAATGACAGAACAGAGCAGCATCGCGATGCTCAGCGAAAATGCAACATTTACGATTGAAAAATGTTTAACAGAAAAAAAAAAGAAAAGCGCGCGGATAGAGAAGGGGCAGGGGAAGGGGAAAAAAAACTGCAGCGCGAGCATTTTGCTCGCGCGGGCGCGCCGTTATTCGGTGGCATCGCAAACAGATTTAAATGTTTCCCGTGATTTTGCATCAGATTTTAATTACCCGTCACCCGGGCGCCGGCCGTCAGATCGCTCGCCGGCGATAGGGCCGGGTCGCCGCGCGGTTTTTCCGCCGCTCTCCGGGGAAAATGCGATGAACGCGCTCGTGGATAACGAAATTTCGCGACAGTTTCATCGGCGCCCAAACGCCCGGCGCGGCGTCTTAACCGAGTTAATCCCGGTAGACAATAAAATTGCGTTCGCCCGGCTTTCCCTATCGCGCGGCGCGCGATTTTACTCCCATTTTAATTTTCCCTCACGTACTCCATAAACTACGTGAATTACGCAGAAAACAAACAGATTGCTCCTTATCTCGGGATTCTCGTTGGCTCGCACGCGACGACGGGATTTAATTAGTCGCTCTGAAAATACCTTCAATTCGATCAGGTACCGACGAAGTACCTGTCTTTAATAATTCAGTATCGGAAACGGCGGAGCTGAAAATTGCATTTCTGCATAAATAACTCATTCGCGAAATTCATTAGTACATTGTCTACCCGATGAGTTTTGTATGTCCTTGCCGTGTATGTAGGATAATTTTCATTCAGCACCGGGATTACGGCTAATTTACGCTAGAAAAAACTGGATGTTGGACGCGCACATATAAAGTAGCTTTATCTTTAAAAAAATTGAAGAATCGCAATCGGACGTGGAAAAAGTTTATGGGCGTAAATTGCGATGCGAGCGTTAGGTAATAGGAGCTCTCTCCCCGCGTTAATCCTTCGGCAAAACCTAACCCTATTTTACATCCTTTCCTTTTTAACGCAAAATTATTGTACGCCGACGATGTATTGCATTTTTCATAAACAAGCCTCTATCTGCAACGCAGATTAGCGGCGGCTGTATTACGGCTAAGCACTTTATACCTCAACGCTGTGCTTAACATGCAGCTCTCGCTCCGCCTGCACCATTATCCGCTTCCTTTCATAGAAAAGCAGAAACGCGCCGCGGCCGACGCTCAAGTGTCCTCGGCCCGCGGATTTTAAAAACCCTTTTCAAACGTTACGATACACGCGTGCGCGCGCGCGCTACCGAGAAGCACGTCACGCAGTAACATAACGGATTCTAAAAAAGGAGGAAAAATAGCAACGTCGCTTTAAGCGGATTCGTGCGTTCGAATGCCGCACGTGAATGGATGGATACGCGTTTATTCGCGGCGTTACATCGCGAAATACTTGCATTTCCCTGACAATAATCGCGCGAATGGGGAATACGAACCGATACCGGGTATCCGAATATTTGCGACCGGAATGTTAATAACACATCAACGCCGGGACCGGCAGAATTTGAGAAATTTAAAAATCGATGCGTCGCGCGCAATCGGCGTCGCATCATCATGTAAATCATTAGACGGTAATTAATGGCGAAAGAGTAACGCAATCGCCGTGAAATGAAATCAATTATGGCAGTATAATTATTACAATTTAATAGCGTTCACGGCTTGAAATAATGATTGCCCGTGGTATATAATGATCAGCGGAGGAACTTTAATTATGTGCCAATTACAACAGCCGCGATAACGCGCCTCGGCTAGAGCGCGATTTAAACTATGCCGCGCGCGAAATCCCCCGTGGATTTTAATTTATTCCTTCGTGTCGACTGATGAATTCATCCGCTGCCGCGGTGGAACAACGCTCATAAACATTAATCGAAATTTGCCGCGATAATGACGCTCGCCGTTAAACATCATTGCCCTCTCTGTCTCTCCCGTCATCCAAATCGCGAGCGTGTCTTTTGAAATCGAGCATCGAATCATCCGATTGACAATTGACAAGTATAAAACACGTACATGTGACCGCGTTACCGCGACGGACTGTCGTCAAAGTCCGTGGCAAACGGAAATCTGCTTCGCCAATTTTTTTTCTGCCTTCAATTCACTGTTAAAATTTGAAACACCGAGACTTTGGATTTGGGACGAACGGTCAGATGACACGATAGATTTTCCATAAAAAAAAATTTATTCGCTGTTTCTAAAAACACATATTTTCACACTAATTTTTATATTATTTTCATATTTACTCCGAAAAGAAATGTGTTAAAATAATATGCTTTAAGCATGTTAAATTATGTATTTACTTTTAAAACACAAAATTGACATGTTAAATTGAAAAGCGTATTAAGAGACTTTCTTTTAAGTAATAGAAATGTATTTTTATGACACATTATTTCACAGATGTGTCAATTTAACATATTAATACAAACAAAATGTTTGTTAAAAGTGGAAACATATCTTAACATGCTTGAAGCATGTTTTGACATATTTCTTTTTACAGTGTATATGCTTAAAATTTATCTTTATAGCTATCTTAATGTAAAACTTTATTTGTCAAATATGGTATATATATTTTTTTGATTTGATTGAAATATATAATCATGATATTTCTTATACGTCTCTTATCTTTGCTTAATTTACTGAAAATTCTTTATTTTTAATATATATATTTATAAGTTCTATAAATGTCGCGTCATCCCCAAGAAAGATTAACGATGAGTGAGTCAAAAAGTGATCATTAAGAAAGTAACGTGGTAGAACATTCACAGTGTCTAATATCTATATGTCGCCTCCATAGACGTCCGTCGTCTTTACAGAACTTTTTGCGCTGCTTTAAATATCCCCTCCTTGTATCGATTCAAATGGCTTTCAGCGGGGCTCACCCGTCGTAGAAAAAAAAAGGACTCGCGACAAAAACGCGAAAACTTGGTTGTATGACGGAATCGTGCGCGAAGGAAGAGAAAAGTTCGCGGGTTGACCCGACGCAAAACCGACGACGCGACATTGCGGCGGCGGTGGCGGCGGGAAAATCTCTGTTTTACAAGAATGGTAAAACAATCGGTTTTGCAGTCCGTTTCGCTCCCCCTCTTGCGAACATTCGCTGCGTTTTGTCTTTACAACAATTCCCGTAACGAGTATTTTATCTACTCATGAAATTATTCTCGCCATAATTCAGCGAAGTGGCGCGCCGCAGCATTTTTCAGATGGGCATTTTCGCGCGCTTATTATTGCAGATGACACAGATCGTAAACTGTGTAACGCTACATAATATAGCATTTCGGAAATCTGTCTGTCGGATTATTTACGTGACTGACTGCGTCATAAAATATTCTTGGCAAAACGCAGCCGCGTACGTAATACAACATTTTACATGACCTATATTTTTTATAAATGTCGTTACAAACGCATTTATCTTGTTGAATGGAATTTTATTCGCACTTTTTAATTTCAATTTAATCTTCCGATTCGCATCTCTGAAACGGAAATTATCGCATTATCATCATCATTATTGCATACTAAATTCATTTACACGTACATTTTAATATGTAATATCAAAAGGTGAGAGAATTTATAATCTAGTGACATTAATACGATCAAATTCTCTGTTAAAATACTTTTAATACAGCTTAATATCATAAGCCCTCTTTTATCCAAAAAAACGAGAGAAGGGAAGCGAATGCGCGCCCGTTATAAGCATTCGTCTTTTGTTCATGGGGCAGATTGTTTTCGTTTTTTCAGAGGAGAGATCAACGCAAAACGATAGTTCATCATCAATACCTCGTCCGTTACTAACGCGATAATTTTTTTTGTCACAGTATCGACGCCAGGAACCGGGAGTTCGGTGTCGCCGAAAGATGGTCGGACGACAGCGTATTCTCGCATCGCGCCTATTTCATGCTGGACAAGCAACCGGCGCAGCTGGGCGTCGAGAATACGAGGGAAGAGGACGCCGGTATCTACAGGTGTCGCGTCGATTTCCAAATCGGTCAGACGAGAAACTCCAAAGTCAATTTAACTGTAATCGGTAAGATTTCTTTAAGCCACCCGGCATCAGTACAATTAAAGATAGATGTATATTATTAAACAGATATAAATGGATATAAATATGTAAGAAGTGAAGAGAAAATTTTATTAATACACAGAAAGAAAGCTTTCTTTAAATTTAATAAACCGTTTTATTTGACTATTCCAAAACATATTTCTTTGTTTTTAATAAATTTTATCAAATCTAAAGAAATTTGTATAAAATTTATTAAAACCAAAGAAATATATGCTTTGGGAGAGTCGAACACAACTGTTTATTAAATTTAAAGAAATCTTTCTTTCTGTGTACTTAAAGAATCATGTTAAAGAAGTACATTGTTGCTCCAAGCGATTCATCGTAATTATCAAAGTAACGCGATTTATTCACGATTTCTTTTGACATTTAATTAAGTTTGACCAATGAATTTTAAGCAGGGTAGTTTCTAAATTACACGCTCTCGTGCAATTACGAATTTTTTATGAGAAGGCAGCATTACGGATGTGAAGAAGTTTACAGTCACGTTTTACGATGGATCGTAAATCCAAAATGGAAATTGGAATGTTTTTGCAGCTGCCGTATTATACGATAAACATTCGCGGTATCGCGGTTGGAACGAGCCAATCGTGAATTGGCTTGGCAGTTTCCATCTTACATTATTATCCGAAACACGATGTCGCACGAACTCCCCGTTCAGTTCTCTTATTCTTACTCGCAGTAATGAGAAAGTGTTCCGGAAGATCGTTCCAAGTAACGGAGCCAATTGTAACTTTGCCGGAGCTTCTCCCTGTACATAATTACCTCTTTCATTAATACCCAATTAGCCGCTTGAGCACCGGGCTACTCAACGTGTATTGCGTTTATGCTAAAAATGACACGAAAGTTTTACGGGCTTCGTATATATAAGTGCCGCCTTGAAGTTACGTGTCTCGCCGTACTTTCGCAACTTCACTCACTCTTATAAGACCATCGTAAGGTATTGCCGAGTGCTTAAGACGCGGAAGCTGTAAGGATCAACTTGAGACTCATTGCCCGGAGGTCGCCGAAAAGGACTTTTACTGGCATTAAAGCTATTTGATGTTTGAGAAAATGTGGCTAGTTTCGCGCGAGCCAACAGGTTGCAAAGCAGTGCGCGGACGATAATTATTTGTCGCTTTTACAACCGCCCGATAAAATCTGATAATTCCGACTTTTCCAATAACGTATTTCGCTCAAGAAGATACACAATACATGATCTTAAATTCTATTGTAAATTCTAGTGTACATTCTATTTTTCGCTTTAACAAAAATAATTTAATTATCTATATGAAAAGATTTAATTTAAATGTGTGGAGAATGTCATTCTGTTTTGCCTCAAGTTAAATGGCAAACTCTAGTAAAAAATTTAATTAGAGCGATTTTTTAAACTCATTTTTTTTTAACCGCGTTTTAATATTACGCCTTATTTCCAAACCACGTTTCTCGTTGTTGTTCGACGTGACAAGCATTTTCCGCGCGCCAACAAAAGTATCGTAAAACGGCAATTAAACGACGTAATAAATTTGAAATAAAGTAAGCGGTCATTCGAAGCGAAACGAACATATAGAATAACGGGGAGAAATAGAGGGGGAGGAAAAAGGGAGGAGACAAGAGAACAGAGTTCAAGGAGAGAAAAAGGAATCCAATTAACATCCTGTTGAAAAGTTATGGAAACGCCAACGGGCGAGTGCGCGTCACCTAGGGATTCGCCGCTGGCCGGCATGTGCCAAGGAATTTTTCCCGCGGGGTAATTAGCTCCCTCGGCGCACACCCTTCCTACATCCCACCGACATCTCGCACGTCCTTGCTACGAGCTCGCAGATACTCCGCCCGTTGGTAAACCTTTTCCAGATGAACGCCAATTAACGTGCCTTTACTCCCATCGCGCTTTCGCCAGCGAAATTGCACATCGTTCTCTCGTCGGCTTCCCTGTCTTCCTCCTCCCCCACAATAGAAGTTACGAAATGTCCGAACAATTGCAGTCGATATATTCGTATATATTTTCCATTACGAGTTCAATGAGAAATAAATAATGTAGAGCCGGTGTATCGAGATTTCAAGATTCCATTTCTCATTTTTAAATATCATGACAGAGCGAATTTCTGTTAAATCTAGAACGTCGAGATGAAATCAATAAAAAACGTAACTCTGAAAAAACTCATCGCATTTCTCCGTTTGATCGAAGAGGGAGGGAGGGGCAGTAATATCGGCGACAGTATATTAGTGTACATAATCGCGATCGCCATCGCGTTACGACGTGGAGTGTGTGTGCTCACGAGATAAGCGGGAATGGGAACGCTGTTAAACGTCACACTCGTGGAATTTAAATCGCTCTCCTTTACAAGCGCGCTCGCGTTCCATCGCATATTTGCGCGTCGCAACTGTCAAAGAGACCGGGTGTGCGCCGAACAGGCGAGGCGAGAACGAAGCAAGGGTGCATTCGAATCAGATGCACCATCGCGACAGTGTCAGGGAGGATAGTGGATGAGGGTGAAAAGGAAGCGACTCGGCCATTAGTAATGCGAATTTGCTTTCTTAAGATGGCATGTTTTGTACTTGAAGATATACGGCAGAGAACGGATCAGTTAAAACGCGACATTAAATTTCGTTTTCTGTTCAGCGAATGTAGAAAACAGCGAAACATTTCTTTATCAAACGTAAATAACATATACAAACGTAATAAAGATTTAATTAAATTATTATAATATAATATAATGATTTAACAGAATTGAACAGTTTCCTATAAAAATCATGCAAGTCCAAAAAATTACATTTTCGGGAAACAAAAAACTTTTCATTCTTCTCATCTTCAATCCGTTCATTGTATAAATATAACTTTTCTTTGGATATGTAATAAGTATAAAAACAAAAAGGTAGGCTTTAATTACAATTTTGAGGGCTCACAAGAAAAAAGAACATTCAGATTTGATTTATTTCTATTTTGCATTTATTATTTATTTACCTCACAATACTTTACATTTACATTTTTATAACATTAATAATGATGAAAAATGAAAAGAAAATATTTAAAAATAATAATAATGAATAATATGTACACAACTTTTATGTGACAAATAATTTTATTATATTTTACACACATATTAAGAATACAATTAAAATCGCTGTATTGTATAAAACAAATAATTCATCCAGTTCAATAGACAAGATTATTGCAAAGTCCTCTTGTCAACATCACACAGACACGACCATAAATATCTGTATAGCTATATTTTTCGCCAAGAATACCGAAATGCCTCCATCGCGACGGTTGCCCCGGAGTTACCGTATCGAGGAACTTTGTGTTTGACAGTGGTTATACCGGCAAAAAAATAGAGGGAATACAGAAGGGTGAAAAGTTTCGTAGTCGACGGGAAGCAGACCTTTGACCCGACGTTAAAGCTTTGGTAAAACGAGAGCATTTATCGTAGCAAGACGTTGCGGCTCCCTCCCCCCCTTCGATCGAGTAAGAAATACAAGGTATTCCAGTTCCGAAAGTATAGAATGTAATTCGATAAATTTTCCGCGCGCTATTGGCGATTTCACGAGAGGCATACCTCGCAATTTCTGTCGGCCAATATTGACATTTCAATACGTGGATAACACGCGCGGAGGCGGACATAAATTTTGTGTATTTTATAATTTTGTAAAATAATAATGATATACGTTATCGTTTGCAAATATTTCATTGCATATTCTTTAATAATTATCGGATTTAATGTTTTCGGCTATCAATTATTGCATGTGTAACAATGTCCGAGTGCGTAATATAATTATCACATGATAAAACGACACGGTCTTCCGCCATATATTTAATTTTAATGACATCGCCATTATGAGCAGTTAAAAAACTATATGCTGTAATAGAAAAGGAATAACGGCTCGAATACGGTCCCAAATCGAGGGTACCTGAAAGCCCGCCCCGGTCGGTATATACCTATCAGTTCTCGTTTAGAAGCAGAGATATTATATCATGCTTTAAGGTTTCATAAAATACGGGCGAACTGAAGATAAGGTGGTTCCCGGGTAACCAACCAGGGGAACCACCAGAAATCGGTGCAAAAACTCTAAAGGAATGGCGGCTCTTCGCATTAAGACTTCCTCGAAGTCGAGCTACAGAAAACGAGCGCATTTATCTTCTTGAACCGTTGTTTCTTTAAAGTAAGGAAAGGATGGAACGGCAAGAGAAGGAGAAAGAAAGAGAGCTGCGAGCGAGCTTTTTTTGCTACGGAAGGGACAATACATAACTGGGTAATACCCGAGTCCGCGGACCTGTCGTTCGCCCTTCGTTGATCCCACCTCGTAATCGCGATAATCGAAATCCCACGTAAAGGCAAACGAACTGCCTGCCACTTCCATCGGAATGAAAGGGACGGGAGAGAGAGGAAAGGGGCGTAGTTTTCTCTTGCAAAACGTTTCTCTCGCGTCTGCGAACGCGACAGTGTAATACCCTTCGCATAGCGTGTGACATCGTCTCACTTCGCGTCTCTTCACATTATCTGATATCGTTGAGTCATGGAAACTCCATTTCCGACGCGCGACACCGTCGTTGCGCATTCAACAATAAACGCGGGGAGGTGAGTTTTGTGTTTACCGTCTTTAAAGAAAATATTACGTTTCAAGCGCGCGCGTCGTACAGCACGACCCTCGTATCCTCGCTACCGCTGCATTATGATTAATGCACGCCAAGCGCACCGCTTAGGAATTTGCTTTGTGCTCTCGCCGCGTCTGATTAACGAGCAGCGCACCTACCGCAGTACTTCGTCACGATTAAGTAAAACGGCTGCGAAAGAGGGTAGCGAACAGAAAGAGAGAGAGAGAGAGAGAGAAAGAGAGAGAAAGCGGACAATCCGAAATCTTTATTCAACGGTTGCGGTAGTCACCTCGTGGTGGAAGTTAGCGCACACGTTTTCAGAATTCTCGATACAATTGATAGGGTTTTGGCCACTTCCCAAAAAGTTCTAGGTTTCCGTATTTACAGTCTCTGCCGGATTTCTCTGCTGGGGATCTCTCGCTCTTATATTGAAACGTGATACGGTTTTATAACCGATCTTAAAAGGCAGCCTGATAGTTTTTAAATAGAATTTTTGAAGTCTGTATTTGGCTCATGTATATTGCATTATTTCAAATATTAACACGCACTCTTTTTTATCTTCGCTTGCTACAATTTTGAGATAAAATTCATATAACGATTACAAATTTAGCTTTCTTAATATTTCAAAATAAGTTCTGGCGTTCAAGCGCAAAAATAACGATTTGAGAATTCTATCTTTACAGCGGTGAAATGATTCTTATCCAAACCGAATTGAATTCGGTTGTTGTGAGTAGCAACAGTACTCGGATATGATTTGGTATCGCGATCGGATATCTTTGCGAGAACAAACGTACGAATGGCGCGCGATGAAAAATAAAAAATGTGTTTTCACGAGCGATTCGCGTTTGGACTTCGTCATGGTTCGAACGCGACAGGCTATTCGTCTCGACGCATCGATGTCGATATTGAGGGGGGGGGAAAAAAAGAGAAGTGGAAAGATACAACGTGTTCTCTCCTATTTGAAAGGAAGGGGTCCGAATAACTTGGCAAATTTTCCAAGCGTGGAAGAACGTTCCGCGGGGATATCCGCCACGGTCTCCGCTGCAGAACGTTGGTGTCGATATCACCGGTGTTCGACTTCCAATATTGGAGCAACAGTGTGACCAATTCTTCTCTCCTCGGTTACGTAAACCAGTGCAGAGTATCGAGTTCGGTGCAAAACAACAGACGTAATGTCGGATCGACAGCCAGTCGATACACGATACAGCCACCACTCGACTCGTGTAAATCCGCTGTAAGGTTCACCCGGCCACAAGCGCGTTCTTAGGATCCTCGGTTTATTGGAAACCGTAGGTCGGCACGTCGAGTGAAGAGAGAGAGGAAAAAAAAGAGGGTGGGGAGAAAGAGAGAGAGAAGTGCCAACGAAACATGTTAGTCTCGAGAGTTATATTTACTCGAATCAACTCTCCTCTCGATGAGCGGTTGGAATTACGGAGAGCTGAGCAAGATAAAAATCGGTCGAGTGCAGAAATATCAACTGCTCGGTGGGCAGCAAGAAACACTATATCCCTGCAAAATCCAATGTTATATTCGAGGAAGATCTTACCCCTTAAAGAAATAATATCTTTAAAAGATAAAGGGAGGAGCTAGCACGGAGGACGGGGCCACATCTGGCGCGCGATAAAGAGATAATGCATCGCAATCAGTTTCAGCCAGCTTGAAAATCGGGATAAATTTAAGTACGATTATCGTTTTCCCCTCATAATCCGCGAGCATTTTCAACGAAAATAATTATTCTCAAGATTACAGTCGTGCCCGCGTATTCTCCCCCTCGCCCTCTAATGAACGCAGCCCGGAGTAAAATCTGTAAACGTACGTACATCGGACCCCATAATGATCGGGATAAAAATTAACCGCGGCGATAACAGTAAAGTGAAACTAAGGCAATAATCATTTTAAAGCGGATTATAAGGCAACCTCCCTGGTAACCGGAGAATCGGCATTCTCGACACGGACCGTATTCAACCTAGGCTCCCTCGTAACGCGTTTCTTCCTTTCATGCATATATACATGGACCACGCAAGCATATTCTCCATTTCGGAGGGAACGCGTTATTCAAATGATTATAAGCAAAGAAATCGTAGGAAACAATCCGTGATTTTGTCATAAAATGTGACTACGAAGGATTGGAACAATCTTACATTGCGATATGTCGTGCTGTAATAATAATTGATGCAATAATATTGTTTGGATTTATTATACACGTGATAGGACATCGAAAGGATAATAAAGGTAATAAAAACGATCGATTTTACTTTTTGTGTCACGGCGACACGGTCGCAAATACCTGAGCTCATCTGTGAGTTTAAATATTAAAAATTGCGCGATCCAACGAATTCCTCCCAAGACGCTCCCGTGTAATCTGAGACGAGGGAAACCCTCCTTACGCCACCGAGTACGTTCGATTTGCTCGCTCGAAAGTTACGAATGGAGATCCGTCCCATGGGGGCCGAAGTTTTCAGTATCCGCCGATGCCCGCCCTCGTGCCCGGATTGTTCTCCCGAAAGGTAATTGATCTGGATTTGCCCGCGCTCGCGCTTTCCCCGCGAACTTTTAATAGTATTTTACTTCTAAGCACGCGCCCATCCCTCCCTCCCCCTTTCTCATCCCGTCGGAGACGACCGATGCATCCAGCAACTCAGTAGAAACGGGATTCCGTCGACGCGGGACGCGGGAACTTTTCTCCTCCCCCTTGCTAAGTTCGAGCAAGAACTGTCGAAAATTCTTGCTTACTCACTTACCCCGTAAATGCGACTTCGGTGTTGCGGACTTAGCGGGGATCGGGGCGGGGGTGGATCGTTATCGCGTGCGCGCCGGCATCGCGGCTCCTGGGACATCTTTACCGGGATATTTTACTCTCCATTCTACACCGCCCGTCGCTTTCCGGTACTGTAATAATAGAGAGGGGACCCCGAGATGCGATATCTCCTCCGATAAAACGGAGGCTTTATTAAAGTTCCGAATGCGTACGGCGATGCGTATACGCGGTTACTATACGCCCTTGTAGAGGCACATACGTCTCGCCGCCATGGCGCCGTTACTTCTCGGAGCGAGAGATCATTGATGCCTTCTTTCCCTCTAGTACGTAGCTTTCCGCGTCACTTTTAGATCTCCCATGCGGACGAGTTCAAACGGAACGACAGGATAGATCCCGTAATGCTGCGGAGCGCGCGCATAAATTTTATGGCGTTCCGCGGTCCTGCTCTCAAGTTCTTAAACCTGGAAGACGCGTAACTTTCAATGAGAGCTTGAAAGTCCCCCTTTTTTTATATTACCGTTACGCGGTAAACAGACTAGACTCCCATAAAAAAAAAAGCGCAAAGAGATTGCGCACATCGAACTTCGGTTCGAGCGTCTTGAATGCGAGAGATTTATTTCTCGACACTGAAATTTTTTCGACAGGCAAGCTGCTTTCTTTCACGCGATACGTAGCCGGGTGAAAATCCCTCGAGTAAATTATATTCCGCTTTCCGCACTTTTCGCAACTTTAATCGAAAATTTCATTGAACCCGCTGTCGCAAATGTAATGATTTTAACAACGTAATATCGTACCGGTAAGTGTGCCATAGCTTTACATCGTTATAGATTACTACTTTAATAAAACTTGATCATTTATTTTATCACGATTATATCTCAAGTAGCTGTTTACGATGTTAAATTATTACGACGTCGTGCACGTGTAGTGGCAGGATCGCGGAAGGTGTTGATCCATTACCGAAATTGAAAACTGTCAGAGCGCACACCTGTGCGTGCGTAAAGTAAATACGGGAGCAATCGGGTTTTTAGTCTCTGTCGTCGGTCGGACACATTGCGAACACGTTCGTGAATACGTGAAGCTCCGACACGGGGCGCGAGAGACAAAACGGCCAGATGAAGTTAATTGTCGCGGCGCGGCTCGCGAATGAACGCCCGCTTATTTTCCAGCGGGATTGAACGGCGTGATGGAAAATGGTTGCGCGCGCACGGCGCAGCGATGAAAAATTGCGGGCACGCGGAGCGCGGGGCACACCCTTATCGTAATAAGTCTTCCGAAAGTTTATCCAACTTGGAGTTTTCTCTACCCGCCATTTCCTCGAATCATTTCTTTGCAGCGTACATTTGTTACGCCGGAATATTAGCTTTTTGCGCGGCACACTCGCCCGATTGTCTGCTTGATGAATCGACTCGCGATGGAATAAACGCGATCCAGAAGTTGCGCATTTCCTTTCGACTCGACTACCACTATTGCCACCCGGTGAATTTTTGTGTCGATCTTTCTATCGCGGAAATTCGATTGAAAACCGTATGTGATTGAAGGTAGATATTTTCTTGATCGAACCGCAGATAAAAATTCCATCAAAGTGGAGTGTTTATTTATACTATTTACTTCTTTGATGAAAAATCATTTGCCGAGCTCGTGTAATTATCCGCTTCGAAGCTTATATTTAATTTTTATGAAATAAAAAAAATTTTTTTCTAGTCTTAGTTTTTTTTATTCCGGAGAAATATATTTTTCCGGAGTCTCCGTCACGAAATTGTCAAAGATGTACGAGCCGCCGCCATTGACAAAAATACCTGAGCATAAACATCAGGTATCATTGCGTTGTAAAATAAAGCGGTGTAACGGTTTTCAAAACGACTGTAAAGTACGACAGTAAACACCGGTTATTTCGCGGGTAATAAAAAACGCTTAAGCAAGCTTTCACCTTAAAAAAGCGGTCAAAAACCGACCATAAAGGGGAACACGCGTCCGGATGTAGTAGACTTTTTTCAGATTGTTAGCGGGACTCCACTTCGCTTTTGCTCTTCGTGGTTTCAAACGCGGGTTGAAACGTTAAGCGACTCCGGAAGACTCTTTCGAGTTGATGAAGCTCACGTTGGTGTTGTCCCGTGCCAAGACAATAACAGTGTAGGGACGTAATGGAACATAAAGAAGAGAGAAGAAGCGCGCGGGCGCGCACACAGCATCGTCCGAAACGATCTCGGATAGTACGGCCAACTCGCCGCTCGGAGAACGACCGGAAACGACGTTCGAATTCTGTTGCACGGGGTGTTGCAGGGCTTTAATCGCCTCGATCCGACTTTTCCACTACTCCGGTAAACACACGGACGAGTCAGAGAAATCGCGAAGCACTGCCATCGTGAACGTGACGACAGTCTCTTATCGAATCTACGCCTCGTCTATCCCGACCGATTTTCCCTTCTTTTCTGTGTGTGTGTGTGTCTGTCTGTCTGTCTCTCTCTCTCTCTCTCTCTCTCTCTCTCTCTCTCTCTCTCTCTCTCTCTCTCTCTCTCTCTCTCTCTCTCTCTCTCTCTCTCTCTCTCTCTCTCTCTCTCTCTCTCTCTCTCTCTCTCTCTCTCTCTCTTTCTCTCTCTCGCTTTCTTTATTAGAAATAGGAGAATGGGGAAAATAATTGCTTCGGGTTTCTCATTCCTTATTCCATTCTTCTTCCGCCCTTCGCTTTTTCGTCTTCGGTGTGTTCCATTATTCTGAAGAACCGGAGCAACGTCGGAGAGCGCCGTAAGCAGCGTTCGGAAGACTAATCGACGCGTTCAAGATCGGTTAAGTAGAGAACTGGAGAACAAACGGATGCCTCCGTTACGTTCCCGATGTTAATTTCGATGAGGGGAGAGGAGGACCCGCGCGTGTATGTCGAGGAGATCTCGACCGAGAGAGTATCGGCGCGAGTAAGTATCGGAAATTCTCGGCGAATTATATCGGAGGCGTCCGGGCTTTTCCGGGTCGTTTTTTCCCCCGCAAGTCTTACGGGAAACGCGATCGGACAGGGGCGGCGCGCAAAAGTCATTAAAGGAATATACTTATTCGCCGCTGACCGACGAAGCGCGGAATTATCGATCCCGGCCGGTCGAGGTGAGAGCACTTACGCGTATCACATTTCACGAGAGATTCCATTTAGAAGTTCTTAGGCTACAGAGTATTGCATCGCGTTTCCCAATTCACATATAAAAGCGATCACAAATCAAAGGGTACGTTGGATCAAAAAGCGCATTGTAAAAACCCTTGTGTAATGTTGTTAACAATCGTTGAATAATTACTTTGTACGGCTATTTTATATATTCGAATTTGTAGGACGTCGTGTAATACGAGAGCCCATTCAATGCACGAAATTCGTTTAATTAAACTCGTTTATTAAATTTTTCATCAATTAATATTAACGTCCTGCTTTCTTTCATACAACATTCTATTACGGGTATGTATAAATAAGTACAATTGTCGGACAAAGTACAATTGTCTGAAGGAACAATAATAATAGCTTTTTTAAAAATAATAATAGCTTTATTGAAGTACAGAAAATACAAAAATATAAAATTTGAGAGAACAGCACTTCAGGAAGCGAGATATCAACAATAACTTACAAGCTTATATACCTTTAATATAATATAATTACTAGAGCAATAAAATAATAACTATAAAAATAATAATATATCATACGTGGAGATAAAAAATATTTTCAAAAATCGGAAGTTCAAGTTGCACCCGAATTCATCGTGCATCAACGAGTGACATTGTGCATTGAATCGCAATATGTAAAATAGATTTCCTATCGTGAAGTTTCGTAAGTGAATCCATCAAAACTTTTATAAAAGTTCCGGTAAGACTGATGAGTTTCTCCCCGGTATCGACCTACCTCAATGCCGATTCTATCTAAGCGCTCCATAGGATTAACCGAGTAGAAATCTGAAACATTCAGAGCGAAGGACGGAAACTTTTCGGACGTCTCGCAGTGAGAGATTTACGTACATGATACATTGCCGGAATATCAGCGAGGGAATTTAAACTGGATTCCCTCCGTTACATCAGCTACCTACCACTGAACTGCTCCGCTCACAGTGTACTTGTAATTAAGCAGGATTGCAGCACGGAGAAATTATCGCTAATCATGATAAGAGTAAGGATGATTTCGTACCATGATATTCCAGTGCATAGTATATTTAGTACAATGTACAGTGCATATTTTATAATTTAAGCATAGCATCTATGTAGGTATAGCAAATAGGAGAAAGTTGCTGAATATGTGCGTATCGGTTGCCTTAAATTGTATCTCATCAATATTTTATATTTTGATTTGATATAAGCAATATATATATATATATATATATATATATATATATATATATATATATATATAAGCAATATACACATATTTGCAATTATTATAAAGATTAAATCAATATTTTCATAAAGTCTATCAAGTTTCCTTAAATTGTACTACCACAAATTTTATTACAAAAATGATATCAATGTGAGGCTGATAAGTGATAATAATATCAAATTAATAATTGAGTGAACAAAAATGTATCAGTTACAAAAATAATTTTAATTTAACTTTTTATTATTCTTCTTTATTAATTATTGAATATTTGATTATTTTTTTGATAAATTATTAATAAAATAAATACTTATTATTTTTTTATATTTTTAATTATTCTAATTCACATAAATTTTATACGATTTAATCCACAGACTTAAGCAACAAATTCTTAAATCGTATTCTTTTAGCGTGTTGCTAAAAGGCTCATTGAATAAATTAATTTATTCATGAAAGATTAAAAATTATTAATGAAACATTAAAAATTATTAATGAAAGATTAAAAATTGTATTAATTAAAGTGAAGGATTATATAATAAGTAAGTACGTGAATGATATAACACCATGCTACAATTTCAACGCTTATTTGCGTAGAAATCAGTGCCAAGTGGGAAATACAAAAAACAATTTGAACGGTATGCATTTGGCGATTTTTTCTTATATTTGAAAATCAGCACGTGTAATGCAATGGATGGCCTAATATTTTATTCGACGTGCTCGACAGGATTAGCCTCACATTATATTACATGTTAAAATCCTACGGCATCGACAGTGCCGTCGTAAATCAAGCTCCGCGCATCGGCTTATTTCCGTGGGACGCGAAAATTCCGGTTGGACGCCGTATAAAAAATGACGTCAATTTTTCAACGGTAAAAACTCCGCGACGTGGAGACTTGGTCGCGACTCGAAATCACATCTACTACATCGTGTTCCATCCGTCGAAGTCGAGGTGTACAACGCCGTATATACGTATATGTATTTATATATAGATATATATATACATATATATACGTTGCTACCGTAGCATGATTAATTATCCCGGCGGATACGCGACCACGCTTCGTACGTCGTCGCCCGCACGTATCCGCAGAACAAATACCGCGCTCGATACACCATTGCGCCCGTCTAGATGTCCGCGCGGATTCGCAGCGCAGCTACACAGCTCCGTACACACGGAGCGGAACAGCTGGCCGGTATTTGCTAGAGCGGCCGTTCGTGGCTGCGCCCTGATCGCACGGATACGCGTCCGAAGCCGGACGGATAAACCACGAGCGAAATTAAGATGATGACCAGCCCGGTTGGCTGGGCGAGTTTGCTCGTCATCGTCTCTCTCTCTCTCTCTCTCTCTCTCTCTGTCTGAAGTCGGCGGCCGAGTTTCGAAGTCACTTCGCACGTACCGGCACTTGAATCTTATCCGAGCACCGAGCAAAAATACTTCTGACTGTCCGGAGTGGAAGATTGCCGTCTTCTTCCACTCCGTGAGTACTTCGAGACGTCGTCGGCGAAAAGTCGAGGGAAAAGTTAGCCTCTCGCGCGCTCTCTGCGGTTCGTCGCGCAGTAAGAAACGTTCTCGCGGAATGGAGTTGGCGCGAGGAGGGCCCGCGACGAAGCCGGACCGAAAGTTCTCGCCGAGTATCGGGACAAGAAGTGTCACCGCTGTAACGATCGCGAACTCCCCTTAACGCGACGTCCGATGATTTAGTGGCCGTCCGCTACAGCGCGCGCGCTTGAATCTCGGCGCCGCCGCCGCCTTCGCCGCCGGCCGGAGAACAAAGAATCTTTCTTGTAACGTGTACTCGGTCACGCGCGACATATCTTATTGGAAGTGACAATCGAATGCGCGGGCTCTGACGCAAGAACTATACAGTTCCGATATTGACAAAGTCGGGGAGGTCTCGTGAACTTCGATTAACCGATGACAACGGTCTTGTTCCCGTTAATTGATGCCGCGAACTTCGTAACTACGTGAATCTATAGCGATGGCATTGGGAAAACTATGCAATCCGTAATTATTTCACAATAACGGTTGCAAATTTATGTCAAATTTAACATGTATTGCACGGTTCACTCAAATATTCTAGAACGTAACATAAATATATTACGTTAAAAACACAAAAAAGTAACATTGATGCAGTTTAGAAATAAATCGGAAAAATATAGTTCTTCAGTAAAATTAACATCTATAATATATTGACACACATACATTGATTTGTTTATTCTAGGAGCAATGTTTTAAAACTACAATATTTTTGTGTTGCTCGTTCATTTGTACATAAATTGTGTTGTAATGCGAACGAAAAGTTTTATTAGCAAAATATCATCTGCAAGGATTCATTGCAATAATTATTCATGTACATTTTCTACAAATGTTATCTTCTCTTACGTTTCAAAATGGTCTACCGGAATTCTGAGAGCACTCCAAATCAAAAGGCCTCTTGTAATTTTAAGTAGCAATCAGCTTTTAAATGTAGGTACACAGAGACGTCTTCTTTCAGCGAGGGTAACACTAATTAAACAACGTGCCCGGTACTTTAATTTCTCGCATTATTCCCGTGACTTTAGTATCCTTTGAAGGATGCGGTTTGCAAAATCCATGCGGCATATCTTCCTGCAGTCCGACGAGAAATATTTGCTCGTACATTTCGCCGTTTTCGCTCTTTTCTTTAGATATTTTCGCCAAGCATGAAACATATACGAGAGTAAAATATTCACGAATATAACGTTGCGCGGTATCCACGAGATACATACAGTTTTCTATAAAAAGTTTTCTATAAAAAAGAATGGACCGGCCGTAATGGTCCGTGCCGACATTCAACGTGAATTTGACAAAAAAAAAAGTACTCGTTTTTTTCCGAATCACGTCCGAGAGTTAAATCGCAATCATAATAGAGAGAGGGGGAAAAAAGTCGAGATTCGGAGAATTTGGTTGCGTTCCCGTTTTGTTTCCCGGCGAGTTTTCCCGCCGACGCGGCGCCGCGGGGCGACGGCGCGAGCGCCGAGAGAAACGGCTGTGAAAATCACTACGCCCGTCATCATCTACGCGCGTATTTAATTAAAATGATACCCGGGCGAGCGCATTAATCGGGCACGGTCGATTGGTTATGAGACTTATCTCGAATTGGCGTTGAATTATGTAACACTCGCGTCGATTTGAATATTCATACGTGCGTGTGCAAGATAACGTGCACGTGCTCCGCACGCGTGCCCGATAGCGAAGCACTTCGTCCGCGCGTCTAACGCGCGCGTCGCGCCCGCTTCCTTTCTTTTCACTTCCGACTCTTCAGTTCGATGAGCTCGCCGAGATAATTACGTCGTTCATTCGTGCGCTCCGTCAAAGGTACGCGAATGAATTCCATAGTTTAATAGATTAATTAATTAATTAACATTACAGCAGTGAAAAGAAAATCGCATTTTTACACTTAATCTTTTTAAAGTGTAAATGCTGTAATATTACCATATTTGGATCTCCATACATGGGTTTCATAGAGCATTACGCGCAGCATCCTTCCAGAACATAATTTCTCTCTCTTTGTACAAAATGTTATTTTTACCAGCGACATGTCTTTTATTAATGTAAATAATGAAACGTCGCGTAAATCTGAAGGAGACAGGATTTTTTTTAATGACACATGATGCATTATGCACGTTATTTATTTATACGTAACAATAACTTAACAATAGCGCAATATACACATTTTTTAATTTTGTAAAAATCTCTTGTACATTTTGAAAATAATTGCGTTAATACGTGTATTGACGATTCCTCTCAATTAACCTAAAAATTTTCAACGCGTATCAAATAAATTGCAAAGTCCAATGTAAAAATTCGATATATTAGAAATAATACGATTTTTCACATGGTGCGTCTGATTCGGGCGAAAATTCATTTCGCGTCCTGCTTCCCCCTCGTGTTCGTGATATGTTCCGGCCGAGCAGAAGGGCGATTCTTTTGACACGACAAGACAATCTTATATTCGCGCGGGATAGAACGAAGTAAGGGGATAAGGATCGGTTGTACTTCATTCTATCTTGGTCAATCCGAGACCAATCCTTCTCTCCCTCTCTCTCTTCTTTTTCTCTTTCATTTCTGGGAGCAGCAAGACGTGAAAGATTATGGGAAGACGGCGCTGAGAGAGAGGATTCGTACAAAAATACAAGCGTATTAGCGGCGAGAGCGGCGCAAAGGGACCAAGGGATGGTAGATAGCAGGAAAGACGGAGAACCTCCCTTCGCCAGTAAGAGCCGACCGGAGAACGCGCTTCGACAAGCCCGTTGTTTCGTTCAACCACCGGCGAACCTCCGGCGTCGGATTATACCGGATGTGTATCTACGGCGTGTACATGGCCTCTGACCCGAGCACGTACGGGACCGAAGCCCGTAGCGAGATATACGTGTGCGAGAGTGCGGTACACGGAGAGCGGATATTACGCCATGCGGTACACCAACCACCTCCGTCCCTGTCTGTCTCGACAGGGTTGTTTCTGTTCCCTCGCGTCGGGTCGCATTCGCGCGCGATTTTTCGTATATTACCGCAGATCGACCATTCGATGCCGATACTGGAGTCTCACACAAATGTACGGAAGTTCGTCGCGTAATTCACACAAATGTACGGAAGTCCCCCGCGTATACACTCGAAATTGAGAAACGTGCGACATTGAAGTTCGCACAGGTCTGATCCCGTTGTTCATTTTCAAAATTACAGGACGAAATAAATTGTTTTCCCCTCGGCGAAGTTGCTTATCAAGTAGAAGGAATGATATTCACATAAAATACATTCGGTTAATGTTTACAGAATTACGGATCTCCGTTGAAAAGCCGGTTAAAACGAAATAAAAGTATATTCGTTGAAAATTGTATTTATTTATCTCGACATCGGACAAATAGTTTTTAACTGGGCTTTTAGCTTTCGCATCATATTTGAACAAAATTCTCGACGTTCAACAAGTTAGTTTTATTTCTGACTGAAGTTTAATACGCATCCGGTTTCGTTACATTTTTACAACTTGCCGGGCATCATCCCCTATAAACAAACAGTGGCGTAAATACGAGCGGAGATGCCGTGCTACGTGGCAATGATATCGAGAAACACGTGCTCTTGCGAGGGCGATGTAGGAAAAGCGACACGGCGCGACGGACCTAATCGACGACGGCAGCAGTTTCCGAAGCAATTATTATAATAGGATCTTCAAATTCGTCGCCACGCGTAGCGGACTGTGGTGATGGACATTCTCGAGCGTCGTATTGCGTCGTGGCAATTCGCCTGAGTCAGCTCCGGGTCATTGGGATCTCTCTCTCTCTCTCTCTCTCTCTTGCTTTCAACTGCGACAGATCGACAAGGAAAATCAGACAAGGCAGAGCCAGTCGGCCTCCGCTCGTTATCGAGAGAATGCATCGCAACGTGAAGTAACAGACGAGTAGTGCAGCTTAGGCCGCGTGCACGTCGGCAAACGAGAAGCGATAGAACGTGAGCTGTAAGATAAATTACTCGAATAAAATTCGGAAGCGAATACTCGCAAGGAATTTAGATTCGATGTGTTATTTGTTCTTGAAATTTTGTATTTTTGGATATTAACAATAATATTAATGTAATAATATAATGTAATATATTCAAAGTAAAATTTGGAGAAACTTGCAAGGTGTTGAGCTAAAAAGATGTGAGAAAATATTCAAAATTAAAAATAAAAAAATTATCCGTAAATTTTTATTTAAATTATCAATTTTAGCTTGACTTAAAACAGCGAAACAACAATTTTTATAAAATCTTAAAATTAATTGCTGTAAATAAGAAATACTACAATATAAAACAAACAAAACTTTGGTATAAAACAGTATAGAATAAAAAAGAAAGTAACGTAAACACGTAATTGCTCTCTAATTTCTCGTAATTTCTCGAGAATTTCTCTCTTTATTTTCAGACAATATAAAAAAATTGTACGGTCAGTGATTGCTTACTTGCTGTAATTTTCACAAGATATCTTTATTCTTTTCGTTGTATTTGTGTCGCGCCGTTTCCTCTGAACGAGCGCAGGAAATTGCGTTGCTGTAAGTGGAAAAGTAAACCCTTTCGTCTATAGTATTAACGAGTAAGTTAAATTTGTTTTGCAGTTAAATTGTTTCGCATTAGCACGCAGTCTTGGTAGCATGTAGATCTAAATTACTGTCCGCTAAAACTAATCCGATATAACGTAATGACGCGAACGAACTCCTTTCCTTTAATTGTCACACTTCTAGCGCTTCACGATTTGCCGGCTATAAGGTTTCATTCGTGGTTGCTGTGGTATATTCTTATATTGCGAGTGAGCTTATATTCGCTACCCTAGAACTTACCTAGCATTACCCTAGCGCTACCCCAGCGCTATTCTAGACCTTGTAATAAAAAAATATCTAATATATTCTGTAACACTTTACCACACATACACAAACACACACATATTAAATCTTTACCTACTTTAATAATAATTTATAACAGGGGGAATTTTTTTATGAAAATATATTTAGTTTGTAAATCAATAATATATTTCTTGTCTGTTCTATTTCTTATACGGGGTGTTTCAGAAATAGGTGGTAAAATTTTAAAAGCATATTCATTATAAGGATAAATGAGTTACGTAAACATGAAAAAAAAACTTCCTTTTTAAGTTATAAACGCTTTTTATTTACAACAGACTAAAAATGTTTCATTAAAAAAAATTGTTAGAAATGAAATTTCCTTCTGCAATTAACATCCTTCGCATCGACGTTTCATGAATAATCGAAAAGTTTAAAGATTTTTGAAGTATATTGTTACACGAAACGCTAATACGATTTTGGAATACTATCACAGTAGAAACAGAAATATTATAAACGAGTGCTTTAAGATGTCTTCATAAATAAAAAGTCAAGAGATTTAAATCAGGAAAACGTGTACAAACGATTCTCATTTGCTACTTCATCGATCAATATAATTACACTGTTTACAGATCACCGAACAGAGATGATTCTTAGACTTTTTGTCGCGAAAAATAAATTTGCAGGTAAAATTTCTCACGCAAATAAAATCATGTTATATTTTTGAGAAAATTGGATTTAAAAGTGCCGAAAATGATGAATTTTTGAGTCCTTTTAAGCTAAAATAGCTCAAAGATGTGATAAAGTAATTTCATTTACGGATTTATTTTCTACGACAAAAGATTTACAAGAATCATCTGGTTGTTTGTGATCTAAAATTGTGATCTAAAAGTCAATCTTTATCAAATTGTGTTATTAAGAAATTTTTTTATTAACAAAGAGGGTTTATAGTTTGGAAAAGAAAAGTTTCTATTTATACGACTGTTTTCATCTCTAGTATATATTCTTAATAGAAATATATTCTTAAAGTTTGACACCTATTTTCGAAACACTTTGTATTGACGATAGGTACTTTCATTATTTTCCAAGCGATACAATTATGTGTGATGTCTTTCTCACATATATATCACAAAAGCAGTCTGCTACGCTTATTCTCAGCTACGATTTCCGGGGCTAACAGCAATCGCGACGCTCTGTTTCTTTTTCAAGTGATAATCAGTACGTTTTCCGCGACGCTCTTGCGAATAGTGCGTTATACCGAGCGACGAATGGGTCTCTCCGCTTCTCGCTCTCTATCTAATCCCGCGGGATTAACGAACGTGTTTTGATTCGGCACGTGCGGGAAAAGAGGGAAAAGAACGAGTATGGACGCGTATAGGATATAGACGACGGATGACAAAAGTGAAGCGTTCGCCAAAGCGGAACACGCTCGCGGAACGAATCGGATCACCCTATTCATCGGCTCAGCATTGACGAAAATCGAAACGGCCGCCCCTTTTAGAATTTATATGTATATACACACACACACACTCCACCTTCCGACCCGCGCGCGCGCGCGCGCGCGCGTGTGTGTGTGTGTGCGTGTGTGTGCGCACCCGTATCCCAATTTTTTTCGCGCGACGTCGGCAGGCGCTTTATTTTTTCGCAGCCACCGTCGCTTCATGAATAAAAAAGGTACTTTTGTCCACGAATACCCCTGTGTGTTTCTTGCTGAAATATTTTTCAATCATGGGTGCAATTTTACGCGTTTCCGGTGAACGCAGCTTATATAAATAGCAGTCTAATCGGTCTGTTGTCACGCATCGAAAATTAAAAAATCGCCATGACTGTGCTTCATTGCGCCCGCGTTGCATACCATGCATACCGATGGGACACAGCGACCAAAGTAAATGCGATGACAAAAGCGAAATTGCGATCGTAATTTGAGAATAAAAACGGTTCGTTAAGTTGATCTCGATAGAAATATGTAATCAAAGTTCGCGCGCGATGAAGCTGAAAATATATTCATGGCGTATGCAGATTATTCGTAAGGACCAAAGTATTACGCTATCATTTTCGATCGTGTCACGTCCCTTTTTTTTTTTATCATCCTCCTAATTACAATCAGAGAATCGAGCTTCTCGCCGGTGATAATCGAGCGATTAAGGTCGTACCAATGCGACGCGACGATAGTATATCTGAAATTCCCTCCACTCGAGGAGACCGGTAGAAAAACTATTATGCCGCAGTTGCGGCGAATGTCCAACGGATTACGGTGTGCGATTTCGATTTAAACTCTCTATACCGCGGTATTTTATTTCGCCGGAACACCAGTTTATCAGAGCGAAACTTCGCGCGCGCGACGGCAACGGTAAAGTTCGAGTCCGAAATCAAATCCCAGCACGCTGTTATGGGCGCGCTCGGTTGCCACCGATACGGCTTCATTTGCGCGGCAGCGGCAGCGGCAGCAGCAGCGGCAGCTAGCTAGCACGCGAACCGCAGTAAAATTTTTTTTTATGGTCATGGCGGGAGCAAAAGGCGGAAGTAACTTTTTGGCGGCTCAAATTAACCAGCGTAACTGCGGGCACGACAATTACCACCCGATGGCTCGGCCGTCCGTTAATACCCCTTCTTCCTCGCCGCCGCCGCCATCCGCCCAGCGCGGCATTAATCACGAAAAACAGTTTCGGACTTCCCGTGCCTGTTCCCGGCCGCGCCGCGCTCTCGATGCTGATGATGTCCCCGAAATCAAGAGCCTTTATAAACAATAAATCTGAACCAATCCTCGCGCTAGTGCGAATAGTACCGCGAGTATCGCGAATGAAATGTACGTGCTGGTAAATCGTGCATGCGAGCGGGCGAATTTTGTCGGACGGAAATGTAAACCAAACTGTAAATTACAAAAGAACGATTCTCAATGTACCGAAAAGACCCTTATAATAAAGAGCAATGACAGTGTTACGAATAATATAAAAACGTACAAGCGTATAACAACGCAGAAAGAGTAATTATTTAGAATAAAATTAATTTGAAATGTTAAAAGGTACAAGGAAGCGAGTTTGAAAATCGAAAAAAAAAACGGAGAAAGCAATCTATTTAATTATCTCACTTCATTATACGATTTAATTAAAATAGTTACTAGCAAAGTGGAATTTTCTACAAAAACTTGCGTATGTTAGAAACATCAGAGAAGCTGAGATGCCTGCAAAAGTTTAATTTTACTGTTGCATTGATGTGCCTTTTATCATGCGTCAAAGAAGCAGAGTTTGCGCTAAAATCCAAAACCGTACTATTATATACCACTTTGTTATAATAACTGCGTCACGTGTTGATACTTTACGGAAAATTTCACGGTGTAATCGGCTCTGAGCTTTGCGTTAACTGTATACAGCCGTAGTCGACCACAAAGTGCTCGAAGCACGTTTCAGCCTCAAATAAGTCGATCGACTTAAGGCACATAATGTAGATGCGGCGCGTATTTTGCGAAACAGGTAGTTTCGTTAAATATAGAATGAAGTAAGGTTACTGTACTTTATCACGAAGATGATAAAGCTTAATGCGAAATCAATTTCTTTTCGCTGCATTTTCCCAGAGTTGTATATAGATATTTCCCGAGGTCCGCTCTGTATCGTCATAACCGTAAATATCTGGTGACGTTCATAATTCTAAGAAAGTTATGTCGCGCCTTAGTAATTGAAAAAGGGAGAGAGGGGAATATTAATGGCGCAACATTGCGCGCGTTAATCGTCCCGGGTCCGCCGTCGCGCTAAGAATTCGAGGATCTATTTTTTACGTTAATCACGATCGCCGCTAACGAGAGGAACAAATTCAATCATCGTCAGTTGCCGAAACGGGACTCACTGGAGGAAAACGTATATACCCACTGGGTACAAAACGGCGGGGAGGGGGGATGTATGAAAAATGATCTCGCGCGGAGCGGAATGATCTCGCGCAGCTGCTGCGAGAACCGCATGCGCGCGAGCTTTAGCTTTTAGCCAAACGCCAGCGGATAATTAGAGGAAAGAAAGTGGCCGACGTGAAGTCGGACGTGAAAGCGCGCGCCCTCGGATAATAAATTGAGTTTTACCAGAGGGATCGGTTTCATTAAAGCACGATAATTCTCGTCAGTATAGAGCAGCAGCCGCGGCAGTTTCCGCGGAAATAAATAACGGGCGTAGTGCAGGTGCGCCACTGTCAGACCCGTCGCGGATTAATGGCGCCGCGCCGCGCTATTGCGCCGCTAGACTACTGCCTGCATCGGGCGACGCGGCGGCGTTCTTACGGAGGGACTATGCGCCTTTAAAAAGAGGTCGCGAACACCGGGGAACGCGGCATCGACGCGAGTACATCATGTACCTTCTTACGGCGACGGAGAGGCAATCGAGATACGTAACGTATTACACGGGCGGACTATGATACTGCAAATACTACAAAGGCTAATACCGATAAATGATGCTTCCCCGCATACCATTTGTCAGGATTACGGAGACGCGGACCCGAGGAGAGACGGAGGAAGGAGGTCCCGTTCTCCTCGAGAGAAACGTACGGAGTGAGTGAGAGGAAAGGAGGGAAGGAAGGGAGAAATGGAGTATTCGCAAACAATTGAGTTTTAAAATATATTAAAACTACTTTTTTCACACGTGTCTGTGAGAGCAAATCATTTTATTAGAATATATGAAGATAAATGTCCCGGCTAATCGAATACATAATTTTCTTAACATTAATTTTTGTAATATTTAAAGTAACTTATAAGTATTTTAAAATATTTGAAGATTACGATTAAAATTTTATATTATAAAAAGAAAACACATTCGAGATTAGATAAAATGGAAAGAACTCTATAACGAAATTGACAATACGTACATTGCGAAAAGGCCTGTGCTCGTCTCAAAAATTGTAAGAAATGACATGTATTTTACTTTCCCCGAGCTTACAGCAAAAACAGGCCTTTTTTCGTAACACCCTTCTTTAAAGTTAGAATTACAGAGAATAGTATTAAGGGAAAGATCTGGTCCAACGAATTCCCTTTTCTTGGTGGTAGTAATAATACATTTGATGTAAGCTGAAAGAAAACGACTGTATTTCACCAAGTTGCTTTTGATTTCAAAAGCTCCCGACTGTCGCGCTTGATGCGCCATGAAAGAAGATTGCAATAAGAATAAAACGTCGTTTCCACTCCAAGTGCAGCACCAAAATAATTCTTTATGCGGTAAGAGAAGGCCGCCAGGAAGAAAAATAAGCTAGGACGAGGTGGCGTTCTCTTGAATGCGGTCTTCCGGCGTGATTTTTGCGATTGTAATTTTCCAATTACATCACCCGGGAATTCCCGTCCGCCGAGGTGACTCTCTCCTTTTACAAAACGTCCCGGGCGTCGCAATCTGATTTCCCCGCGAACTTCGCCGAAAGGGGCTCCCCCTCGAATAAACTAATTTACGTAAGAGAATTAAAAAATGTCGTACGCGTGCTCGAGGGGAAATGATAAAAGCGCGCCGGTTTCCCGGTGACCCCATTCTTATTATTTTAAGTTCCGCTCGCCAGTAAACTTCACGTCCGCCCGATATCTGATATCGCGACAATTCCCAGCTTCTGGACCCGCAGGGGAAAGAGCGAGAGAAAGAGAGAGAGAGAGAGAGCGAGCAAAAGTGCTCCGCGCGAGCGCGGACGCATCAACCGGTATGTACACCCGTCAGGAATACATCGCGGCACTCTCGCGGCGCCCCGATATCGATTTCGGATTTCAATTTAATGCCGTCGCGATATCTCAGGCACGATCTTCCAATACCAATTTCGTGTTATCGGACTTTTCGTGACGTGCCGCCGAAGCTCCTCCGCACATCGCGCGCGCGACGCGACGCAGCGGTCCCGGCCGGGACGGGGCTCCCCGCCGCGCCGAATCCGCGGCCGGAGGAAACCTCTTCCCCTCGCGCGCATCATGAATATTCCTCGGCGTTAACTACATCGAACATTTCTGTTCGTTTTCCAGTGCCGCCGCGCAAGATTACGATCCTCGACGAGAACGAGAACGGACGCAGCAAGATGGTCGGGCCGTATGTGGAGGGCGACAATCTGCGGCTCTTCTGCGACGTTCGTGGCGGTGAGTATCGTAAATTGAAACGTGCTTGACGACATGTAATGATAAAATCCTTCTTACTTTCGAAAAAAAGACTATGAATTTTGGGGGGCACTGCAATGCGGGTTTTGTAGTAGTGTTTTGCAGTCTATTGACAAGGAGAGTAAGATGGAAGGACATTCTAGCTGAAATTTTTGTCACGTTTAGTAATCAGTGCAAACTTATTTAGATATTAATAGAGGATTTTGATAACGTAAATTAATGTTTTAATTATTATCATTGCTTTTGACTTAATCGTTCTAGCGTTGTATTACGCATACTCGTTAATTGACTCATAAGGAAAATATATTACGTTTGTAATATATACATATATTAATTACATGCATTAACGTTCATCTGTTTATTCTATAAATGATAGCCAATAATTACATCATGAATAATGTTATGTAAATAAATATTCGCACGCTACAAAATGTCGATGCATATTTACAGTTGAACTTTATATATATATATATATATATGCATATATATAGTGTTTGTATAAGGTATAGTTACAATGATACTCAACAGTTCATATTATTGTAATGATGTTTTGCACAACGTTATTATAAAATTTTTATGCATTTTGTTTCTATAAATGACTTTGCTTTTATGGATTTGTAAGTTATTTGGCAATCGCGAGATTAAATTTACCGTTAGTTAATCTATTTTCCCGAAATATATTTATTTTTATTTTTGTCTTTTATAAAGTGTTAAAGCTGTTAATATTTGAAAACGCAAAAAAAATTTACATATGTGTACACTAATCGGCTTACATTAGAATATCTTGTAATCTTTGTAATATTGATCACTGAGTTTTAACTCATTGTATTTAGTATCGATTATGCATTATACAATTTATGTTTGCATTAAGTAATTATTCAGACATACTGCATAATGCTGATAGATGTAATAAATAATTCCAATGTTCGTATCTATGACCGAATAGTATCGAAACTGATAGTTTAATGACACTATTTGTGCTCATTCGTAATGAAAGACCGACTTCATTTGCACGGTGTTAACTCTCTTTACTAATTATAGATTATAATTATTGCGCTTAATTATCCATCGTGCTTTTGAATGATGTCTCGAGTGGTACTCGATACTTGCACACCTTCATTAAATTTATCGTGTCACGGTAGTTGCGATTCCGCCGAATGAGCAAAAGCATCGAATCTCCGTTAAACATCTTCACACGCATTTGCTCTGTGGAGATTTTCGCAAAGCATTGCAATTTGTTGAAGGGGAACATTTGCCTATATCATGTCTCACATAAAGGCTTATAATTTAGAAATTATGAAAAATATTTTTAAGTTCTTTACATTATAATTAAGTATTTACAATATTTTTCCTATTCTTTTCCGTAATTTTTTGTATTATTATAATTTTTTTAAGTGAAAAATTTTGATAAGCCTGCACGTGGTGCAATTTAGAAGAAATTCCGTTTCCTAAATCGCATCACAGCCAAAATCGCAGTGGGTCTCTACCGAACTGAGAGAACAATATTTGCTACTTGTATAATTATTATTCTACTATAATGTTGGCAGTAATATTTTTTATATAATTATATCAAGAAATTTTATTATGAATTATAATAATTTTAAATATTAATACAGTAAAATCAGTTACATAGATGTAAGAATAAAATTAACATTTCTTAATAAATGCAGTTACAATTATAATAAATATAACTATTCTTTTAATACTCGTTTACTATTTATAGTAGTAAATAATTACTATAATTTCCATACTTAAAACAACTATATAGTTGACATTGTATATCATTTTCTTATGAAAACTGTACAAGGACGGGATTAAATTTTAAGTGAGATCGATTTCGATAATCTTTCCCTACATCAAAAGGGAATCTTTTTTGTGAGGCTGACGCACGATGAACTGTTGAAACGAAATCGATCTGTTTCCATAGGTAAACCGGCGCCGATGGTGTCCTGGTATCGCAACAACAAATTCGTCACCAATCAGACCACGACGCCCAGCAGCGGCGTGACGCGCAGCGAGATCGTCATAGAGAATCTGAACCGAGACGACGTCCACTCGGTGCTGACCTGCAACGCCACGAATAACAATAGGTCGATTCCGCTGTCGTCGTCGGTCAACGTGGACATGAATTGTAAGTATTCAGTGCGACGTCAACAAAAATTTGAACTTCCTTTTCCTCACTCGATGAATACGCGGGATCCACTCGCCGCCGTTTTATAGACGGTTTTAATTTGCGCGATAATATGATAATCGCATGCCCGCAATTATCTGCGAGCCGCAATGATGACGATCGTATCGTTTTCATTATGGCAGCATTTGCGGGGACTGCGCTTTAAAATATTCATGAGAATACCCGGCGAAATTCGCGTCGTAATGAGGATTCGGCAGGTTTCCAAACGCCTTCCATTGGATTCGATCGTCTCACACGACAATGACATAGATACGCGAACTTGGATAGATCAACTCTCGATCCTTTAATAGGATAGAAGCTGAGGGTGTGTTTGAAGGACATGTAATCCTCGGACGTTCGATGCGATATTGCATTTGCCTTCGCTCACCGCTAAAGAGGATTCGTCGAGCGCGCGCATCAAACTGTATTATACACCATCGCGCTATTGACAAACCGTCCAGAACCACCGTGAGATGTTTATCGGATAATAGAAAACCCGATGGCCATTTTTCTAGACCCGAATTGACGACGAGTAGAAGCTCTCCGGAAGGAAAGAGCGACGAAACGGGAGGGCGGGGGCGGAGGGGAAGACTCGTCGACATAGAGACGAGAGGTATTCGGTTGCTCGACCGGAGTTCGTCGGCCTGCATTGAGAGAATGTGGGTCCATCCGAGCTTTAGTCATAAAATAGCGGCCTCTCGTTCCCGCGTGCGATTGTCTGCCCTTTAAAATATTATACTTGATGGAAGGATCTATATTCGCCAACCTTGATTTCTCATTATCTCTGACACGGTTCACCGGAAGTCGATACTATTATTATGACTGAACGGTAATTAATGAAAACTCAGATAATGATGGTAAAATGATGCTGCATATTTGAATAAGATTTGTTACGTTTTATCCCGGCTTCTCCCGTCTCAAACATTTTCAGATCATAGAATTGATGCCAATTCGGGAACGCCCTTGTATACTTAGTAGACAAAAGTCAATAGGACGCGACGCAGAAAATAAATAGCGATGTGCTTTTCGGGCCACGGGACAGGCCATAATAACGTTTACAACATAGATACCCAAGGCATACATAGCTATGTCAAACATCTAGATCAATACCGTCGGTGTATTGATATAGATGTTTGACATCCATACCGAATGTCAAATATCCACGCTAATACAAGACAATCCCAATACATGGATGTAGAATAACCAGTGTGGTTTCCGAGTGTGTTTGCAAGTTCCGGGAAGAAGGTTTATACACGATTGCGATTAACACGAGAGTTAACACGCACTTCCTCCCGCGTGTCGTGTGACATTACACGAGAAAAAAAAAAAGGTCTAAATTATATGCCGATTAACGATTTAGCTCGCAAAACCTCTTATCTGGCGGTTATCTAGCGAAGGCACGTTCGGCAAGCCGATAAATATCGACTTCTCCCTTCTCACTGCCGAACCTCGTAACTCGTACGGTTAGAACGTCGGCACGTAGTAGAGACCCGGGGACGCGACGCATCGCCGATGGAGATGAGATGATCGCGCGGCGTTCCCGCCGCACCACGGAATCAGGATGGACGGCACAATTTACGGGCGATACGGTCCACGGAACGTATACTCCGGGGTGTTCCCCAGGGGGTGCCTTTGCATTCTTTACGAGATCGGGCCCGTCGCCCATAGCAGCGATGCGTAAATGGCGCGTCGAAGGGAAAAGGGGAAAGGGAAGAGGGAGAGGACGTTGGGGACGAGGGTGCGAATTCGCCATTAAATGGTGAATAACGTCCGGGCGAGCGTGGTGCGTCTTCCCGCGGCGAGGAATTCGATTATCTCGGACGTGATTTAAAATTTTCCCGATAGCACGTGGCGATAGGAAAAGAAAGGGGTGGTCGATGTCGCCGTTGCCACCGCCACCGCCGCCAATCCTCGACCCCGCAAATTCCGACTTATTTTTCCTTTTTTTTTCTTTTTTTTTACGACCAGAGATAAAGGCGAACGTCATGTACGATCTACTTTCGCTTCGACTCTTTGAAAGCCTGCCGCTCATGGAGAAAGTTGATTATCGCGAGATATTCCGTTCGATTGCGTTTGCACACAGTGACGAGGAATACAAATGTTTTTGGATACGGAGAATCGTGAAATACGCAACAAAATAACTCTTATTTCTCAAAAATATGCAACGTTGTGTAAACACTTATTCCATTCGAGCTGGTTACATGTTCAAAAAATGGAAAAGTTGTTTGAACATTACTAAAATTGCACTGTTTTTGAGTTATAACATGTTTGCTAGTAAACAGAATGCTATCTAAATAATATTGCGTTATGCAATTACATTGTTTCTGCATGTGCATTAAATGTAATTACATCCAATGTTATTTTTATTAATTGTTTTTATTTTTTAAAAATTATGTTCTAGTTGCGCTTTCAAAACTGATCAATAAATTAATTTAATTGATTGTCTTTATGTTTAATAATATTGGAAATGAGATAATGAATTTTATTCCATTTTCATATAACAATTATTAAATGTATAATAATTTTTATTACACGCATTTTTATGTGATAATTTAGATATATAGTATCACATTTTAATTACTACAGGCAAATATCTTGGAAAAAAGGAAGATACGGAAAATTGTTTTAAAAAATTGAAAATTGAAAATTGTTTTTGTTTCTAATATTTTAATTAAATTATCCTATCTAAAAAAGGAGATGTTAAATCGAATCGAATTTATTGTTGCCGCTTTTCCGAGATGCTGATTGGCTGTCTCGCTATAAAGTTGTTAAGTGCGTTGTGACTGTCTTCACTTCGTGTCATTTCCAGCTGTCAAACTACTTCGTGTCATTTTCAGCTGTCAAACTGTCAATTTGATAACTGATTGAAATAATTACAAGAAATCAGGGAAAAAGAAAAAAAGAGCCAAATAAAAAATATACGAGAGGAAGAGAAAGAGAGAGAGAGAGAAAGAGAGAAAGGGGGGGGGGAGAAGTAAGAATCCTTTCTAAAAAAGGGCATGGCATCAATACTCGCATCTCTCGAAGTATTGTTGTCGCTTTTCCGCGATGCCGATTAAACGTGTGTCAATAGTTTTTAAAAAAGTTATGGTGTTGTAATTAATAAAAACATTTTTTTAAAAATTATTTTGCCCGGAAAACTTGAATTTTGAAAGCTGGACGTGAAGTGCTAATTGAATATCGACAGATTTATTTATTTTAACGCAGTTTTCATATAGTTCCGGACGCGTCCAATAATTTTCTAAAGAGTTCCAGTGATATAATTAATTAAAACATTTTTTAAACAATTATTTTGTCCGAAAAACTTGACTTTTGAGGGCTAAAGGTGAGATGCTGTTCAAATATCGACAGTTCTATTTATTTTAACGGAATTCTTATATAGTTCCGGACGCGTACAATAAATTTCTAAAGAGTTCCGGTAATATAATTAATTAAAACATTTTTTAAACAATTATTTTGCCCGAAAAACTTGAATTTTTGGGCTAGACGTGAAATGCAAATCGAATATTGACAATTATGTCTATTTCAACGCAGTTTTCATATAGTTCTGTACGCGTATAATGGTTTTTTAAAGAGTTACGGCGTTATAATTAATTAAAACATTTTTTAAACAATTCTTTTGCCCGAAAAACTTGAATTTCTAAGGCTACACGTCAAGTGCTATTTGAATATCGACAGATCTATTTATTTTAACGTAATTCTCATATAGTTCGGGACGCGTACAATATGTTTCTATAAAGTTCCGGTGATATAATTAATTAGAACATTTTTTAAACAATTATTTTGCTTGAAAAACTTGAATTTCTAAGGCTACACGACAAGTGCTAATCGAATATCGACAGATCTTATTATTTTAACGTAATTCTCATATAGTTCGGGACGCGTACAATATGTTTCTGTAAAGTTCCGGTGATATAATTAATTAGAACATTTTTTAAACAATTATTTTGCTTGAAAAACTTGAATTTCTAAGGCTACACGACAAGTGCTAATCGAATATCGACAGATCTAATTATTTTAACGTAATTCTCATATAGTTCGGGACGCGTACAATATGTTTCTGTAAAGTTCCGGTGATATAATTAATTAGAACATTTTTTAAACAATTATTTTGCTTGAAAAACTTGAATTTTTATGGCTACACGACAAGTGCTAATCGAATATCGACAGATCTAATTATTTTAACGTAATTGTCATATAGTTCGGGACGCGTATAATATGTTTCTGTAAAGTTTAGGTGATATAATTAATTAAAACATTTTTTAAACAATTATTTTGCCCGAAAAACTTGAATTTCTAAGGCTACACGTCGAGTGCTATTTGAATATCGACAGATCTATTTATTTGAACGTAATTCTCATATAGTTCAGGACGCGTACAATATGTTTCTGTAAAGTTCCGGTGATATAATTAATTAGAACATTTTTTAAACAATTATTATGCTTGAAAAACTTGAATTTTTGAGGCTACACGACAAGTGCTAATCGAATATCGACAGATCTATTTATTTTAACGTAATTCTCATATAGTTCGGGACGCTTACAATATGTTTCTATAAAGTTCAGGTGATATAATTAATTAAAACATTTTTTAAACAATTATTTTGCCCAAAAAACTTGAATTTTTGAGGCTACACGACAAGTGCTAATCGAATATCGACAGATCTATGTATTTTAACGTAATTCTCATATAGTTCGGGACGCGTACAATATGTTTCTATAAAGTTCAGGTGATATAATTAATTAAAACATTTTTTAAACAATTATTTTGCTTGAAAAACTTGAATTTCTAAGGCTACATGACAAGTGCTAATCGAATATCGACAGATCTAATTATTTTAACGTAATTCTCATATAGTTCGGGACGCGTACAATATGTTTGTATAAAATTCAGGTAATATAATTAATTAGAACATTTTTTAAACAATTATTTTGCCCGAAAAACTTGAATTTCTAAGGCTACACGTCAAGTGCTATTTGAATATCGACAGATCTATTTATTTTAACGTAATTCTCATATAGTTCGGGACGCGTACAATATGTTTCTATAAAGTTCCGGTGATATAATTAATTAGAACATTTTTTAAACAATTATTTTGCTTGAAAAACTTGAATTTCTAAGGCTACACGACAAGTGCTAATCGAATATCGACAGATCTTATTATTTTAACGTAATTCTTATATAGTTCGGAACGCTTACAATATGTTTCTATAAAGTTCAGGTGATATAATTAATTAAAACATTTTTTAAACAATTATTTTGCCCGAAAAACTTGAATTTCTAAGGCTACACGTCAAGTGCTATTTGAATATCGACAGATCTAATTATTTTAACGTAATTCTCATATAGTTTGGGACGCGTACAATATGTTTGTATAAAATTCAGGTGATATAATTAATTAGAACATTTTTTAAACAATTATTTTGCCTGAAAAACTTGAACTTCTAAGGCTACACGTCAAGTGCTATTTGAATATCGACAGATCTATTTATTTTAACGTAATTGTCATATAGTTCGGGACGCGTACAATATGTTTCTGTAAAGTTCCGGTGATATAATTAATTAGAACATTTTTTAAACAATTATTATGCTTGAAAAACTTGAATTTTTGAGGCTACACGACAAGTGCTAATCGAATATCGACAGATCTATTTATTTTAACGTAATTCTCATATAGTTCGGGACGCTTACAATATGTTTCTATAAAGTTCAGGTGATATAATTAATTAAAACATTTTTTAAACAATTATTTTGCCCAAAAAACTTGAATTTTTGAGGCTACACGACAAGTGCTAATCGAATATCGACAGATCTATGTATTTTAACGTAATTCTCATATAGTTCGGGACGCGTACAATATGTTTCTATAAAGTTCAGGTGATATAATTAATTAAAACATTTTTTAAACAATTATTTTGCTTGAAAAACTTGAATTTCTAAGGCTACACGACAAGTGCTAATCGAATATCGACAGATCTAATTATTTTAACGTAATTCTCATATAGTTCGGGACGCGTACAATATGTTTGTATAAAATTCAGGTGATATAATTAATTAGAACATTTTTTAAACAATTATTTTGCCCGAAAAACTTGAATTTCTAAGGCTACACGTCAAGTGCTATTTGAATATCGACAGATCTATTTATTTTAACGTAATTCTCATATAGTTCGGGACGCGTACAATATGTTTCTATAAAGTTCCGGTGATATAATTAATTAGAACATTTTTTAAACAATTATTTTGCTTGAAAAACTTGAATTTCTAAGGCTACACGACAAGTGCTAATCGAATATCGACAGATCTTATTATTTTAACGTAATTCTCATATAGTTCGGAACGCTTACAATATGTTTCTATAAAGTTCAGGTGATATAATTAATTAAAACATTTTTTAAACAATTATTATGCTTGAAAAACTTGAATTTCTAAGGCTACACGACAAGTGCTAATCGAATATCGACAGATCTAATTATTTTAACGTAATTCTCATATAGCTCGGGACGCGTACAATATGTTTCTGTAAAGTTCCGGTGATATAATTAATTAGAACATTTTTTAAACAATTATTATGCTTGAAAAACTTGAATTTTTGAGGCTACACGACAAGTGCTAATCGAATATCGACAGATCTATTTATTTTAACGTAATTCTCATATAGTTCGGGACGCTTACAATATGTTTCTATAAAGTTCAGGTGATATAATTAATTAAAACATTTTTTAAACAATTATTTTGCCCAAAAAACTTGAATTTTTGAGGCTACACGACAAGTGCTAATCGAATATCGACAGATCTATGTATTTTAACGTAATTCTCATATAGTTCGGGACGCGTACAATATGTTTCTATAAAGTTCAGGTGATATAATTAATTAAAACATTTTTTAAACAATTATTTTGCTTGAAAAACTTGAATTTCTAAGGCTACACGACAAGTGCTAATCGAATATCGACAGATCTATTTATTTTAACGTAATTCTCATATAGTTCGGGACGCTTACAATATGTTTCTTTAAAGTTCAGGTGATATAATTAATTAAAACATTTTTTAAACAATTATTTTGCCCAAAAAACTTGAATTTTTGAGGCTACACGACAAGTGTTAATCGAATATCGACAGATCTATGTATTTTAACGTAATTCTCATATAGTTCGGGACGCGTACAATATGTTTCTATAAAGTTCAGGTGATATAATTAATTAAAACATTTTTTAAACAATTATTTTGCTTGAAAAACTTGAATTTCTAAGGCTACACGACAAGTGCTAATGGAATATCGACAGATCTAATTATTTTAACGTAATTCTCATATAGTTCGGGACGCGTACAATATGTTTCTATAAAGTTCAGGTGATATAATTAATTAGAACATTTTTTAATAATTATTTTGCCCGAAAAACTTGAATTTCTAAGGCTACACGACAAGTGCTAATCGAATATCGACAGATCTATTTATTTGAACGTAATTCTCATATAGTTCGGGACGCGTACAATATGTTTTTATAAAGTTCAGGTGAAATAATTAATTAGAACATTTTTTAAACAATTATTTTGCTTGAAAAACTTGAATTTCTAAGGCTACACGACAAGTGCTAATGGAATATCGACAGATCTAATTATTTTAACGTAATTCTCATATAGTTCGGGACGCGTACAATATGTTTCTATAAAGTTCAGGTGATATAATTAATTAGAACATTTTTTAATAATTATTTTGCCCGAAAAACTTGAATTTCTAAGGCTACACGACAAGTGCTAATCGAATATCGACAGATCTATTTATTTGAACGTAATTCTCATATAGTTCGGGACGCGTACAATATGTTTTTATAAAGTTCAGGTGAAATAATTAATTAGAACATTTTTTAAACAATTATTTTGCCCGAAAAACTTGTATTTTAGGGCTAGGCCTGAAATTCTAATCGAATATCGACAGATCTATGTATTTTAACGTAATTCTCATATAGTTCTGGACGCCTACAAGAGTTTTTTAAAAAGTTACGGTGTTATAATTAATTAAAACATTTTTTAAACAATTATTTTGCCCGAAAAACTTGACTTTTGAGGGCTAAACGTGAGATGCTGTTCAAATATCGACAGTTCTATTTATTTTAACGCAATTCTCATATAATTCCGGACGCGTACAATAAGTTTTTAAAGAGTTCCGGTAATATAATTAATTAAAACATTTTTTAAACAATTATTTCACCCGAAAAACTTGAATTTTGAGAGCTAGACGTGAAATGCTAATCGAATATCAACAGTTCTATTTATTTAAACGCATTTTTCATATAGTTTTGGACGCGTACAATAGTTTTTTAAAAAGATACGGTGTTTTAATTAATTAAAACATTGTTTAAACAGTTATTTTTCCCGGAAAACTTGATTTTTGAGGACTAGACGTGAAATGCTAATCGAATATCGACAGTTTTATTTATTTTAACGCAGTTCTCATATAGTTTCAGACGCGTTCAATAATTTTCTAAAGAGTTTTGGTAATATAATTAATTAAAACATTTTTTAAACAATTATTTTGCCCGAAAAACTTGAATTTTGAGGGCTAGACGTGAAATGCAAATCGAATATCAACAGTTTTATTTATTTTAACGCAGTTTTCATATAGTTCTGGACGCGTACAATAGTTTTTGGAAAGTTACGGTGTTATAATTAATAAAAACATTTTTTAAACAATTATTTTGCCCGGAAAACTTGAATTTTTAAAGCTAGACCTGAAATGCTAATCAAATATCGACTGATCTATTTATTTTAACGTAATTCTCACATAGTTCCGGGCGCGTACAATAATTTGCTATAGAATTCAGGTGATATAATTAATTAAAACATTTTTTAAACAATTATATTTTCCGGAAAACTTGAATTTTGAGGGTTGACGGGAAATGCTAATCGAATATCGAGAATTCTATTTATTTTAACACAGTTTTCCTATAGTTCCGGACGCGTACAATAATTTTCTAAAGAGTTCGCCAGAAAGTGAAAGTTTTGAAAATTGATTGAAAATTAACAGGTAACATTACATATAATATATTATAATTTTTAATTTATTTAAAGGGGATTAAGTATGGAGATAAAGTATGTAAGAGTGATATTAAGAAACATGAAAATATAATATAATCACTAATTTGTGTTTAGTGAGTGAGAGAGGGGTGGAGGGAGGAGAGTGGGAGAGCGTGAGAGATAAAGAAGAGGATTAAATAAGAAAGTAAAGTGTAAGAGTAATATTGAACAATATGAAAATAATATAATTAATATCATTAATATTATAATTAATAATTTAGAGAGTGGGAGAAAGAGCGTGAGATAGAGAAGGGCATTAAATATGATAAAGTGTGTGAGAGTAATATTACAGAAGAAAAAAAAGTGCAATGTTCAATATAAAAATGCTAAGTGGCGCGCGCGAAGCGCGCGCAATGTTGTGGTCTAGTTTTAGTAAAAAATTATATTAAACACTCGATTATATTATGCATTTTATAAATAATGAGCCACAATTATTAAGAACTTGAAATCAAAATATACATTAAATTTTTTTTAATAATTTATAACAAATTAATGTATATACATACACACGCGCGCGCGCGCGTGTGTACGTTATTACATAAAAATGCGTAAATATAATACAACTATAATGTAACGTACGATCAATCCATACGCCGCATTTTTGAAAATTTGAGAACACCAATAAATCTTGTTAAATTGCTTTATAAGTCTACTCCCTTTATACAAGTATAAAGATTGAAAAATTGTAAGGAGAAAAAATCGAAAAGCACAAAAATAAATTGAGCAGTATATGATAAAAGAAATATAGTAACGGATTTCGAGGAAAAATATAGGGTGCTGCGACGGAAAGTATTGTAGCCGTAAACGCGTCGTAGGTAAATGCATCGTTTACGGGAAAATAAAGCCCGCATTAAATACACTTTAATTGCAAAGTCGGCGAAAAAGCAGGCGCGCCGAGCCTTCGTGAATTTCTTATAGACGGCGTAAAGTAAGCGTTAGAAGAACCCGAGAGAACCTTCATTAAAGAATACACAGGGAGAAGTTCAGCCGCGATTTGAAAGTGTTCAGAAAATTAAAGGACGCATATGCATGAGAAGGTTTCTATGTAGTTGTGTACATTCGTACATGATTGATACCGAGGACGTTGACCGACTCCTCGACGCGACTCACGTCTGATCTTGCTTTGTTTGACCCAATTTCTCTTGACGACGCTACAAACAGACAGTCAGATTTTCATTCATTCTTTCTGAGACGAGCGTCAGAGTAAGACGTTCATTCAGATTACAATACACACGTATTGTAAAGGTTTTCGTTACGTGCCACGTATCTCGTGCAAATTGGTTGCACATTCAAAGTAGAGACTTACCACGGCCAAGTACACTGCATAATCAGTTTCTGCAGACCCTACGGGTTGCTGAAAGATAGAGTTCGAGTTCAATTCCTGCAGTCACCACGACGAGCAGAAAGAGTGAGAGAGAGGGACATTCGACCCTAAATTCTACGGCCTATCGAGAGAGTGAGAGAGAGGGACATTCGACTCTAAATTCTACGGCCTGCTGAGAGAGAGAGACCAGGAGATCGAGCTCCAGGTACACGGAACCTCTGTAGAGAGTTTTCAATTGAGTTCTTGAGAAAGTTTTCATCCTGTTTCGGATTAGCACGACGGCGAACCGACAGGACAGAACTCAATTCAGAGGTTCCCATTCAGCTGTACTATTCAGCAATTATTCAGAGACATTTTCATACCGTCGTACTTTCGAACGTAATCTATTTAGATGCGTTCACATGTTGGCGTCACTATCAGACGTCATTCAATCAACTGTTTAGAGACATTTTTTGATAAATGTTAAACATGTATGAATCAAAAGTTTCAGTGTAACCTTCTTCTGCATATGCGTTAATTACTTGAAATATTGTAAATTCATTTGAAATACTATTGATGTAAAAATCTAGAATCACTGTAATGTTCCGTAATTCTCATTACGCTTATCATTCTCAACTAATTTTATGATTCATTTGTAAATATTACGATTATAATATGATTGCATAAAGCTTATGGTATGGAATGCATGATTATTAATTTGAATAACCGTTTGACGTTATTGTATGAATAATTTTATAATTTATTAACCCTAGTAATTTCTGATTGTTGTGTATTCTTATATGTATTCTATTCTATATGTGTGTAATTCCATATGTGTTATTTACTATATTTGTTGTGAACGTCCGTCATTAACCGAATTGTCATAAAGTAATCAGAATATTCATAGATTATTCAGACTTGTCATAGATTAAATTTTATATTCTGCCAAAATTATTTTAAAGTTATTAAATTTTTCTGCCACCTTTATTTGACTCTGTAATCATTTTCAACCGGCGTGCTTGTTTATTAAACATTTTTTGGTCCTTCGAGCCGGATATATATAAAAAAAAAAAAAAAAGAGAAGAGAACGGAGAATTATTGAAGATGAGGCTCAGCCACGTGCAAGCTCACATTGAGCAACAGTTTATTTTATCTAAATTCATAACGAAGGCATATGATAGTTTTGTTGGTGACGGATTGTCAGATGTTACTACGAATAGAGTAAAGTCTCGCTTGTCGACCTTGAAAGATGACTGGGAGCGTTTCTGCTTGGAACACAAGGCAATATTAGTAGCAATGCACGAATTAAATGACGATGATCGTCTTGTTATTCAAAGTCACGTATATTTTACTACAAATCTTTATTCTCAAACTCATGAATATTACGTTAATGTAGTTGACAAAATAAATTCTTTACTCGAGTCTGAGCAGGAAGGCGTTCCTAGTACACCGTCTACTCAGGTCGCATCATTCTCCTCTCCTGAAATTCCGGCATTCTTTCATCATGCGCGTCTCCCACGACTTGATCTCCCAAAATTTAACGGAACTCCGTCGGATTGGCTTTCATTTAAAGATTTATTTCAATCGCTTGTTATTTCAAATCCGACATTGTCATCCGTAGAAAAGCTTCAGTATTTGATAATCAGTCTCACTGGCTCCGCCGCCTCAATATTAAAAAATACAACGTTATCAGCTGAAAATTTTCAGAGATCATGGGATGCACTAAATTCATTTTATGAAAATAAACGTCTTCTCGTTCACGCAGCAATGAATTCATTGTTTTCAATCAAGCGCATGACGAAAGAATCTGCCGTGGAACTAAAGAAATTATATACACAAGTTATGCAAATTTACCGAAATTTCGAAAGTTTAGAACGCCCTGTCTCGACATGGGATGATTTTCTTATTTTTGTCGTGGTGCAACGTCTCGATTCCGAATCTGTTAAGGCTTGGGAGAAACAATTAGGATCATCCAAGGAGCCGCCTACTTGGCAACAATTTAGTGAATTTCTCATTTCTCAATTGTTAACTCTTCAAGCATTTGAAAATTCTCGATCTGGTTTACTCCCACTACAGCCAAATTCAAAAGCAGTCAAATCTCATTATCAAGGAAAGTCAACCGAAAATAAAGTAAATAGTTCATTCATCTGCCCTATCTGCTCATCAAATCATTATGTATCTAAATGTTTACAGTACACTTCGAAATCTGTTCCGCAAAAAGTCGCGCTTATCAACAAGCACAAATTATGCTTCAATTGCTTAGGAACGCATCGAGTCTCGGCCTGTCAAATAACAAAGCGCTGTCAGAAATGCGGACGGCGTCATCATACATCAATTCATAAAGAATATAATAAGTTTAATTCATCTAAACACGACACTACTAAAAAATCCGTCGAATCATCGGATAGTTCGACACCTTCAATTTCCTCTGAAGCTCAGACTCTTCATTCCAGTTGACTAAATAATAACATTCCGTGTGTTCTTCTTGCTACGGCGAGGGTGCTGGTTATATCACCTACCAAAGAAACCTTCGAAATCCGAGCCTTACTTGATCAAGGATCGGAAATCTCTTTGATTTCAGAACGTATCGTTCAGCAACTTCGACTTCCTCGAAATCACTCATCAATTTCTTTGGTAGGAATCGGTGCACAACATTCCAATAAAACTAAGGGTGTCACAACTATTAAATTAAGAGATCGTTTTAATAAGTTTGATTTTTCAATTCAAGCACACATTTTACGTAAACTTACTACATCAATTCCTTCTACTCAAATTAACAAACCAATATGGCCGCACCTAAAAGGACTGCAATTGGCAGATCCGAATTTTCTTTCCCCTCGGTCCATCGATTTAATTTTAGGCGCCGATATATATGGACATATTATTGAAAATAAAGTTATCAAGGGACCCCCACATTCACCCACTGCTCAATTCACAAAACTTGGATGGATTGTGTCCGGTCCAACAGACACTAACGTTTCTAGTAATACCTCGCACAGCTACCATGTATCTGTCGATGATGAACTTTACAGATTATTACATCGTTTTTGGGAAATAGATGAGATTCCTTCCGTAAACACTTCATCTTTATCTTCCGCTGATCAAGAGTGCGAAAATCATTTCGTATCTACACACAGTCGAGACGCTCATGGTCGATACATCGTTAAACTACCGTTCAAACGGTCTCCTGATCAGTTAGGCAACTCACGAAATAAGGCCGTTCGATTAAGTACAAACTTATCCAACAAGTTTTCAACTAATTCTGTTTACGCCCAGTTATATTCAAAATTCATGTCCGAATATGAAAGCTTAGAACACATGCAAATAGTCCCTGAATCTCAACCTGAACCTCAACCTGTGTATTACCTTCCCCATCATGGAGTTATGAGAGAGCACAGTCTCACCACCAAACTCCGGGTTGTTTTCAATGGTTCCAGTCGAACTACCTCCGGCGTATCGTTAAATGATCTTCTTCACACAGGAGCAAAACTCCAAACAAATCTATTTGATGTTCTCGTGTGGTTCAGGAAATTTCATTGTGTCTTTGTCTCTGATATGGAGAAGATGTACAGGCAAATCAAGGTTCATCCAGAAGATTGGAAATTCCAACGTATTCTGTGGTTCAATCAGAGCAACTGTCTTCGTACATATGAACTAACTACCGTCACATATGGACTAGCTTGTGCTCCTTTTTTGGCACTTCGTACTTTACTTCAACTTATTGAAGACGAAGGTCAAAACTTTCCTCGTGCCATTCCATCGTTGACAAAAGGGCGATATGTCGATGATGTATTTGGAGGCGCAGATTCCATCGACGAAGTTCAACCGATCATTACTCAATTAAATCAACTCTGCATGGCGGGCGGTTTCACTCTCCGAAAGTGGATAAGTAATTATCCTTCCATTCTTAAAGACATTCCAACTGAACATCAAACGAACCTTACATCGCTAGAATTCAAAGATAGTACAGTTTTTAACGCATTAGGATTATGCTGGCAACCAGCAATTGATGCCTTTCAATTTACCTTAAAACTTCCTTCTACAAAACACATTACGAAACGATCTATCTTGTCCACCATTTCAACATTGTTCGATCCCCTAGGTTTGCTATCTCCAATCACTATTAAAGCAAAAATACTCATTCAAGAATTGTGGGCCATTAAACTCGATTGGGATGACCATCTTCCTATGATGGTAACCAACAAGTGGACCACGTTTCTCAATACTCTTCAAGAAATGACTCATCTCACGTTTCCTCGTTGGCTTGGATGCAAGTCAACGGATAAAATCGAAATTCATGGTTTCTGTGATGCTTCCCAACAAGCAGCTGCTGCCGCTGTATATCTTAGATCTACAGATTCAAATGGCATCATTTCAATAAATCTTGTGGCTTCAAAGACAAAAGTCGCTCCATTAAAGAAACTTACGATACCCAGACTCGAACTTTCCGGAGCTGTTCTGTTAGTAAAGTTAAGTTCACACATATTGAAGGTACTTGAAATTGGAAATATTCCTATTTATCTGTGGACGGATTCTGCCATTACATACACGTGGATTAATAATCATCCATCTCGATGGAAAGAATTCGTTCACAACCGAGTGTGTTACATTCAGGAAACCTTACCTTCCGCACGTTGGAAATTTGTTCCGGGTAATGAGAATCCGGCTGATCTTGCTACCCGAGGATTGACTCCCATTCAATTATCGGAACACCCAACATGGTGGACCGGACCCCCATGGCTGTCACAAAATTCCTCAAAGTGGCCACAGCCACCCAAGGCACTTTCTGTTAACGAAAACCTTGAAGAACGTCCAGTTAAGATTTTCACAACTAATCTCACGCCTCCACCACTTTGGGATCTTGTTCATAAATATTCCACAGTAATGAAATTGTTCCGCATTACTGCCATTTGTCAGCGTGTACTTGCTCGAATGCGCAAGCATCCACAATCATCATTAACAATCCCACTAACCACACAAGAAATAGACAATGCACGATTTTTCTGGATAAAACATATTCAAAATTCTTCATTTGGTCAAGAAAAAAGACTCCTTTCGAGCGGACAATCATTGCCTAAATCTCATTCACTTGCTAGACTAACTCCCTTTCTTGACGCTACCGGATTACTACGAATAGGAGGTCGCCTTCAGGCCTCATTATTACCTCCGAACGCAAAACATCCTCTGATTCTTCCGAGAAAGTCACCGTTAACCTCGTTGATTATTTTAGACTCCCATTTACGAACAATGCATGGAGGAACACAACTCACGCTTAATTATATCAGAAACAACTATTGGATCGTTGGAGGGCGGGCTCCTATACGCTCTTTTATTTTGAAGTGTGTAAAATGCACTCGATATCGACAAAGTCGAGCTCAACAACTAATGGGACAACTTCCATCTGAACGAATCACACCTTCGCGTCCTTTCTTGCACTCAGGCGTTGACTATGCTGGCCCTTTCACTATAAAAACCTGGAAAGGAAAAAATGCCAAAACGTATAAGGCATATATGGTTTTGTTCGTTTGTTTTTCGACTTCGGCAATTCATCTAGAATTGGTCACTGATTATACCACCGAGGCATTTATTGGAGCATATAAACGTTTCACCTCTCGAAGAGGAATATGTGCGACGTTGACTAGCGATTGCGGAACAAATTTCACAGGAGCAGATTGCGAATTGAAAAGATTATTTTCTTCCTCAACAAAGGAACTAGGCGAGTTGGCATCCGTCCTAGCGAACGACGGCACTCAATGGAAGTTTCATCCTCCGGCTGCTCCTCACTTTGGAGGAAAATGGGAGGCTGGAGTTAAGTCCGTCAAATATCATTTAAAACGCGTAGTGGGAGATACATTGCTCACGTTTGAGGAGATGAATACGTTGCTAACTCAAATTGAGGCAGTACTCAATTCACGGCCCTTGAGTCCTCTTACGGATGATCCTGATGACCTTCAGGCCTTGACTCCTGGGCACTTTCTCGTGGGAAATGCACCTTCAGTCATTCCCGAACCATCGTTGGAGACAGTAAAGTCTTCACGACTTTCTCGATGGCAATTGACCCGTCAAATGTTGGATAGTTTCTGGTCGCGATGGTCCAGGGAATGTCTGCAGCGCTACTATTCTATTCATAAGTGGAATCAACCATCTCCATCTCTGTCAAATGGCTCCCTTGTGCTAGTCATTGACGAGCGCTACCCTCCGTCTAAATGGCCTCTAGGGCGCATAATTCAAACTCACCCGGGCCCTGATGGTCTTGTACGAGTCGTGTCCATTCGGACACAAAAATCAATTCTAAAACGACCAATTGCAAAACTCTGCCCATTACCTATCAACAATGATAGTCTCTAATTTGTTCATTAACGGAGGTTAATGAAGGCGGGCGGTAATGTTCAGAAAATTAAAGGACGCATATGCATGAGAAGGTTTCTATGTAGTTGTGTACATTCGTACATGATTGATACCGAGGACGTTGACCGACTCCTCGACGCGACTCACGTCTGATCTTGCTTTGTTTGACCCAATTTCTCTTGACGACGCTACAAACAGACAGTCAGATTTTCATTCATTCTTTCTGAGACGAGCGTCAGAGTAAGACGTTCATTCAGATTACAATACACACGTATTGTAAAGGTTTTCGTTACGTGCCACGTATCTCGTGCAAATTGGTTGCACATTCAAAGTAGAGACTTACCACGGCCAAGTACACTGCATAATCAGTTTCTGCAGACCCTACGGGTTGCTGAAAGATAGAGTTCGAGTTCAATTCCTGCAGTCACCACGACGAGCAGAAAGAGTGAGAGAGAGGGACATTCGACCCTAAATTCTACGGCCTATCGAGAGAGTGAGAGAGAGGGACATTCGACTCTAAATTCTACGGCCTGCTGAGAGAGAGAGACCAGGAGATCGAGCTCCAGGTACACGGAACCTCTGTAGAGAGTTTTCAATTGAGTTCTTGAGAAAGTTTTCATCCTGTTTCGGATTAGCACGACGGCGAACCGACAGGACAGAACTCAATTCAGAGGTTCCCATTCAGCTGTACTATTCAGCAATTATTCAGAGACATTTTCATACCGTCGTACTTTCGAACGTAATCTATTTAGATGCGTTCACATGTTGGCGTCACTATCAGACGTCATTCAATCAACTGTTTAGAGACATTTTTTGATAAATGTTAAACATGTATGAATCAAAAGTTTCAGTGTAACCTTCTTCTGCATATGCGTTAATTACTTGAAATATTGTAAATTCATTTGAAATACTATTGATGTAAAAATCTAGAATCACTGTAATGTTCCGTAATTCTCATTACGCTTATCATTCTCAACTAATTTTATGATTCATTTGTAAATATTACGATTATAATATGATTGCATAAAGCTTATGGTATGGAATGCATGATTATTAATTTGAATAACCGTTTGACGTTATTGTATGAATAATTTTATAATTTATTAACCCTAGTAATTTCTGATTGTTGTGTATTCTTATATGTATTCTATTCTATATGTGTGTAATTCCATATGTGTTATTTACTATATTTGTTGTGAACGTCCGTCATTAACCGAATTGTCATAAAGTAATCAGAATATTCATAGATTATTCAGACTTGTCATAGATTAAATTTTATATTCTGCCAAAATTATTTTAAAGTTATTAAATTTTTCTGCCACCTTTATTTGACTCTGTAATCATTTTCAACCGGCGTGCTTGTTTATTAAACAGAAAGCAATGGGACGAAGCACAATGGAAACTCTTCTGGCTCCGATTCGAATCGGCTCTAATCCGAATGTAATAAGGGGAAACTTTTGTACTCGCTCGTTCGTAATTAAACAATACACGTACGCGATATTTTTGCTAGCTAATTGATTCTTTCTTGACTTTCAAAAAAAAAACCACTATGTGCTGCAAATTTGTATAATAGAATTTTCAAATCTTTTTCTCTCTTTTAAAATAAATATATGTTTAAATATGTACTTTTATATGTATTTTTATTTTTAAAGATAACGTGACGATGAAGTGTCAGTGATATAACGTAAACTTTTGCGTTTTCGGAAATATTACAATATAAATATTAATTGCATAAATAATTTCACTTTTTATTGGCAATTTTATTACAATTAAAAAAATAAGAAAGCGCAGAAATCGGATGTCAATAAAAGAAAAAAAGGTCTGTATGAACATACGAAAAGAGGGTTGTTTCACATTAACGATAAACAATGAAAGTGTAACATTTTTCTGGATCAGTGATTACTTTCGGCGAAATTCGTGGACGAAAACGGCAGCGTGAAAGTCATTCGGAATAAGACCGGTTAAACACGCGACGTTACGTAATAGCGAATTATTCGAGATAACGCGGAATTATCGGTTCGGCGATTGTACGTTTGGCAAAAAAGACACGGAGATTAGATCCCATTAGCATACGCGAATTGGATCGGAGCAGGGCCGTCGTTCTCAGTTAAATCGATTTTTATCAGGTATTGTTACGCGACGCCCGCCTTCGAGAACGATTCGAGAGCGAGGTAACACGAAACGGGGAACGTTTGCCACGATCTCAAACTGATTTGAATTCCCTCTTTTTTCGCTTAACGATCTATTTAACAAAGAACGTGGCCTTTATCACAAGAAATATAAAAAAAGCGTATTACTCGCGTAAGAACAGAAAGTAAGTAGTGAGTGCAAAATTGAGAACTTGAGAAGTGAGAAAGGATTTAAGTCGAGTGCAATTCCTTCTCCGATAATTTTGTATTTATTCTCTCTCTTTCTTTCTCTCTCCCTCTCTCTCCCGTTTATCAGAAGAACATATATTTTTAAAGAAACTACCTAGCTGAGCTGACTTTAGATGGAATGTGCATAAAGGATTACGTAATTAACGTCCCGATTTTTTCTGCATTTCTTTTTACTCTTACATAAAGTTCGATCAATCGGAGTACACGTTTCCCCGATAAAAACGTCGGATATTTTTTATACATATTGATGATACGCGTCACTGTAACAATACCCCAAAATGGTCGAGTATCACGAACGACACTTTCCTCGGGAATAGCTAAGGGGGAGCCAAAGAGATGACGAAGAAGCGTTCTCCGAGCCGGATACCACGTGGCGTTCGCTCGCAAACGGGGCCTTTGACGATGGCAACTTTTGCGCTCGATACGGGACGCTCGGTAACGCGGATTTCCCGGTAATATATCTCCCTTTCACGTGAAATCCCTTTCAATATGCCGAGCGCGGCGCGGAGAGCGTCGCCATCCCCGGACCATCTTTTTCGGCTGATCTCGCCAAGTGTTCACGTGCCCCATATGTAACGTCGCGCTCGACGTTATTCATTCCGCTGACAGAATACAGAAGTCATTTGTCGACTCGCTAGGCGCTAGGCGGACTCGACAATAATACGTATTACAGACGCATCCCGTGAATACAGAGCTGCCTGTCCCGCCCCCTCTCGCGCGCGGGTTATTACTTTAGCCACTCAGACGTCAGAAGGACCCCGACGAATGTCGTCGCCTGAAAACAATAACCTGACTAATGAGCGATTAGCAAGAAGGTAGATAACGGGAGTGAATATCGCAACGGGGAGAATAATTGATTATTAATTCGCGAGGGATTGTTTGGCGTGAATGAAGGATCTGTATTATTCGTCTGGCACAAGCTACTGTAAAAATCAAGAAGCTTTTAAATTATTGAAGAGAGCAAAATTTTTACGTACAAGATATTATTACACGTCAACCTTAATCCTAATGATAGACTCTTTAATTAATTTAATTTATTTGAGATGAAGGAATATTTTTTCAGTATTAATGTTCAGTATTAAATCTGAAATTTAAACTTCTCGACATAATGAAATTATATCTATGTACGTTGATTTAATAAACGTTTTAATACTTTTTTTTTTGTTTTAATACTTCTTCGAATTCTGCTGGCAACTTTTTTATTTTTAAATTCAAAGTTAGTATTACACACAAAAGTCAATTATGAAGATTTATTTTTAAAACTTAATTTGAAGATTTTGTAATTGAAGGATTCAATCTCGAGCTCCGGATTGGATAAATAAAAGACGAATGCAATTGTCGTATACCAGCAGATTCAGTGAATTGAGTTCGACTATTACAAACCGATAAGTCAACAGTTTATCTCTCTACTGTGCTCAATAAGCTTCCGTGGCAAAGGTCTTTCGCACTTTCGTCCTCGGGCGCTTGACGCGTCTCTCGCTTTGCACTTTAACGATTTGCGCGATCGCAAGCAGGTTTAAAAGGAATCAAAGCGATCGTTCACTCAGCGTGCCCTTCTTCTCAGCGGCATTTCATTATCCGCGCGAAATTGAATCTGCCGATCAATTACCCGTCTCCGTGAGAGGTTGTGCCTTCTTCGCGCCCTCGACAATGAGAAGTCTCTCCTCGGTTTCGCGGCCGTTTTCGCGGAGGACGATTGCCGTTCCGCCTTCCCTTTCGCATCAGAAAATCTGCATCGGAACTTTGCATCGCTCCCGCGTCTGCGGAGAACCACGACGCAGATTGCATTTCACCGTCTCGCGATTCCGCGCACGTGTGTACGCGTGAACACGCACACGTAGCACGTGGCGTGGACGGCGTGTCGCCGATTCCGCGACACTACCGACGAGTCTTTTATCCGCGGGGTTTGGTTTTCATTCGCTTTTGCAATTCAATCTACCGGGATTCCAAAGGGATATTCGCGTCCTTCTCCAGCATGCGTTCTACATCTCGAACTGGCGTTACGCGACTCGCCGGGATGGTCCGGGATCATCCAGCTATCTCGTTTCGTTGCTCCTTAGATCTAGCTTATCTAATATGTTATCAAATATATCGCACAGATGAACCTTTGACCACTATACAAATAGCTACAGCAAATGCATTAGTGAAATCAATACAATTGGCTATCTTTGGACAGTCAAACGTAACAGTTTAACTCCCGAAATATTCTGTAATATTTCTTATTTATTATTGTCTGGAGGAAAAAAAATGATGTAAAAATGATGAGTAAGATTTTAACATCTTGAATATGAAATTGAATTGAATATGAAATTATCGTGATATCGGAATTTTGAAAGGAAGATTTTCGTTTCTATTTCGTTATTCCCGGATGAGTTCACAGAGACATGCAATCTCTTCGAGTCAATAGAGCCTGAGGGTAAAGCAGATTAAAGCTGAAAACTTAAAGGCAGGGGTAACCGCTTTCTGACGACCCGAATAATTAAGAGACTAAATTTGAGAGCGAACGAACGAATGAGATTTTAATTAAAAATCTTACAGGTGTATGTACATATATATTCTCGGATATTCTCATATCTAGGTTTTGAGAGTAATAAATTTTAAGATAACTGTTGCCATTACCTAATGCCATATGGGATTTACAAATACGTAATGTTATTATAAAAACCTTTTAGAGTCTGGAAGCGTCAATGAAACCAGAAAGTGAATCGGATTAAAGTTGAGAACTCAAAGTCGAGGGAGAGCAAACGTTTTCTGGCGACCGGAACAATCAACAGGCCAAGTTAAATGTCTGAGTGAACGAGAGAGCAAGTTTTTAATTAAAAAATCTCATTCATTTTCCCACGTCCCATTCATTCGCCGTTACCGTGTTTATTCTCGCAACTTACTCAGAGATGAAAATTTCGCAAAAGAGATACGCTTTTCTTTTTAAGGGCAAAAGTGTAATGGTGAACAAATATCGTAATTTCTTCATAAACCCATAAAGTCTTTTTGTGCCTCCGATATGGAAGGGGGTGATTCCATGCAATTGTGGCGTGAGGTGGCGCGACGCGGGTTAAACGCACGTCCAGTAGCACCGAATTAATGATTACACCGTGCAGCCGCATGTACAGCATCGAGGAATATGGTAATCCTGCAAGATTTAAAGCCTCTTCCGCGCTGCTACGGACCAGGTTCCGGAACAACGACGGGACAATTACTTCGCGCTTCGATGAGGACAATCGACTATATAGGATGCCCCAAAATCTACGCTCTTGGGCTTTTGACCATTTTTTTTCGAAAGCTGATTTTTTTGTTATAGATACATCCTTAAAACTATGAAATACGAAAAAGTTATTCTTTTATATTATACTTAAAAAATAAAAAATCATAAATTTTTATTTATTTTTATTTATGTTTTTAAAATAAATACTTATCCCAATTAGATTGGGGAAATAATTAAAGCATGAAGCTTTATTAATATTTTTTTCTAATTTTTATATGTGCATTTCTAATTTTTAATTTATTAAAGTTGTTTAATTCTCGACGGTGCATAATTCTTGATTTCTCGGGATTGAAATTACCGTTATTTTTCTTCAGCTTCTTGTTTTCTGTTACTCGTAAAAAATGTGGTGGCCTTATGGAGCAACCTATACAGCAGGGAAGAGCATGTGTCAGGTTTGATAAATGCACGCACTTGGGCGGCCAGAGTTATTAGCCGTACACCGAAGTTGCTGCAGCAGATATTGTAGGGTTTCAACAGTCTCGTTGACAATCTTCCTCATTCCACATTATCGCAATGATTACGTGATCGATGGAATCGTAACCATCGAGAAACATGTCTACCTATTATTTGATGATGAAACACACGATCCAATAGACACGTAATGAGACACGCCGGGCGGCATCGTCGATATAAAGAAACGCTGACAATCTTTCTGAAAATTTTTCACAAGCAATACAAAATTCTCTATGTAACGAATGATTTTTAGGAACTGTACATTTAATTGTTATTATAATATTATTTAATTACATCGAAAAACAATACGCACCATACGACATGCATCATCCAAACATGGCGTTATTTACTCTTTCGTTAATCAACTAATTAGCCAATTATTCGAGGCTTGCTATTATCCGGAGTTTGTTATGGCGAAAACATTTTCAGAGGGGGCATTATAACGGAAAATAATATCTCCTGCGAAAAACTCGGCGCTTCATTAATTTCCTAAACAACCGCGTTGTAGAGAATGCACTATGCGTATAATAAATCCGGCAAAAATGGAGCAGACGGATGACTTCGATAAAACGCGGTAACTGACATTTTTATCGAAAATAAGTGAGCGTATGCGTAAAACTTGAAAGAAAAATAGATCCATGATTAAAGCGAAAAAATTCGCGGTATTCTGTATAAACAATGTTGAAGAGTGTTCAACAATATTTTCTTCAAATGTTACGTTTTGATACCCGCGATGATAAAACTATCAGTTATTATCTACATAACTATAGATATTTAAAATATTATATTGAGAAATATTTAAAAAGTATCTATTGCATGTTTTCAGATATCTCTACATTTAATGTTGAAATATCCATACGTATTTAATTGATTAATCATTATAGTATATTTTTACACACATATCGACGTTCTATTATATTACATGTGATGTTTTTGTTATTTCTCCAAGAGAGATGCTTTTCCATAAACGAAGAATAATGTTGTTTCCGTGTTATATAATGTATTCCCAACAATCTGTTTTCATACTAAAATGAATTTTCCTATAACGGTAAATGGCTATGATATCTGAAAAATATTATAAAATCTGATTGCAATGCATTGATTATGTAACTCATTAAATTGATTTACTGTTTTCAACCTTTCAAAGAATTTATAATACTATTTTCAAAGAAAGAAAGGTAACTGTTTATAATTTATTCATTATCAGAAGACTATGAAAAACAATATTAAATTCTAAATAAAATTCTCATGTAAAAGAAAATTCATTAAATAATTAAAATAAGCTTCTAAAAATTTTTTGTAACTTTTGAAATGCTTGATTAATTTCACGATTCACATTTAAAGATGGGAGGATGAACAAAGAACATATGACTCAAGATATTGATGTGGGTACAATCGTTTATCTTACATTAGTATATACAATAATTTATCAAAATTATATTATTATTGCAAAAAGGTACAAACAAATATATTGTTTTAAATAAAATTATCTTTTGAATATTTACATATTAGCTATGGGACTCTTCGTGAAATTCTTTCGCTATCATTGTTTTTGTTTTCTCATCGCCGCTTAATCCGCAGAATGGCGCGCAATATCAACGACACCTTCATGCGCAACCCCGTGAGAAAACAGCATCCAACCCCTACATGGCTGTGTGTTTGCATTTCCCGTGGAACGAGCCGCGATGATCCACGGTGGTGTCTGTTGAAATGCGGCAACCTTCCTTCTTCCACTCGGTCTGAATAGGCGTACAACTGCTGAATAGGAGATGCTCCGTGTTCGCTCGTGGCTGGCCTGAATTTTTAGCTACGAAAATACTACTGAGTTCAAGCAGAGAGAGAGAGAGAAAGTAGAAGATAGAAACGTAAAAGAGCACGGGGACGAAAAGTCTAGGATTCTCTCTTTACAGGGCGATTCAAGAGAAAACGTCGCCAGTGTACCTCAGAAAATAATTTCAGATCACAGTAAACATTGGCAGATAACAATTAATAGTAATTCTTTTAATTAATTTGCTTCTTTGAACTCATATCTATTCGCTTTGCATGCATTGATACATTCGTACAAAGCATTACATCATTTTAATTACCTTTTCATTTGTCATGGTATCGTCTCTATATTATATAAAATTAATTAAATTTAATATAATATTCTGATATTAAAATTATGTTAATTTTCTCTGGCATTGTCTCTAATAATAATTCGCAATTTCATTAATTTTTATGACGGTTTAATAAACTGACGCACCACTTTTTATAACACTTATTAAATCTGTGAAGCAAACAAAAGAATATATGACCTAAAAACCTTGTTTTTTAATCTGTAAGTCTATAAATATTTCGATTGACTCTTGAATCGCCTTGTAGGATGAACCAAATAGAACTTTTGCTCATATACGTACAGAGACGGCGACACACCGAAATGAGAACGGAAATACTTTAGCAGCTCCGGGGCAAGAGAAGCCTATCGTCGGCTCTTCATGAAAACCCGGAAACTCGCCAAAAGTAACTTTGACTTGCCATATTAATAATGACCGCTCTCGAAAATTATTCAACGCAATTCGCAAGAATTTCATTAAACGTAATTATCTGATTATCCTATCAAAATGCTGCGATCCGATCGAGTAACACCTAATTAATAAAAATGAAACGCGGTATTAATATCAATTGCCGTTATTTATACAGACGTATGGAGAGCAATCCGTCTCGTTCCGGCAATAATTTCGCAAATAGTCGGGATTCCAATTGCATATGTTGTTCGTTTATCGTCGCTCCGTTCCGTCGCATCGGCAGAGATTTCAAATATTCATGAGACATGTAACGCACGTTACTTGGCGGGCTGAATACATCGGGAAAGTTTTCATTTCGGTAAAGGCGACGGTCTTGCCAGCGATGCGAGAGTAAGTTCGTCGACGAAAGAACGTATGTGCGTCGCATTAATGTTGAAAGAAAAGCGCTCGGGTGCTCTCATTACGTTGCTATAGAGAGCGTGGTACATCTCGCCGCAATTTCTTGAAAAGCATCAGGAACTTACAACGGTCTCGCAACAAAATTAAAGCTATCACAGCCACGCGCCGTTTTTAAACTCAATTTACCCTCCGCGCAAGTAATAATCTAACGGCTCCTCTCGATGCTAATTAACCTGATGAAAATGATTATGATTTAAATATCACGTCGCAATAGTACGTCACATCGCGACAGATTGGCGTTGTTTAACGCTGATGATCATTCCGGATGAGGTCATGCAAAATAGAATTGATGACCGAGTTGAGACATCGAAAGGCAGTGCCGCTCAGTGTAATCCAATGCATTTATAAAGATATGAAATTAGAGATGTTCCAGTTTGAGAGGCAGATCAAATGACGTCATGTGGAATTTAATTCAGTACAGATGACAGTTTTAAATAAGTCAAACTGAAAATTTTATGTTGTTAATCCAATTATAACGTATAATTTAATTATGAATTTTATGGGTCAATATATTCCAGCATACCATTATTTAATCTGCATTAGTTATTTACGAGAATCTATTCTTATAAATCGTTTAATTCAAAATATTTATACTAGTGCGAATATAATTATAGCCATTTTACGAGATCTATTAGAATGCTATCATACGATCTGGAATTAGCTATTTTACAATATGAGATCTATTTTAAAAAATTATTTTATATAAAATACTGCATATAAATTTAATTACATTTATTTCATGGGATACATATGCTATCATTCAACACTAACTATTTATAATAAGATCTCTTCTCTTTAAAATTATTATTATAATTTCCAATGTCCTCTCAATCTCGCAAGTCAGAATGAAATATTGTTTACACATTTCCCTTGAACGATTCATTCTGCACGCCTGTTTCTCATGGCGAAGTAGACAATTTCTCGGCTTCCTTTGCGTCACTCACGGATGAATGGTCTTCTCCTTTTTTTTTCTTTGAGGAAAAAAGATTGCTTACATAATTTAATCTTAATAATAATTAAAATTCTTTTATATACAAAATATTTATACTATATGTAACTATAGCTTGCAGTCTTTACATGGGCATCCTATTTTCTACGGATAATACATTATCTATAAGATGAATTGCAATTTACGCGTCTAGACTAATTTCAATTGAACTTATGATATTGTTTCTCCTTAGAGTTTACTAAGCGTTTTCGTAGTTTCTTGTTTACGGTATAGTTGGATGCTTTTCTCTCTCTCTCTCTCTCTCTCTCGACCAAGTCAAGAGACAGTACTTGGTATTCGCGCAACAATTTCGTTACAGTTCCGTACCTACGCTGTCCAAAGCTATCCAATGTCCTCTCAATTCTCGCAAGTCAGAATGAAATATTGTTTACACGTTTCCCTTGAACGATTCATCCTGCACGCCTGTTTCTCATGGCGAAGTAGACAATTTCTCGGCTTCCTTTGCGTCACTCACGGGTGAATGGTCTTCTCCTTTTTTTTTCTTCGAGGAAAAAAGATTGCTTACATAATTTAATCTTCCTTTACTTTAGACTTTCATCGCGCGAGAGCGATTCTCGGGAGGTGAAGCGGCATGTATTTCCGCCCGTTCCCCGAAACGAGGTTCTCGTGCGATGAAGCCATCGGGGTCTCTCTTTCTCTCTCTCCCTCTCTCTCTCTCTCTCTCTCTCTCTCTCTCTCTCTCTCTCTCTCTCTCTCTCTCTCTCTCTCTCTCTCTTTTTCTCTTTCTCTTTCTCTCTCGTAATAACGTTCTCCGTCCGCACCCGCGTCCGCATGCGATTGCAATACACGTGCTTGCAATACACGCACGTGACACGGTGCGCCCGCTTGTTATAACGCGCGCGCGACAAATCCCGAGCCGCCGGAATTGCGGATTAATGAACGGTCTCGTTATGCGACGTGAGTCTACCTTGTTTATCGTCAGCCGTTCTACCGAGGAACGATATGGCACCCTTGGAAATCGATAGCCATTAGCGTGTGCGCTTACGACAGGCGAGTACAGAGTACGCACACTCGAGTAAAATACGCATACTCATTTGCTCTCTCTCTCTTTCTCTCTCGCTCTTTCAAGTGTATTTTATTATGGTTGTGTATTATATATACATGTACATGTGCATCTCTCGCAAATATAGCTGCGCATATAAAGATTAGATTGCGTAAATTGTGTATATTTATACGTGCGCAGACTTCGCAGTCGTTTCTAAAAGGGCGCACTAACGACGAGCGGAGAACGAAGGACGAGCAGAATGACGTAGTTAGACCGTGTAGAATCACGAAGGGGAGGAGGAAGGACGGGAGTCCCAGGGGATGCGCGGAGTGTCACCGACAGGCTCCTCGCGACGAGCACCGAGCGAGAAAACTTTAATGCACGTCGCCGAGCTGGGTTGTCATAGTTCGCAAATGCGAGCCAATTTAAGTTAATTCGTCGCGACGTCTGTCAGGACGCGCACAGGCCGCGGCTGAAAAAGAAATTCGGAAGTTTCTCCCTTTTGTCTTTTTCCCCTTCTCGCGATAAGCGTCGCGCGCGAATTTTTTAACGGTTTCGGATAACAACAACAGCGAAAGAGATCCAACGGCGTTGGACTGTTTCAAGTTTTATCGGTAACTTGATATCTCGCTCGAAAGTCCTAAAATATTTGCCGGCCTCTCCTGAGAGAATATGATATTCCTCGCACGTTGAAGCACGAAGGAACGGAAGTAATAAAAGCGCGGTCAATATCGGGAGAGAGAGAAAGAGAAAGAGAGAGAGAGAGAGAAAGAGAGAGATCCAATCAGCAAACGGGGCTTTATCACTATTCGCCTCGTCTTATCCGAGTCCTGTTCGCCGTAGCCGATTGGTTAGTTGTAATAGCTCTCTCTTTAAAAACCATCAATGCTTCAATATTTCTGTCTGAAGATCTCAATTTCCATGCCTCCATTTCTCATCAGGCAATCGTTTCTTCGCCATTAATGAGACGAATCTAATTCTATAATGGTCTCGTACTTTTTTTTTTACACACAATGAAAATATAAATGAATATATCCTATAAACAATGTAATAATGGGGAAAACAAAAAAAAAAGAGAAGCTATGAACGAATAACAAGCTTTTGCACTTTGAGGGAATTTAAGTAGCATTACCGCGACGGAGAAAGAATTGAAATGAGTCCTATTAATACTTTTTAACACAAGTGCATACTTTCGGTCATTAAAAGTCGCCATTTTCTAATTAAGAAATCTAATAATTAAATTAAACGTGCCTAAACAAGAAAGTTACATTAGTTCATCCTAGAACTTTATTAGGGCACGTAAAATATAACAAGATAAGATAATTTAGACATTTAGTTTTATATATATATATATATATATATATATATATATATATATATACAATTAAATTTTTTAATCCGTGTATTTAAATTATCTAAAGTAATTTACGTTATATTTGTTTTAGAGAAAATAAAAATACTTATATAAAATACTATTATGTGCGTTGAAATTTTTGTCGGTAAATTATCATTAAAAACATTCGTGTGTAGTCTGTCCGAGTCTCATTCTTTTCTCTCTCTCTCTCTCTTTCTTTTTCTCTCGTACTCTCTTTCTTTACTCCTATAATCGAATTATCTTAATTGCTCGGCGCCTGTTCTTGCGAATTAAGGGTTGAGGGTCGATTCTGAAGGACCTCGTGGAAACTGCGGTGGAAGGCGCGGGTAGGACGGAAGAAGATCGGATATCCTTTTTGCGGCGGACACCGTTTTCGTTCTTACGCTTTTTCCTCCCTGCGTCTTCCTCCTTCTCGTCGGTTACGACGACGGCTTTCATCCAATTTCCCCTTGTCTTGAGGAGCTTCACAGCCCCGCATGGCCGGTGCTTAGATGGAAGTGCTCTTTCGTGCGGCATTCGACACCCGCGAGACCTATTGTCAGCCTTGAGATTGACAGGGTCCCCGACGCGTCCAGGGTGCAGTGATTTTCTCTAAAGTTGCGACCTCACGAGGAAGTCATCTCTCGACGATTCTTTTCTTCCTTGCCCCTCGCCGTTCCCATCTTCGATCTACGCCCTACTACCGATCTACGTCTCGCAAGTTTCCGCCCTCGCGAGTTTTCACATTCTATTAATCGGTTAACAGTTACGAAGTTTTATCGCGCGAGGAAAAGAGAGAAGGCCTGGAATAAAGTAACATCTCCGTTTTAATGTAACTCTTCACCGAGGGATCTCGCCACGCGCTCCAGCAGGAATTTCGAGTTAATACAGCCGCGGCCGTATCATTTCCGACGAACATTTCGCGATGTCAGAAATCTATAACCGCGAGATCGGACGTCGGCAACCGCATTTGAAAGATGGCCCCGGCGGCTGTGGTACCCGGCTCTGCGTGTGTGTATGTGTGTGTGTGTATGTAGGGAGGCCCGGAAAAGTTGGACCGCAAACCCGGAGCAAACTGTATCGAACTCCAAATTACTTGGCCGCGTAAGGATTCACTTTGCGCGTTAACGGACCAGAAGTTGAGGCGGTGTATTATCCCGGCGTAATGTATCTGAGAGAGCCTCGCTCACGAATAAAGACCCGTGTGGCCGCAAACATTAGTTACAGTTAATTAAGGCTTTAATCCATTTCACCTGCCCTCTTTCCGGAAACAGAATTGGAGGTGTCACTCGAACGGAACCCTGAGTCGATCCGAAATTAAGTAACTACGAGTTACTGTTTGCCGTACAATAAGTCAAATTTCCGAGCGCGGTCTATTCCCAGTGCGACTCGCCGTACACGTCGCATTCGAGCAGCCCTTGCCGCGTAATAAATTATCAACATCTTAACCATAGAGACCGTCGGTGTCGTCGAGGCAATTTTCCGACGTCGATCGATACGCCCGAGGCCCTTTCTAACGCATCTCCTGGCCTTATCACCTGGTCGAATGTAATCGGCCGCTAGGATCACTCCCGCGGATTACGCGCGAAGCCTCCCTTCCCCCCTCGCGCGCGTGATCGAGCGCGTTGGTTGTCCGCGGAGAGAGGGCGAACCGAGTTACAATTAACTCTTAATGAATATTTATGACGCGCCGGCCGGCAGAAATTACGTCGCTCATTGAGTTAAAACCGCAGACAATAGGGCTTATTTGCCGTTTCCACGCGCGCAGCCCGCCGACTTCGTTCGCCGAGAAGTCACCGGGAACTCGGTCGCCCGCCGCGAACGAGAGACGTGTACGCCGCGCGCCGTGGCAAAAAGTTGGCAACGAGTTTGCGAGAAGCTTGCCTCTCCGCGACCGAGGAAAATGCTTCCCTCGCGCGCCGTGCGTGCATGAAGAGATACGGAGCCAAGGTAGAAATAGTCGACAGCGTTACGAGAAATTACACCGTGGAATTGTTGTCACGAAATATTCACAACTTGAAACAGATTTTCTTGCACTTTCAGAAGTGCATGTCGCGCTTATGGGGGAGAACAGTGTCGATTTTTGGAAGAGCGATGAAGAGCCAGTTTCCTTTAAAAAAATTACATCTAAAATTCCCACATAAATTTAATTTCTTTTTTCTTACTTGTTATACTTATTCTTTTTTTTTTAAATGTACGATCTTCTTACGAAATTCTAATATTACTAATATCAGTGTATATCGCATTTAGAAAAATATTGTGAATTGTTGAAAAATAAAAAGTCATTTCCTTAAAAAAATTACAATCAAAATTCTAACTTACTGTTGTAACACTCAGGTTTTCTGTTTCTATTTGTTTATATTTATTATTTCTAAAGTACAATGAGAAATCTTTCTATGGTACATGATTGCAGAGTTAATGTCACTAAATACTTTTAATGCTACTAAACGTTTGGAATTTTTTAATATACGCTTAATAGTTTTCGCGCGATGTTAATTACGTTTAATGGTCGATCCCGAGAGTCTATTTTCGAACCTGCAATGAGGATCGTACAGAAATATACGTATAGTTAGCGACGTGCGTGCGAATCGAGTATAGGAGAGGATGCGACTTCCGACCTGGTTGCGGACCCGCGGGACATGAACCGTGGGGAGAAAACGGTTGAATGCGAAATGGCACGGAACATCGGCGCGATACAGCCGGTTGCGTGGAGCAAATTTTCCCGCAGGTGCACGCGCGATACGGCATTTATGGCATTTGCGACGATGTGGCTGAGGAACAATAGCCGTATCCCGATTTCGCAGGTTGCTGGTTGAACTTACGCGAGTAAAGATAAAGCATCTGCGTGGAGGAGGATCTAAGCGTACGTATATTCTGTACATATGTATATGCGTGCGTATATGCGTCGAGATTACGGTTAATTCTCCGTTTATCTATGGAATCGGCTGGATCCGCGTTCCTATTTGGCAGCCACGATCTTATCAGCGAAAGAGATCGAATCACGCGACCTCGTGATAAGTGATCGTTGCGCGGGGAATTGAAAGGTCCTGCTCTTTTACTCGATTTAGTTCTAAAAAATGAGGTTTTGCGGAGAGAATTCGAAAAAATTGTAACAACCGAGATAAAAATAAAGTTAAATAGTTTATTCAACGATGATCCACTTTCGATCTAGGAATAACATACCGTTTCTTATTTTTGCACGGTAGCAGATTAAAATTTTTTATCGTTATTGCATTTTCGGCGACAGCATCGTTTATTTAATGCGATTTGTGAAAATAAAACGAATATGACGACGCTACTAGGTATTCAGGTGTGGCCGAGTATTTAGGTACACAACGCTTACATACGTTGTAATTGGACGCTTTAACGGTGCATCTTTAATGGTGTTGAATTCAACGGCATTCAACGACGATTGACGTATCCTACATGACGATTACCTACCGTTATAAGCAGATTTACATAGACGTGCAATATGTAGAATTTTGCTGCGAAGTGACAGCTAAATCCACTAATATCCGCCAACACGTTAATATAATTTGTAACTCTCCTGTGCACACATGTGTGCGCCGTGAATAAAGCTACGCTGAATCCACACCTAACTGCCGATACGTCTGCTTGTTAATATTATTATTAGTATTATTATTGAATAAGCGAAAACACATTTGCGGTGCATGGAGGAAAGAGAGAGAGAAAGAGAGGGGGGGGGGGGAGAGAGAGATGCACAATTCCGCAATGCAGAATAATCTGCTTAAGACATGTGTATTTCCTACCCTTTGAAAATAAATTTATGTGTATAAAATATATATACATAATATATATGTATGTACATATGTACGCTAATGTTATAAAGTATATAGAGCATGTGTTTAGTTTGAACAAAGCATACACATGCTTACGTAATTGTTTAAATTAACTATTAATTATGGCACATTATTTATCATAATAATTCTAATGTATTCGACGGAAGTTTGATCATGAACCAAGTAGTTCTTATAAATTTATTGTCTGAAAATAAATTTGTAAGTGAAATTGCTTTATAATTTTAGAAAAACAGACGCGTAATGTCATGAAAAAAGCTAATAATAATAAACCTAAAAAAATTAACATTTTTCTCAAAATTATATAACATGATAGCCAAATTTTGATGACGGATTCATGTTCAGCAAAATATATTGGAAATGATTATGCATTCACTGTTGCAAAATGGTATTGGTCAGTGTAATTATTCAAATGCGGATTATCGTCATATCAATTTACCTATAACTGTAACTGCTTTCATGAAGCAATCAACATAATAGACATAATTCTTATGGATTTTTGTCACTGAAAACGAATTTGCAATTGAAATTGATCTATCATGTCATATTTTTTAGCTTTTTAAGCTTAAAGATATTAAAAAAGAATTTCGCACTTTTAAATTTAATTTTCTTACAAATGTAACGTAACAGAACAATTTCACTTACATTTTCAGCGACAAAAAATCTATAAAGATTACTTAGTCCGTTTTATGGTCTAAAAAAAAAGTTTAATTTTTGTCGGACAGTGTAATTGACTGTTAATCATTAATTATGCGTTGAAAATCTACAGCTGTCTGTTAACTTACTTCTTCTAAAGAAGTTTAATTTTGTCGAACACTGTAATTAATTGTTAATCATTAATTATACATAGAAAATCTGCAGCTGTCTATTAACTTACTTCAACTTCTTTTCCTGGATTCTGTTGGAGGATCGTTAGAGTATACATTCGCTTTTATATTCGGCCCGATAACAACCGTTGAAATTAATCTATATATTAAAAACAAGGTACGAGTGTGGTTCACTTTCAAGAATCTACTGCGCTGCTAAATCAATCATTTTCTTTGAGAAAAATAGATCTGTCATCTCCTCATAATTTTTTTTCGCTATCGCTCACAAATAGATTGTTGACAATGATTAATCTGATGGTAGACTTGTTCCGCTGGCGGCGTTCGGTAAACACGTGACGATCTATAAGCGAACGGCAATTCACTCGGATAACCGGGAAGTGCCGCGCGCGTAGCCGGCGAAAAGTCGATGACGTAACAACGCTTCAAAGGGTTAAACGTCGCGGCGGCATTACAGTTGCATTAATTAATCGGGCATGCCGAAGACTTATCGCTAATGAAACGGTTGCTCGATTAAGATGCAAACGAGAGACGGTTCTCGCGTAGGTGCACGTAGCCACGCGCTCTAGTCCGCTCTCTCCCTCTTGCGCCTCCTCGATTGCGCGAGTCCATAAATCTCAATCCGTAAACTCAAACACCGGCGGAATTGCAAATCGTAAGTAACAAACTGCGGCGCAAAGACTCGCGGCATCACAACGAGGACAGGCCAGACGGACGGCCAGCCTTCCCGCTCTTTGAAGCGGAGCCGAACGAGAGAGAGAGATCGGTAAGGCGTCTCGTACCTCGCACCATCACCGCCGCCGCCGTCGCTCACCCTCCGCCTGCGCGCCGCCCCCGTCGCGCCTTTGTCAATATTAGGTTTCCCCGTGATTACGTAATAAAGTAAACGTCGTTTTAACCCCTTTAGTCGGCGCGCTATCGACCGCCGCTCGAATTAGTTCGGTGCAAGTCATGTAAATTAGTCCCGAGCCGTAACTCAGGGGGTGGAAATTGGGGAAACCGGCAGCGGTGGCGGCGGTGGCGGTGGTGGCGGCGGTGGCAACGGCAACGGCAATGTCGGGGGGCAAGGCGGTCTTATTGCCGGTGGCGACGGGTTAGAATGCCTGAAATATTACTCTGGCAATCGGGGCTGTCTAGGCGCGATGGCGGCGGCAACGGTCGCGGTGCGATTAAGCGAGTTTCTTTCTCACCGAATGAAGGCGTTCCCAAGGTGACAGGCTGACCAAATTGCGGGGACGGCATCCTCATATATTGCCAACTGGATTATTCACGCGGCCGAACTCTGGCGATCCGCAGCACGCTAATTTTACACGAGCCCGGAATGTATGTTTGGAGGACAGTCGCTAGTACTGACATAATTCTTCCAAAATGACGTTTCTCTTATTTCTCGGAAACTGAACATTGCACTTTATTAATGCTGATGAAAAATGAAAGTAGTGAAAAATTATAATTCATATATCTACAGCTTTTTAGGAAATCTACCAAAAATAATTTCTCTAAAAGCAAGAAAAATTATCTTTTGCATAATTTTATAGTATGTTATTAAGAATATCAGATTAAAATAATCTAATAATCTAAAATGTTACGAAAAACTTAATAACTGCAAAATTCCACAAACGATATTATAAGAAACTATTATATTATCTATTAAAAGACAATTTTCTGTTTTTATTTTTTATAATTCTTATTTTCGAATATATCTTCTTATTTCAGTCCTCGTAGTTTTAAGAAGCAGGAAAAATGAAAGCCAAACACGATATTTTACATGGTGAATACAAGCTTGTTCTACCTTCGCTTCACTTATGATAAAAATCACCATTCAATTGAATCGAGAAGTTTGAAAACCTCACTTATTCGATAAGCCAGACTCTTCAGGGCGGAAAAAGATATTGTTGCGTGAGCTTTCTGTTTGAACAAGAATATTTGTGCTCTTTTGCTAACTCCAGGCGAGCTATCGAATATTGTAGTGGTTCTATCTGCAATGTTAAGTCTATATGATAAGAATACGATAACCCATGTAACTCTATTTCGCGAAAAAAGGATATATATTCCTCTTCTAATATTTTCCAGATTCAATTTGGTCCATTCCGAAGCATCCGAAATATTGTTTCGTTTTCTTAACAATTCTTTCTTTCCGTATCGATCTTTATCTTTTTACTTTGTTCATCCATGTAAATGTAAATATTGATATCTTGTACAGTGAAAAAGTGTAGTGATCTCGTAAACCGCGATATAAGATATCTTTTCCCAAAATAGCAAAACAGTAAAACTCTTGCGTTTTATTTTAGAACGCGCGCGCTTTATCCGTCAATAAATTCATGATAAAGGTGAAATTACGAGCGATTGGGGTATATGGAGCGTATGCACGCGGCATAATTCTGTAATCGATCTTGAATTATTGAGTGGAAGTAAAACTGTAGGGCGGAATAATATCGGGCGAGGATTTCACCTGCGGGGCAGTAAGATAGAAATCGGCTTTAATTAATTTCATTATACGTTCATCGGCGGATGGCCGGAATCTACCGGGAGGACGCGGCGGCAAGGGGAGGAGGTGGTTTGCGAGAGTGGGGCAAAAATGCAACACCACCCTTTTTAATTAATAAATGTCATTTAGGAGGCGGATACCCGTCCGTTACTCCGATTGATGCTATTCAAGACCGACAGGTTTTCGCCTAGCATCGCCAAGCTTTCTCGCTCGCTCTCTCTCTTTCTGTGTTCGACGTCACGTCGACGGAATACGCCGTTCTCGTGGCGAATAATTACCGCGATCCGCAAATAGACGTGCGCAAATTACTTTAAAAGAACGACGAAGATAGATCGTTTCCGTACGGATATTTTCGGTCCATACAGAGCCTGTGACGCTTATCGCCGCTCCGCATCGCGCCCGTGAATCAAGAAACTTCCATAATATATGGTCTTAAATACAATAGCCAGGGCCTCCGCGATGGAGGGCTGTATACGCAGCAACATTCACCATTACCGATTTGCGCGCGCGGCCTCGCAGTATCCGCAGAACCATCGTTCGCGGTCATTTCGCGCCGTTATCGACAATCGCCTTACTCGCGCCTCTATAAATTCTCAGTCACATCGCGTGCAACGTACGGGTATAGTCGCGGGCAACGCAATGGATCCGCAATTTTCCCTCTTTCCCTCGCCCCTCCCCCCTTCCTCCCCTTCTCCAGGGGGTTCAACGCACTCGGATGAAAATCTTTACCTCGCGCGGCTACTGGAAAATTCAGAGGACGCGCGAATAATAGCACACGACACGTACGTCAGGTGCTATGGATGTTTGAGTTAAAATTTAATACACTCGCGCTCGTCCCCGATATCAAAGACATTAATATCTATTCAACATTTCATCTATTTCGAAATAGTCGTAATTTGTCTTGAAATTATCCGAGTTAATTTTCCAGATACATTGATATATAACACTTTCATTTCATTAATATATATTATACTGAAATTATAACGCGACTGTAAAGCATATGAAGTAAAAAAGAAGCAGTCGAGATAATTACTATTAATTCTATAATATCTCTAATGGCTTTAATCCTATTATTCCGACTTAAAGTGAAGAGAAAAGCGATTTTCAAACTATTGAGTATAGAAACTAGAAGTCGATAATTCGATAATATATATACTTAAGCGTTCTATATACGGCCGGCGACAATTTTCTGAATAACTTCAATTCCTCGTGCGCGAGCGAAGTGCGCGCCGATGATGTATCGCTTTATAACAAAGAGGATTTATCAACGTCAATTTGGCGTGCAGGAAGGTACGCGTCTTGCGGCCAGCGACCCGCTATAACGAAGAAACGAGCGGCGGTCGAGGGCAGCCGGGCGGTTAATTTTACTCGCGCCGTTATCGCGGCGACGTTAGAACAACGAGTGGGGTTAATTAATTGCGGACCTTTTTTAATTTGTCTTGCTAGACGCCGGGATTACCGCGAAATTTTTAAACCGATACATCCAGCCGAGAAGCGGAAGCGGTAAATTGGAGATACTTTGTTGAAATGCGAAACGGGGGACTCGGGAGAAATTTATTTAACTCGAAAAAGTCCACGATGATAAAGAAATGTAATGGTAGAGCGTGCACCTTGAGAAGAAAAAAAACTCTCGGTTCAGGCAAGAAGAAATTTACACCGTATATTGTTGAGATTATCGATTGTCTTATATCGAGCTTTACATATTTTGGTACGTGAAAGGAGAGTTTGCGTGTGGAAAAGGTCCGCAAATGCTCATTGCTAAGTCGTTCTGCGAAACACTTGAATCATCCTGAAAAAGAGCGCGCAAGATGGGACGCAAGATTAATTGTCCCCGCTCTAAATTAAGTTATTCACTTTGTTATGGTACCTGAGCTATCGCGCGGCAAGATACATGGCGCGTGATAAAGTAGTAAGGGAGCGGAAAAGAGAAAGCGCGGTGTAGGATTAATGAGGAGAGGGAGAGTTTATGATCCCACGCTTAAAATTCGTCATACCCGTTGTACGATTGCAGACGGATGTAGCGGCAGCACCTGAAAAAAACTTTCCAATTCGGCGCGTATCTTATTCATGCTCAAATATTTTCTGTCTAGACGAATTGATTTTTTGTCTGTTTGATGTAAAAACATCAGGAGTTATTTTAACAATAGCAGGAAGTATTTTTATATAACAAAATTCCGTTTGACATGAAATGTTCGATGTAACAAGTAAAAACAATATTGGGTCATCAAAAAAAAAAATGCCAATGTTATCACAGTACGTCAAATATCGATATTATTGGCATTTCATGTCCATTTAGTTAAGTGAAAACTATGCTAATACAAATGGATGAATTGAAACAAAATATTGATACCGAAAAATTCTTCCTACCAATGTAGATTTTGCGTGGACCGTTTTAACACTTTTTGCGAAATATTTTGCCAAAGAATCGAATGTCAGACGTTATTTAACCAATAAATCGAATAATTTTCAGTCAGCCCGTTGGAGGTGAAAATAATTGACGGAAACCGACCGCTGTCGGCGGGCAAGAAGTATGACTTGGTCTGCACAACCTCCGGTTCCAGACCACCGGCCGGCGTCACCTGGTGGAGGAATGGTCAGCGCTTGGTAGATTCCAAGGAGACCGTAAGTGTGTTTCTTGATGGAACAATTTTCGTCTCTGTGCCAACGTACATTCTACCTAGCTGTTCTCGGCACATAAAGTCGAATTTGCAATTTCTTAGATTAGAGAAAATCCCTTGATCCTTTTATTAAGGATATCACGTTAATGCATATTCACTCTAGTTAACTCTTTTAAACAGAGAAATGAAAAATGTAGACCAGGAAAAATGTTTCGTTATAACAGCAAATAATGTTGATTAAAGAATGTACCGAACAATATTATTTAGTTAGTATAAACAAATATTTTATTTCTTGTATTTTATAGAAGCAAATTACTAAATTTTTTTCGTTATATGAAACAACGTATTTAGTTGTTAAAAAATACCTTACTAAACAAGCTTTCGCTGTGAAAGCACCAATTTTTTTCCTAGTGTATTTCTTTCAAAAAATATACTATAACACTATTTTATTTCACATAGTAATTGCTTTTCTGATTATTTTATTATTTTTAATATAAACGAATGTTATATAAGTTAAACTGTCTGCAGCTTAAACGGTAAGTTAAGCTACTTTGTCGTCTGTGCTCTCTAATACATTAAAAACGCATCTGTCACTGCTGGAAAGTTTTGTCCTACGCGCGTCTAAACTTTCTGAATTTTTCTCACATATTTATTATATTTTTGCCAAACTATGGAAGATATCACGGGAGTTTTAGAGAGATGTTTTTCCTCTATTTTTATTTAATTTATATTTAACTTGAGGAAACAACTTTATTTAATAGGATACTTGCATTGGAAAATAGAAAAATGTGTATTGTCATATCTTTTTCATTGACGATATTTAATATTAAATTGATATCTACATTAATGAAAGACGATTGATCTCCCGTTGCGCACTCGTCTGATTGACATGTGTCTCCTAATTTCGTGGCGGGCAATTTCCACGTTCAATTTCCGTGGATTAAGTGGTGCCAAAAAAGACATAGGCCGATTACGTGATTGACTGCCGTTTACAGTGAAGTGTGCCGTACAGGGATTAATTCTAATTGGCGGGAAATAAAACTATCCTTTGGCTATAACAGAAAGGTATATAACAGAAATTCTTATTAAACATCACGTTAGAATAAAAGAGCGCACAACGCGGTAATAATTCAATGAGATTAAACGTTACAAAACGTTAAGGATATTCTCAATGTATTATCCGCTCTGTCGCAAGCAACGTTATTCGCAGCTGATTTTTCTCATACATTAATTTCCTGCTCTTTATTTCATTTATTTTTGTTCATCGACCTAACCTTTCTTTTATTAAAGACTTGGAGAATTTTCCAACAGAATTAAATATTACGTTTTAGTCGCGATTAACCAACACAGATTCCAGTAAACAAAGCAACGTTTCAGTGACATTTTATTGATGTTAGACACGTCGTTTGACATTCTCTTGTTCGCTGTTAATTAACAATTCAGTTCTTTCTTTTTCTTTTTCTAGAAAGAAAAAAGTATTGGGATAGAATGCTGGCGATGTTATACATCAATTGTTTATTGAACAGTTCGAACGTTTTGTGTTCTCGAAAATATGAAATTTCCTTCATATAAATCTTGCATCGATTTATCGTAGAATTGAAAAATAAAATGAAAAACGCTAGGAACTGCTTTATAACGACGTTACACTGTCGGGTTGTGTACTGTGTTTCGATAAAAAAAAAAAAAGCGTAACATTTCGTCGTTACAGGATTAATCAACGGCAATAATGAAGAGGTACGTCGTGAATATCGATAAATCTAATTACGGTAGCGGCAACTGGAATAAAGAATATCTCGCAGGGACGATTACGATGATACTTGATCTACGAGAACGAAATTTTCTCGCGCATTCACGTGCTCTCTCTCTCTCTTCCCTTTCCGCCTCCACGCCCGTTCTTCTCTCTTTTCTCTTTCTCCTTCCGTTCCGATACAATTCATTAATTCATTCAATTTCATTCCGAGCGCGCGGCGAAATAAATTTCGATTTAACGTAAATCGAACGCTCTAACCGGGGCGCGGCGTTTCTGTCGCGAGAAACGGATGAAGGTATTTCGTATACAAAGCAAACGAACGTCAATGGATTAGCGAGCGAAATGAAAGAACGTACTTTCGAATAAATTGACCCGTTGTCGGACGAAATCGAGCATTGGCCGTTTGTTTATTCTATTTCGATTTCGCTCAACTCCATGATAAAACACGCAGCGGTGGACGGGAGGGGAGGGGAGGAGGAGAGAAAGAGTGAGTAGCGCACACGAACGACGCGCAAACAACGCGAACGTCGTATCCGCCACGTTTTTGATCCGCACTTAAGACGTAAATATTTGCCGCGGGTAGCGGCGGATTAAGGACGGCGACGACGTGAGACGACGAGGGACGAAAGGACCACGTGCGCGCGGGACAGGGAAAATATTGTTTCGAAGTCGATATATCCCCGCGCGCTAAACGGCGACGCGATGCTGGGGACTGTTTCGTTGCTTGCGTAAAGAAAGTTAAACATCGAAGTGACGGGTCGAAGGGGAGGAAAATACACCGGGATAATCGTCGTATAATTCACGGTGGAGTGTCGACCGAGTGCGAGCACCGACAGGCGTCCCCAACTCTCCGTGATTATGTAATTCCATGTGCAAAAATAGTTACGGAGGAGGATGTACAACATACCCCCGTAAACGAGGGGTTTCTTGCGCGCCACGTGCGTACTTCTCCCCCTCTCGTATCGTATCACGAAATTACAGCAATTATGTTAATCGATTCGACCTTCCCGGAATGCGCAGTCGGAAATATATTTTTAATGGATGGTGCATCTCATTTTGTAATTATCTTCGCGCGGGCCACCGCCGCGTGAAACGGCGCAAAGCTCACCGCCGTCGCGCCGCCGCCCATCGGAACGAAATTAGAGCGCGAGTCTCCCCCAGCCGTTGATTTATTTCCCTGGCAAGACGCGAAATTTATTATTCGCGCTCGCATCTCTGCCCTGCGATTATTTTTTAATCGCGCGACAGAATCGCCGCGGAAGAGGAAAACAGAGAGAAGGGAGGGTGATATTCCGTTGCATCGCGCGTTCCTGCATGAGATTGAAAGCTCGGGTTGTGTGTTTTTTCCCCCGACTGACGTAACGGGGAAAGTTGAAAAACCGCCCGGAATATTTTGAGATTTTATGAAATATTTTGCGCTATATTTCGTTCAGGGTGATGAGTAATGTGAGCGATGCGTTTTTCCTGACTGCCCCGCGCCATAATTCCCGTTTTATGCGAGGAGCGTAATCCTTAAACTCGGTTCATTGGACGAGAGCGAACATTTGCCCGAGTACGAATGTTTAATTCACGAAACGTAAAGCAGAGTTATTACGGGCCCTTCATAATCCATGAACTTGATTTTTCGCAAAAACTAGGGAACTTTTAAATAGCACAAAATCATGAATTACGCTTCATTTCGGTACGGTAACGATATGTTGGTTGAAATATAAACACGAGAGGAGGGAAAACGTGAATTTTCCGCATGATATGTGACAAAGTTCATAAAAGTCCTGAGCCACGGTGCCCACAGTCTGAATAAATTATCTGGATTTTATTTTATCGAAATATTAAATCGGCCAGGTGCAATATAAATTTCGCTTTTACGCAATTTTATCCATTCCGGGATAATAGCCGCTCAACAAAGTTTTGCTCGCTTTAATATCGAGAAAGGTAAAACAAGAGGAGGAAAAATGTGAATTTCGCGTTTCTTTTCCTTTTGATAGTCTTGAAACTGCTGAAAAAGTATTCGCGCTCGGACAACAAAGGGAGAAACAACTCTCTCATGCGAAAGTTCCGAGGTCGTACGCTGATCGATTGTTATAAAATTGGAACGCGCGTTGACCCTCGCGCTTCGTCCCGGTTGTACGATCAAAATCGATAGTAAAAAAAATTCTCTCCGTCATTAATACGCGTTATTTACCCTGGCACTGCTATCAAACGACGGGCCACTATTTACGGAACGCTAACTGGTAAATAACTCATTTACGAGAAAGGCAGCTCTGCCAGGCTTTTCATCCGCCCTCTCGTGCGTTCGCAACCCCTCCGATCGTACGGATAGACAGAGATAAATTTTGGCGATCGTATCGACGCACGACAGTGGTCGAGGGAGCGGATAACCGGCTGCTCGACGTATCGGGCGTTCATTAAGGCATCGATTCGCTCTTAATTACAAGCGCGAATTCACGAAATCGCCCCGCGACGACTCTGATTTAAATTATTCGACGCCTAACGACGCTTTTACCGCTCGAGCTCGGTGGCCACGATAACGATAATTCTCGCGCCCTCGCAATGAGACCCACGTGCGCACGGCCGTACATGTGCGCGCGAGAGGAAACCTTATTTTATGGTCACTTTAAGGAGCTGTACGAGCCGTGGTCGAGCTTGCAAATTACATTGAGTGCACGGCCCGGACGGTGTAAATCGAATCGGAAGTCTTCCTCGGGGCGCGCGGCTTCCCACAGAGACGCGCGTCTGATTATTCAGAGGTCTCTACTACTTGAACGAGTTATGTAGAACGAATCAACTATCGTCGCTTTTAAATCAGTGTTAATTAGTAGCAAATGTCATAAGTGTTCTTTGCTTTAATTCTTTTCTAAAATGGTTTTTTTTTTATCTTTTAAGAAATAAAAACTTTTATTTAATGAGCGATATTTTTGCCGTAAACGTATTAAATAATTAGTCCATGAAAAATTGGAACCTCATTAAAAGAAAATTAGAATTTATTTATGAAGAAGAGCTATAAACATGCGTAATTTGAGAAAACGATTCTTTAATAATAAAAGTGGTGAGAGGTGCGATACAAAAAAGTTACATTATCTATACGCGCATCATTGTGTTACTTTAGAAGTTTCATCATACATGAGATAAAATTTCTTGGCCACTGATCGATGCGTTTTTAATATATTAGATCAGGAAGATAGTAAAGTATCTGTGAGGTAAACATAGAAAAATGAGTAAGGGCAGGATCTTTTATTTACTTGCGCACTTCTTCACGTAAAATCGCGAAAATTAATCAAACACACACATATGCATTGAATAATTCAGTGAAATCTTGTCGTAATGACGGTCCGTAGCTCCCCAAAAAGATAAAGGCCACCTCTTTATTGTTAGAAAATAGGCCGATCCCTCGAGGAGGGTAACGAGAGATTGATCGGGAGTTTCGACTATAGTTAATACCGACCCTCCAGGTCGCGTGATAGATACGCTTTTAATATATGGGGGTTGGACGTCGTCGACGCCACCGGTGACGAGCGCGGGTGGGTAGGCAAACGATCGTTTCGATGAGGAAAAAGAGAATAAATGTGACGAATGTCGGTGGGGAAGCGACGAATGGACGGCGGGAACTAGCGGCGGTCCCAGTTGAACGTTATCATAATGTTGTTACAGACCTCCGTCGATGGGAACACGACCACCAGCGTTTTATCTTTCATGGCGACGAAAGCAGACGCGGGCAGACACTTGTCGTGTCAAGCTGAAAATCGAATCATGGGAACCGCGCCGATAGAGGACGGCTGGGTACTCCAGATACAATGTAAGCTCATAAACGGCGACGGCCCCGAATCCCAGCTCCGTTCCCCCAGGTTGCGCGCCCGCAACACTCTTTCCTTATTTATTCAGACGCCGGGAATCCGGTCGATTTTGACGGTTTATCGAAGGTCGTGATTCGCAGACACACCGGAGACGCAGATCCAGCTCGGCACGTCGCTGAACCCGAACACCATACGGGAGGGCACGGACGTCTACTTCGACTGTCTCATACAGGCCGAGCCGTCGGTGTACAAGGTGGAATGGCGGCATCAGGTGAGCGAGAGAACGCAATCCTATTCAGAATGAGACTAATATAAATATTGTTTCATAATGCCTTCCGAATATCCAAAATTCCTTTTTTACTATTGAGAATTCGGTGTATCTTGATACTCGGTAGCAGAGAAAAATTGCAACATAAGTTTCTTAAAGAGACACCCCTTATTTCTCAGAAACATTGCATTTTATACTTATACTCATAGTTTATACATTTCTAGCTTTTTATGTAAAATTTACTAAAAACAAATTCTTCAAAAACAAGAATAAAATTAATACGATTTCTTTTTTAATTCTATTTAAACAATAGTGAGTACATTATTGATAACATATTAGATCACTTTACACATTTATAATGTTTTTGTAAGAATCTTTATGTACATTAATTTGTAAGTATTGCAGATGATTCATATGAAAGGAAAAGAAAAGGAAAATATAGCCTTATATACTGCCTGATATATTTGTTTTAAGGCTTTTTTTTTATCAGATTATTTTTCCTTATCTCATTTTTCTATTAAAACTTATCTATTAAAAATTAATCTTTCTCGATTTTTCTATTAAAACTTAATTATTGCAAAATTCTAAATGATATTATAAAATCTGCTATATCTGACAGAAGACACTTTCTAGTTTACATTTATGTTTCCAAAGTTTTATTTTTAGATTTTGTTTAACAAATATAATCCAAATCCTCCTAAAGTAATACTCGGTATCGGTGATCTGTATATCAAATTATTGCAAAAGTTAATTATCTTAAAACGAAACGTGAGGTAGAGAATATTTCCAGAAAATCACAGAGTATGACATAAAAACAAGTCGACTAAAAATGTTCAAGTAATAAATTTTGCAGAAAGCATCAGGGGTACAAAACTTGAAATTACAAAAATTTATTCAGTGAGATTTATTTAAAACTTCTATCTTTGATGAATCAATTTAACTTTACGTTAACAGTTTAATTACCACATCCACAGCATCCGTACGCGCGTAATAAAATTTATCATAATTATATAACGAAATTTTTCTCGGTACGTCAAAAAATATTTTTCAAAAATTTTCTGCAAAAAAACACGACATATTCATGGATTTACACGGTAGAATTATACATACATGATGTGAATTTCCGGGGATGATTTATATAGAAATGGTTTTGCGCTAAAGTGCTAAAATTTTCTTCAAATGCAAGATCGGAAAATAATTTTATTAACTCATCAAAATAAGTGCGTAGGACAATGAAATTAATTACCAAAATGTCAAAACTTTTTTCAGCCTTGTTTATTATGCTGGAATTACCCTACGTAATTATTTTAATTGTCTAAGAAAATTATCTTTAAATCTGTACCTAGCTACATTTTTAGATACTTCACCCGAAAGGGTGTTCCTCTTTGCGTGTATCTCTGTAAACATTCCCTCATTCGCCTCGCTGCTAATGAAATTATCATTAATCAATCCTGAAGATGCGTAACAATGTTCGTCCCGAATTCGTTGGCATCTCTTGCGCACGGAAAATTGTAAAATCCCGGGTGTCGTAAACAGATTGGTCTCTCGCTGGCTAACAAGCTCGATTATGCCTGTACTCGCTCTCTCGCGTGCTACGCGGACCATCGACTTGCGTTAATATCGAATACAAACTTCAGCGCTCGAAGCATCAAACTTTTATAATAACCTGTCCCTCCGCCGTGATGAGCGCCCACTCTCGTCTCTGACGAGCGAGATTGTGCTGCTGTGATTTACTCGCGTTCGCGTGCGTATCTCTCTACACACACCCGGGAAAATGATCCTCGCCTTCCTGCCGACGGTAGCCGGCGAGAGGGGCCAATTACCGTGTTTCTTTCAGGGCAAGACACTCCATCACAACATCACGCAGGGCATCATAATCAGTAACCAGAGTCTGGTGCTGCAGGGAGTTGATCGCAAAAGCGCCGGCAATTACACGTGCGTAGGATACAACACCGAGGGCGACGGCGAGAGCTCGCCCTTTTATCTGAACGTGATGTGTACGTATTCTTACATCCTCACCACTCTAGTAATAGAATACTGAACAGAACAGACGTCTCACACAGAGAATTTATTCGTGCGCGTCGGAGCATATAAATTATATCACGAATTTTTTTCAGAGACGTGATTTGTTATTTAATATTTTCTCCGATTCGAAATAATCAAAATCCTCTATCATGCATATATAAATGAAACATAATTCATAAATATTTTAATGTATAATGAAGCATATACAGTATAACAAATATTCTGACGGATGGTTTTTAATGTTTTTTTTTAAATAAGATTTTTTTTAATCTTTTAGAAAATAAGCTAAAAAATACAAATATTAATTAATTAACAATTTATACATTTTATACTCCCTATAGATGTTAATGTTTATTTTAATCTGTTATTTGGATTATTAAAGTCTTAAGTACAGCTCTCTCGTAGTTATAGTTTGAATTATATCATACTTAATAGTTTTATCATACTTAACGTATAATGAAACATATAACTGTTAACGCTTATTGATTTTAATCTGCTATTTGAATTATTGATCTAAATATAGTGCTAAGCTCTTTCGATTCGGTCAAATAGTTCAGGTTATTTATCACGCCAAAAATGCGACTAATAACGTGGCGATAGTATAAAGACCGCAATGAAAGTATATGCGTTCAATCGGCTTTAATTAATAATGAATTATAATAAGCAAAGATTTGATAACTTTGATAAATTCTATCACTGTATTTTAATTTTAATTCCTGGGTTATATATATGCACCTATTTGTCCCTCGTGAATTGCGTATATAGTATTATCGAGGACAGCTGTTTATCCATTTGCGCACAGATTATCGGCGATATCGAAATATTTCGGGTTGCAATAGTTTTGTTAAATTAATGTTTGAATTTATTTGAGAGCCCCCGAATCAACTAGCTATGAAACGCAAAGCGTATTACTGTGCGAACTCGTGCATTTGATATAGAAATCTACATTTAAAAATTGCAATAAGCGCATTATTGAATGCACTATCTATCTGTATGGCCAGCTATTTAAAAAATGATTAAAAAATTGAGCGGATTTTGAGAATGTCTAATTTAATTAATAATAAAATTTCTTAATGCCATAAATTAAACTGATTATTTATTTTCTAAAAAAGTAATATTGAAATAAATTTTTAGATGAGTTTATAAGTCCTGATTTAGCTGCCTAATTATTATTATTATTGATTATTTAGTACTGGGATTAAAATATCTATGCAAATTAAGCTTTATACCCATTGTTACAGACTACAGAAACTTTTCATAAAGAATTTACAAGAATATTTTAAAAATATAGTTTGATATTTAATCAAGATATTAAAAATTGAAAAAAAATTTAATAATACTTCTAGAATACAAGGAATATTAGTACAAATTTTCTATGAAATTTTTCCAATAATTGAAGCTAAAATAACAGATGTTATCTTGATAATTATCCTGTTATGATTAATCAAATTATTTCTCTTATTCAATTTTTGCGAGAAACTTAAAATACTTGAAATATCGGTAAACCATTCTTAGTGCGATTAATGTTAGCATGAAAAAGTCACGAGTCGCACAAAGCGAAGATGTTTATCGCGTCTGCGCGTCCGAATTATTTATAGGTTTGACTTTTGTGCTTGCAGTCGCTCCTACGTGCAAGCCGAACCAGACTAAGGTCCACGGCGTGGCAAAACAGGAGAAGGCGAATATATCCTGCCAAGTAGATGCAAATCCGCCGGAAGTGCAATTCAAGTGGACCTTCAATAACTCCGCCGAGAGTATCGACGTTGCGGCCGGCCATATCGCACGGGCTGGCACATCCTCCATCGTCTCATACACACCAATGACGGAATTAGATTACGGCACGTTACTCTGCTGGGCCAGCAATCACATCGGGCAACAACAAGTGCCCTGTGTATATCACATTATACCTGCGGGTAAGGGATCTCTGTATTTGTATCTGTATCGCGATATTTCGCGAAAATGCGAAGCGACGTGACTTCCGATACGCGGCGTGAATTTCCGATCTGGAAGATTGATCGTCACGACGAGTTTGCGCGATGCGGCGTAACAAAATTATGCAAACTACAAACAAATTTTTAAAAAATCGATAGGTAATATTTCTCGCACCAACTCAATTCAATCCTTCTTTAATTTATGATTGCCCTTGGCGAGAGCTCGAATAGCTGGGAAATGGAACAAAAAAATTTTTTTTTAAAGAAAGTATAGATGTTAATTTTCAATATTTTTTCTGTAATACATTAAGAATTTATTTTTGCATTAAAGTGAATTTTTTTAAGTCTACATTTAATTCATCTGTACTTTCGTAAATTGATAAAACTAACAATGGAGCTATTTTCCATCCGAGGGATTTAAATCTTTCGGGAATTACAACTTTATGTTAATTTAGAATTCGGATTTTATTCCTAGCCTTCAGAGTTTCACATTTGCGTAATTGAATAACTAATTCGAATCTTAGTGTAAAATTGGAAAGACGCGGTGTGCGTATGCCGTCCATAATAAAATTATCCAATTATGTGAAACTTCCAGAACTTGTAATCACAATAAGTTCTAATTAGTATTGTTGTAATAACAATATTAGATAATGAAGTCGCGATTTATCTCCGAACGTCAACAATCTCTGAAATGTAGGTAACTTGAGGAATATCATTATTACGTCGTTACATTTCCATCTCTCTCCCCCTCTCTCTCTCTCTCTCTCTCTCTCTCTCTCTCTCTCTCTCTCTCTCTCTCTCTCTCTCTCTCTCTCTCTCTCTCTCTCTCTCTCTCTCTCTGGAGCACGTTAACATAAAAGGGGTTTGTAGTTATTTTTATTTGTTAAACAAATCATTACGTCGAACAAAGCTTATGTTTGCTTTTTATTCAAATTCTTAAAAAAATCTGTATAATCTCAATCCGGGGATCCATCCGCGGCATTTCCATTATTCTCATGTCCGTGTTTCCGCCGTGTATCGATGCTCGAGTTACCAATTAATTGCGATTCGCGTACTCGTACTATCGGATTGCTCTACAAAGAAAATGCGCGTACGCGCGTAATACAAGGATGCGCGCATTCCGGACATAAAGGAAAACAGCTCTCGCTGCCGCTGCGGGAGGAAAAAAAAGCGAATCTGCGGCGCGCGGGCTAGTAAAAAGGGGACATCGCGAGAGTTGGTAGCAGGTGTCCAGTGCGCTATGATTTTTCAGTAACCATAAATGTGAGAACAACTTGGTATATTCCTGCTTATTTCCTCTTCTTTATTTCCGTCTCTCTCTTTTTCTCTTTCTTCTCCGTCCCACCTTTACAGCGCAATATGCCGTTATCGTTTCGTTCGCGCCCTTTTAACCGGCTCTTTACGAGCCGCGAAGTGTACCGCTGGCTAATGCCTTTCGCGGAAAAAAAGGGCCAGACAGCCGTATATCCTTTACAGCCGACTCGGTTACAAGTGGCCCGTATGCGCCAGCGCGGATCGTATACACCGGATTTACAGGGCAACTATCACGCCCTGATTCCATACGAATCCACCGCATGCGAAACGATATGTTGCAAAACGCTTTCCTCTCCCTTCGCCGTTTTAGCCTGTGTATGAGACTATACATCATTTCGGCGCGCTGAGAAAAGAACGCAGCATTGAAAGTTAGAGTAAACTGCTGGAACCGCTGACGCTGAAGAGTTACTGTTCTACTTATGTAATTAGTTTTGCTTAAAATTCAGCGCACTTTAATATAGCGTAAAAAGTGGAAATAAACAAACTTCGAAAACTACGGGAAAGTTATTACGCAATTTTTTTTACATTCGTACCGCTTTCCTTTCATTCGTATAATTTTTCGACTTGAAACGTAACTATGGGGCTTTAGAGTTCCATCCGGCTTATAGGGGAGAGAAAAAAGAGTTATTCTATTTTTTTCTAAACGGAAAAATGCAACTTTTATATCGAACATTAACCATTTTTAATAAAAAGCGACAGGCCAATTTTTTGCGAAATATAGAATTGACGAGTGAACTGAAAAAAAAAAATCGTTTTACATTTTTCGTTTAATCTAAACGCAAAATCGTTAGTGATCTTAAGTGGTTTTTCCTGCTGTTAACGTGCAAACCAAAAATATTTTAGTACTACCATCGTTAATTCATTTATTTTTGCAATTCGCATGGTCGAATATGAAAGCAAGCAAATATTTTAATCTGACTCTGTCAAAGCTTCGAGCAATATTGTTTTAACAGTTATTTAAAACACTAAAAGAGATTCACAATCCAATAGTCATTTCCGAAAAAGAATTGATACACAGCGTCAAAATATCATCGATATCCCAAATCCTTTATCGTCGTGCGTAATTCGATTTTGTATCGTTTTAATCTCTAACGATCGTTCTTCATCATTTTGTCGTTTTTCTTTTTGTTATCCGTCTTGTCGGATTCTGTAATAATTTCCCGGGCGCGAAAGTACTACATCGATTATCGAAAGGGCTCGCTTGGAGATATTATCGCGGCTTCTTGTGGCCATTACGACCTGTTACGAACGCGCGAATAGTCTCTCGTGCACGCGGAGCATTTTAAAACGCAGGCGAACCCTTATCCGTGACAGGCCGACCGGACATGGTTCACAATTGCACGACTTCGAACACGTCGACCAACTCGTTCTCTGTGCGGTGCACGGAGGGCTTCAACGGCGGGCTGCCGCAGTCCTTTCTGCTGGAGGTGCGCGAGAGCAACAGCCAGGAGTTGCGTGCCAATCTGACGTCGCCGGTGCCGCGCTTCAGCGTCACTCAATTGGACTCCGGCGCCCTTTATCAAGCCTGCATTTACGCCTACAACGACAAGGGCCGCAGCGAGGCGATGGTGGTGCAGGCTGGCACTCTGCGGCTGCCGGAAAAACAACTGACGTCCGAGTCGGGTGAGAAAATTATCCCATTTCTTTCCTGAGACCGGTTATTTAATTCCAGAATGTCACTCATATATTTTTGACGTTAATACACTGCTCTGAGTGAAAATTCACTCACGTAATTAAAAATTTTTTAGCACCTTTCTACGTCAACTTTATGGGTTGTAAGGTGGTAGAATAATTAAACTAACGTAATTTTAATGTAAAACAAACGAATTTTAGTGTTTAACGCTGTTATTAAATATTACTGCAATATATCAAGTCTTAAAGACCTCTACATGTTTTTCTGTTTTAAATCTTTGTAATTTGGGTTCTAAAAAATTATTAGACCGCAATTAGTATCTAGAAGTAAAAAGAGCTATTCTTTTTCCAAAAATATAGTCGGTAATGAGATGGAATAGAAAGAAAAAGAACAAGATTTAAAATAGAGATAAAAGAAGTATTTACTGTGACTATAGATACGTTTACAAAATGATGGCATCTAATAATAATAATAATAATAATAATAATAACATCGGGGGTGATCCTCCTGCGAGGACCACTTTGGCACCTCAGACCGAGTCCATTGTGTCTCCCCGTTGTCAGCTGCCCTAATGGAGCCGCGCTTCTTTCCAGAAGCGGAGCAGCTCCTCCACAGGCAGCTGATTTTGAGGCAATAGATCCATGAAATAAGTATGACATTTAAATATTATTTATTATTGCATTATAGCAAACATTTCTACATTATATTTGAAGTAAAATTTTGTCACAGATCTATTACTCCAAATTTAAAAGTTTATTCATCACTCACCGACCGATGCGCAGCGGCAGAGATATTCAGCAACGTCGCTACGATGATTCTGTAACAAATGCAAAGTCCAAATTAAAGCACGACAGAAAGAACATTTAATATTGAAAAAAAAAAAGTTTGCAACTCTGTACTTGTGTTTATTAAGTAATTCAAAATTAAATTCAAATTAAAACAGAGCTCGCGACTATTAATATTAGATGAGAGATAATTGTTACGGGTTAAACTTTTTATTTTTTCAATTATTTATGTAATCATCGTATAATCAATATTTTTCGAAAGAAAAGAAGGTTATAAAATTAGAATTGTGTAAAGCTTTACGTGACGTTATCTTCTTTATTATATAATTTATTAAGGAAAAACCGAATAGAAAGAAAACTAATAATTCTATGCAAATAATAATCATACTCACCCCAAGGTTGCTCTGCCGGGGCTCGATGCCCTTCCTGGACCTCCCCCTCCTCTCAGAACAGGCTGTCCTTTCTTGTCACGAGACACTCGCGAAAAACACTCGCGATTATTAAAATTACAATCGCGCGAGGACTAATTAATTGTCAGAAAGTATTTTGCGCGACATCTCAATGCGCGTCATCCCACGTTCATAACTCCCACGATATGATTTCCAGTTCGGAGAATGCTCCGTGGAATCAGTAGCTTGAGTCGACGAGTGCGGAACTAACACAACGGAACTAACACGAAACGTCAAGCACCGCGCAGAAGAATACAAAATTACAATCGTATTAAGATCGTAATTAAGAATTCTCACTGTTTAGTGCCGTTAATCGTTTGCCGATGTTAGAACGTGTATCTCAATTGGCTCGGAACCGACAGCGCCAAGTGGTTTTATCAGCGTTTAGGCATCCATCGGTCCGGCTTAAATCACCTCGTACGCGAAGCGCACTTGGCGCGAGAACGTCGCAAGAAGCAACGCCTCGATGAGTATCCCGTACTGTCGAGACCTCGAAAGTGCCACCCCCGATGTCTCTCTCGAACTAAGAAATCATTCTAATGGGAGTTATGCGAAAAGTCCTTTTAGTCTATTTACTCGAACGGCACTCCCGAAGCAAACGCGCGACACGACGAGCCGGCTACGGTTCGTTTTCAATTCAATCGGTCGGCACTCCCGAACCGCGTTAACGCGGCGCGACGAACCACAATTTTACGATCGACGACGTAATAGGTTTGTTTTTTATTCCTGCACTGCTGCACTGGTGCAATAAGTTAGAATAAGACAGATATATTTTTTCTCATTCTTACTTATTGCAATAGTGCAGCAGTGCAGGAATAAAAAACAAACCTAATAAGTGCAATGGGTACAGTTAGCTTCCCCCACAGGCATTCAAGGTACTGAGCCTCAGGGTACTGAGCCCTCTCACCACGACAAGGTCGTACCCGTGGGAGGGAAGATTTCTTCTGAACATCTATGCAAGAATTAAAATTGCTAAACAAGTTATTTTTGTAAATATTCCTCTATCCATTAAATAGTTTATTTAATTATAAAAACAAGCTTACTCGCAAACAAAATATAATGAATATTACAAAAAAATAAATAAAGTTATGAATGAATGAAAAAAAGTTGCATTAACTACTCTGACTGAATATTCATCTAGGCAAGCTTGAAATCAGGTCATGAAGAACGTAGAACAGATCTGACACTCTATAACTATAGACATGTTAAAGAATAGATAAAATTACAGCTCCTGCTTTTAATAGCAATTAGGTGAAAATTCATTCACAGTAGCACTTTAGAGATAATCACACTGTTTTTACGCTAATATTTGTACCGCTAAAATCTAATATTTTGCAAAAATGTGTGTGTGTGTGTGTGTGTGTGTGTGTGTATTGCGAAATAAGTATGTTCCAATGCATACAGCGTTGTATATTAAAGCAAATTGATACTCGTTCGACATTTCAAAAGTTTCTGCTAGACTCGCTGCAATGTTAACAACTCCAAAGCTTTCGATATCTTTTGAACAAGCTTCAGTACTCGATTTGCTTGAAAGTTCCGAAGAAGTATTGACTCGAGAGCCATCACATCATTTTACGTGGTGTATCCTACATGAGTGGTTTTCAAACCTTTTTGCTTGGGACGCAAAATCCTTTATCGTGAAAGATCGCACGGCTATATCGCATCTTTGAAAAGAAATTGACACAAAACGAAATTCATATATAATTTTTGGGACATAAAATTATAAAATTTAATCGGTTTTGCAAAATTACCATTAATGTGATGTATTGTTTAAAATAATATTATAGAAAACATAAATTAAGTTATTACAATTTTGATTGCTAGAAGTCTCGTTTCTTTTATAATCTTCGTAAAAATTTATGCGTCGTAACGAATTTCTCTTTTTATGGTATGACATTCAAGTGCGTTTGATGTTATACGACATGTATTAATCCTAGAGATTTAGATAATTACTTAAAAATTCCATCGTTGATGAGGTAGCGCGAAGAGGCCAATTGGTCGAATTGATGAAAAGCTATCGACTTAATATTAATTCATTGAACGAGCCACGTAAAAAGCTCCCTGGCGCTTTTATGATCCAACGCGAGAAACCGGGTCAGGAATTGGAGATTTAATACCATCGGACAATTTTCCCGTTGTTTGCCTGATGCGATTGTTATCGTAATTTTTAATTCGTCTACCATCGGAGTGTCCGGGGTTCCGTGTTTTATATCTCTATTAAAATAAAATGCACCCCGCGCTGTGTGCGTGTGTGTGTATTTGGGGCATTAATCGTTATATTTCGACGGGATGTGCAAACAAGTTGAGCGTGACACCTGTGTCACGCACCTTTTATATTTTTTTATGAAAGCTTCGCTTGTTACATTATTAACATTTCGTGTAGCATCAACCGAGCTGTTATAATGTTATCGTATCCCGTAAATCATAAAAATCCCTATGCCCCGACCGAACTTTAAAGTGCTTGAAAGCGCTTTCAATAAAGAGAATATCATTTATGTTGAAGTGCATGATTGAAAGCTGTTTAAAATGATTTTAAAATGATTACGTGAATATCATCGTTTCGACGATTCTATGCTCGATATCGATCGCTACTAATACTTAACTTTTTTAATGTGAATGTTGCAGAACGACCAAGACAACATGACAATCTAACACCGATGCTGAGCGTGACGATCGGTGTTGTTCTAGCCCTTATTATCGTCGCCATTATAGTGATGATCATCTTGCGAATCCAGCATACGCACGTGGAGGAACAGAATAAGTCGCAGATGGAGGATCATGCGAAGCAGACGAAGGCCGTCCCAATACAAAGAGAGCTGCGATTCCGAGAGGGATGCAGTTTGCTCGCGGACGAGAAGCATCCCAGCAGTCCGTTCAGAAAACTGGACACCAGCGGCGATCTCAGCGAGAGTGACGAAAAGAATCCTGATATTATTCCACAGCAGATCACTGGTTCGTGTTTTTCTATTTTATTCCTATATCAATTCAAGACTAGTCATCTGAGGATGTTTTTCTACATTCCAGCGTTAAAAAATCAGTTTTTTTTTACTGATCCAAAATCTATACCTTTTATTCGAAAATTGTCTAAAATACATCTTACACAATAGAAACAAGTTGCAATTCGTATACATATTCACAGTATTGAAACCTGCTGAAAAAATTAATTCAGGTGATCGTTTATGTAATGTAGAAGTTTAAACATGATAAGAGTATATATTACATTAAAAGGAATGTGATAGAGTTATTAAAAATTCAAAAAAAAAAGAACTTTTTAATATATTTTTTCTGGAAAAAACTATTAGTACTTAAAAATTGATTTGCAATATAGTTTGAAAAGTACAATTTACATAAAACATTTTGTAAACGAAGAGTCCAAAAACGTGCTTTTGGACTCTTCAAGATTGAAAGAAAATCTCGCCGATTCCGCACATTTTACGCGGCTGTTTCGGAAATTTCCTCGTTCGTGTTTACACGCTCGTAAACACGAACGTGGCGAAATTTGGTGGTTGTAAAACTATCGTGAAATTCTTTGCGCAGGTGACGAGCCGTCAGAATACTTGAGAAAAAGACGTCTGGTGTCAACGATCGAGACGTCACCGTCGAGGAGTCTTCTCGAGCACTCGACGGTCACCTCCATCAGCGGACACAGCAGTTATGTTGGCTACTGCACGATTCGCAACGGCATGCCACTGCACGAGTTCTCCAACTTGTCAACAAAGCACAAAAGCGTAAGTTCCATTGAGAATTTAATGTAATGTTGTGCAAATATCCCGTATATATTTAACGAGATAACAAGGAGTAGCTTACATTGATAACAATTGAAGAATACATATGATTGTATGATTCAGGATTAGATTTAATAATTGAATTGTGGAAATGATATGTATGAAACGTAATAATAATGCATTTCTCATAAATAAAATTACTTTAATTACATGGCCATATTAACTCAACAATCCTGACTAATACGTTTCAGTTTCAGCCGATGGTGGGCGATGTTTACGAGAGTGGCGTTTGCACCCTGCCCAGGCAACACTGGCCCAGCCAGAGCGTTCAATCGATGTCGATGACAATGAGTCCGCCAATGTTGTACGCCGGTCTGGGCGTCGTCACCAGGACCTGTCCGAGCGGCACGTTGCTGACGAAGGACTGTGAGACACGAGTGCCTGGTCAATGCTGTCCAGCAGTCCAGACGCAGAAGGACGCGACGATAGGCACGCCAGTGGTGATGGCCAAGAGGGAGAGCTCCGTGTGACCCTACACCCATCACGGGGCCTGCACCTGCAGCGTGAGCGAGCTGCTGTGAATCACGCCGTTGTTAGCTGCGAGACAGCCGCGGATTCCGGACGACACATGGCCATCCAGGAAACGTTTAGGAGACATCAATAGATCGTGCGAAGATTAGAACGTCTTTTAAAAAAAGGCTAAGCGAAACTTTAATGAAAGCTCCGAAAGACGTTTGGACAATCGTTATCTAGATTTGAAAATTAAGATGTCTCCTTCAGACGATTCGTAGCGGGATGATTCCTTTTACCAGAACTGGAACATCCCTCTCCGACGCCTGCGTCGTCCGGGACGCTTTAAGCGCGCGAGCCGGTTTGAGTTCGACGGGTTTACGTTTTCACTCCACGACGTCACGATTTGAAAATCTCTGTTGAATCAAGTGCCCTTTTTACACAGAAGAACGGCGAACACCCCGACCGGCTGCTCCGCTGGCTTCTCCCATCTCGTGTGCGTAGCCTCGTGACCAGACCCCGGTAGAAACTTCACGACGGGCAGTCTCGGTATGGTAGAAAGAGTGAGTTTACGAAAATGTGCGTACGCGAGCTTGCGAGTTCGCCGCACATACTCCTGTACATACCTCGGAAGAGACACGGAAGATATTTTGTACGAGTCGCGTATATTAACGATTTATTCCCACTTTTACTATGAACACAACACTGTACAATTTGTCTAGTCGATGTAAGTATAAATATGTATATGCGTTAAAGTCGTCGGGGAGGCGCCAGACCAGAATAACGTACACTGAGGGGGATTGATCATCGCCGTCGCGTCACGCCACGCGCGCGGCGTAATTATTTATAACGTTGACAACGCGAAATAGCAGGACTCTCGCGGGTACGGGAGAGAGAAACGGGGGCGGTGAAGTTGTCAGAGACATATCGTTTGTATCTCCATCCGCGGGAATCGAGTGCGAGACGAGGCGTACGAAGGGCGCGGCGGAGTAATGAGACGTAAGAGAGAGAAAGAAGAGGCGCAGGAATAGATAAAGAGGAAGAAAGAAAAAGAATCCCCGCCGCGCTTTCGCCTCAGTCTGCAGGATTCTGGATTTCACCGTAATATTAAGTATCTCTTGTACAATGTATAAAGTAACGACTTCTTTCGAAGTAAATGTACCGAGTATGATGAACGTTGTTTTTTCAAAGTCTTGAATCTTACTCTATATAAAGAGAGGACGCCCCCGATTTACGCCCTAAAAAAAGTGTGGTACAGTAATCGCGATAGCACTTCTTTTAACTCACTGCCTGTTTCGACGCTTGTGAATCTTGTTGGTAACTTCGTTTGGTAGAGGTTTCTTGGCCTCTCTGTATCATATAGCTTTAAAATGAAAAAAAAAGAAAAAGAAGAGAAACGAAGATTCGTCGAAGGGCGCCTCGTCATATCCTCCGTACGATACAGGGATAATCTCGTCGTTGATTAGAGCGGCTCGACTCGCGTCTCCCGGCCATTAGGTCGCTAATCCGCGAAAGGTAAGATAAAAATTAACCATGTAGCCTTCCGCTTGAGCAATCAATTATTGGGTGCTACATTCCAACTGTATTACGTGAGACACCGCGCATCAGAAATTTCTCTTTTTCGCGCGCGAAATAACATGGCGTGTTTTGCTTCGATCTGTATAGATTGATTTTTCGTGTATAGGATTTACGCTCCGACGATTCGCGACTGCAAAGACTCACTTAAAGGCCAGAATTTCATATAGTGAGAGAGAGAGATGTGTCTTTCGATGTTCAAGACTAATTGTTCCAGAATTCGACAATGTATTCATAATTAATCTACCGATGAAATAATTGTGTATTTTCTTTGTTTTTTTAATTCAATGTTCTGAAACAGTAATATCGGTTTATTTGAAAAAACGGAAACGGAAGTTTGAGACACAGCTCTTTCAAGCGCGTTTAGAAAGCACAAAAGTTAATTTTTTTTTGTTCCTTTTACATTTTCAATTATTGAGCGTTAAATTATTTTCTGTCATTCTCTATAAATGAATTTCATCTTTTGAATAGAGTCGCGATTTCCGTTGCTTTCAACGCGGCAATGTCGGCAAAGCTAAAAGTTTGAAACAGCACAGTATTTGTCTACTAGATCGGAACTCCGTGCAAATTGACCATAAAGGGAATGTAGGTTGTGACTGTTTGCAGTTGCGTTGTCGTCGTCGTCGTCGCAATCTGTTATATGTGTTTGCAAATGAATATGCAGAAGAGCCGATCCTACACACGAACGAAACGCGCGCGCGCTTGTTTCGTTTTCCGTTCGCCGAAGGGAACGATGGATGGGCGATTATCGGGGATACTTAGCGAATTATTCGATGTGTAAGGAACGTAGAAAACGGCCGCCGAACCGAAGGTTTTACGAGCCGTAAAAAAACTATCACGAGAATTTCTAGGGCGAACACACACGTTGTTTCCTCGATCGCTTAGACGTTACGTTAACACGTCGCGCTCCCGTGAAGATCTATTAACATTAAAAAAAAAAAGAGATAAATCGTTAATGATGATGATTATTATTATTACTGCCATTAATGGAATTGATGTCGGAACATTGTGAGTGTATGTTGTCGAAGAGAATTTTTAGTAATCGTTGAAACGCCCCGATCCTCCTCCCCCTTGTTATTAACTTTTGCACACATAGAGATTGTAGCCGTATTGCAGTATAAAAGAACATTGCAAACAGAGAGATTCTACGATCTGACGGGAAAATGTCACAGGAATGAGAAACGTACAATAAAAATTCTAGATCCAAACTGCCAAAGTTTTCTATACTTCGTTCGTACGTGTGATCATTATATACGCGCACTATACTACGAGAGAAAACTTTTAATAAATAATAATAGATTTTTTTCTAACAGAGTCACGGTTATCCGAGAAAATAAAATATATTTATTAATTCCATTTTTGCTAGACGTTTAACTAAATTCAGTGAAAAATCAAGAGAAAAAAAAGAAAGATAATTCATTCTTTTTTTCCGCACTTTGCTGGCGACAATTGCTTTCCAGGGCACATCTACTTTTCGCCGTTCGGGTGGTTCGAAACCTCTCGATGACCATCGCATGCGTCGCGAGGCATGATATCGCAAGGCGGTGGCCAGACATTATTATCTGCAAAACAAAATTAAACGATATATTTTCGCTAACCGCCATTGAAAGACTAAAAGATATTCCTCGATCGCATGTTGAATAGAGCAATTGATTTTCAGCAAAAATATGATATTTCGACATCGTACTCCAGTTTTAATGTAACTCAAAATTAATCTAAAGCAAGACACGTTGAGGAGATGTATCGATTTTTATTAGTTTTTTTTTTTTTTAAGGATAAGAGTGCGTCGCTGTATTGTTTCGTATGCGTGACGGCCTGTATATCGTAACAGTGAAACCGGATCTGACCAGCCGCCGCTTGCGCGAGACATTGAAGAGTTTGTATATGTACTTTGTTTAGGACTATCTCTGACACATACAAACACAGAACACACACACACACACACACAAGTCTCATGTACCCCATACCAGAACGTTTTTTTGATATTGTAAATATTCTGAAATAAATAATCGTTTTTATTCACTCGCGATACGCGATTATTATGTCCCTTAACGCAGCAATCTTCTCACGGATCAATAATGCTGCAATTTGATTCTACGTTATAATCAATTTATTTCTTTTTAAACTTCAGTATAAACTCATATTTGGACCAAATATGTCGAAAACAAATATGGCAAAGTCTGTTAATAAAACTGTTAATAAAATTTATTAATTATAATATTAATTTATTGATATAAAATTATAATATACTAAATTATTATTAATCTATGAACAGAAATATAATAAAGTAGCAGATTAATTAGAGAAATCGAGTAAAATTTACTACTTTATAATCATTTTAGTAATATGTTTCATTTAAACGATTATAAAGTAATAAATTCTGCTTGGTTTTTTTGCTGACAATCTTCTATCAACTGACAGAACATGACTTTAAGTTCTATACTATCCAGCGCAATAATCTGCTACAGCTAATATTTTGCTTATTGGGTATACGTATAATTCTTACCATCCCAGAACGCGCTCGGCGACGCGTCGCAATACATTCGCAAATATTCCTCGACGGTTTTAAGCACAGGCGAGTTCACGTTCAAGAGAAACTCGAGGGTCGTGCTTTCGGGGAGATACCGGGCCGCTTTGTCTCCCAAGTTCTGTAGCACGTCTTGGGTGTCGATCGACTGTAAAATCGAATGAAACCAGCGTCACAAGGTAAAATAGAAGAAATGCTTAGCTTTATGTATATTCGGTATTTCAGATTCAGAATTCCCTTTCTCGAACAACTTCCTTTGAAGCCCCATCAAACCTCTGTCCGACGTGCGCACAGAGCATGTGGACGCTTCACATCTTTTACATCTCTGCAAAATTGCGAACCTTTTCACGTGCCACGTTTGCAATATACTCGCATAACGTGTACACCTTTATTAGACAGTTTGAGACTTGCTTTAGAATTTCGTCCAACGTACGAGCTTCTAACGTTCCTATTAAAGTCGGCGGTATCGTGTAGACGTGGCACCACCCAGCAAAGTATCTCTGCAAGTATAAATATATGTATGCGCAATCTTTTTTTATGTAGCTACACATGCATCACATATCAAACTACTGACTTGATGAACGTGATGATACGAAGGCAAGGGAATTGCTTTTCCGAATTTACATTCATCGTCGTCCGCGGCGTACATAAGCTCATAGTGCTTATAAATGATATCTTCCCACGCCTATCAAGAGAATAAATCTCCACCTTATTTCCATTTCTCGCTTCAGGAAGCAAATAACGGCGAATAGATGGATCAAAGAAATGAGAATTGGGGATCGCGAAAGAGAGATTTTACAATTCTAAGGTTTGCAATTCAAAAAAATAATTTATTTTAACATTTCTATGGTATAATATTACATAACATGGAGATAAAGATATTCAAGTACCTCCAACACGTGAATGTAGCATGTCGGGTAAACAAGAAACAATCCTGTAATAAGCATGTTGTAATCCAAGCGTAAATCCTGTATAATATTTTCCATTCTCTACAAAATACGGTAAATTATGTACAAAGTATACTTTTTAATTATATGTGACTGCGTGTAAGAATTTGAATTGATGTCGCGTTTCATAAAATTATTCCTGTGCAACAGGAACATAAGTTATCTTTGACATTCACTCACTGTTCTCATTGGATGTTACCGTTAACGTTACATTGCGAGTCATATTTAATATCTCTCAGGAGAGTACAAGATTGTTCGCAAAGATTACTGCAGTCGCAATTACAAAACTCCGAGATACGATACATATAATTTATGATGGCACCCACCTTTCGCAAAACTTCATGAGTTCCCCGATATTCTCCGAAGTAAACGACTCGCGTAACATAAGTTTTCTAAAAAAAGAATACGACGTGCATTTCAGAGAAGAGAACAGCTATATAAACTTTACCAGCTTCTTAGTTTCAGTCTCTGTGTAATTTTTAATATTATAATTCTTTTAAAAGTAACATTTTTTGTACGCAAATTTTTTATCACCGTTTCAGTTCTTTGATCATTTTCATTGAAAGCCTTTAGTTATAAATGTATATTAAACAGTCAAATAGTACAACTTACATAGCCGGCAGCGCGCAGATTATACTGTATCACGTCTAAAAGACTTTTTCTCACTGGTTCGGTTAATGACTCCATTACCTCTTAACCATATTTTTATTTACGAGACATTAATACGTGTTATGTCGCGTTCTAACTGTTAACTTCGTAAATTCGTCTTTTACGAAAAAGTTGAAAAATCTTCGTAATTTCTTTTTATAGTTTTTATGATTTCAGCATGCATTATAAAACAACACAATGGTGAAAGAGAAGCGATCTGAATGCATCTAAAGGATTCTTTTTCATCTTGAATGCTTATTTTGAAGCTACCTTCGTTGACTGCAAGTTTTATATACTCGGTGAATAAAAATGGCACGTGTATATTCAGCGTTATGAATACTGTAATAGATAAATCGAACTATGCTAAACATTGAACTGCTTTTCACTACGACAAAAGAGAATTAAAAGATAAAAGTAGAAAAGATAAATCAATAATATATTCTTGAAGGATTAATATCTGCATGAAATAAATGATCAAACAATTTTTTTTAATCAATCTTTAAAAAATATATATTCATCAGAAATTTTTACACTAATGATAGATTGCTTTCACAAATTGGAGATCATGCAAATAATCGCGATACGCTCTACAAAAAAAAAAAAAAAAACAAAAAAAAAACTAATTGCGATAAGATTGTGTAATAAACGATTTTGCATTCCGCACAAAAATATATCCGAGATTACGCGTTATCACAATTAAGTTAAAATCAATAACGATATTCATCTATCCTCGCGCTTATTCTAAATTCTAAATAATACTAAATCACATTGCTATATAGTTTATGTGAGCGATTCCAATTATTTCTTTGCTATAATCGGCAACAATGGTGGTGTCGGCTCGCTAGGATTACCCAGCCACACGGATTTACTAAAACGTCCCTTTATAACGGGCGCTTGCCACTTGTTACTGCACACGACGGTAGTAGTCGGTTTCTCTGCCGTGATCGTGGCTATGCTTACAGTCCTGGAATAGTAACAAAGATTATTTAATAATGAACACACAAGTAAGAAGACCGCGCTGATAATACGGCCCAAAAATCCTGAATTTAACAATTTAAAATAAATTTGTTTACAGAACATTACAAAATAATATAATGAGATAAGAATATTTCCATTGCGTGCATTTCTTAGGAAAAAAATAACTACTGTGGTCAAGAATTTTCACACGGAACTTTGGCAGAACAAGGGAGGAGAAAATGAAAAGGTATTTATAATGCAGAAACAGCATTTATTGAAAAATGTTACAAATCTTTTTAAACGCTGTTTATTTTATAGTAAATTTACGAAAAAATAATTTCTCAAAATTTGAGTATGTATTCAGAATTTCTCTGAAACTTATTATAATACTACATACTCATTCTATTCATATCCTCCACCCATATTCCCGAAATTTATACATTATTTTATGTGTGTGTGCGTATATATATATATATATATAAAATTGTTTTGCGTGATCAATGTTGCAGCATTAAAAAATTTCGAATAATAATGCGAAATAAGTTCGTCCTAATAAAAAAAGATAGAATACGATAAAAGTGCAAGATGATACAGCAGTAACAACATAATATTTATTAGTGTAAATATGTGACTGTTTTAGAAAACAAATCTAATATTAAAGTAATTATAGAGTGATATATAAATTATAAACAAGATAAAACAATAAGAATGGATGGAGAACATAGATGAATCACAATTTTCATGATAATGATCGTACATTTTCTATCTGACGAAAGAAATTACGTCAATAAACGCAAAATATAATTCACGATTGTCTATACTAGAATTGATTAAGTCCTCTAATGCCAAGGTACTTGACTTGGATGGCTGATGGTGCCCAGTTTGTAGTACCTTGTGGTAGACGGCATCTGCTGAGCTGGTGTAGACGAGCTCGGCGGAGTCGCCACGGCGGGAGTTTCGGCGCCCTGTGCCGGAACGCCGTCTCCCTTCAGCACAGAAATGCATTTCCAGTGATTAATAAAATTGTCCTTCCACAATCGAACACAGCCGTCGTCGCCAGAACTCGCTAAGATCGTTCCCATAATGTTCCAGCTGACACGCCAAACAGTGCAGTAATGATCGTCGAACTGTGCAACTACGTTCGTTTCGAAATGCGATACACCAGTCTGCGTACTCTCACTGAAAGAAAAATACGTGTTTATACCTTCTACGTTAGCTAATAAATTTTTATGTAGTCTTTTGAAAAATTGTACTCACTCCGTTGGTTTCAAAGTGACTATCCGTACGTCCTTTGTAGCTATGGCCAGAGTGTGGAAATTTCTGCCTAGATTAGGAGCAAATGCAATGTCGTAAACAGCATCCGCTATGCTCGACAATGTCTCAGCCTTCATCCAACGCCTGCTGTTCTCAGAATATTCGTAGATAAAGATTTTCGCACCAAGCGCAGGATTTGTATCATCACTACCGACTGCTATCATAGGCGGATGTAATCTAAAATGTATTTTTATTAAATGTTAATACAAGCACATTAAAATATTTAAGTTTATTTCAATCTATTCATTAAATATTTATTGAATAATTTTTTTATACTTTTTTATATCAATAATATATATGATTTTTATACTTTTTTATAATAGAGATTTAAAAAAACATAAAAGGAGACAAGAGTACACGTACCTTGAGAGAGATGGATTCCATGAAATACAACTACATGAAAGTTTGCAGTTGATGTCGTGTTGTAATGTCCACTGACTTAAATTCATGATATCTGGTGCTTCGTATATCCGAATGAAACCATCTGCACTACAAGTGGCCAGTAGAAGGCCTAAAGTCTTTGGTGCAAACTTTACATCTGTGACGGAGGTACGTGAGTCGACTAAATTTGTTCTTTTAATCCAGTGCTTACTACCACGTGCTTCCGGTCCAGAACCTTCACCGACTATCGAAAAAAAAAAGGAAAGTAAAAAACAATAAATTGTTAGCAAACTTAAGAAATATAAAAAAAATTAAACCTCTTTGTCTTACCAATTTCCTCCCAAACGGCAGCAGTGCGATCAAATGAACATGTAGCAAGAACCTGACCAAACTCTGGATTTGCCCAAGTGACCTTCCACACAGATCCACTGTGGGCCTTCCAGGAGGCAGTTAGATGCCAGTTTCCATGCTCGTCCTCATCCCAAACCTGTAATATTTTGTTGCATTTATTAATATTTCATAAATATATGCATATTAACTTCCTACAGAAACTCTTGCAGAAAGCAAATTTTAAATCATACGTCTAGTAATCCAAATTTAGTGACAATTAAACAAATAACAAGGAAGAAACTCTAAATTGCATTCCCTGTCTCTCCTCGTTTACTGTACCTTTACAAATTGATCGCTGGAACATGTCGCCATTCGTTCCCCATAGTAATCGTAAGCGATATCGTGTATGAGATCTTTGTGCTCCGCATTGATGCTGTGCGCCTCGTACATCGCGAATAAAATAAACGTCAGCGGTATACGCACTCGCGCGAAATGTTGTTTACGCGCCACGCGTTGAAGGTTATGACACAATGTGCTCGGTGTCGGCGCCTGTCGGCATCAAAAGAGTTATGGGTGCACGCGTCATATGGATAGTAGCGCTCTCTGCATTATTTCAAATTTCTTTCAAATTTAAAATTCGGAATGAACGTACAATTTAACATTATACTAAAATTTATATGCCAATCGTGCAGTATAAAGCATTAATAAGTCAAAGAATAATATAATTCATAAATTAAGGAATACTTCAGGAGTTCCCTTCATTGTGTTCTGTGCTTTTATCTTGTAATGTAAGAAAAGTAATATAAAGCAAATATAAATTATTAAAAAGCGTAGATTTAGTAATAATTTATAAAATATTTCATGTGTCACTATTAAACTTGTAATTATGTTTTACACACAATAATATGAAAATTGATATAATAAAAAAATTTGTTATACATAAAAAAATTATTTATACATCTATAGACGGGGAGAGACCGGGAGAGACGGGGAGAGACGAGGAGAGACCGGGAGAGACTGGGAGAGACGGGGAGAGACCGGGAGAGACGGGGAAAGACCGGGAGAGACGAGTAGAGACGAGGAGAGACCGGGAGAGACGGGGAGAGACCGGGAGAGACGGGGAGAGACCGGGAGAGACGGGGAGAGACGGGGAGAGACGAGTAGAGACGGGGAGAGACCGGGAGTGACGGGGAGAGACCAGGAAAGACGGAAAGAGACCGGGAGAGGCGAAAAATGTTTCTATTGTGTTTAAATTAAGATAATAAGAAAAATAAAGATGGCTGTTATTTTATTGAAAAAAAGGAACTTATTTAAAACAGTCTTTTAAATGGATTTCTAAATCCATGGCAGCTTTTAGAAAAAAAAGTTAAAAGTACGTGAATAAATGAATATTAGATTTATAAGATAGATAAATGCTTATTCAAAAATAAAATAAAAAGTGCAACAGTAAACCAAGGCTTTTGAAAGTTAAACAACGAAAGCAAAGAAAATTTGAAAAAAACGTAGCATAAGAATAGAGAGCCACAGCAACGCGTGGCAGGGCATAGCTAGTATTTAATATAATTTAAATTTGCAGCAAATTATTATTTTATGTACGTACAAATATTAAATATAATATATTTTTTAAATAAATGCAATAATGAATATAAAATAAAGAAACTGTTTTTGTTTCACGCTAGTATCTTGTATTTTTTCTAATTGATCTTTTGTCCAAGTTTTGTTTAATCTCAGAATTTCATAATTAAAGTTATAATTCTTTATAAATTAAGCAAAGATTAGCAATTAATTAGAGATTTTTATATCAATTAATCATCAACATTTAATGTGTGATGCAACGTACTTAACATTTAATGTGATGCAAAGTATTTTTAGTGTGTATTTTGACAATCACTATTTTTCCAAAATATATTATTATTGAAGGATAATATTTAAGAATAAATAATATATCTAATTTTTCGCCTGTCGGCGCGCAGTTTAATATAAAGCTAAGAAAATTAAATTTAATAGAAAAATCATATCCATTACTAAGATCCAATGTAGACCGTTAGGCGATTTATAACTCATAGATATGTTTCTAATTTTTCATTTAATAATTCTATCAATATATATTTTTACTTGACGCGTATATGTAAACTTTATTGGTATTTATTATATTTCTAATTATTCATCATCGTTTACATCGACGAATCGTCGTTCTCGCATTAATTAATTATATATTAAATATTAAAAATCTTCCACGGCAGTTAGCGTTGCAAAGCGAACCAAAAGTTATATGTAAGGCGGTTTCGGGTAACACTTTGATCCGTTCATGTGGTGTCCGTTATCCGAAACCAACTCGCTCTCGTGCAATTGCAGCTGTAAACGTATTCCCCGGCCACCCCGGATGATCGGTACGAGTGCGATCAGGTGTATCGCGATAATGACCGGATATTTTCGTGGATTTCGCCTCAGTAATAGCGAGCCATCATTATCGCATAGTTAGAATAATTATCAGAAGATCCCCGTACAAGTAAGGTTATTTATACATTTATCTAACACCTGCAAAGAAAAAAATGCAGTATTTGAATTAAATGTATCATTTTTCAACTGTTTCTATAAGATTCTTGTGCTTCATAGAAATATTAAGGTATTTTTATAATGCTCTTTATATCTTTAATATTTCTATTTCTATATCTCAAGTAATTAAATAAGTCACAAATTTAAAATAATCAATTGTTATTTGTATTGAATTTGTACATGAACTACCATAGATAGGGAAAAACAAGTTTAAAAAATGCTATAATTAATTAAACGAAAATAAAATAAATCTTTTCAATAACGCAAAACGGTATATTAATGCAAAATAATGTAAAATTAATGTAAAACTTTTCTCGAATATTAATACATCGGGAAGAACGGCTTGCGTGTCGGGTCCTGGCGTCGCTGTCATCTACACCCTTTATCGCATTTCCGGGCTATATTATGTCTAGGGTACTTGCATACGGTGTAAATAAATACTCCATATCGTGTAGTGTCATCAGGCACTTCGGTCAGTCGTCTTGTGTTTAAGATACGGCGATACTTTGCGCCTTCGAGTCAGTGTCGAGATCGAGCTGTGAAATGTCGCACTGAAACTTCTTTGTTAAAAAAAAGCAACGTAGAAACGAAAATCGAGTAAAAATCAAAACTTTTCGTGTGTTCGGAAACCAAAATTGCCATAATTACAATGATAGAAAACGGTGTAAACATAATCATTAAAGAGTTGTGCGAAATTAACGAAAGTGATGCAATGTGTCCAAAAAAATAAAAAAATAATATTTGTTTAAATTTTATATACACACGTATAGAAAGAGATTAAACTGATGCAGACGATACTGTAACATCAAAACGAATGTGACAAATATTTTTTGACGGTGAGAGAGTAGAAATAATAAATAGTAATAAAAGCTCACACACGCATCAAGTAAAAAAATTAATATATTCATAGAATTATTAAGTATTAAATTAAATTAGAAATATTAAATTAAAAAATATTAATTAGTCTTAAATAACATATATTTTGGAATTAAAAGAAAAATATAGGCTGCAAAATGTACTATAATAAATATTATCTTGCGCGTCACAAATGTTACTATCACGTTAGTTGATCTGACAATTTGTGAAACAAGTATTTCCTATGAAGGGATCTTTGCAAATAAAATGTTTATCAGATTAAATCCTCAAGTTTTGGATTAAATGTATAATTCGATTCGACAGTATTCATTGTATTGCAGCGAAACGACATTCTTTTTACGAAATATGCGTGTTGTGTTGTCGGTAAACAGAGTGTAAGAACTTTGTGAAATACCATTAAAAGTATTATGCTCCGTTTATCAACAGTACGGTGCGACAGAATCATCTTCTGATCGAGCGGAAGGATTTTCTATGTTTGATTTTTTGCGGCTCCCATATCCCAGCATAACTCAGCCGTGTTATTTTGAGAGGCATTATGCTAGGAATATGCGGTGTCGTGAATGCATGCCAATCCTCGAAGTGAAAGTTATGAGTTTCACTTACAAGTTGTACGATGATAAAACGGAGAAACAACGAAATATTTAAATAATAAATAAATCTAGCTCATTATATGCACTGCAATAGTAAGAAAGACCTACAAAATAGCAAGCAAATAAAAATGTCATAAATAAGTACAAAAAATATATACAGCTTATTTTCGAATAATTGTGAAAAGAACAAGATAAAAACGTCTTTCTTATTTTATTTTTAAGTAATTTAATTTACATTTTTTAAACTATTACATTATTTAAATTCTTTGTAATTGGTAACATTTTATTTTTCACTTGCTGATTAATTCTTTTTTTATGTTGATGATAACTTATAATTAGTATAATCGAAATGTCTATCGTTTTCTCAATTTCTCCTGATTCTTTTCAATTATTCGAGAATTGTAATTTGATTATGACATGTTTATTTGCCTGTTTTGTTGATCATTGACGTCTACATAAAAAATATTTAAATATTAATACAGATGCGTTCAAAATAAAATGTTGCGTTGACGTTTTCCTTCATTTGTGAGATCAGATATAAAATACTTGTGATTGCATTATATTTGCAAATTTGTTATGAACAATAGAGTGATAATCTATAATCATTACAAAGAGCATTTTGTCGAGTGTCAATAAACGGATAAGTCCGCACAAAAAATAATTGTCAATGATACATTTGTCAAAGAAATCTTTATTCGAATAACCGAGGTTATCTATTTTCGCGACCTCATTGTGGAATTATTCCTAAAGCACTATCAGTGTGTATCGATAGCAACGCGACGGCAATTTGCGCGAGATATTCGCCGAGAGCGAATCCGCAATTAATTTCGCTCTCGCGACGTTTTCCTTCGTGTCATAACTAAGTTGCATTTCTCGTGTGATCACGCGATAGAAAGGCAAAAGTTGAAATCACTTTTTGGTAAGTTTAATCCTCAATGTCTTTTTTTAGGCACAATATAAATCTAAAAACAAATATAAGAAAATAAAACATTTAATAATTGCATAATAAAAAGTATTATTTATTAATTAATAGTGTAATAATTAAAATTGAGCAATTAATTTTTTAACTTCTAATATATCTTACAAAAATTGCTATGTGCATGTTTCGTTGTATTTAAAGAACGTTTCTTTTATTATCTTTCTGTATTTCTTTATTGTTTTATTTTATTGTGTAACTGATGCATCTTCACTGTTATGTTTAAATTAATAAAATTCAGAACTTATTTCCTATTTATTGGAAACCCTTAAATTTGTGAAGCTTAAATTGACTTATAATAAGCTTTAATATATCAACATTAAATGCGGATTGATATTCATAAGTAATTATATCTCTGTTATCACAAATAAATATAGAGATAATTACGACACATCGTCTATTATCGAACTTGCACCGTATCAATGTCAGTGGAGAAACGATATTCGTCGGAATCAGTGAAGAAAATGCGCGTGGCCGTTGTGGGCGCTGGTATAATAGGAGTAACGAGCGCATTCGCGGTAAAAAGTGCTTTTCCAAATTATGAAGTGAAAATTTTCGCCGACGCATTCTCACCTGACACCACTGGCGATGGAAGTGCCGGTTTATGGACTCCTTATCTCCTTAATGACACACCTATCGAGGACATAATGTAAGTACACTCGATTCTATGGATAATAAAAGTGAAATTGTGCATATCATGAAGTATTCACAAGTATTGGTTTTTTTCTTAATTGCTTCTACACTTTCACGTATTACAAAAAAAAACATTTTTGTTTTAAAAATATCTTTATAGAAGTAAGAAAATAAATAGAATATATTTATTAGTTTTTACTGTGCAATATAGACAGATAAGAGCAGACAGCTTTTATCCATCCAATATAATTAATACAATAATTATATAAAATACTTAATTAATTTTAATAATTAATTCTATGGTATTATGCTAGTCGTTGGGCCGCCAGTACACATAAATGGTTCGAGCAATTGTGGAAAGCCGGATTATCGTTGGAAATGGGTGTCTCTCTAGTACCTGTAACTCGTGTTACTAGCGATTGCGAGAACGACATCACTGAACCAAAATGGGCGAAACTCGTCTATGGTTTTCAAAAAATAAGTAACGAAAGATTGCAACGCTTGAATGAAGAACACAAGTCTAATTACAAGTACATTCAAGATATCTTATATCTTAAATCTTAGATCTTCAAATTAAATAGTGATTATTGCAGACAAAAACAATTTTTTAGGCAAGGTTGTCATTTCATAACTTACACCGCCGAACCGGCTCTGTTGCTGCCATGGCTCATGAAAAAATTTGTTGCTTTGGGTGGAAAAATGGAAAGAAGAAACATTAAATCGTTGTATCAACTAGCCAAAGAAGGGTATAATTTAATAATAAATTGCAGCGGTCTCGGTGCACGAGAACTCGTTGCGGATAAAACGATGACGCCTATCAGAGGTCAGGTGTTCAGGGTAATTCATTCTCCAATTTACATTGCATATCCCCTTGTTTAAAAAAAAATCCAAGTTATTACTGAAGTTATAATAGCAGTAGTAATTCGTTTATATCTTCAATGTTCGCAAAGATATTTAAAATTGTTGCTTAAGCGCCAATTTTTTCCATTAAAAACAGAAATCTCTTTGTCCCTTCTTCTTTCGTCAATGCGTGTCTGATTACTTTTTTCCCAAAATGTTTCCTTAACGAAAAAGAGAACTAACTTAGGAATATTTATTTAAGGTGAAAGCACCTTGGGTAATGCATTGTTTTTTGGTGGACGATGACGCCTGCAATTACATCATTCCTAAGTACGCATAATTAATAATAAGTATTTTGACAGTGGCATTTATTTTATAATCTTTGCCCACAGCGTTCACAGCGCTGTAATAGGTGGCACGCATCAAGAAGGCGACTTCGATCGTTCCGTACGAGAGGAAGACTCGAAACATATTTACGATGGATGTTGCTGCATAATGCCGTCTCTAAAGGTTCTTAAGATATTTTGACGTAAATTTAATAATAACTTTAATAACAAAATTTAATTTAAATTAGTAATAAAATTGAATAATGAATGACTAGTGATTTTTTAAACTGATTTGCGCTTGTAATTCCTGCCGCAGGAAAGTGAAATATTACGCGCGTGGGTGGGCTTTCGACCGGGACGACCGCGAGTTCGTCTGGAGTGTGAATGCCTCAGATCGCCTATGGGAAAAGAGTTCAAGGTAAATTGCTATGAGATATTGCACAACGACGAGAGCACAATGCTGAATTTTAACATACCATCACTCGAGCATCGTTGAACTTTACGGTCATTTCCTATAACGTTTGTTTCGTGCTTTATACATTTCAGGTGATACACAATTACGGCCACGGCGGAAGTGGCGTGACGCTGTGCTGGGGATGCGCCATGGACGTCGTGGAGATGATAAGAAACTTAAAAATGCCCGAATTAAATTCCAAACTGTAACTTCCAAGACAGAATAAACTTTTTATCCTTCGTACATTTTTATACCCGCATCGTTGCGGGGCGTTTAACCTTGCCCGACTCTTTTTTCTTTTATATCACCCGAAAGATCGTGTCATTAAAAATATTATTCTTATTTTAGTTCCTGATATAAATTTTTAGATTTAATTAAATCTAAATTATTTCACCGTCGTAAAAAAGTGACGTTACCCCCAAGGATCTTCGCGGTTTCTCTAGAATCGCGTATCGGTCGTACGTATTTGACGATTTGACTTGATCGATATCCTCGGATTTCTTACTTTAGGTCTGCATGTTTCGCATAACAACGGCAAAAAGTCGGGAAACATAATTAAACGTCAAGAAAGCGAACTTAAGCGCGCGAGGGTTCAATCTGCGCGGCGGGCGCACCAACCTATTTAAAGTTTCTCGTGTCGTGATTACTTCCGTAACTGTACAATTTCTAAATATGGTCGTCGGGCTGTAATTAAAGCACCAAACTAACTACCGAGATACCTTACATGTCGACCATGCCGCAGTAGTCGCGTAAAGCTAGACGTCGGTGACGCGTGTCTCTCCCAGTCGCAGTACGATCTATATCGGCCGCACTCGGTTTTCATTCGCGACAGCATTTAACCATTTCGCCAAAATTGAAACAGCAAAATCGGCAGGTAAGCTCATCAATATGAAAATGGCTTCTATATTAATTTAATATCCTCAATAAATTTGAATATAAGAATTAATTAATCAAATTATATATTTTTCTAATATTTAACAAAATTATTATATAATTATTATATTCACAAATAATAAACGTCTTAATAAAATTTAAATTATAAATTCAAAAAGATGTGATTTATAACTATATAATATATAATTTAATATATATAATATATATAACTCTTTCTGCATTTATTAATATATAACTATAATTTGTAAAATATATAATTTAAATGTAAATTAAGAAAAACTTCGATAAAAAAGAACAATATTAAAAAAAACTAAAAGTAGAGACTTTGGAAACAATGGACGCTAGTTTATAAAAATTTTTATCAAAAAATATGTCAATTTAATTTGTATCAAGAAGTATCAAGGAGATCAGCGATATATCGATTAATACGATTTATCGCTTCTACGCGGCAAACGCAGATGCAAGAGGGATTTTAGTTTGACGTGGAATTGACTGACAGGTGACAGCGCGATTAAAATAATCGAATGATGGGAGGCAGCAGCTGTCATGAGCGTCGTTGGGTACAGCGATAAGCATCCGCTGTTGACATTGCGCGATTCTAAAAACGATAATTCCAGAAACGAGAACGTGTCAAACAGCGAAAGTATTGGCAACACCAGCTTCGAGGAGCGAGCCTGTAAGACCGCTTCTCAAAATCGGAAATACGTCGACCCGGACGACATCTCGGACGTCTTACCGCTTGCAAACGACAGAATAGGTGTCGCCAAGCATGATTTCGAACGATATCATCGGAAGATCGTCACGGATAAGAGCGACAACACAGGTATCCGATAACATTGAGACGGCAAATTCGAAATTACAAATTAACTGCTTTAATTTATTTTAATACCAAATCTACGAAAAAAATGTAACGGGATATATTTACGATAAAAAATCCGCAAAAACTTTTGTTGCTCCGGCGCGACCTGAATGCTACGAAAATTACTTTTTAAACTTGATATTGATTCTAAAGAAATGTCGTTCTCTGAAAGTCCTTAAATCTTCCAAGTTTTTCATATCTTATTATTATTTTTACAATCCGTTAATAAAACTTTTCAAATAGACGCATTACGCGAGGGAAATAATTCGGAGCGGCGCAAGGAGAATATGGAAGATACGTCGAAGGCCAGGAAGAAGAGAAAGCCGAGGTACTGCGCGTCCCGTTTGGGCGTTTGAATTAACTGTGTTGACCTTTCAATTTTACGAAACAGATTTTTAACAATCTGCACGGCGAACTGCAAGTACGACATAGTTAGACGTGTGGCCGCGCGATTTGGAATGCGGGAAGTCACGGAGGACAGCAACTGGGATCTCTACTGGACTGACCTAAGCATCAGCGTAGAGCGTGCTAAAGATATGAAGAGGTATCAGAAAATCAATCACTTCCCCGGAATGACGGAAATTTGCAGGAAGGATCTGCTCGCTCGTAATCTGAATCGCATGCAGAAGCTGTTCCCGAAGGACTACAACTTCTTCCCGAAAACCTGGTGCTTTCCCGTAGAGTAAGATAATGCATCTCGATGATTGCTCTCGTTAACAATAAAACTTTATTACAATTAGAACTGTTTCGCTAACAGTATTCACTTGTCTCAGTTAACAAAGGTAATTAATTAATTATTGAAAACTCAAATAATAAATTTTGCATTTCGCATCGAGATATTGAACAACAGAAAACAAAGCATAGAATTTTACCGTCACACATTGAACACATAAAATATTATTTTCCATGAAACGCTCATCTCTCGTGGATAAAATATTGTTTGGTCAATAATTGTACGGTCATTTTATACATCTTTGTTAATTAAAACTTGATATCCGAGTATCATACTTCTTTAATAATAATAATTATATACAGGCGACAAAATAAAATATTATATAACAGTTCTACGAATCGGTTTCATGTGTCAAAATAAAGAATGTCATTTATCGATCGAAAGCCCGCTTATCTATTTTATAAGAGTATAAGGCTCCCATACGCGTGAGTTATTCTGTTTTGCTTCTCCGAACGATCGCTCTCGGGTTTCCGGTCATAAATTCCAAAGGTTCGCCATTATGGCGATAAAGAATAATCAATATTTCCCGAAGTCGACGAGCGTGTAAGCAGATCGGAAACTTTGGATTTCGATTTCCAGTTACAACGACGCGATTGGTTATTCCAAAGCACGGAAGACAAGAACCTTCATTATCAAACCGGACTACGGCTGCCAAGGGCGCGGCATTTATTTAACAAAAAATTTAAAGGACATCAGTTTGAGCGAACGTTTAATCTGTCAAGTGTATATTGCAAGGGTACGTTTTATATATATATTTATATATTATATATATATGTGTTATTAATCTTTTCCCACAAGAAAAAATCGCTGAAAGTTTGTAGAAACCGACTAACTCTCTTTCTAAACAAGACAGACTTTCCCTCGCATGTCTTTCTTTTTCCTTTACATAGATCTATTAAAATTAGCTCGGATTTCTTTCGGACAAATATGTGCAATTGTGTCAATAATAAAAAATTTCGCAGTTGCAGTGCAAAACAAGTATAATGCATACAGTCCTTTTTCTTATCACGTCCTTAGCCCTTCTTAATAGACGGATACAAATTTGATCTACGTATTTACGCACTAATTACGTCATGCGACCCTCTCAGGATCTATGTGTATAACGAAGGGCTCGCGAGGTAAGAAACATATTATATCATTTATATATATATATATATATATATATATATATATATTCCAATGTACCTGGAAGTACAAAATATTGAGTTTTCAGATTTGCGACGAGCAAATACAAGGAACCAGCGGGTTACAACATTTCCAACATGTACATGCACTTGACAAATTATTCTATTAACAAGCACAGCCGAATGTACGTCATCGACGACGAGATTGGTAGCAAGAGGTTCGTATATATCGTATATATATATATATATACTTATAGAATTGGCAATAAAAAATATTAGGCAAATAAGGTATTTCTTTATAGAAAAATATCAACGTTGAACAAATGGTTAAGAGTGAGAAACATCGATGTGAATGAATTGTGGAGCAAGATCGACGAAATTATAATTAAAACTGTGATCGCCGCGTATCCTATATTAAAGCATAGTTATCACGCATGCTTCTCGATGCATAAGAGCTGCGGGTGCTTCGAACTATTGGGATTTGACATTCTGCTTGACTGGAAGCTCAAGCCTTACCTTCTCGAGGTAAGCTTTCGAGAAAGATTGGCAAACAAAGGAAACGTTATTAAATATCTTCTACATTTAGTAAATCTATCAGGTAAATCACTCGCCAAGCTTTCATACAGATACACAGATAGATAGAGATGTAAAGGAAGGATTGCTAATGGACACCTTCGATATATTAAATCTACAACAATACGACAAGAAGAAAATAATAGAGGAAGACAAGAAGCGAATCAGGGAGCGACTTCTTCAAGGTTTAAGTGGAAAGGATTTTAGGCAATTATCAAATATCAGAGACTATAATTGATTTTATATAGATAATTAATTTTTTTGCTGCGTCATCTCGTAGTAACTAATTTCGATCGGTATCTTTCTATCGTATAAGGCTTAATATGAATAAAAATATAATTATAAATATTTTTATAATGTATACATAATATAAAAATTATAATTTATACATGATATAGAATTTGTGATTAATGCGCTGAAATATTTGTTGAATTTCTTACTTCATAAAATATAATTCATTGATATAGAATTAAAAAAATTGTGTTTTGTAAAAATCTGATAATGTATAAATCGAAATGTTATCATGCGCAGTCAAATTAACGACATGACAGCTTTGATGAAATCCGAGGGAAACGAGAACAATTATATGGAAAGGCAGTTTCAGTGGGAAGACGACCACATCGGCAATTTCCGAAGAATTTATCCATGCTTTGAAGAGGATAAATATCAGTCTTTCTTCACGCAGAACACCCTTTCTGTTTTCCAAGATACAGTGGCATCAAAAGCGCGAGAAGAAGCGTCGAGAATAGAGAGAGAAGGAAATGAGGTAAATTTTTCTTTAATTAACAATTTAATAAATTAAATCGATATAGACAAATTAAAAACAATTTTTCATATTAATGTTTATGAATTATAAAAATAATTATAAAAATGCCAATAAAAAGGAATTGCATAAAAAGAAATACGATACTTTTTTATGAATACAAAATGTATAAGGCACATAAAGTTTAAAAATTACTGTTAATTATTTCATAAAATACTTAATTATAATGCTTTATAATAATTTTATTAAATTACTGATACACATGTTTTTTAAATAGTTTATTTCCGTGAATAAATTTACCTTATTTCAGTTAAAAGCAAGGAAAGAAGAACGCAAACGAATAGTTGGGAAATGCAGCGAGCAAAAACTAGGCTCTGAAAGTTCAAACACGTCAAAGAAATCTCAAGAGAGGAGCAAATCCACAGGCATGCAACGGAAAAACGTTAGTATACAAAAGTTAGACAGTTCTATTTAATTAAATTGCTATCCATATAAAGAAATGTCTCATTAACTCTCCCAGAAAAAAAAAACTATCTAATTCAGCGAAAATTAGAAGAGAACAATTGTCTCCTATTAGAAAGTACGACGACTTGGCAAATGTTAAATGAGATGTTAAATGAAATGGAGACTTTTCTCCATCTCCGGGAAAGAGCGGGCACGTTATCATCGTCGCTTTTTCGCAGATCAATAAGCAGGATGCACAGGGATCTTCTACCAACGCCCTATACTCCTTCGAGCCTGAAATCATATCGGAGTCTGAGGAGAGGGAACGAATAGTGGCTCTGGCGCAGAGAGATTTTCTCATCAAGAGCTACGGCATGCTCGAGCAGATATACGTGGCAATGAAGAGAAACGGCATGTTACGACCCGCCGACGAGAGAAAGTACAGATTGTATGGCAGGCTGGGATTACATGCGAATACGAACCACGATACATGTTCCTCCTCGCACAAACCCCATCATCGTCAAAACGGCCATCTGGACGCTACGCAACCAGCTGTGAACCAATGCTCGCGATGTTCTTTGAGAAAAAATGGAGTAATTATATTTTCAAGCAACCAGGACACTATTTATCTTAGAAAATTAAACCCAGATACAAACGAGATTTTGCTAAAAAAATTCTTCAGCTCTTTCCAGCTTTCAAAAATTTTTACATTTAAAGAGACAGAAGCATACTCTCTTCTATCACTTCTTGCATTTAAAGGGAGAGAAGAGAGAATGCAATTAATAATAAATAATTCGATAAAAACGATTTTTTAGCATAAATTGGCAAACTGTCGGCGTGCATCCAAGAATTTAAACAGATGTAAGTGCCGATGTCCATAATTATAAACAATATTCTGAAAATTGTTCTGTACGCATTTAAAATCATTATCCCTTGATTCAGGCTTGTTGGTAACGTGCAATGAGGCGCTTGTTTACGTTCGTCCAAACATACCGCAAAAACTGTGGCCAGAAGAAATGAATTCTAATAGTCAGATGGGACGCGTAACGAAAACACACGTCGCTAGAACATTATCGAATACTGTGCGGCTGCACACGCTCGAGAGAAGAGAATCTTCTTATTCGACGAAATCTAAGTAAGCTGCTTCCTATCTCTATAACATCTACACTGCATTTTATTATTACATAAATTAAAATATAAATGTGTATTAAAGTATATGTATACTTATTTATTATAATTAACATTATTTTAGAGTTGACAGCGTCACTCAACACTAAAGATGAAATAGCTCTCTGCCTAGGATGAGAAAAAGCGAAGAAACATAAAAGAAATTATTTTTTCGTAAGACATAAAAGCAGTTAATATGAAATTAATCAAGAAAAAATTTAAACGTTATTACAAAAGCCTTGCGATGTCGTGCTAATAACGTTGCTGATACCAAACACAAATTAGTAAAAAATTAGTAATAATAAGATTCTTAATATTGAAAAATACAATTTCACATTAAATATATGTACACATTCCTATAAAATAATTGCTCAGTCGTATTAGAAATATTTAATTAAGTAAATTCCTATTTCGGTATAAGAACTCGCGAATCGAGAAGAAATCAAATGAGCCTTATCCAACATCCGGATGTTCAACGAATCTCGGGACACGTCTCGATGCGTGAGCGGATGCTGTTTCAAGGTAGAGAACAGTAATATATAAAAATCAACAATGTATCGACTTGTTATTTAAAGTGCCATATAAATATGTACAATAGATATATAAGTGAACATGTACACGTCACATAAGAATTGGTGGGAATTAGGTACGCGCCGGGTGCGTATGTAAAATGATCATACACACATACGTAGATGCCAGTCTATAATATGTATAACAATTTTTATTGCTGATATATATTCTATATTCACATGATAAAAAATATTAAAAAATAATCTATGAACAATTTGTCGCGTGTTGGTTTTTGTCCCGTTCGTGATATTGCGTCCACGTTGTTTCGTCGCAGCGTCTCACTGTCGCTGTTTTCAACTTCTCGCTCCTCCTGTTTTTTTTTTCGTGTCGCAATCGGTAAAACCAAGCCTATAGTGGACGCGTATTTCAAAGATGTTATGACATAATCGAGAATTCAAAGTTCTTTAAAAGTTTCAAAGTCGGGATAACAATAATCTGTAATTTTATACAAAATAATGCTATGTGTATGTATGTGGTGTTTATGTGAAAGCGGTGCACCGAATTGTTAAGTTATGCGTTGCTTCCTCTTAAATGTCTAAATCGCGATCAGTCTTCCTAAGTTTTTCTTTTGCCATAAAACGTAACTGCATCAAATGATAGTGACACTTCGCAGGACCCACGCACGTACAATAGGCGATGTAATATCGGCCCACCTCGACTGTAAACTGCGCTATGTTACGTCATTGTAAGAACAAGAATTAGTGCGAAATACATCCAACACATTACGGTCGATGAATTTTTTAACGTGATATATATTATTTACATAAAACCACTGTATGCGACTGCGGTGAATATTTGCGCGTCTTTTTCACTTGGCTCCCCACCACATTAGATCTTAGATATAGAAAGGCTTATGTACATAAAGTCAATAGATATTTATACGATAGCCTATATTATATCGCTTATAAAAAGAAAAGACCATAAAATGTGTATATTTATGCGAAATATTTCCATCTCCGTTAAAAAAAGTCATATATGTTTCGACATATATACATATTTCCTGAAAATAAAGGTAACTGCGTTTGAAGAAAGTGCAATGAGACAAATAGTTGGACATATATAAAATGCATTTGTTTCTAACAGAATTTTACAAGAGGGGGTTAAGCTCTATTGTCGTGTAAAATACATATTCAAAATCATTATCAACATAACGAAGAAAGGAATTATGCGACATATATTGAGATGGATGCTCCATGTCACAAATGGACGCGTGTAGCAATCGTCTCTTTAAAATTATATAATTACTTATGACTTAATTCTGTGAAAGATAAACATTAGCTTTAGTCACTTAAATTACAGCTCATTTACTTTTTGTACTAGAAAATGATTACATCCACTTCGGCCATTGACATTATCTGTGTAAGTCTTCCGCTTAATCCCCTGCATTTTTTAAAACTTTTGTGATAAAAGCAACGTTAAGGTTTTTAGCATAACCTTCCTTCCCGCGCGAGAAAATATAGAAAGAAGATATGTGAAGATGGTATCCTATTCGTTGTAATACTAAAATATGAGCATTATGTAGGATCCTGTGTATGTTACTCACATATAATATGTGTTAAAACGATTATAGTAAAACAAGCTTAAGGCATGAATTATACGGAGACTTCGAGTAGAAAATAATTTAATTTTAGATGGAGAAATTGTGGTCTAAAATTAACTTCTCAATCTAAAATTAAATTTGTAATTTTATATTGAGCAAATTAGTAAATCCATCTAATTGAGGTATAGCAGCATTAATTATTTCAATACATTTCCACTTGTTTTCGTCAAATCAGATCTCCGTGTAATACAGGCATTAAATAATATATATATATATATATATATCTGGCTAATATTTCATATACATATAAAAAACTATACAATCCGTAGACGATAATTTTGTGTTAGCTGCCGACGGAATTTAGTGTTCTTGTTTCAACAGTTAATCTTCTGACAATAATACGCTTAATTCTTTTTTTAATATCGTCGATACTGTAATAAATCTGGCAGATGCGAAAATTACACTAGCTAGTTAAAATTGTTAAATGTGCAGATTCCTTTATCATGAAGTTGAGAGACTTTATATTGTTTTTTTTTCGAAATATTTTTAATTTAACCAATTTGATAGAACGCACTAGTGCAGATCAAGGTCTGTTGTACATTAATTTATCTAAATAGATATAGTACAGGCGCCTTGAACAGTAAAAACGTCCTATGTAGCTATCAATGAAATCACCGAGCATGAATATTAATCCAACAATGTATGCACTATGGTATGCCTTTATGTCACTTTGCGTACAACAGTCTTTATTTGCACTACTAAAATTCGCTACATATTATCGTTTATTTATAGATAAGCAGCGAATTTAGATACATGGCAAATTATAAAAGCAAATATTAGCAAAAGACATGTTACCTGTAGCGCAATTCCAAAAATGCAATTACAATTTTAATTAGTTTTTAACAATTTCATTTTGCACTTTAACTCTGCCTAAACATTAGAGGCTTACGCTGATCCTATATTTTCTATTGAATTTCTATTGAGTTATATAAAATCTTCTGTTACAGTGGAAAAATCTGCATGTTAATATCAGTCAAATAAATTCCTGCTGTGTGCGTAAGCAATCTCATTAAAGATTGCTTTATAAATAAAACATATTTTCATAAAAATTTTTTACACAACTTTAGAGATATATATTTCTTATATCCTAATTTAACCGCAGTTAAATCAAGAGTTAAACCATGGCAACAATATAATTTAACCAAATTATGATTAATATGAAAAGAAATTAAAAAAATTACTTTAAAACTTAAATTTATATGTATATATATATATATAATTCAGCTTGCTTGTTGCAAATTCGATTAAATTAATACTGGCGCAAAATTATAAAGCCTGTTGTACCATCAATCTAAGTGTAAAAGCATAAGTATCTTGGATTGATAAAAAATATTCAACATACATTTTATCAAACATTATTCAATCTTTATACGTTGTACATTACTTTACATTATATGTGTACAACAGCCTTTAAATGTGTGCTAATGCATGTATCACGCATCCAACCGAATTTGCTATTAGGTCATTTCAAAAACTGCAAAAAATTTATGCATATGAAAAAATTTCTGTCATATTACTTTTCATTTCATTTTCATTTTTATTTTATATATAAAAATAAAAATATTCAATTAAATAAAAATTGTTTTTAATTAGATTTGGAAAAGTTAAGAGATTAAAAAACCAGAATTATTAAAATCAAATTTACCATGGTCTTCTTTATACTAAAATATGACATATAAAAATATAAGAATTGCAGCGTTTACGCCTGGGAGTATATCAATGCACTATACTTGTGTTTGTATAATTCCGTTTCTCGAATGAAATTAGCATAATTCCATTCATGCTGATTTGTATTAAGTCATATACTTAAATTTAATAAAACATGTAAATTTAACAATAAAAATAGGACAACTGCACTCTTATGCTTAACCTTCAATCAATCAGTATAATTTGTATCACAATAAATATATCATCTGCATGATAAAGGTGATATATTCGTTATCTGCAATAAACCGAAAATAAATTTAAGTAACATACGTGTCTTCTATATATGATCTCTATGATCAATACATTATGTGATTTTAATCTTAATCTGTTCATATATTTCCAAAAATGTTTTTAAAAAATCACAATTGATGCACGATAGCTCTGATGACAAATGGTACTCGTACAAATTAATTTTACAAATCACATTTAAATATCAATTGCGGAGATGATAACATTTATTATGATGTTTATCAGGAACGTTTATACAGGACAAAAACAAGGATGATGCAAAATTGTTCGCAGCTCATCTCGTATGTCTTACGTCTGCTTTGTTAATACCACATGTAGGGTATCATTGATTTCGAATTAAATGCAATTAATCATAAAAATACAAAGTCCTTCAAATCTTGGGTATTTTGTTATTTAAATATAAAATTTGATATTTAAATATGAAAAAAATTTAATATTTTTAAAATCGTATTTAATACCTTCTACCACAAATGCTTTTAAAATATTTTATTCTTTTAAATAAGAAAAAATATATACCAATTATTTTGGTGCTATTTGCTGAGATTCAATATTTAATAATTTAATTTTATGTGTATGAACCCATTTGTCATATAAACAGACTTAATTAATTAAAATGACATCTGAATGTTATCTCTGCTTTCATATTCATCGATACAACTTACAATGATATCCTAATATTTCAACAAGTTAAAACTAAGTTATTAACAAACAGCGTATTTTTATATTGAATGCACGACTTCGCACGTGCACTAATATGTGCTAGAGTGTGTCTGTGTGCATGTGTTACGTGTGCACAATTGCACACGTACATGTGCGTGTACCACATATAAACGCTAACAAATAGTCACTGGAGCGTCGCATGAACGACGAGACACGAAGTGTTATGGTTTAAACTTAACCAAGGGTATGTTCTTCGATTGCAAACACTTATCACACACCCATTCTGCATAGACTTCTGCCGTTAATAATTGGTAAGCGTATTCCGACAATCCTGTGCAGCTCCTGAAATAACCGCGTTGTCAAAACGCACGTTTTAAATTATTTTGCTGGATTTCTTGTAATTAACAACTCACCTATGAAACCAAAAATTACAACCTGATTCGCATAGAATTGCCTGATCATTGTCGTGTACTTCTTTATGACAAATTCCACAGGGGTAAATTGGTGGCGCATTAGGATTTTGTGGATTAAATACCATTGACTGATCTGGAGGATATATCTGCAAAATAAATAAATTGCAAATAAATTTGTATAATTTATACACTACTGAATATAGTCATATGTTGATCGTATTAGTTGCAAGTAATATATTTAATTAAAAAAACTTACTTTGCCCGCAGAAATTGGCATTGGCTTTGGACCCATTCCTGGCGGACCTTGAAATCCGTGAGGCGGCATAGATCCTCCCATGGAATTAATAGGATGTCCCATTGGTGGCCCACCACCCATATTATTAGACATAGAACCCATTGGACCTGCCATATGACTTCCCATTTGATTGTGATGACTAATGTTCATATTAGACATATTATTCATTCCTGGACCACCCATATTCATGTTGTTTATCTGATTTGGCCCGGTTATATTCATGTTGCTCGATACCATCGAACTCATGGTTGTCATAGGTCCGTTCATAGGTCTTCCTAAGTTATTAAGATTGTTTCCCATGTGATTCGGATGAGGTTGAGATCCATTGTGTCCTAGAGGACTGTTTACATTGTTTAATGATGGTCCATTTAATGGACTATTGGGCGGTATATGGCTATTTATGTTGTTCATGTTCATTGGTCCATTAGGCATGTGATTAGATCCTCCCATATTCATTGGAGAACCTAAAGGTCCACCCATAGGACTGCCCATATTGTGTCCCATATTATTCATTGGGCTACCCATAGGCCCACTATTCATATTATTCATTGGACTACCCATGGGTGGACCACTTAGTTGCGAATTTCCCATATGACTCATATTCATGTGATTATTCATGGTGTTCATTGGACCAGGAGGCATATTCGGGCCCATGTTATTCATGGGGCTCATGCCTCCGATAGGAGCATGATTCATAGGAGACATAGCTCCCATGTGATTCATGTGATTTGTCATAGGCGAATTACCCATAGGACTCATATTGCCCATGTTATGTGGCATCATAGGGCTCATGCCACCTATCGTGGTTAAAGGGCTCATGCCTCGCATAGGAGGGCCACCCATGTGATGCGGATGATGATGCATATGTGAAGGCGCGCCATGCATCATTGGACTCTGCGGTGTTTGCGGGGGCGTATCGTCGAAAGGATTACTCGCTACTATTGTGTCGCCGTAACCAGTTAAGGGTGGGGGTAGTAGGTCCTGTTGGACAAATGTTAAATTAATATTTAAACAATAATTCATAGCTAATACATTGTAATATATAGATATAATAAAATTGAGTTAAGGCAGCATACCTGTACAGATGGAGGTTGTTGCGGAGGTGGTTGGGCAACACTTGCATTCGTACGCCTTTTCTTTTTAGGATTAGCACCAGCTGGTGGTGGCGGTGGTGGATGGGGGTGAGCAGAAGAATCAGGATGTGGACCGTTGGGGCCCATATTCACACCCATTCCCATACCCCCCAATGGCATCCTTGTGAAGGGTGGCATGCCCGCAATATTGTGGCTCATTTCCTTCGTTTCCCTTATTTTATCATGCCAGCACCACTGGATTTTCGTGGCAAGTAATTAACATTAACCCACTGTTAAGAAACAAGGAAAATGTACTTTGTTGTAATATAAATTTACTAAAGAGCTATTATCAGATAGATAACATAACTATAATTATTAAATTATTTGCTTATATGTACTATACATATATAATCAAATAACTTTTTATTTTATTCTATAAAATAGGCATCAATTTTATAAATGTATAATTTTAAATATTACAACCAAACTTGTAATCGAGTCTGAATAGGCAAATATTCATCAATTGTAATATAAATATAATATTTTACATTATTTTAGGATTAGTGAAAAGAACTAAATTAAATAAAACAAAATAAAACAAATTTATGTTTTATTAAATTTCATGTTTGCTTAAATAGTATGTAACTACACACACACACACACACACACACACACACACACACACACACACACACACACACACACACACACATTGTGTATAAAGATTTTGTTATACATTTATGCACAAAGATCAATTAAAAACTGTGTATTAACATTTACATATCTTCTTAATCAACACAGATATCTTGTAATAATTGCATGTTTAAGATGGAAAACAAAATTAAAGGCCATATGCAATTTTTATTTGCAACATCGACCTAGGCACCAATCGAGCAAAGATCTTTTTTAAACGAGCCACCGATCGGCATACACGGCGACACAGTACGATAGCGGAACATCCTTATCGCATCGTCGCATTAAAATTGTTCTCGCGGCGTGAGACTTATCACTAATAAACACACACTGGTGTGCGAGAGAAAGAGCGAGAGAGAAAGAGAGACGTGTAACACCCACGCGCGCACGTATGCATACACATGCACGCAGCACGAAACCTCGGGGCCCGCGCGTATGCATATCTATACATCGTAGCGTCGTGCCGACTATATTTACATATGCCGATATAAATAACGAAATTACTACCGCCGTTACCTCGGGTGGCGCGCCAGCCGATCTACTCGTCCATACTCCATTCGTCCGTCACGAGATGAGATGGAAGATCGGGGAGATGCGAAGGAGAGAAAGAGGAAAAGGACACACGCGGAGCGCACATAAGAGAGAGAGAGAGAGAGAGAAAGGGAGGGAGAGAGGGAGGGAGGAAGAAAGTGTGCGTGTGTGTGAGGCGCGTCTTTACGACACGACCGTACCTTCGAGGCGACGATAAGAGACCAACACGGCTACAACAAAATAGCGGAGACTCCCGTCGCGCGCGGCGAACGTAAAAGGGAACAAAACAAACGCTCCGCTTTGCAGTCTCTCGCAAAGTACTAACCTAACCTAACCCTGCCACTCAGGTCCCTGGCTCACCAATCGAGCTCCTCCGTAAGGCGCCTCCGCAACCAGACGACCAGGCGCGGAGCGTGCACCCGCTACGCGCGGGACAAATGTTTACGGAATTACGTACAATTTACAGGCGGGCCGGATCATACGCGACGCGCGGCGTCGCCGAACGATTTAAAAAGCCGGCCGGGTGTTTTCCTGCGGGGGCGCGCGTCGCGCGCGGTCGACATATACGTCCGTACTCACCAGCGCATTATAGCGGACGCGACGACGCGATCGTTTACATGGCACGATCGTTTCTCGGCCGGAGTAACACCGGCACTGTGTATCCGTGATGCGTCGAATCGCCGTTTAGCCGCCGCCACCGCCGTCGTCGTCGTCGTCGTCGTCGTCGTTGTCGAGGCTGCGGCTTGTTGTTGTTGCTGCTGCCGCCGCCGCTGTTGCTGCACCACTACTGTTGGCTTTAGCGGGACGAGCGATCTGTCTGTATGCAATTCCGGCTTGCGCCTGGCGCGCAACGCACTTCTCGGTGTCGCGAGTTGGCCGCGCATTCACGGGCGCGCGTACACAACCGCGGTGAACGCAATTTCGCACTCTCGGCGTTCCGCGGGGCCTCGAGTAACGGGAGCGAGGTAGTCGCCACAGATCACACGAACCGTCTCAGATCGCCATTGTCGTGTTACGCGTATCCCCCCCTCCCCGCGCCACTGTTGTCGCCAGTATGCATCGCGCTGGTGCATACCGTGCGAGTTGCCGCGCGCTCCGCTAGATGGCGACACTAGTCCGACACGCGACTCGCGTCGTCGAAATGCGCGGCGGCTTCAACTGCTCCAGGATCTGGCGCTATCGCGGGGATCTGCGATCGGCGAGGTAACTCACGAGGGTATCGTTTCAACACCCTAGTCTTATGCGGAATTATTTTTATATACATTCGACAGTAAAATTGAAGCATCGCACATTCATTTCAACAATTAAAAATCGAACGCAAATTAAAAGTAAAAATTCACGCTTTCAAATGCTTATAAACCGCGTGTTTCTTTTTTTCGATTTTCAGTTCATGCCATGGAACTTCGCAAAGTTCGTAAAAAAATTTTGAAATTTGTTTAAATCTTCTTTTAAGAGTTAAAATAGGTGCCGCTTAATTTTGCTGTCGAGTGTAATTGCGTACTGACTATATCAATGTGAGAACATAAATAGTCAGTACGAAACTACTCTTTAGAATGAGAACAATCAAACAAACATAAAAGATCTATTTCGTTTTGAGTATGGTCTATTTTCAAATGGATTAATTTACATCGAATTTGTATTTAAAGCACGTATCCATCGACTCTTAACTTTTCTAAAATAAATAAGCCCTTTATCTTCTTTATTTTTTAATATAGAATATTGAGTACAATGTATAAAAAGATCTAACTTCGTAGCGCGATAAGAAAGTTAATCTAAATTACCTTACGTCAATCTATGTTAATTTTTTATATAATAATACTGTTTTAGAATTAAGATTAATCAAGCTTGCAGATATTTTTAAATTTACTGCACTATAAAAATTCAAAGCTTTAAGAGAGTATTTTAGTCTAGACTGTCTAGAGATTCGTTTTCGAAATCAATTTCTGGAAATTAAAAAAAGCTATAGTATTGAAGGTTTGCACTCATATTTATTTATATTGTAAATAATTTTTCAAATTTTTTGCAGACCATCGGCAGACATTGTATTACACTCTTTCTTTGACATAAACTACGCCAGTACTGGTTGAAACAAATAATTTAAATTTTCTTTAAAATTAGAGAAATGTGGTTATATATTAACCACCTAAAATTAAACCGATATATACAATACCTTATTTGCGAATAATAAATCATAATAGTTTTAATAATTTAATACAAGATATATAGTTCATACAAGATAGTTATTGAAGAAAAGTAATTCTAATTGTAACTTCGTTAATAAATTACTTTCCAAACTCTCCTGCATTTTGGTGCGCAGCGATGCAATGTTCATCTTTACGTGTTATTTTGATACGCAGCATCGTTATACGATACGCAACAATTCTGTACTATATAATATTGACGTAAATCATTAAAAATAATTGAGAGAATTACTTGAAATACAAATAAATATGTGTACAAAATCTCAACACTATAACTTTGTATACAGTCGTCTTTATTTCAATTTCCTAAAACCGAGTCTCTCTGTAGTGAAATTAGAACCTTAAACGATAAGTTCTGTACAAAATAATGTTATCGCGTTACGTGTGGCACGCATAGTCGACACAGTTACGTGAAATTCACGCCGTGACGCTCTACACGGCGGCTGCTACATTCGCATTTGAGCTTAAAGCTGTCTCGCTATACCGGCGTAGAGTGCTCGCACGCATCGCTTTAATTATTTCAGTTACATTAGTGAGTTAACCCGGCTTAACAGCTCGGAAAACAGCACTCGCGAGCGTCTAGTCTGGACAGTTGACCGTAGTGTCTGACTACCTACCTGTCTGCGTACACAACGCACACACGGCTCTTGGAAACGTGGTCACCTTATCGTCTTACTTCTTCGCTCTCTTATTTTAACACTGACGCGAGCTTGTTGCAATTACGGGACACGCGCGCCAAATCAGTTGAAACGATTGCCTCCGAAGGAAACGACGTGTAACACAAGTACTTGGAAAAAAAAAAAGAAAGAGGAGTAAAATTGGCACCAGACGAGATATCGTTACTTTTAGAGAGATCAAATTAAAAATTATAACTAAAATGATAAAGTTTCATCTTACAACGATCTCAGACGGGGCCCTCCTTATTCCAACGTTAAATAAACTACTAACAACGAAATCAGGGTCTTAAAACTGTTCTATTTTGTATCTTCCCCAAAGCATTATTTATGCGCAGTTGTCTCTCGTATAATTACATGTCTGTACGAATAAACGAGGTGACACGTGCATTACTTCGCATGGCAAAAGAGAAATCCCTGTTATAGACCAGCTGTCCATCTGTTACCCAAAAAAACAGACAGACAGACAGACAGAAATTAATACGATCGGCCATTTTCCTGATGCCGATATATAATATGAAAAAGCGGGGATGCCGGGTCCCTCCCGCTCCCTTAGCCGCTCACGTTAACGGCTCTATCGATCTCATTAACTGCCTGGGCACTCGCGATTTATTTTTATCGAGGGATATAGAGTATATATCCCGGAGTCGCCGTTTTCGTCTGAGCAAAAGTGGTACAAATCGGGAGCATCGCGAACGGCACGGAAAAACTAGGCCAATCCCCCAGAGGGGAAGACGCCGGGATGGGGTACGAGGACAGAGTATGACAAAAGACACGAGGACGAAGGAAGGATTTAATAAATTTCTCCGAAGGAGTCCACTAAGGGGGGTAAATCACACGGTTATTGGCCACTTAGGAGGTATCTCTTTGTTTTTTTTTTCCCCTTGTTGTGCAATTATCGAGCGATGCCACCCCGCCGTTCCGTGTAATCCGCGCGCGCGTACCATTATTACATTTCATTATTAATACTTGATATTTAAAAAACGTGAAATACAAGCTACACCTGCAATCTGCACGGGCTTCATATTATTAAAAGCATGCGAAAATAGATCATTTAAATTCTCAAATTGTAATATATTACACGGGAATCTCTTTTAGATTCTAGAAAGAACGTTTCTTAAATTTATTTCATACTTATAGATATGATACCTCCTTCCTTAAAAAAAAAAAAAGTATTCGCATTAAGTACGAAACGTCGGAAGGAGGACAACTCATGAAAATTCATTGGGCTTTTTGGAAAGCAGTTTACTTTTGTGTTACGTCCGGCAGACTCCACGATTTCCCTTCGTCAGAGGAACAAATAATTTTACAAAAGAAATTCCGTTTCAACGGTCTCCGATAATTTTTATGTGTCTAGGATTAGTCTGTTAGAAACGTAATAACAAACATAGATGGACGAAACGACCAAGTAGATAATTCCGACTCCTTTGAATATTGAGTCAACAAATAATAAATTCTGAAGATAGAAATTCAAAAAACAACCATGGGATCTAAGCAAAGTTTCACGTTTGCTCACAAAAAATGAGCAATAAAGTATCTAAACATAAGCAAAAAATAAATAACCGTTTCCTCCATCTGCAACCCATACCGTAGCGCGTCTAGCACAATAGAAAAAATTATTTATCTCTTAAACCCAAAGGGAAGATAACCTACGCGATAGGTCGGATCCCTTCGATAAAATTGAAAGAATGTGGGAGGAAACAGAGAAACTTTCGACAGATTACTTAACGTATGATTGGGCAAAAAGGAAAAACTATTTCTCCAATAAGAAAACTTAGAATTCACCCACCACACAATCCTGAAAAAGAATCCTACCAATTAGAATATTTGAACCACCTATCTCTGGATCCTCCCCTTGTAAGACTCTATATATATATAATACCAAATCTTGAAGGGAGTCAGTTGTTTTTTATACCAGTTAGTAATAGTAGGCAATAGTAGTCAGTAATGAAAGTACCAGTAATAAGAGTTTAGCAGTCAGTAATAGATAGTCAGTAATAGTAATGGAGAGTAAAGTTTTAGAGTTACGTTTTTAGAGTTAGTTAGTTAGTAATCATGTAGAATCAGTGCGCAAGTAGACTTTAGTGCCGTTCCATCCGGGCAAGAAATCTATTCGATTCCGACAAATTTGCTCGAGAACCAACAATGAGTAAGTCCCACAATCATAATTTCTTTGGTTTTTACGTTACTCATGGTAACATCTCCCTTCCATTTTAATTCTTTAAGACACCCTCCTATTATTTATAAATAATTCTCTCTTAGAGTTTTTTGTCCCCCTTCTTTACTCGGTTTGCGGATGCGAGCCCGGCAGCTCGAGAGTCCGACCGGTCGTTCCGGTGCGCGGATTCAGAGACGGTCATTCGAGAGTCCGACCGGCCGTTCCGGTGCGCGGATTCAGAGGCTGTTGCTCGAGAGTCCGACCGGGCGTTCCGGTATGCGAATTCCGCCCTTAGTGTTCGAAAGTCCAAACAACAATTCACGGTTTTAATTTTCAAGAGTCTGCACTTTCCTAACCTTCTCTCTCCGAATTACTTAAGATATAATGTAACTCACAAACAAAAAGCTGCCCATTAGTTTTACACTTCCGAAAGTTATATTAATAACCTTTGTGTTTTTTTTTTAATTTTATTAATAACCCTTTGTTAAACTTTTAAAACTTTTGTAAACTCAATCGAAAATCTATTTTTATAACCCTTTGCGTATTTTTAAACTTTGTAAACTCTTGCGAAATTTATTTAGAACCATTCTTATAATTTAATCTTTATAAATTCATAGCCAACAAATTATGTTAAATCACGACTTCAGCGCCTATTTATATTCTTATAACATTTTGGAAAATTTAGAATAAATACTTTGTTTTTTTTTCTGTTACATAAATTTTATCATTTATTTAAATCTATAACTACCCCTCCTCATCCCGAACAAAGACTGCACCTGGTCCGATCCCGAGTTAAAGCGATTCAATTCGTTGACTCGAAACTTGGACCGACGAACGTACGACTCGAAACGGGTTATAGCGGGCCTATCGGCACGTTGACCTATATTTTTGAGTCATAAAAAGTGCGTTCGACTCGAGGCACATACCCTCTCTTAAACTGTGTGCCTACGGGAATTCTATACGTTTTGTTACGTTCTTCCCTGCCTTACCTGTTCTCCCTGAAATATCCTTCCTACCGAATAAAGAGTAAAATCCCATAAGGCTGGACGTAACAGAACAATTAAAATTTTTGGGGGCTCGTCCGGGATCAATAGGTGTTGTCTTTGAGAAGGAATAAGATGAGGTCAATTTTGAAATAATGCTGAAGTCGATAATTTATATAAAATCATTTTAGAAAATTAAATCCAGACAATATCCAACTATATGCTTTCGTTCCTAATAAATAATTCCCTGAATTAATTATTTCCTTTTTTCAGTAGACAAATTTGCATGTGAAAATTGCATCAAACTGAACTCTTATTAATATGTATATTTTTGACAACCTTGAAAGAGTAATGATTCAGTCAGTGCACGAAACTAGATATATTTATGAGCGTAAACAAATTAAAATAATATCGAATTCAAATTTTTTTGCTATATTGTAATTCATTGTGATGGTCATTCCTTTATTTAACGGCCAAAAAATATAATCAGCTTTTACCGGAAAAAAGGGGGTAAAATCTATCCCGGCTGTAGAGGTCAAATTTTAATTTACACAATTAGTAGAACAAAAGGATTATAAGTAAAGTGCGTGTTATCCAAGATGAAGATTTCGATAATTTGCCCAATTGACAAAATATTTAGAGCTAAATTTTGGTTTATTTAAAAACTTTTTACAAAGAAAACTAGGTTGCATTTATAAAAAAAAAAATAAAATACATTGTCGTCTTCGTAAATTGAGTAAAAAATAAAAATTACGTAAACAATAAAACTATCGTATAAAATTTCAGAAATGTTCTTTTTCTTAAAATATTAAAATGTCGTGAAATGTTTTATAAAAAAAAAATTTTTTAAATCAGAAATAAAAAAAAAATTTTAGACGCTTGCATAACCATAGCCGATATCTCGTAAATAGAAAGAGAGCTTCGTACAATGGCATATTTCCGATCAGGGCAGGATAATATTTCAGGTAAAAATCAAAGTATTAACCGGTTATGGAAAAATTGCCAGCTCTGTTATAAGAGAGGACACTTAGCCTGTAATTGTAGAACACAAATCCAATGTCAAATTTGCAAAATCCACGGGCATGCAGCCGACAAGTGTTACTTCCGCGATGCTCAATCTCAACAACCCGTTAATGTAGTACAAGAAAATTACGTCATTTGCCAGTTATGTTCTAAACCCGGTCACCATGCTAAATTTTGTAAAATTTATAAAACTAATGAACAAAATAAGCCTTACGTAATCTGTCAATGGTGTGATAAACCGGGTCACACGGCTAATAATTGTTGGAAAAAGCAAAATAAACAATATAACATAAATAAAAAATCAAAAATTGCATGCCAAATTTGTTATAACTTTGGGCATATAGCTAAAGATTGTCGATCTAAATTAGAGCAAACCGCAGTATCTGTAGATTCATTATTCTGTCACTATTGTAAAAAACGAGGGCATCTTCTTAAGAATTGTAAACTACGTATCACAAGTAATAATTATATGAATGAGCCGGAAAACTCCGATGGCTTCCTCGAAGTCAGGTATGCAATTGGGGACCGAACGAGTTCCACATCCATGGGCGTCACAGAAAATGTTAACCAAAATGCTTGGGAACCCCGACCCGTAATGATAAACCTCGACAAACACAGTCGTCCGCCTACTGTTCAGATAAAAATTTGTGAATCAACTTCTCCTATAACTTTCGCATTAGATACAGGTTATGAAATAAATTTAATTAAAGAAAATTTTGTGCCCAAAAATAAAACAATCAATTACGACAACATATTAGAATTAAATGGTATTTACGATTATCCGACTTACACTCTAGGAGAAATTAATTTACTTCTTTACGGAAAGGAAATAACTTTTCATATTGTAACTAACGACTTTCCGATCTTACAACCAAGTATATTAGGCAATGATTTTTTTTATCAAACTTCCGCAAAAATAAATTATGCAAAGGGACATTTAGACGTTTTTGGAATTAATCTACCCTTCTTTTCACCTGAAGTGATTATAGTAGCACCACGATTAAAATCACCATTTTATATTAGAGTAGAGAATCCTGAAATAAGAATCGGGGATATACCTAGATTAAAAATAGCGCATGGAATTTATGCGATAGAAACTATAGCGGAAGTTAGCTCAGGAAAGGCGTATATAGATGTTGTAAGTAACTTGGACGAAGAAATAGAAGTCCAGGTACCAACCCTACGTCTTAGATCTTTCTCAATTGTTGATCAAGAAGTCTCTAATAAAATTTATGAGGAAGAAATAAAAGAAAATATTAACAATAAAGATAAAACGAACAACAATTGTAACGTAAATTTGAAAAACGATGAAGACAAAATTATAAATGAAAATAAAAACATAATAAAAGAAGAGAATAAAACAATAAATAAAGAAATTCAGATGTTAAATAAAAAAGAAGGGATAATTGAAAACAAATCCGAAGACGAAATTGAAATTAAAGAAAAAGATAAACATACACTAACACAAAAAAATAAAAATTTGAAGGAAAAATCTATTCTAGAACAAAAATCAGGCTCCTATGCCTCTCCCGAAGTTCTAGATTCCCGAATTGGAGGGGGAAATTACCAAACCCCTCGTGAATTAAGTAGTGATCCAAAAGTCCTTGGAAATGAGGATTTCCATATCTCTCCTGGATTGCCCAGAGATCCAAGAATTCTTGAGGAGGGAAGTTACCAAACCTCTCTTGAATTGACCAGAGATCCAAAAATCCATGAGGGAGGAGATTTTCAAACATTCCTCGGGCTGCCCAGGGATCCAGAAATCCTTGGAGGGGGAAGTTACCAAACCTCTCCTGTTTTAATTGATGATCCAGAAATCCTTGGAGGGGGAAGTTACCAAACCCCTCGTAAATCAATAAATAATTCTGAAATCTTAAAGGGAAAGGAATATCAAATCCCCCTTAAAAATTATGATACAATAAAGGAAGATCTCCAAAATTCTATAATGTATTCTTCAGTCGATTGCAAGGAGGGAAGCAACCAAACCTCACTATGTAACACGACACGATTTTTCTTAAAGGAATCAAAAACAAAGAGCTCCTTAGTTTATCTAAAAAAATTAAAATTCCCAAGAATTGGAATAAATATAAAAAATAAATATAATAAAAATAACATTTCTCATATTGCTATCAAAGAGCCTATAAGAAGAACTAAGTTTTATAATGCAAGAAAATTATATGATTCCAAGAAGAAAAATAAACCACTTTTAAAAATCCTTGTATCAATGCAAGTCCAATCACAGAAGATAATAGAAAAATTCATGCGAAGAAGAAAATCGAAACATAAAGAAGAAATAAACGGCAATGAAATTAATGACGATGAAATTCTTAACTTTAATGATCCGGAAAATGCGAAATTAATTTCCACGATACTGAAGGACTCCAATGAAAAGGACGAAGGCTACGAAGACTTCAACTTCTCTGATGAAAAAATGGAAGATTCATTATCTAACGATGTATCTGTTAAGAACTCTAACCAAATGTTATCTACATACGAGGAAATGTATCAACCGCTAAAATTACAAATTAAAGAGAAGATCTCAGTCCATGAGTCTCTTAAATCTAACAAAATACAATTTCAAGACCGAAGAAATTATAAATTTATTACTATTTTATACTACATTATTAGTATGATTACTACATTGTTATACGTTTATCATTACATTTGTCAACATTTGTCAAAATTATTCAAGAGCTTGAAGAAATATAAATACGAACCTGAGGAAATCGAGGACAGAAATGATCCCCCGGACAAAGGATACCTTACCTACGATGAAGACATAAAAGACAAGAAACAACTAGATTCGCAAGAACAAAAAATTAAAATTGAAGATAGAAATGATCCTCCAGACAAAATAAATGATATTAAGGATGATGGAAGAACACGCGACAAGGACGAAGAACTAAAAAAGGATAAACAAAACCAAATTCTAAGCAAGTTACGAATAAATCCTCCACTAGTAATATACAACTATTTAAAAATATTACAATCAATATCCACAATCTGTTAATATTATAAAAAATAATATACGCACTTCAACTATATCGACGAGAAATCTTTAGATCCCAGCCTATGGAAAAAAAAACAACAAGATTCTAATTCCAAGTTTTCTTACATTAAATAAACTAAAAATAAAATTTAAAAAATTGTACAGCCTACTCATCAGCAAGAGATAACAAAAGGCTACAAATTGACAATATTTGGAATCCTTAAAAAGCCTCTAAAACCATGAAAATATTTTGCAAAATAATAAGTTATATTACCTCACTTTCAAATCACATGCTGCGACATGTATCTCTATCCATTTAATGGATCCTTGAATCACATGCTACGTCATGTAGGAAAATTTATACACTACATCCTTCTTCATCATTTCTAAACAATTATCCCGCCACACAAAAAGGAACCCGAGAAGAATAAATACGAATCCTTAGGAAAAAAGGGGACAATAAATGCAACAATAATCTAAGCTCAAGCATCATGGCGAGAGCGAAGACAAACAAATAATTATTGGCTGGAATCAAGATAAAAGACATCCAGCACATCACAAAGGATAGCAGCCTATGAAATATAAATTTATAGTAGATAAGGAATAGATAATTGTAAAATTCTTTAATAATGTCAATTGTTAGTTTTATTCTTATAATACCTTTATTTTCGCGACAAAAATAACATATAATTTTAGCTTATAATTGAAAGAATAACAAATAGAATAATAATTACGTAACCAAGATTGAATAAAAAAAAAATATATATATAGATAAAAAAAAACTAAGAATCTTTAATATTTTTTTTTTAAATTAAAAATATTCCTAAAATTTGTAAAAGAAAAATAATTGTGTTAAAGAATCAATATATTCAAAGGTTTTAACTAAGCTACAAGCTTTAACTCAATATTCAATCTTGTTTATAAGCCTAATAAAATCTTAGTTTGATAAGATTCTATAATCTAAGTAATCGTTATTATTGCGTCAAAACAAAATATTCCGTTTAGAAATTTCGCGTGACAAGTCGAATGAATGATATACAATAATTGTCCACGCTGCAATTGCGTCTTTTCTTCATATATAAACCAAGTTAAATTATAAAACGAAGTAGAAAAATAACCAAGAAATATAATATAACTTAAGCGAATCAGACATTAATGAATATTGGAATTCATATTTAAGATACCTTTTCTCTCTATCAATATTTTCATCGACATTAAAGTTACATATATTAATAATTTTATATCTTCATTGTTTTATACTAAACATTAATTTAAGGTTCAAATTTATATTGCATATCTGAATAAGATATAATGTTACGAAAACTTGTTACATAACATTGTTCCATATTGCCAAAATAAGGCAATTTTAGAATTTAAATGTTACTATAAGACAAATTAATCATAGTGTTTCAGAAGTTTTCCTTTTCTATTAAAAGGAGATATATGAATATAATATAATAAATGCTTAGATAAAAGAATAAATTAAAATAAAATTATTTGAATAATAACAATTTAAATAGATCACCTGAGTGTCAAAAACAAATCCGGCAAAATGCCGCTTTACTCTTACAAATTTTAAGCGAAGAATGAAACCTCGCTAATTGATTATTTGATCCAATTCCGGCACTTGATGCCGTTCAGATGTGTTGCTCTGTTTGAGAACTCATCTTCTGCAAAATCATAACTACTCTAACCCTGCGCGAAGATATCGGCAGGATGAATTGATTATTTGTCGCCCTCCTGAAATTAATATAAAAGAATTTTATTTGATGCAATATAAAAAGTATAACAGTGGTAAAATTGGCGACACACCTATATCAACAAATGTTGATATGCCTGTGGAATGCGATGCACAGGATCGAGAAATACTCAATTGTCTCTGGACAAAATCCGTTCTTAATGAAAAAAAAAACCAAGGAAAAAGGGAGAATAGAAAAACCTAGTTGACACTCACGTGATTCTAAAATATTTTTAGAAAAAAAACAAGAAAAAAAAACATAACGGTAATAATAATTTTAGAAAAAAAAGGGAAAGCTTCGAAATATATTTAATACAAATTTTTTTTAATTAAGAAAATTTATAAATTAAAAGCGCGTATACATGCGTAAAACAACTTATTAAGTGAATTATAATCATTATCTACTGCGTAAAAATGTGCGTACATACGAATAATCTAATTTAGAAATTAAAATAAAACATACACGTGTAAAGAAAGACGAAAGAGCAAGAAAGGATTTTAAAGATTGCCTTTTCCTTCCTCTTTCTTAACAGACAAGCGTTGATATAAATAAATACCTAAACGAATAAGGAAAGATAGGATATTAATGCGATACAAAATAAATATAATAATCCATGAAAAAGAGAAATCGTTGCTCAGCCTATTAAATTCTGCAAATGTTGTGTTCATACGCCCCCAACATTTGTCTAAGGCGGGGAGTGTTACGTCCGGCAGACTCCACGATTTCCCTTCGTCAGAGGAACAAATAATTTTACAAAAGAAATTCCGTTTCAACGGTCTCCGATAATTTTTATGTGTCTAGGATTAGTCTGTTAGAAACGTAATAACAAACATAGATGGACGAAACGACCAAGTAGATAATTCCGACTCCTTTGAATATTGAGTCAACAAATAATAAATTCTGAAGATAGAAATTCAAAAAACAACCATGGGATCTAAGCAAAGTTTCACGTTTGCTCACAAAAAATGAGCAATAAAGTATCTAAACATAAGCAAAAAATAAATAACCGTTTCCTCCATCTGCAACCCATACCGTAGCGCGTCTAGCACAATAGAAAAAATTATTTATCTCTTAAACCCAAAGGGAAGATAACCTACGCGATAGGTCGGATCCCTTCGATAAAATTGAAAGAATGTGGGAGGAAACAGAGAAACTTTCGACAGATTACTTAACGTATGATTGGGCAAAAAGGAAAAACTATTTCTCCAATAAGAAAACTTAGAATTCACCCACCACACAATCCTGAAAAAGAATCCTACCAATTAGAATATTTGAACCACCTATCTCTGGATCCTCCCCTTGTAAGACTCTATATATATATAATACCAAATCTTGAAGGGAGTCAGTTGTTTTTTATACCAGTTAGTAATAGTAGGCAATAGTAGTCAGTAATGAAAGTACCAGTAATAAGAGTTTAGCAGTCAGTAATAGATAGTCAGTAATAGTAATGGAGAGTAAAGTTTTAGAGTTACGTTTTTAGAGTTAGTTAGTTAGTAATCATGTAGAATCAGTGCGCAAGTAGACTTTAGTGCCGTTCCATCCGGGCAAGAAATCTATTCGATTCCGACAAATTTGCTCGAGAACCAACAATGAGTAAGTCCCACAATCATAATTTCTTTGGTTTTTACGTTACTCATGGTAACATCTCCCTTCCATTTTAATTCTTTAAGACACCCTCCTATTATTTATAAATAATTCTCTCTTAGAGTTTTTTGTCCCCCTTCTTTACTCGGTTTGCGGATGCGAGCCCGGCAGCTCGAGAGTCCGACCGGTCGTTCCGGTGCGCGGATTCAGAGACGGTCATTCGAGAGTCCGACCGGCCGTTCCGGTGCGCGGATTCAGAGGCTGTTGCTCGAGAGTCCGACCGGGCGTTCCGGTATGCGAATTCCGCCCTTAGTGTTCGAAAGTCCAAACAACAATTCACGGTTTTAATTTTCAAGAGTCTGCACTTTCCTAACCTTCTCTCTCCGAATTACTTAAGATATAATGTAACTCACAAACAAAAAGCTGCCCATTAGTTTTACACTTCCGAAAGTTATATTAATAACCTTTGTGTTTTTTTTTTAATTTTATTAATAACCCTTTGTTAAACTTTTAAAACTTTTGTAAACTCAATCGAAAATCTATTTTTATAACCCTTTGCGTATTTTTAAACTTTGTAAACTCTTGCGAAATTTATTTAGAACCATTCTTATAATTTAATCTTTATAAATTCATAGCCAACAAATTATGTTAAATCACGACTTCAGCGCCTATTTATATTCTTATAACATTTTGGAAAATTTAGAATAAATACTTTGTTTTTTTTTCTGTTACATAAATTTTATCATTTATTTAAATCTATAACTACCCCTCCTCATCCCGAACAAAGACTGCACCTGGTCCGATCCCGAGTTAAAGCGATTCAATTCGTTGACTCGAAACTTGGACCGACGAACGTACGACTCGAAACGGGTTATAGCGGGCCTATCGGCACGTTGACCTATATTTTTGAGTCATAAAAAGTGCGTTCGACTCGAGGCACATACCCTCTCTTAAACTGTGTGCCTACGGGAATTCTATACGTTTTGTTACGTTCTTCCCTGCCTTACCTGTTCTCCCTGAAATATCCTTCCTACCGAATAAAGAGTAAAATCCCATAAGGCTGGACGTAACATTTGTATAAAGGTTAAACTGCGAAACTGTCCTCGCATTAATTTGACAATGACACTTGTTGGATATTAAAGAATCAAATTTAAACCAATTCCTTGAGTTAAATAACATTTTGTTATTGTTAAATTCCACGTGTGTCGAAATTCACTGTTTTATTATGAAACCTGTAGTTAAGAGAATAACTTCATCTAAATCTATTTCTATAGTGCTTAGTTTTAAGCAATATATTAATGTACATACACGGAAAGAATTTTGCTGCAAAATTTACTGGATATATCCAACTTTTGACATTCTGGTAATCAGCTTGAGCGTTTAATGTTATTATTTTGATGAATTTAACAAAATTATTTTCAGATCTGTCTATCTAACTTTTAAAAATTTTAGATACTTTAGCAAAACTATATAGCAATTTTTTGTGTAGTAATTAATAATTATTATATCTAAGTTTATATTTAAATTACATTTAACTCTCTTTAGTTAAATGTTTAATGTTACTGTTTTAATGAAATTAACGACATGAGTAGGAGCAGTGGCGACCCATAAGAATAATTAAAAATAATTCAAATTACGTAATAATTCGACGTTAAATATATATTTAATAATATAATACTGAGGCTTCAGTCATCGTATCTTTATGACGAAGAATTCTGTTCAATCGGTAAAAAAATCAAATAAAAGGAGATTTTGTACGCTGTTTGTTAAAAAAAAAGAGCTCTCAATAACTCGTCGAAAGCAATAAGCCGCCACTCAAAACAAAACGTGTCCCCTCTAATAAAAAGCGTTGAAGCTGCGATTCCATTTGTTTAACAGTATCAACAGTTATCACTGTGTCCTAAAAAAAGAAAGGGTCGGAAAGGAATTGCAATCGAATCGGGCCTAACGGGGGCGCGGGTGGCGGAGGGTGCGGCAATCGGTGGATCGCTCGTTGTGGCAATCGACCACCTACGCGAACGGATTCCGCAAATAGCGACATCGTCCAAACAAAAACGACGCGCCAATCAATCTGTCGCGTGGCGCACGCGTGTCCCGAATAAGAAACGGGTGATTTGCGCAAATTACACGAAGACTCGAGTGCGGTTTACTCGAGGCCGAGGGTTTCAAAAGACGTTGGCGGAGACGTTGGCACACCTGTCAATAATCCTGATATTTTTTTTTCCGGAGAGCTCATTACTGCGTCCGTTTATAATCGCGTATCTGGGGACGACTGATGATTTTTTTATGTTTCTTCTTTTTTGCCAGGGAAAAAATCGACTGGTCAAAGAACCTATCATTAAAGAATAATGCTAGAAGCGAAGTATCTATATGATTATAAATAATTCACAATGAGCTCTTTTTACTCTTTTTTCTCTCTTAACGTCGATTAAAAATTTAAATTTCAACTACCAAATATAACACTGTATATTTTTATCTGTCTCTCAATTTTTATTTATTTCTCTACTTGGAATTTTTAAAATTCGGAGATTGTTGAAAATTTCAAGTAATTCTTTAATAATGAAAAGTAATGTAGAAAAAATTTATTCAATGCACACAAAGAATTTGTGTTAATTTCTCGCAAGAAACACTGAAATTTTATCGCATTATTATATAAAGATACATCAGACTCGAGTACTACGAAATATTTTCAGCGTTCACAGACATCCATCCTTACGGGTGCAACACGCATGCGAGACACGTGTGCAATCACACCGGTTGATTACCGTTCGAACACATTTTTCCATCGCGTCCGTCCGTGCGCCGATTGCATCGTCGACTGACTCCTTGGGAAACGATCCTTGACCCGTTGCTCAAGGGTGCTAGAGCATTCCCCGGTGTCCCCTATAAAGAATTTAACTCGGGCGATTCTTCTACAGGTGCGGAACGTATCCCCGAGTCACTTTACGTCCGGCGGATCGTTAATACGCCTCGCGAGAAAATGTAGCGCCATTGAAGAGATTCAAGAAAGTCCGTTGCAGTTTTCGCTGTTCGAATGCCATTCAATTGATATCGACGAGGCAGCCCATTTCTTTGTGATTCCTATCTTTTCCGTTTTCAGAACCCGATAATAGGACGATTAATTCCACTCTCCTCTCGAACGATCGTTATTATCGAAGAAATATACCGCGTCGATAGAATAGAAATGTATTAGGAGAGGAAAAGCTCCGGTGCGCTCGCTCGAGGATTGTCCTCCATCCTGTGGACGCCTTGAATATCGAAGCAACACGTTAAGCGATACACCAACTTGCATAAATACACTTGTGTGTATCGCAGCTACACAGAAGGAGGAAGAAAAGACGGACGATGATTGATAATTTATTGGAAAAGGCTGCCGCAAGTGTTAAAAGAACGCAAACTGCCGTAAGCATCGAGCCACGGGCGGAAGAGCGAGCGCTTATACAAGGATTTAAAATTTATTAGAGCTACTATACTACGATGGCTATCAGTTATTTTTCCAATAACTATCGGCCGTAGTAAATTCGCATTGGCATGACGTTGCGCAGTGTTTTCCGAACGCACGTAGCCACGTATCGACGAAAACTTCAATAAAGACCGGAGTTGCTTTTATTGTTTTCGCGTATTGACCGAATCCTCAATGCGAAATCCTCGATATTCGCACAATACGAATTATTACACAATAATATTGACCGTGGCGAGCTTCGCGCTTCGAAAACTGAAAATATACGCTCGAATGAAAATACGCTTCTCCGCGCCACCCCGGCCAAAAAAAAAAGAAGAAGAGTTAAACTTCGATTTACGCTGTTTCATAAACTTCGGCGGTCCGGAGTCTCCGATTCGACGACTCGCACAACGGGTATCCGGGCCGATTGTTACCGTTGGCAGATTTACATAATTTAAACGACGATTTATACAGGGCCGTCTCCTCCTATTTCTCTTCCATTGTGCGCACCGTTGTCAAGCGTTATTTAGCGTTCGCTGTTTACCGAAGAAATTGCGCGTGTTTATCGCGCGGGTATCACCCGGTTTCGCGCGCGAGAACCGCCGACGCCGCCACTCGATTTGCCTTCCGAGCCGGCGATTGACGGCGATAATTATACTGCGATGTTTGCGCGGCTGCGAACCGTGTCAATTTCCCGTGGTGGTCCTCGGGTCCACTCCACGTACCGCGCGCTGGCTAAATCCGCCCGCGCGCCGAAACACAGCCGTCGAGTTTTCAATCAATAATGTCACCGGCAAACTCCGGAGAAAAACCGCGCCGCCCGCGCCGTGCGCAACAGTCGTTTCAACTTTTGCGCATCGCAAGCGTCCAATCTTACCTCTGGGGGCTCTCCTGAGATCGGCGAGCTGTGCGCGTTCGAAACTCGTGTATAAACGTCGCTCCGATATGTAACTGGAGATAGAGAAAATTTTACAAATTGAGAAAGATTTTTTATCGGGTTAGTTTATCCCTTTATCGAAAGAATACTCCTCTCCGTGTAGCTTTTACATTTATAATGCAATAAAATATTAAATATCGTTTATAAAATATTTTACATTAAACTCTTGTACAATATAGTGTGATTTAAATCTCCCTCTTTCTCGAAAATGTTGTAAATTTTCAACCCGGGGGCTAATTTAAGTATTTATTAAACGGCAGTGTTGGCCAGGAGCTTGACGTTCCATTTATTCTTCTTTTTAATATATTTGTAGTTACAGAGTATTAGATCTGCACGTTCTTTATGAGTTGTGATTTCAAGCTTGTCTGAATAAATATTCACTCACAATAATGTTAATGTAACTCTTTTCTATTCATAATTTTTTGCAGTATACAATTACATTTTGTTTGTGAATAATTTTTTATAAATTAGTAAACTATTTGGTATGAATAGACAATTCACAAAAAAGCTATTTCAGCAATTTTTAAATAATCTTGCAATAAATTGATATTTTTTCTAACTGTAACTGTGACAATAAGAATCTGTCAGAAAATCAGAAAAGAATAGAATTTTGAGTAAAATAAATTAATATAATTATTATTTGAATAATGTATAATAATTCTCTTCAGAAAGATAAACGAAATTATTATTATTTTATTATCATTTATTATTTAAATACTTGTTAGCAAAGAGGCAAAAGTCACTTATTTTCTTTGCTTTTAGAATATAAATTCTACCCTGTCCAGAATTTTAAAAAGAACAATTCTTTTTATTTCTACATACCAAATGCACTCTAAATTTTAATTAAATTAAAAAATTTGAAACGGAAAAGTAGAGGTCGGGGTTTCCTGAAATTTAATAAGTTACAGTAACATTTAATAAGAGTGTTAAATATTAAAATTTGTTTATTTTACATTAAAAGTGTTAGTTCAGTCATTTAACTACCTTGCAACCCATGAAAAGAATTTTAATTATGCGAGTAAATTTTACCCAAAATAATATCACGTTAGAAAATTATGAGAGCACTCTAAGGTTAAAATATTGCATAATGCAATATTGAAATGCATTATATAGAAAAGAACGATATATCTGGATGAGTTTCTATCCGCTGCAGAGTCTTTTATTACCCGGGTTCGACGTCCATATAAAATATTTCCGGGAAACGCACGCCCATTGGTGTCTATTCAACAACGACGACGACGACGACGACGAGGACGACGGCAACGACGACGACGACGCCAGACTCCGAGCCGACTTTTCCCACTTTCTCTCGTTAGTGAGCGAGCGAGCGGTGTGTCGCGTGAGGCGGCGTGAGGGGAAAACCCATGACGCGTTCCCATGAACTTTCACCTTGGGATTTCTTTCTCGCGGGCCCCTAATCAGGCGACTCATTCACTGCGCATTACATACGGTCGACGAGACGCGGATGAAAACATGGGATCACCCGAACGAGAGAGCGCGTCGGTTCCGTGCACGCGTTGTTCCTCATCAGCGCGGTAGCAGCCCGAACGGTTAATTACGCTCCGTTGTTTGCGCGTTGTTTGTGCCCGCAACGAAAAATTAACCCGCCATTAAACACGCCCAGCTTCCGTTTGATGGAAGCTCGTCGGAGTTCTTTCTCTCTCCTCTTCTCTCTCTCTCTTTCGCTCGCTTGCTCGCTCGCTCCCCGCGACATTATCTCGAGCGAACACCCTGTAACAGGACAAAATTGCGTTCAATCCGCTCGTTCGCTCATCATTGACGTTGCCATTCACGTCGACGGATGATTAACTCGCCGCTACCGCCGCCGCCGTCGTTGTCGTTGTCGCTGTGGCAGCCGATCAAGTATCTTGCGAATGCAATCTAATAGTGAAAACGTCAAATCATTACGTTCGCTCTACGTACGTACCTTTCTCCATATTTTGTCACGCACAGGTAGCGAGTATATAGCAGTTTAAAACTTCGCTTTGTGCTTAAATCAAGTCGGCCTCAGTCGGACAACTTTCTATACAGAGTACGAGTTACGCGAACAATGCGGTTGCAGCAAATCTGCGTGAGATGTCCTTCAGCTGAAGCTGTTTCTCCTTCCCGATGCAAATTGTAAGCCGTAAAGAAATATCTGTTGCGTCTGTAAAACAGAATGAACTTTTGTGAAATATTCGCGGATAAATTCACGATAAGTTGCTACATTTAATTCTTCAAATTTTTCCTTTTTATCTAGAAATTATATTATTTTATTCGGGATTTTAACTTTAGATGACAAAAATTATAATGTTTATATAGGACTACCAGCTACTATTTTAAAATGTAAAACGTTTTGGTATATAAATCTCGGTACACGTATAAAATAAAATAAAAGTACCAAATAACTTTCGTCTGCATAAATTATGAACGTGAACATTAATAATTATTCGTAGTATGTTGAAAATTTTATTATTTACCGTATCTCTGAGTAGAAGTGTGTAGCATATATAATTCTACATTTTTGATAATCGAGACAGGATAGTCGTCGAATTTTTAGAATAAGATTGCTCGATTGGATTATGCCTTACACGAAAAGAAATAAGAATAAAATCTACAGATGGAGATTTCTTATCTATTCTTTTTCGGATGCACAACGGTCCGCCGAGATCAAGTCTACGGGGAAATCATAGTTGAATTTATTAAGCCAGCGCGAGTAATTTCCCGCGAATAAATATTTAAATAACACGAACGGTTTATTCAATCCAGCCAATATTAAAGCTGTAGCTCAAACGCGGGACGGTTCTGTCAATAAATTTAATGTTAAACGATTAATTTCGCGTAACTCGACGCCGTTATACTGACGGCGCGGGCGCGGGCGCGGCGCGGCGGAGCGCGGCGGAGCGCAAATCTCGTACATTTAAGCACGCAATTTTTTTTCCTCGTCGAATACACACGCACGCGCCCACGCGTGGGCGCGCGAGCAACGATGGCGACCGCTAAATTCATTTAAAATTAATATAATTAAATTGCAGTTAACGTTGCGGCGGTGAAATTTCCAGCAACAAAATGTGATTAAAACTTGTTTATCTAAATTTATATTCTCAGAGGGAAATCCCCTTGTTAAGCAACGGGCTGGTTATACGAATTCTCCGGGAGAAGATTAACCCTCGTAGAGGGGTTAAAACAAGCGTCATCCTTTTCCCTGTCCCTAATCTACCGGTTTAACGTCCGTTGATCCACCCTCACCGGTAAGTTCGCCTGGCAGTCAAGGATTTACAGCGCAGGGCCGATCGCCGGGGGAGGTGTGCGTAACACATGCATAAACGTTTCGCTTAAATGAAACGCGAATTGAAACGCGAAACGCCGTTTATTTATGCAATTCACTATACACAGCTACTCACGCGTGTTATGGCTGTTACATGCGCCATGTACGAACGGGAAAACCATTTGTGCGAACTCGGGGAAGAGATAAAACCGTTGAATTTTCCGATAGCTTGGTAAATAACGAGGAGCGACGAAAAAAAAAAATTAACACGACCACATTCGCGCGATATCTCAAATTTACGTTCCGGCACGTTTCCGTTAAAGTCGACTTAATCACCGACGCTGTTTTTCCTAATTTTCTCTCACGACTGTTGTGCGCCACCGTCCCGCATTTGGAAATATAATTTTTCTGATAAACAACGTCGCGTGCGCAATACCTGATTGCGATACCAGTACGTCGATCGATTGAAACGCTGCAAATGAGGCTGCAAATATAATTAAAGCAGCAATTTGTATTCTATTACATTCAATAATAAGAAATACCTAAACGTCTAGGCGATATATTGATATATAAAATAGTTAAAGTTATGTAATTAAAGTCAATAATATCTACTCAAAATGTATGTAATCATTCATGGTATCAAGTGGGAAAGCTGTGTTAAATTAAATAATAATGATACTTGTCACGCATTCCACGAGCTGGCGCGTTTTAATATGCATGGGACGCGTCGCTAAAGGGATATAAAACCAATTGGGCTGTTAAGCGGCTGCAAATGTTAAATAAACTCAACGCGAGGTGAATCGAGCCGCCTCTTCCGTACTTCCTCACCCGTCCCTCCCCCTGCCGAAGAGTCACACGACGTGACTAACAGTACAATAAGCCATCGATCTCCTCTTTCGCCATCGGGCTGACTTTTTTTTTCGGGGTAAACTCGTTCCATCGGAACAATCGGATCGCCTCGAAACGATCGCCCATTCAAACAGCCCCCGACAACCTAGGGGTGACGAAAAAGGAAAAAGGAAGGCACAGAGTCGATGACGGAGAGGCAACGCGGAAAAAAAATCGAAGCACGAGAGCACGAGAGGGGGCACCATCGCACTGACGCGTCACCCCGACTTTGTCGGGGTGTTGGAATCCGCCCTCTCTTTTGGATGCCGCCGGTGCTGGTGCGAAAATCTCCGGAACAAAAATACACTTTTCGTTGTTCCCGGGAAATTAAATCCCCCGACGGAAACTAACGAACAAATCAACGCGTTCGACAGGGTTTGGTATCCTGCTTCTGTCTCTCTCGTTTTCTCTCTCTCGAGTGCTGTTAGTGAAACATCGCGAAAATCTTCGGGTTAATGCATGGAAACAAAATTTGCCGACGTGCAAAACGTGAACAGCATATTCCTTTTTTTTCAACCTGAAAAATTCTAATGAAAAAGCATCGAGATATATTCGTAGAATTTAAACAATTTAAGTTATTTTTAAATTATATTATTTGTCTGCAGATCTTTTTGCGAATAAAGTTTTATAAGTGCACTAATGAGTGTAAAATAAAATTCACTCTTCGAACTTTCATATTTCAGTAAGATTTTGATTCCAAGTTTGGATACTAAAATTTAATACAGGAAATTAAAAAGTTGAAGCAAATAACGACAAGTGTCCAAGTTTTGCATAAGAATTTTTATCTCTTACTCCAGTAAAACATCTCTAAATGTTTCTTACTATTAGCTTCAAGTTCTTCGTTTGCCTCAAACTAACAGATACAAACTTTATGAAAGCTCCCGGTATTTTTTTTAACCTTCCTATTAATTTATTAAGTGAACCATCATATGAAATGTAATCACTTTCTAATTAGTGATTTGTAATTCAATCGTGAATTTCGCTTATGATTAATTTCACCTTCCTTATTTTCATTATTTAATCATGAATACAGATTAAACATGAATATTGTTAATCATAATTACAAATAATTTTATTACTCGATAATAATTGAGCTGATTACGTTACGTCCAATTCCTGCGCGTGTTTACTCAATTTCGAATATCGTTGCAAAAGTGATTTAGCCGATACGTGATGATACGAAAGATTTCTCAGCTGGAGAGTGCACAGCCCAATTCCGCCCAACCTTCATCGATACAAGGCATGCTTTTTCTCCGTTCGATGGTCCAACACGTCGACGCGGAGGCTGGCGAGGCATCCAGTTGACGCGTCCGCTCTCACAACTATACTCTTCATACCTCCTCCTTCTCCTTCTTCTTTTTTTTATCGAGGTCCGCTTTCGAAACCTGTTATCGCCGTGGCCGAGTACGTCTACCATATACACGAACGTGAACGATGCACCGATCGCGGCACCACGCACCGATCGCCCTCATTAAATTCGTCGATTTTATTGGGAGCTCTTTTCCGGTGTTTCCAGATTGCGAAATTGCAATGAAACACGTAGAAAAAAAGAAGACAGAAAGAAAGAGGTCAACGGGACGGTGCGAGAGAGTGAGGCTAGCCGGTAAGCCGAGACGACGGAGTAGCACGCGCGCGAACGCGCCGAAAAATACGCTCGTTAGCTCGTTATTCGTTCGCGAGAGAGACAGGTCGATGATTTTATCGGGATTGCTTTTATAACGATGCAACTTTGCGGATCGGATGTATCCGGCAGAGGAAATAGCGGTGAAATTTGCGATGCAAATGCCACATTAAGCGGCGACGAGTCGGCGTAAAAAGTCGAGTGCCTGTGCCTGAACGTACGACGAAATAAATGCGTATTTTTACATGCTGGCGAATATATTTTACTTCACGTAGCGATGATTAATTCTGTTGGCGGAATATGGGAATATTCACCAGGCGAGACTCTACTTGTTACCATTATGCAATGTCAGCCAACAACGAGTAGGTCCACATAGACAAAAAACGCAGAGAGAGAGAGAGAGAGAGAGAGAGAGAGAGAGAGAGAGAGAGAGGAGCGCGGGGGAAAAAAAGAAAATTTAAAAACTACCGAGTAAAATATAGAAATCAAAAATATGAAACGCATAATTCATAAATCACATAGCGCACGTAGCTCTGAAAATCACGAATATAGTGGCATTTTTATTATGATGTACTGTTAGCTATCCCTTTATATGTATATCCCAGCCGGTGTATTTACAAATGATATTAAAATAATAAATTTCGAGAGAAATATTTAAGATAAGATTAATTATAAACTCAAGATAAAATAGTAAGTAAAGCCGTGATACTTTTATTCAGGTTTTTATATTTCACGCTAAGCTAAAAGTAAGCTAAGGATAAGTTGCATATAAAACGGTTGCATTAATTATCGCCAGTACTTATCCCGTTGGAATGTCTAATCTGCGCAGTCTCCTAATCCAGCGATCGAGCGCATCGAGAGAGATGCCTCGATGAATTAGTGATAGCGACTCTTTCACGTCTGACATAACATATGAAATCCATTTCCACCGGGCGGAGACGAAATGAAAATAGCCGTCAACGGTAGCGCGATTTCTTCAATGGGTGAAATCGACTCGCCGACCTACCTCGACTTCTTCAAGAAACTCCGCGAGGCGAATCCGTTCCGCCTCGCGTATGTCGACACGATCGCGAGGGAGAACTCGAAAGCTTGCGATATGTGCATAGTAAAATGGCATTCGTGCACCGATTATACCGGAAGTATGAATTTGTTATCCATCAAAATGAAAGCTGGAGAAGGTTCTCGAGCTACAGGGCGGCTTCGTTGAACAGGCCTCGACTTCTTTGACTAACGCTGGCAACTTTCTAATTTACCTACCGGCTCATTCAAGTCACTCCGTTCAATTTCCTGCGATTATTTTCACCGAGTTTTAATCTCGGAACAATAAACATCTCTAATATCAATAATTATCTCCCCTTTTTCCTCTCTTCGAGAGAACTCCGCGAGAATATCTAATAGCTCGGTTCCTCTCTTCCTCGTTTTCTTCCGCGAAAGAAACGGTGGCCCAACGAAAGTAGTATAATATAGCAGCATCCGGTCGTATACCCGTCGTATATTCATCGTAGGGGGGAAAAACGTGGCACCTCTCGCTCGCGTACGTCACGCACCTTTCCCCTTCTCTCGATGGCACCCAAGGAGTAGGTATCTCTCTAGAATATCGGTATATATCACGTGTCGTACACCACGCACGCTTTAGTGCTTATCGGGAGGAAGGGGAGGAAAGACCACGGATACGTGTCTCTCTTTAGGCCCAGTGAGTCGCGTGATTTCGTGGTGAGAGGAGATCGCGGTTGAGTCGAGAGATCGCAGAAGGAGCACACGAGCCCGTAAATTTCCTCGCAGGTCAACGTCGCACGCACGCATATCGTCGTCGCGATCGACACCCGACTCTCCCGGAGCCGTCAATCGATACCGTCTCATTCTTCCGCCGTGCCCGAGATCAAACAGCGCGATCTTGAACACCGAGCGACCCTCCCCCAGGTTTCGGCATGGCAATCAAGGTGAGTGACGAACGTGCGCAACAGGTTGATGCACTCTCTCGCGCGCGCGGTATACGCACACCCCCGTGTATATTATATACACGTACACACATAGATGTACATGTATACGTACACACGCGGCTAGTGATTTAAAGTTTCGAGGGAGAGAACACCCTCCGGGGAGAGCGACTCGCCGTCGCGCACGCGAATCTGGCGCGTTTAGGGAAAGCGGTTGTTTCGGTATGCGGAGGAAAATTCTCGCATCCCCGGCAGAATCCCATCGCGCGACACCGCCCCGAGGAGCTTATTCATCGGACGTACGGGACACGGGCACGAGCTACTTAAGATCCTCCTCGTGGCTCTCGCTCGGTGTCGTACATTCACGACACGGAAGTATTCGTGGATAGAGGTGGCGTCTACTGCCGCTTCCGGACGATTTATTTTTATTGTAATGCGTTTCACCTCGCAACAAAGGGCCCGGAGGCGAATAAATTCGCGTCAAAAAATGCGCCGTTTTGCATAATTGTACATTCGCTTGGGGGCATCTCGGAAACTGCGCGGCTACTGCAAAGCGTATTCAGAATTATCGGTCTCGACATATTTACAAAAAAAAAAAACAGGTTGAAATCAAAAAGAGAGACTTTATAAAAAGCTTCGAAAAAGAACAATATATCATAATTAATATTCGCAATTATTACATGAAAAATAATATGATAATGGAGATAAACATTAAATAATGAGGTAACATAAATCCCAATGCATAAATATTAATAATAATAATAATTTGTTTAGTTTATCCTGAAAATCCCGCGTATTTTCGTGGCTCTTGCTTTTTCCGAGACAAAAAGCAAAATCGATTTTTGGTCCTCGTTGGTGACCCAGGAGAAACACGTATCCGTGATCTTTCCTCCTTCAATAATGGATCAACGATAATTCCTTCGATAAACACTTATTTAATATACGCCACGTATGACAATCGTAATATGTACAGACATTCCGAAGAGATATCTATTCTCCGGATGGCGACATCGTCGAGGAAAGGGGAAAGGTGCGTGATGTACGCGAGCGATAGATGCCACATTTCGCGTATAGATATCGTATTTAGACGAGGCAAATATTGGAAGCCGATAAAGATGTATTTAACACGCTACATTGCCGAGTTTGGAATGAAACAATGTTTGCTGGACATGTATGCAAAGGTTCGGATTAATGCGCCATTAGATTAAACCAATAATGCTCCATTGTTACGTGCCTTTGTACGACTAAACGATCGTACGATGCAAAATAATTGCATCTTGCGCGGGAAAACAATGTAACGCGCGCTTTAAAATTGCATTGTTTTACAGAGCGTAACAGCTGTTCGCGTTAAATATATACATACACGCGAAAACACGCAAATAACAAAAACGAAGAGAAATGTCATAGCAAGACTTTTATAGAGTTAACGAGACAGATGCATCATTATGAATCAACTTGTTCAAATGGCAGGATATTAATTGGTTTTTGAAATCATCATCACATTTACCTGTCTCTCAATCTGAAATTTTATGCCAATCATTAGGAAACCGTACAAGTTAATCATGTCTCATTTTGCATTTCAAATGTTATGAAAAAGATAAATAACAAAAATGGAAAAGGAAATATCACATCAAGATTTTTATACAGTTAATAGCATTATGCATTCTTATCGATTTGCTTAAGTGTAACAGGATATTGGGTTTTGTCGAAATTAGATTATTACCTTGCTTATATTTCGAGCTAAAATTTTGTTTCAGTGATTACAAAACGCGTTTTATTAAATTAAATTTGAAGTTTAAAACGAGACGTATAATTAACTTATTAGTTAATTATACGTCCCGTTTTAAACTTCAAATTTTGCGACTGTGAAAAAAATTATAAAAATTGAAAATATGAAAACTAAATACTCGAAATATATTTTGCTATATGTATAAAAATTCATAAAACACTTTTGTAATATACAGGACACCAAAATTTGATTGTATCTTGAGATAAAATGTATCTATTACATAAAGACTAGATCGGCACTCGCAAGAAATAGCCAGAATCAAATCTTTCGAAGAAGAAACGGCGATTTCTGCCGTAATAAAATCGAATTATCGAATTTCCGCACGTAGCGCGACGGCTCTATGTGCGACGCGATTGGCAACGGCTTATCGACAATACGATAACATTATAATTCAAACGTATCGCAATCGTATACTTATGCAAAAGGTGTCGAAACATTACCCGACCAGAATGACAATCGCGAAAAGAATTGTCCAACGATTTTGTAATCTTTTAATGCAATCACAACGATTTAAAGGTGTAAAGATGCATTTAAACGACGATGCTATAAAAAGTTTAAACGCACCTAAAATTCGGCGATTATTAATCTGCGATCTACTGTTATAATTTTGTCCCCTCGATTAATTTTCACCCCCGCACGAATATTGTACGTGGAAGAGCGTAAACTGCTATTATTTATCGGTAATATTATTTACCGGTATCAAACGAGAAGGCGCGGGCTCCCGACGACAATCTCGCTAGTATATCTCGATTACCGCCAAGCAACTGTAAATTAGTTTGATAACCGTAAATTAACGCGGCCGCAAATAATGCCGCGCCAACGTGGGAGCGTCGCTAAATTATTATTTATCGAACGGCGACACCGATATCGGTCGTATAACTTGTAGGACTGCTTCCGCTGATATATCTCTAGTGCACCATTCATCCCCCCTCCCCTCCCGACGAGGGAGAAGGGGGGGTGACTCTCCATCCGCGGTGAATACGGATTATTAATTTTATAACCGTGAGTTGCCGCCGTACATAGACGTGACGGCACGACGCGTCGAGTAAATCATCGTGATCGGAGCGGTGCGAAAGTGCCGCGTCGATAGCTGCGCGTAATTATTGCTGCATATACGGGCGCGGGCAATGAACGTAATTAATACTATACCAACACCACACGGTTTCGCTCGCATCGCGCGTCGCGTCGTATGCTTACGGCGTATTATCAGCCGTTACATTCAATGCGAGCGTAATTAACGGCCCGTATGCGGATCGCCGTATGTACAACGGACGGAGAGAGAAAGCATTTTCGTGGCACGAAACATTCCGATGCGTTATAGCGCGAGTGAGAAGCACCGGTATTTTAGCGCGACGTGCGATAAAATATCTACATATCGACGCCAATTTGCCATTCAGAACGGGCAATAATTCTTCTAATCCACACAGGTTTGCGGAAGTAAGCGGTTTTGCGCGAGTGCGCCCGCATCGAATCCACAAATCACTCCCGAGTTTTATATATATATATATATATATATATATATATATATGTCTACGTGGCGCGCGCCGTGATTTACGGAACTGTCACAATTATTAGGATTCTGCCACAAAAGTCGAAATTCGAGATTCCACGAGTCTCCGCCGGGAAATCAGGCGAAGCAGGCGTGTTGAGTGCGACTTGAAATGCGAAACGTAATTACGCCGTGATTAAGTCGCGTTTGGGTCGTGAAACATAGGGTGTGACTGTCCCAATTACTGATGTCCTAATTATCGGAGTTTTCTTTTCAACTGTAGTATCATAATACAAAATGAGAATGTTACGTATGAGAGAATGTTATGTATTACAAATGTTTTAATATCAATGGCTATCATATAAATATAAGTAAATGCGTGATACATAGTAAATAGGGAAACTATTATTATAGATAGGTACGTACGATAGTAATGGGGAGAAGAGGAAAAAACAATATTTTCAAAAAATTGAAACGACAGTAATGGATTCATATACCTTGTATTTTTATTTCTTTTATAAATTCATTTAAATAATATCAGTTTTTTCGAGCTTGTTTTTATTCTGCGTATAGATATTAAATATCTGACTCTCAAGTAACAAAAAAAGGTTTATTTTATATATTTAAATAATTGCGCGGTAAAGAACGATTTAACTAAAGTATCTTGAAAAATTTATATACGCGTCTATAAAAAAATTTTATCAAATTATCAAAATGATTATGATAAACATTCAAATGTAATGAGCAATACTGCAAAAAGTATTGACATTTTAACAACCAGCTTAAGCGTCCTATGATCCATTAATATTTTTTCAAAATCAAGCTAAATTTCTTAGATATTTCAATAAAACTATATTTTTTTCTATAAAACAAACATATTAATTGTCATTAAACCAACAGTAATTGGAACAATTATCCTAGTATCGATAGAGCAATTAAATATTTTTAATAAATGCAAGCCAATACAGTTAACTTTAATCATTAATTTAAATATAAATTAAGTTAATTTAAATAAAATTTAAAATTAAATTAAGAAACAATTATCGTGAATTATCATTAAAAAATGATCAACTTTAATTCTATTTCAATTTTGTGAAACAAAACTGAAGAAATTACGACGAGTTTGTATTGAAACGTTTGTTTAGACACCAGTTATCGCAATCGACAACAAAAAATTTCGATGTTTTAATCGTTTCACGTATATTATCCAGAATACTTAGCGTTATAATGAAAAAAAGGGCATAAAAAATTCAGCCGGCTAAGCGCGTACGTAAAAAAAGAGCCACGCCAGCAAGAAAGAAGTGCGGCGATCGCGTGGAGCCCGAGGTTATTCGAAATCCAGGCCGGAGAAAGCAGTGAAAGGGCGGCGGGATTAAAAATTCAAATTATAACGCCGCGCGTAATGTAGAAGAGCAAAAAAAGGATGAAACAAAAGTGTAGTGGGCGAATCATACGTTCTCGTATCGCGGCGCGGATAGCTCGGGCTTCCAAACGGGTTTACTCGCGAGGCGATATGCAAAAGAGGGTCTCGATCAGCGCGAATACGTTAGCACAAAGGATGTCAAAGGAATCCAATAAACAGCGAGCGAAGGAATTCGATTGCCTACGGCTTCGGGTATATTACGGGCTCGTAATAATCTAGAAATACGTTCCTACGTCGAACCTATCGTGTCGGATAATCAACGCGTCTCTATAAACTCGTTCCATTAACGGCTGCGCGAAGCAACGTGACGAATGCAACGTATACATACACACACACACCCACACACAACACAGTGTACTTTTTCGACTGACGCTCAGATCCAAAGAGGCAATTGACCCATATCCCACTTCGAGGTATAAAAACTATCACAGTGGCGGGACCATCATCGAGCAGCGGTATGTCGCTTTCGAGTATGTGTATGTATGTATGTATCAAAACATGGTACAACTTTTTTTTTTTTCAGGTATCACACATAGTGCATATTTTGATGTTTGGGAAATCTCATAAGTGACGTGCAACACTCAGCGTCGGCTTTACATATGCAGCAAATAACGTCGAATAAATAGGCGGTTTATGTAAAGCATTTAAGTAGTTTTTAGCCGTAGGTATTTGTGCGGTCGCGTGAGAGCTGAATCCCCCTTGATCCTCCGAGCGGTGGTGGAATAATTGTATCATTCCGCGCGATAACGCAAATACCTAGCGAAATTAGCGGACACTCGTTACCGCGGCCGCTGAATCTTTCAAGAAGCGCCTCCTAATGAGAGAAACCGCGAAACGTGTCGCGGTACCAAAAGACGCGAGGTGAAAATTCACTTCCCGAAAATTAGAATGGTCGCGGGTTTATGAAAAAAAGGAGAGTCGACAGGGAGGTAATTTAAAAGCGGTGACCTTAGTTAAGTCCCCGGTAACGACGACGACGACGACGACGACGACGACGACGCGGCGACGAAATATCCGGAGAGAGAGAGAGAGAGAGAGAGAGAGAGAGAGAGAGAGAGAGAGAGAGAGAGAGAGAGAGAGAGAGAGAGAGAGATAGAGAGACAGAGAGAGAAGAACGAACAAACAGAGATTGGGAGCTACTCGCATACCCGCCATCGTATAGCGGCGGCACGACGTTGGGGTTGCTGCTTGTTTAGCCGTGTTAGCTTTGGCGTGCTTCGTCGGGGCGCGCTTCCTCGCCTGCAGCCCCAGCCCTACCTTATCCGCTTTCGTTACCGCATGACAGACGTGCTTCCGCCCTTATTGTCGGACGGCCGCGCAGCTAATTTCGCCCCATGCAGGGTGTATCTGCGTGCGCGCGCGCGCTCCGTCCTCGGTGTCCCTTCAGAGCCGGAACCCGTTTACCATAATACTTGCAGATGGTGTAATCACGTTAAGCACCGTCTCGTCGGGATATCGCCCGGTGCTACGCCGGGGGTTAATAGGTTTAACGTCGCGCCGCGCGGCTCGCGTAAAGCAACGATCCGCCGCCGCCGCTGCCTTCTCCTTTTTTTACACCCCGCGGCGTTTCGCCGTGACGGCGGCGGGGCAATAAAGTCGCCGGGACTGTCCCGGACTATCGCGCGAGGGAACACGGTGGAAAGTCTCGGAGACGCATCATCCGGCGCTCGTTTAGCCGCGGTTCGGTAGTAATAATGAGTTGCGCTATTTGCCGGCCACGCATTTGCATATACCGTGCAATTATGTTGCAGATCCTCGTCCTGGTATGCGCCCTGCTCACCGCGGCGATGGCCGCCGAGTCGACGAACAGCACCGAGCAACAGCAAACCGGCAGATCGCGGGTTTCCGACGAACAACTGAATATGGCCCTGAGCGACAAACGTTACTTGAACCGACAGCTTAAGTGTGCCCTGGGAGAAGCGCCGTGCGATCCCGTCGGACGTCGTTTGAAAAGTACGAGCGGTAGATCCATCGCGAGGGACAAAATCGCGCCTCTATCCCTCTAATGGGACTTAAAATCAGAATAAAATTCCAATTCCTCTTTTTATATCGCGACAAACGTACTCGTCGAAAAACGATGGACTTTTACCCTCGGAGGCAGGGAGAAAAAAAAGATCAACGGGAGATGCCCCTCGGTATATTTCCGGAATAAATTTGAGATATTTATCGTATCGTAATCGCGCGAAATTTACGGTTGCCGTTTAATTTCCATGTAATTTCGGGATGGGTTCAATTTCTACTGTGAGAGGGATATATATACACGCGAACAAGAACGTCACGCTAATTGTCGCGTTTCCGTTGTCGCAGGGTAAACATAGGGGTCGGACGTTTTCGTGTGTCTATGGAAGTGGAACTTGAGCTCAGCGAGATCGGTATCAGTTTCAGTCCTTTATCGAAAGCGTTAACAATAAATGTCGAGGAGCATCACCTCTATTTCCGTTCAGATTTGTATCGTGTATAAACGTTCATCCGAGTTTTTTCAGACATACGTTTTTCTCAATTATTATTTTTCGCGCGCAGGAAACGCTCGCCTCATAAAAGGTTAAAATTAGCATCAGGGATTCCGGGAGCAGATTGTATGCACTACGCGGAAATGTTAAACATCAAATACCATTATATCTTGCGATAATATTGTGCACACACACATGAATCTCAAGAGGGGAGCGCTCTGCGCACATAAGCTTACATACTACATAAAACCTACCCGAAAATTCTGTTGAAACTCTACGCCGTTATTTTATCCAGGTTTAGTGCCGCTGGTTTTGAGAGGCCACTGCCCTCAGTGCAACCCCGAGGAGACACGTCAGATCAAGAAGGTCCTTTCTCACATTCAGCGATCCTTCCCGAAGGAGTGGAACAAGATAATACAACAATACGCCGGAGTTCCATAAGCGAGATCTGATATAAGCGCGACGAGGCTGGATGTACAGAATAGAGTAATACAGAAAGAGTACAATGGCTCATCTACACAAGTCACTGTCAATCACATTCGTTTATTTAGTATTATTGTTAACGCGATGGGATGAGAGAGAGGTATAGCCCTCCCAAAAAAGGAGATGTATTCAAACTATTATTAAAGGTATACGTACATACGTAGATATCAATTTTGACACAATATGAAGATTTTATCTATATTATTTTGTTATTTATATTAAAGCATGTACATGTACACATTCTATTCGCATGTTGGATATTATTCCAAATATTTTAATAAAGTTTAGCGTATTGTTATTTTTATTTTAATTAATTCACGTACCTTTGTTCGCGTCGAAACGTCGCCTTTCGTTTCATTAAAAGAGCGCGCGCGTGCGCGTACACATACACACGTCTTGCCACCTGCCACGTCTTTCAACCCTTGCCTCTTTATTTCACGGTATTTCAAGCTTCACCTTCTGTCCCGGATCACACGGAGCGCGACGTGCCGCGACGGTAACGCACGTTTGCGCGCATTCTCGTTACACTAAAGCGTGATTCGTATTCGCGATGTATAATAGCCATTAGAGTTATTACCATTAAACCCGCGCGTGATCCGCGGGAGAACGGATCGCGTTACACGCGCTATTATTAGGGCTTATAAGTATTCTAGGCTTTCGCGAGAGGACCCCGCTGGATGTTTGACCAGGTTTATTGAGTATTAATGACGATCAACAAGTTGGTAATTTATTTGGCACATAGTTAATACTATATCTCCACGCCCGCTATTCAGCCATCGTGATTGCGCCCTGATTCGGATTTCGCTGCTCTTGCTGTGAATATTAATTCTACTGTCTCTCGGTGTCAAAGCCCTCGTATGCATGGTAATTTAAGTTTGTCTTCTATGCCAGTGAGAATGGATTGTGAGAACAGGTTTAGCAATTAAACTTTGCAAGCATCGATAAAAGTGTGCGCGGCAATAATATCGTCGCCTTAACGTATTACGTATATATATACGAAAAGGGCGCGCTCAATATTTGCTATACCGCGGGAGAGAACCATTCGAGGAAACTTTTTCGCCATCGGTATCCTTCAAGTTGCGAGCAGTCCCTTGTGCTCGCAGTTTGCAATAATCCCTAACTGCCGGAACGAGACGAGTCACGCCAATTTGTCAGCAACTGGTTATCGCTTAAAGTAATACGATAGCGAGCTAACACGCGAAATCGATCTTAATTTTCAGACACGCCGTTTTTGGAAGACGGAAATTGATATTAACCCTAGGGCGCTGCTCAGAGTTTACTGATGCTAGTGCAAAATCCGACTGATTGTCAATATTTTTAACGATGCCGACGACTTCGCGACGGAATGACTATTTAGTTTTTTTTTTTTTTTTTTTGAACCAATTGCAACACGTCTCTCTGGCCTTGCAAAAATCGTGGACATGAACGTACAAAATTGCGCGTTGTTCTAAAGCGGCTGCAACAGTGGCAGGCAGGCAGACAAATCTATTGCGTCACCTCGCGAATCCTTCAACGACACTCGCACGTCCTCGTCTGACTATTTATCGACCACGTGTACCCAGCCGTTCAAACTGGTTTTCGATGATGCTTCCCCGAGAGAAGCGGAGATCTCGACAATTCAGGAAATCCGATTTGCCACTCCGTCTATCCTCGCAAAATTCAAAATTGAAGTCTGCGTAGAAATAGACGAAGAAAGGCGCTGACAATTCCCGCATGTGTGGCGCTCGTATACAGTGTGTTTCTAAAACGCTTGGACAAACTTTATAAATGTAATCACCCGACAATTTGTAACTTGTTTTTCCTTATCAAAAATACCAATGTGCTTCAAGGGGTTAAAAATAAAAAGTTTGTCGTGCGTTAGATTTCAGGAACGGGTTATATAATTATCGGAAACTTATATCCAATTTCGGGTGTATTTTAACAGAATTCCTATTCGGGGCATCAGCACGTTGGCTGGCAACTTGGCTGCCAGAGTATTTAATATTTAAAGTTATAAAAAGGCGCAGCGTAGCCAAATCAAATTTCCGCCGAGAAAAAATCGGCGCCAACTTGATCAAGGGGAACATCAGCAAAGCTCGCCCGAGTACTCCAGCAACATCCTGTAAGAAGGTGCGACGCGACAAGATTCGGCTCACGTAATGCTTGTGCATTTTGCATCAGTGCGACGCGATACAATTTAAACAGTTCGTTTCGCGAGCTGCAATATGAACTGCTCTGGGCGTACCCCCGATTAAATCGGCCTTAGAGCGATCGTCCTTGTCGATACGATCACAGTCGGACACGGATCGAACTCGCCTAGCCGACGGATATTTAATCACCGGATAATTAATCCCTCCGTCGATCAGTGATTTCCCGACACGGGGGCGGAGTGTCGTCTCGCCAGCGACGACTAGTCGAAGTGGAGAAGTTACCTCCGCCCCTCGGCAAACATTTGTTCTTCTTGATTGATACGCGATAATACACTTTCATTCGGGCGGGACAAATATTGAATCCGTCGTCGAAGAAGCGCGGAGATGGTGTGTTTGCGCAACTCGTGTACGTGTCTCGCTGGATGATATTGTACATACATATGTGTCTTATGTATTTGCACACTCGTCTACAATTTCATTGCTCATCCGCGATCGAGCTGTATTTACATCCGGAGCTTAAAAATTTCTATATAACTTCGCAGAGACAGTCGGTGAAAGGCGGGGGGGGGAGGGAGGGAAAGGTAGAAGTCGACTCGCAGCGAGCTGCTGCAGAAAAAAAGACACATCCGACGTACTTTAATTACTTTTAATTGCGCCGAACAACTTGCAACAATACCCGGGTTCCCAATTAAAATTAAACCTGGCGGGGTAGAGCAACGAAAATTGCTCGACCGAATTCATCTGTTTCGAGTCCTCGAAGTTCCGCTTGATAACAAAAAAAAAAGGGAACAAAATAAAATAAGATCGTTAGCGGTTTTCTAGGAAAGATTTCCCACCGTCCCCCTAATTAATAATTAATTACAAACGCAATTATTCGCACGACACAATTCACGCGCGCAGATATATCGCGGTATAACTCTGTCGTCGTATCTCGCCTCTCGACACACACTTGGCGAGTTAACGGCAACATGTAACCCGGCGAGATGCGCGGTGGCGCACAAGTGATTTTCCGAAACGACGACGATGGTATCACGGCCTCGGGGAAGCGCGTTGTTATATAGCCGTAAGATTATTCCGACGTCGGGCAGATTTCCGCGGTCGTTCGATCGCGCGCGGGACCTCCGCCTTATAATTCGTTATACGAGCCTGATAAAACCGACCATACCCTTTCGCCTCGCAAGCCTTCGCCCGCCGCACCCCCGCCGTCGCCGTCGCTGCAAATCCACGACGTCGTTAAAACGACCGGCCTTCAACGTCGCCTGAAAGTTCCCTCGGCGCGCGGCTCATCCTGGGGGATCATCATTTCCTCCCTTTATCGACCGCCTTACAAAAGGCAACTCGTTTTGCCCGATGGAAAACAGATAAAAAAGTCCCTCCTCTCTTCATACACACACACACACACACACACATATATATAGATATATACGTGTACACGTCGGCAGAGCGCGCGCGGGGCGTCCCGTCTACGTACGAAGTGCTGAGAGAGTCCGCCGAGGGAGAACTTGAAGTGGGTGGGAAAAAACTTCCGGAGGAAAGTTTTCAACGAGACGGAGACTTCGTCGAACGGTAGTAGAAGAGCCGGGCGAGAGTGATTTCTTTGGTTCGCCGCTCGAACTTGGCATTTTTGCTGCAGCAATCGCCCACGCGCGGGCGAGTCGGGATTCTCTCGCTTCGCGCGCTTCGGTGTTCAAGTGCGCGATTAATATTTTAACGCGGGGCACCTCTCCTCGCGTTGTCGAGGCAGAAATTGCTACCCGCTTAAGGGAATTATCCGCGAAATGCGTTTACCTTATTTCGCTTCGCGCGTTTTTTCTCCCTCCTCCCCGTTAAGTATCTTAACATTCGAACAAAGCTTTAAATTAAATTTCCAACCGGGCGACGTCTGATTAAAATCACGAGAATTATCGCGAGGAACGTGATTTGTTTATCTATCCAAAGCCTCAAATTAAATTCGTCCAAATGCTTACTAATTATCGATGTTAATTAAGCGACAGCCCTCTTTAGTAGCTGTCGCTCTTGAAATGAGCTTTTGTTTTCAGTCGTCTTTTTGTTCTCAAAAGCCACGTCCTAAAGAGGCGCGAGATTGACTGTTGGTTCTCTCGCGGGACAACCTTTTACTTGAGAGACAAAGAGGGGGAGAGAGAGAGAGAGTAGAGGAGGAGAAAGAGAGAAACGGGCCTTAATTACGTTTGAGCACAAGGGACGGCCGACGCGATGCGACGCGAAAACGCGAAACGGGATTACGGGTACGCGACGCTAACGGCGCTTAAACACACGAGAGGAATTTCCGCCGTGTGCCCGCCCGCGCATCCAATACGCCGCCGGCAATTCTTGGCGTGGCACAATGCATGAATGTGAGAGCGCGCGCGAGACTCGTGAATGACCCGGCTTCTCGCCCTCTCTCTCTCCGTGCCTCGACACATGCACGCATACGCGATGCATTCCTCTCTCGCATGCACCGCGCCCGAGCTGCACGTCGGCCTCTGGCATAGACGTTACCGTGGCTCGGTGCCGACACGTGGCGGTAAAGAGAAAGAGAGAGGGAAAGGGAGGAATTGCCGTAGCTCGAAAAGGTTTTAATGAAAGTTGCCTGTTGCTTGCACAAATCGCCATGTCAACGGAGAAAATCTCTATTCCACCGTCCCGGCCTATCCCCGTCCCTTCATCCTCTTTTCCGAGAACGGAACGCACGGCCCTTTCATGTGGTGACTGGTGCTAATGGTGCTGCGGGTTTATCTGCTCTTATTAAAGGCAAAGAGTTACCACCGTAAAAAGAACGTATGATTAATGGTGGCATTCCGCGAGAAACAGGGATAAAAATTTAAATCCTGCATTGTTGAAAGAAAAACGCCACGTACATAAATGAAATCTAAAAACATAATTCGCCGTGAGGGCAAAAGGAAGGGCAGCCGCTTTTCTGTATGCGATTAATGCCACCCCCACATATTGCGTTTTTTCCCCCGTGCATAGACTTTGCAATTATGTATCTCTCGTCTATGAGCTGAAACGTGCCATCAAGTGTCCTCGTCTAGAATTCCGACAAAAACGTGCTGAATTGCCAGCAGCACGTGTGTTTTTGTTGCGATTCAATTCGAACAGTATGCACGCACTATCCATCAAACACATGTTAATTAAGAGGGCGTGGAGAAGTCGTTGTGGCAAGTGTGCGCCGCTGCGTGCGTGTGAAATATGATATTCGGTGACAATCAGATGGTAATGGCAATTAAACGCTAGAATTATACCGCTTTTTTGACGCCACGTCGAAAAGCGATGCATAATTCAATGAACGGCGTTCGATAGGGTTCCACTTATCCGAAACGAATACTAGCCGATTATAACGACGATAATAGAATGTTCAATTTTTCAATGAGTCTATATTACGCGACAGTGTTTCACGCGCACTTCGTCAAAAGCGACGTAATTTCCATCGAGAAAAATAAATGCAGTATTTTATATCAATCGTTTTTTTTTGTCAATATTTTACCACTGTGATCCCTCGTTTTTTATACAATATTAGATTTAATTTAACATCCCTCCGCACAATGCATTCCACATATATAATTTAGACTTTTATCATACATACATATATCTCTGGTAAGAGATCGTGACCAGTAAAAATCAACCGTAAAACGGCGTGTGGTCGTGAAGGCGAAATATATTCGATCCGCTTTAAGAGCAACCGGGGACGCGTAAATCTCGTAATGCTTTGCGAATTCTTTCTTCGACGACGCTTGATGTTAAGCAATGGTACCGTGGGGCAAGTTGGGCGCGCGGCGGTACTTCCTACGTGACTATCGTTTAAGCCAGTTTCTCAGAGCGGGATATCCGTACTTCGAGTTTCCCCGACAGCACTAGCCGGGATTTAATGGACTTCCGGAAGTGGGTCATACTTCTAAATAATGCAGTAAACAGAAAGGTGGCTTTGTAGGTACAACAAATCGCGTCGATAAAAACCATCCATACAGCCACAAATCTCGCGTATCTCGTATACGACACTGACCACACGTAACAGCGCACGAGTAATGCCGATATTAATGGATAATTATGCTCGTACAGTAATCCCTCCCCACAAATCGAAACTGGACTAACACACTCTCGAACAAAGACTGCATATACACCACCTGCAGGCGTAATATTTTATTCAATTTCATTTATCAACATTTTTGCGCTTCATTTAATTATGTCGGAAATTAAACAGCTTGCGAGGAAGCCAGAATCGGATAGAGAAATCATTTAATATTATTTAGCTTTCAAATCTGCCAATTTCGTTGATATAATTAACTAAAATCATACCTCTGATTCGATCAATATAATTTACACACCGACCGTTTAACTGTTAATCGAGTTTATGTACACAGAATCTCAATTTCAAATTTAAAAACGTAAATCATAGAAGGATCAAATCTGATGTAATTTCTATGTAATATTATTTGTGATTAACAATCCTTGCACAATCAAGACCAGCATATTTATATTGGCTAACTAAATTAAAATTATTTAAGCTTGTGAACAAATATATTTTAAAAAAAAGCAATTTTCCATTAACAAACATCTAGTATTGTTAGAAAAATTGTTTCACCGCTTTGACGAAACAGGATTATGATTTCTATTTAATGGTGTAATGATTAAAATATTATACCAAAAGTTAATTAATAGATAATTAATGTAATGTTGTATCTCGCATTATACTGTCAGAGAGAAGTTAATAAGATAATTAATTGTGCAATTACATACGCTTTTAAAACAAGTCCATGCAATTAACGTGAGTGGCAAGGTAATTGTAACGACGACTTCTGTAATCTTCCACAATCGAATTATCGAACTGGAGCGCCAGAGGGACTGAAATAATGTGATTTATTGTTTGTATTATTACAGTAGAATCAAAACAGCAATTAAAATAACAATCTTTTTTTTTTTTTCAGGAATACTAATTTAGTTTCATTTTTGTGTTATATAATAAAACAAATAAACAGACATTAAATAAATACAGAAATTTCGTACATCATGTTACATTATTGATGATGTGCAAATAGAAAAAAATGTCTCTCTAAAAACTATATTTTCAAAAATAATATTTATCAATTTATAAAATGGAACAATCAATATCTCAATTTACGTCCAATTTTAATTATTTGCAAATAATAGTACATCTGTGCGGAGGCAATGTTTGTAAATTATGAATTAGGTTTTGTGTGCTTTGTATGCAAAACGAAACGACACTGCATCGATGTTCGGTTCTGCATAGCAACGAAAAGTCCGAAGAAAGGGGACAAAAGCGACGTGCAAGCGCCTGGTGTTCGAAGGAAAAGGAAAAAAGGGAAAAATGAATAAAAATAAAACCGACTGCGAGGTCGCAGCCGAGCGCGGTCGAATATTTATCGATGTCGGTACATGGAAAGAGTAATATGGAAATCGTCGGATTTACCACTTACTCAGATACACATGCACACGCACGAGAAACGACACGGTTCCAATTTTGTTCCGCGTCGCGCTCACCAGTCTACTATTGCTCACAAAATCCGCAGACATGAGAATATAACGCGGCGCGGTTCCCTTATTTAAGTGAACATTTTCGAAGTTGCGATGAAAATGGAGGAACTACCGACATCCATTCGTTGAAAATGGATCTTCCTAATATTAGAACGAAAATATTGGGTATTCTTCATTTCGAGCTTCATAACTTACTTTTCCGTCACTGTGTTCTTTTCTCCCTTATTATATTTTCTAACAGGGAGTACGCGCGAGAAGTCGGTGCCAGATGATGGTGCTCAGAGATATTTCAGACTTTCTTCGTTTATACGACCATTTTTCTCCCCATTTTGATGCCGTATATTCATTTGTAAAGTATATGTGTGAGCAGTGCCGAGAGTAATAATTTTCTACCTATATATGTTTCGCTGTTGCGTCCCTTATCTATAAGCACGGGCTTATACGTATGCGAGGGACTAGCGTCGAAATTTCGCGACGACATTCGGGATTTGATGGACTTGTGGGGAAATACAAGGGCGGGGGGGGTCGCCCTTCTCGATAATGCGATAAACACAAAGGGGACGAGGCCCGGCGCCATCCCTGTGTGTGCACGCGACGCGACGCGACGCGCGCCGCTTATGTGCATCTAACACATTCTTTAGCGGTGAGCGCGGCTATGCGCGGTCTCGCCCACCCCCGCAGACACGTACCACTAACACACAGGGGGTCGTGACGGGTGGCGGTGGTGGCATCGACGGTGGCGGTCGGGGGTGGCGCAACACAAACACGAGTGCAAACTTCGGGCTTCTGTATGCGTGTTGGGAACTCGCCGGACCTGAGAGGGAGCGAGAAAGAGAGTGGTCGCGAACGGATAGACGAGAGGGAGACGAAGAGAAACGCGCGGAGGGGCGGGAGAAAGGGAGAAACCGTGAGAGGAAAGGAGAAAGGAGGAGCGAAGGCACGACAGAGAAGGAGATCGTATGAGAGAGGGAGAGAGAAAGAGGAACGGTATATGTATATATGGCAGATACATAGCACGGCTTGCGGAGGGCACAAGTTAGTGTCTATATACGCGAGAGATCGATAGAGGACAGAATCCCGGGACATCCCCAGCGATCCTGTTCTCTTATTCTTGCAAGAAGCATCCTCGGGATGGTCCACGACGGGGTCGTGCCGTCGCAGTCGCCGACGTCGCCGCCGCATGTCCTCGCTTTGCATTAATGTCGTAGACCAAGAGGGATAGAGTCGAAGGGAGATCGGAGGCTGGAGCGCCTGGAAAGAGATCGGGATGAAGAAAGACGTGCGGGCGCGCGCGCGCTGTGCCGCGATCCCTTTCACCGTCGCGCCGCCGCCGCCGCCGCCGCCGCATGCATTACTACTCCTTTCCGAATTACGTGTCGTGCCACCCCTCCCGTCCTCAACCACACGCGTGAGGTTACCGCGACGTGGCGGTTCGGCTTGGCCAATTACCGTATAACACGCACGCGAAACTTAGAAAGGATTGATATAAGCCCGAGCACTCGCGGCAAATCTACAAATTACTTAGGGAATTCCCCGAGAATCTTGAGATCAACCCAAACTTGAAATCGCATCACCGGAGGTGCGATATTAAACTACCCTGATGTTTGCCTGGGATCGGAAGCATGTACCTTGCCAGCGTAGATATTCCCATAGATAATCACAGATATTCACTTAATGTGGAAATGCATGCAACGCTCGAATTGCTGCATCCTCATTAATATCTCTGTAATTGTCTGTTGTGCACATAAAGGCGTAATGCATGCGTGAAGACGTGTATTGTGCATGGAAATGTAACAAACTGTCGAAGTTCACACATAATATATTGACGTTATTACCATTAGAAAGAAAAATGTTATTAAAGAAATAATAAATGGATGCTTAAATATGTGTCAATTTTTAAAGAATTTTCCAAAACTTTTTCTTTTCCTATTAAAAAACTATATGTATAAAGTGTATATAAAAAAGTGTAATATGTAAAATTTAAAATTAATTTTTTTAGATGGAAATATTTCTTTCATCTACCCCTTCCCCTTCTACCCCTAATCATCTGGAAACAGAACTCTGTTTCGGAGGCTCCATTATATTATTAATTACTCCGCCGTTTAGCCGTAAATAGCGCTTGATCAAATTGTCTTCCTCAGTGAGAGAGGAGAGTTATATCGTTCCGAATATGCCAAATGCACTCGACGCTGTAACGAAGTTGCTGCAACTTTATCAAAGTTCTGCTTAATTCTAAGCAGCGACGCGAGCAACAAAAAGCCGCGCGCGGAAACTCGGCGCGTAAGTCGGTGGTGAGTTTGCATCAAATCGTCGATTAAAATAAGTCCGAGGGGGGGAATAATGTCTCGCGCTACGCCGGCGAGATGCGCCGTCTCGGATAACCAAGACACATTCTGAAAGATAGGTAATGATAGAAGTACCCCCGGAAAATCTTGCAGCGATCGCGTTACACGTCATGTATCTCACCCTTACAGCCGAGAACGCTGTAATTGCCAAAGGGCGGAGGATAAGGGTTTCCCGTGCGATACGTGATAAAGTGCGTGTGCACCATCCCTCCAATGAGGTTACATTACATTAGCACGTCCTTAAAACGGCAATCCGCCTTCCTCTTCCCGTACGTCCCTCCCCTCCCCCTACCCGCGCCGGTCTCGCCGATCCGCCGTCTTCGCGCCGACTGCTAACGAAGATGTAATTATCGGAAAGGAGCGACACACGCCGGCACGTATCAGCACCGGCACGTCATGCTTAGCGGCATTCGTCTCTCGTCTTCGGGGAGTTCTCGGGTAACGACGTTATACGGAGATCGAGCTGCAAGGGCGATGCGCAGCGAATACCGGGGTTGAATGTTCGTGAGCGGAGCGGCGGTGGTAGGTAGGTTGATGCTTGCCTTCTCGCGCGCGCACGCTCTCCTCCCGTCGAAAGGATCATATTATCCGGCCGCGCGTTGCTCAGGAGGATGAGGTCTCACTGTCTATCCCCGCGCATCGACGAGCAGTTTCTCCGCGTCGTCGGCATTCACGGCTAATAATTGTTGCTGCACATCCCATTGTGCGTTTGTTTCTCATATATACACACACACGCGCACGCACGCGCACGCACACACATACACACACATACACACACAAATACCAACAGATTCGAAAACCATTATTATCGAATTCAGTTTTTCTTTCGGCAATGTGAATTCCCTATCGCCGAATAAGAATTCCCTCCGTAATCCGCGGACGATTGATCGCTGTATGTATTCACACTTTGTGTTCGCATCCGGAGTAATGCCACTGTAGATCTTGTTTTCTCGAGAATCAAGACTTGATATATCGTGCGAATTCTTTACCAGAATCATCAATTTTGACCGTAGACTAAAAGGGCTGCAAGGTATCGCAATTCATTTTAGATTTGTCTAATCAATGTTAAGAGAAATATATGTGTAAATGTAACATTTGCGTTATTTCTTCTTTTACTTAAAATTACAATTATATCCTTCTTGAATTACAACATTTATATTTGAAATTATTGATTATCTTTCGATTGATTTAAGTTCTTTAATCCCAGTTTGATTTTTCTCCTAAAACCGCAAGTAGCTTACGAATTTATCAGTAATTGACGTACGCTTTGTGTTACTTTTCACACACGTGTCACCGCAATAACGACATTTGACCTTATTGAGACACTCGGTAACGGTCGATTGAACCGACGACGTATTGCACGGAACATGGATAAGTCAGTTCCTGACGTATCTGCTCGATGTAGGAAGTAAAACACGCTGAGCCGTCAAAATCGTTGGGAAAGAAAAAGAACGCGGAGTTTCTCGTGAACTACGAGCTCGTGTGATAAAGACGTTACGACCCATGAAAAAAAAAAAAAAGAAAAAAGAAAAAGTCGAAGGTGTAAAACTTTCATGACATTTCGGTATTTTCAGCACTGATCCAAATCGCCGGGATCGACGAAGTATGATGAAGTGGTGCTCTCGCCGCACGGAGCAACGCGATACGCTCTGTCCGAATCGTAATTTCGCCCAACAGTAGAGGAACGGTCGCTATTAATCTAAAAACGCATCGTTTCGCGTCATCGCGTCCCATTTGATTCATCGCTTCGGGTGATATGGTAATACAGCATGCGTTTGTATGTATCGTGAGCCTTGGCGACATCCATTCAGAAATTTCGGTAATGTTGCATTTATATTTGTTAAATTTTTGTTTGTTAACGGTATAACGATATCTCGTTAAAATAATTCTCTCGCAATTAATTAAGACGATGATTTATATTCACTATTTTTATAGGTAATAGTTATTTTGTGTTATAAATTTCGTACTGTCCTTCATTATATATTTGTTAATGGAATCCTAAAGGAAATAATTGACATTTTTTATTAAAAGATATCTCTTTATGAATTGACTTTATAAAATTCAAATTCTTTAACAATAAAGAACATAAAGGACAATTTCATACTAATCATACTAATAAAAAAAAATGTTGTAAACTTTTAAGTATATGTATATTAATATGTTTAAAAAGTTTTTTCGTTACTAGCATGAAATTGCTCTTTGCCCCCTTCATTTTTATGTGTATGTAAAAGAATTTGGAACTCTCTAAAGCCAATTCAAAAATATCTTTTTAAATAGAAAATGTCGGTAATTTGCTTCAAGATCTCCTTAAGCTCGTACCGTTAGAAACTTCACTCTTTATCATCCATCAGAAATATTTGATCATGTTAAAGCGATACGACTCGTTGCTGCTTGCAAAGAGTATATTGTATAATGTTGCTACGGAAGCTGGAATCGTTGCATCGCTATGCGCAGCGTGCGACGCTATTTTACACTATTCCTCACAGAAGTACCTTCCACAAAAATCGATCTGAACGTATCGACAACGGTACGTGCAAGAGCTTAGAAGGTACGTCCAGCGTTCGGGGAGAAGAGAGAGAGGGAAGGAAAAGAGAGAGAGAGAGAGAGAGAGAGAGAGAGAGAGAGAGAAGGGTGTATCAGTAACGTCATTGCTCCGCGAAATTCCAAAGAATTCGACAGTGATTTCATGCATTTTTATGCCTTCCAATCGGTGTAATTGTCTCCTCTCTTGGCTTTCTCTCTCTTTTTTCTCTCTTTCTCTGTATCGCATCCATCGTGCTCGCTCGCATCGCGGAGCGTTCAAGCGTAACGACGATCCGAGCGACGAGACGAAATGGAAATTCACGGCTTTCAAATCCCTCGTGCGCATCGACACGATGTCGGAGTGATTTTCTTTCGGGCCTTCTCTAGGTCCCTCAACCTATAAACTATAATCCCTTAACGCCAGAACCACGGATGGAACGTTTCTGTGCCGCATCGAAATTTACATCCACGTCGAACGCGTGTTTTCGATTGCGGCACCGACTTATATATACCTTCGCGCCGCAAGAGTTTCCTCCTATATAAATATAAGATGAAAAAAACATGTATTCCAATATATGGCAGAACATTTCGCTTCCATCACTGACTCTTAAAGATCATCTAAAATTTGTATATTCCTTATACTTTTAAGATTTCCAGTATAAATATTAATTTCCAAAATAAAATTGAATAATAAGAAATTATATTAAAAGAAGCAAAATTACATAAAAAGAAACATTAAAAGATTTCATGCTTTTAACATTTTTCTCAATTTATATTTCCCTCTTCTTTCATTTCCAAACTCCTCTTCAGTCTTATTGAAGGATTGCCGACGACTTCACCAGTTCGATACCGCGTCGACAAGCACCTCTCGTGGATCTTGTAGATCAATATGGGCGTTCGTGCGTTCTTTCCAATCGAAGCGTCTGAAGAAAAGAGAGCGCGCCCTTCATTGAGGATTGTCTACGTGGCCGGAATGTTAACACCCCCGTGTAAGTGAGAACCCTGAATAATTTCGTAAATAGCTGTGATTCACGCTTCGTCTCCGCCTTCGCCCCCTCCGACGGTCTTCCTTCCTTAATTTCTGATACGGGCCCACGGCGCGAGCGTGCCAAGCCTCACCATCAAGCGGCGGTGGCGGCAGCCGCTTGTTTTAACTTTGTTTTAACTTTAAATGGACTTTCATGGCCGACGCGGGGAGATATTAGCTGTATTGCCGCTGTAATTTTGTTTCGCCGCGCACGGTTGCCTTTGCGTTTCCGCGCCGCGCTCGCGTCCCGCGTTTCCTTCGCCGTAGCAATTTATAATAGACTTATATTTAGGTCAATCGAGCTAATAGTGGCGGTAAATGCAATGTAATTGTATAGAACGGAAAATTAACCCTCCGCTTGTAATGTCGGTCTGCGGAAAGCATCACGTTGATATTTTATTCATCGGTTTCGGTTATTGTCGAGCATCAATTCGGGAACACTTAGCTGCACATAGTTGCAAATTTAAACACATCATCTTTCTTTCTTTCTCTTTTAATTCGATTAAATAGCATTACATTTCAACATTCTCTGTATGAGAAACAAGGAATAATAGAACTCCTCAATGAAGTTAATTAGATAAGCTTTTAGAAGTTTAATAGATTAGTTTAATAGGCAGTTTAATATACTTAATATAAATTATGTATTTAACATATACTAAAATTGCAATTATAAGTAGATTAATTTTGATCAATCGCTTCTAGCAATTAATTCTAATTACTTATTCCTCATAATTGTTATTATTGCATTAAGTTTCATTAAATATTCCTTATCACTTGCTTTTGCAAAAGTATTATCACAAATGTTCTAACATTTTTTCAACTAATATTGTAATATTAAAAGTTTTTACTTCGCGTAAAGATATGACTTCTATAGGCACAAATATTCACGAATAATTTACTTACAATTAGTTCGTATTTGTTATACATATGTTCGTATTTGTTATACTATTCGCGAAATTCTTTCGCGAAATAGAATTGTGCATTCACTTTGGAATTTCATTTTCAAAACTTAGAGATTATTTAAGACATCATGATATTTCATCTAAATCGTAGAACTTGAGCAATATCTAATTAACCCGTAAGCACTCGTGTGGAAGTCAAAATGACCTCAACGTTAGCTATAAATTTGCTAATTAAATATACTAATTTATTAATTAAATTTACTAATTAAATATAGCAAAATATTAAAAAAAATATAAACTTCTTTTAATTTCTAATGATTATTTTGTTTAAACATGTCTCTTGGTTTATAATTGCTTATAAGGTAAAATAAAAATGCTAAAAGTGTGATAAAAAGTCACGCGAGTGCTCACGGGTTAAGTAGTACTTAATTAAAAAACGTATTCGGTATTCACGTTTTCAGTAAAATGTCAGAACTGAATAGAAATCAGAAGTAGAAGGTGATTCTCGGTCCGAGCTGGAGCTTTTTAATCAAGAAATCGCTACCCCGTTTTAACATTCTCCGCTTTGCAAAACCAAACAAAAACTAAAAAAAAAAAAGTTACTCGCCATATCGAGAAACATTTTCCTCTACTTCCCTTTCGCGATACTATAATGCAGGTATCACTAGACGTCGTTTCGACGATTGAGGAGAAACTCGCGTGCAAGGGAAGAGTAGCTGCCGCATTGAATGGCGCGCCGCCGCGTCGCTTTGACAGAGCAGGGGAACTTTCTGCTGGATATCCGGAGATATCACGAATTGCATCCGAGCCGGAACCGCCCGACTACCTTCTCGTCGTCGTCTCCGTCGTCTCCGTCGTCGCCGTCGTCTTCATCGCCGCCGGTGGCGTAACTGTCCGCGAATGCCACCTCAAATATCTCCATACGTATTCGTTCGAGTTACCTCGAGCCGTGACGTTTCCAACTTGTCCTCGCAAGGTGATTGCATGAGAGAGAGCTCAGGTCTCAGGTCATCAACGGCAAGGTGGCGTCGACGACGACGACGACGACGACGACGACGACGACGAGAAGGAGAACAAGAACGACGGCGGTAGCGGCGACGGCGGCGGTGACGACGGCGGCGACACGCTCGTTTGTGCCGTTCACGGTGCTTGCACCGCTTCGCTACAGCGACGCGAGGCGACGCCGAGGCGTTAATTCTCGCGTTGCATCGTTCTCGCGCAACTGAATTTCATAGATTGTGTGCCGGGCGGGCCGGCGATTGCCGAGCGACACACAATAAAGCCGCGCGCGGCAATTACGGCGTCGGAACTTTCACGGTAAAGCGAGCCCGCTTATTGAGAGGCTAACGTAGTTAGCTTCATTCGCGGACGGCCGTTAAGGTATGATAACGACGTTATTACTCTGTCGCAAAGTGTGAAAGAGAAAGAGAGGGAGAGAGAGAGAGAGAGAGAGAGACAGAGAGGGAGAGAAAGAGAGAGAGAGAAAGGGGCCGACGAAAGAGGAAGAAAACTATCGCGATTTCTCCGTGAGGTACGTCGTCGGGTACAGATTTCTTAATTAATTAACGTAATTAAAGTATTCAATTATTACGAGAGACAATTATCGCATTTCCAACGAGAGATAGGGGGAGAGGGGGGCCAGCGAGCATGACAAGCTAAAACCCCCGGAGGACCCATAACTTCGCCGTACGCGCCCGTATCCAAAGCCCGCTCGGAGATTCTACCGCGAGGATAGAGCCCTTTTATCTACGAGAGTTATGAGCGCCGATAATTTTACGACCCCGTTGTAAAACAGCGCGTAAATACGCGCGGCGCCCACTGGCGATGAAAAAGGAATGGCAGCGTGGGAAGGGAGGGGGGGAGGGAGAGGGTGGAAAAAAAGAGAAAACAAAAGACGCGGACGGCATTCCCATTCGCGCGGGGAGACGCACGTTTTTTTTTTTTAGAGATCGGACACGACATATTAACATATCGATCGAGTGATGACTTCGACCGATGACGAAGGGGAACAGAGAGAAGAGGCCACCGATCCAATTTCCTTATTCTCCCGGATACGGGACCGTAAACGAAATGCAGGCCACGGAATACAGGCCGCGAAATCCCCCGATAGACCGACATAGCCGCCGAGTGATATTCGCATATTCAAATCCGACTAGCGATTCCTACCTCGAGAGAATGTCGCTCGCGACCCCAGTCCTTTTTCCATCCCCGGCAACGCGGAAGCCTCCCTTTCAAAAGCTTTCCCCGTTATCGTCACGATATAATCGTAAATTCCATCATCGATAACCGACGACGAGGAAACGCGCATTTAGATAATCCAATTTAAATACACGCCTCTAACTAACATAATCCCCCTAAAGCGGAAAGCGCAAATAACTTGCATAAACGTGCCAGTTCCTACGAAATCGGTGATCTCGCTAATTTAATCTGACTTTGATGGCACATTCAAATCGCTCCCCTTCATATCCGAACAAGATTCGTGCGGCCAGATGGAAATCTATCGCGAGACGAATAGTTTGACGAGAGACAGGGGGCTTGTTGGAAATCGCTCGGTCTAGAAGGGTTCGTCCGGCCGTGGACGATGCGCGCCGATGGGTGGAAATACGCGGACGTGACCGCAGGACAAAGTCGCCGCATATTAATCCCGTACAAACGTTACTCGGCTGCGAGAATATTCCTTTCCCCTTCTCTCCCCCGTTTGTTTCCTCCTTTTCGCCACCAAACCACAAAACGTGGCCGCGCGCGCGCATTATTTTTTTGTTTGTTTTAAAAATAAACGCGGAGAAGAGGGTTGGCTCGCTAAAGCGGGCAACGGGGTGGCGGACGGAGGAGACACTCTCTTGATTAAAACCATCGATCTCTCACCGGGATTACGGATGCATTTAGAAATCAACACACTCGCGGTCGCGCACACGCAAACGCATCTTCCCTGGGTCTGGAACGCGCGTTTTCACCCCCGATGATCATCTCGCCCGCCCGATACTTGATGCTGGCGCATTTGCGTTATTCGCCACTCCGCGAAAATCCCCGACCTTTTAGCAGCCGAAGGAAACGAGTCCGGCGCCCGGAAGTTTTGCTTTTTCTTAAACTCATCGTTATATCTATTCAGGGATTTACTTGTTTTTTAATTTGCCCAGACATTATAAAATATGGAAAGAAATATCACTTTATTTTTCATAAAAAGCTGCCAATAAACCGGTTGTTAAAAACTTCTCTCTGAAAAAGAAAGTTTCAAACTTTTCGTACTAAAAAAATTAATAATGGTATAATATTATAAGACTCTTCGCGCATGCAATATTCGCAATTACTTTATAACATAGCCACGAGATACGCTGCGAGGTACGCTTTTTGTGTTTCAAGAAAAAAACAAATATTGATAACATTATTAGATTTATAAAATTGCATTTTAGATATTAAATTTGACAATTCCCCTTCTGTACCAACTACATTTACATATTCCATAAAATAAAATATACGAAAGAGGTAGATAAAATAATCAATATTAATATATAGCCTTCTATCAATATTCACACAACTTTTAATAGGTTAAAACCTATTTGCGTCTCGATGTAACGCGAACGGTAACCATCACAGTAATTACAAATATTCCAAAGGAAATTTGATTTTGCCATTTCTGTGTGTCGACGAAAATCTGTTCGTAGTTCGTTTATCAACAAAACGATATAATTAAATTAACGGCAGAAATATCCAATTCTGCGACAGTTAATATCTCTTTTAGGGGGTGTCCGAAAGAATCAGATTCGCGAATACAAAGTTACGACATCATTCGATTGGCTAAAAAAAAAAATAAATAAATAAATAAAAATAAAAATAAATTCCACTCATCTATTCGGAGCGAAGTGCAATTTTTGTCAAGATCTTTTATTTTTTCGAGCGATTCCAATAAAAAAAATATGTACATATCTGTCTCGATTGAACGTGACAAAAACATATCTCGGTGATTGCGCGAAAGAAAAATTATTCGGTGAACGCAACGTATGTGCGTTATCGCACGATGACACGGGGAGAACAGCGGCCCCGCGCCGAGGCGATTAATATTCCGTTCCGATCTCACCCCGGCGTCCACCCCTGCGCTCTCTTAAAACCACAAAATCCCCGTCTCTGCTGTTACTAAGGTAACCGTAACACCGTCGCGAAATCACTCGTAAAACCGTCCGTGGGTGGGTGCGAAAGTGTCTCGGTCGCTTTACGGTCTCCCAGAAATCGCCTTGCGGCACGCGGCGCGGCGGTGCGAGCTCGCTTGCCCCCCGGAGTCGAATTGTCTTTTTATCGCGCGGGCTTATTCGCGCGGCTAAATTTCGGAGCGGCACCCGGTACATTTAACGTCGTTCGTCGCGCACCACCGATGCACGTCGATGCACATGTCGTCGCCGCGGCGCACGATACGGGCACCGACGTATCGACTTGCATTACACGCGGCGCACACACCTACACACGTACATTCGCCGTAAATGCACACGTTCCCGTAACATCAGCTCGGATGCGAGTACATGATTGAGCGCACATCATTCGTACGTTATACGTATCCACGTGAGCATGTTATATACCGTCAACTCTGTGGGACAAAGCGTGAACATTAAGCGCATTAAATGTGAGAAAGGAAATTATCTATCTTAAAGCGGAATATATACGGGCGAAGAATGCGATTAAATGCGAATGATTAATTCGCTTCAATGGATGCAAACAAAGGTCGAGCGTATACTGGCCGACGTTTATAACCACCGAGGCAAATTATCGTTTGTATTTGCCCGCGCTCGTTTGCTTGATCTGGTGTTCGGTTTAATATACATCTTCCTTAATTAAAGGGAGGCGATTTACCTCTGAGAAACGCCTTCTGGTACTGTCAATAATCAAGAGTGCAATTGAAGGCGTATGCAGAAGCGCGAGCCCAATGTAAACGTGGCGGATTAACTTTTATCTTAAGACTTTCGGGCTCTGGGAGAAGATAGAACTGTGGCTGTGAACGTCTGTACGTGTACGCGACGTGTGCGGTGGCGAAGATAAGCCGGTGAAAATACGCCAAGTCACGTATTTTATGAAATATATACTACGAAACGTACACGCCTACGTATACATGTCGTGGAAACGCGCGGCTGTCTGCGTGTGTAGAATTTCGGCGGCATTAGTAGGTTGCGCGAAAAGGTAAACGCATTTTCCGGATGGGCTCGCTCTCGGGGAACGGCGCGTGCACAATCCCTCCTTTCCTTCGCACGAGGATTCCGCGAGCGACAGATCAGACTTACGCGCATGGGTATGCGTACATATACGTGCGTGTGTGCTATGTACGAGGGCTCGTATGCAATTTGAACATGCGCCGCGAGAGCCGAGCGTGGAAACTGTTTGCGGATAAAAATTAAAAGTTACACTTGTTGTACAAAGAAGCAAGAATGATGCAAATTAATTAAATAACTTCTCCCTTTTAAAACGAGAGAAGACTTTTAATAAACAACCTTCTCTCTCCCAGAACAGATTCTGTCAGAAGAGAATCTCTTTTACGTTTAAAGATTTTATACAGATTCTCTTCTTCTAGAGAGAGAAGTTAGTCAATTAATTTGTAAGAGAATATCGCGGTTGATTTATAAAGGATATTTTTTTGAGAACGCTGTTATTAAATAGCGGAGTGTCAATACAACGTCTTATGTCGAAGTGTATATCGATGCATTTCAAAGTATCATCAGAAAGTCATCGATGAGTTTTTCACAGTATCGGCGGGCGTACCGTACCTATCGCAAGCTGACTGAAAAGTCGACGGCGAACGGACGTGACGAAATCCAATATTAAATGCAGTAGATAAATCACTTCCAGATTTATGCAGAGGGCCCGGGAGAAAATATTTTCGGACTACGCTATACGAGCGGGAATTTCCGCACACGCGTTTTATTTTCCAAACGTGATCGAGCAGACGTTGTTATTGAGTCCAGTGAACGTACTCGAGTAACGAGTGCGATACATCCCGCGTTCCATGCGATACCGAAATTAATTCGTGCACCACGATACTACAGTAACGAACATTTTCTTCGTAGCGCTCCGCGCTGTGTGGGTATCAAACGTGATAACACGCATCTCCGCGACTTCGTTAATGCGCCGCACTTTATAAAATATTAAATAGTCTTGACAGACTCATGCGATAAAGAGAGAAAGAGAAATGGAATAATAACGAAGCGTGGAAGGAGGAAAATAAAAAAAAAAGTTGGAAACACCGCGAAAGGACAATCCTTCCTCACTATCTTCAATTTTCATTAGGAATATAATAATATGTTTCGGACTTAATTAGCGTTTGTAAAGTAGGTTAAAGCATTTTACTGCTGCAACCTCTTTACTGTTACGGATCGCAAAGGTCCGTTGGGATATTATATATACTCTTTAAGCAAAGTTACAAAAGAAGACATTCAGCTGCCATCGTTTTACATCGTGCTCAGCTTTCATAATGAAGTTTGCAAGCAACCTCCGACCTTTCAGGTATACATGTCGCTTTATCACTATTCGAACATTTCTGAAGACCATTATTTCCTAAGTTCTCTCAGTAGTAGCAGTAGCTCGATATAATTCCGATCCGGATATAATACGATTCTCGATATATTACAGTCGATAATAGTATTAGATACGTAATCGCAGCTATATATAGATAGTTACAATCACTTTACTCAACGGCAGAACTCTGTATTGCCTTCAATATACTTAAAGGTCGTGGTCGTAACAATCTAAAAAATAAATTCCAAAAAGTGTCCCAATTGTCCATTTTCTGTTATTTATCCCTGATACTTCCCTTTTATACTTTTCTTTCTAAAGCAATTTTATTCTTATTCTCTTCTCTCGCAAATTTTGATGAGATCATCTCTTCCTCTGTTATTACATTATTTTATTAATCTCTATTCTAATCAGCCTCCTATAGCTAACGAAAAAGAGAAAGAAAGCTATTTCTGGGATTTCCATACATTTGAAGGAAACGGTTCAAATTGTAATCCTAACTTTATTTCCATTAATGTTATTATCGTTATTATTATAATTATTATTATTATTGTTGTTGTTGTTGTTATTATTAGTTATCAATATGTTTCGCAAATGTGTAAAAGAGGACTTTGAATAATATACTCTCGACTTTGTGATAATTGTTTCCAGTATATAATGAGCGGCAAAATCAAAATATAGTTTAATTTAAACTGTAATCAAAATCAGTTACATCCATAATGCGTTTGGAGCTTCAGCATTCGTACTCACATGTCGCATGTCATTTCATTAATTGTAAATTATTTAATTGGCCGATCATGGACACAATAAACTTTGAATTTTCGATTTGGGTTTTTCCTCTCTCAATTGCCAAAACAAATTTTATATTTAAAAAAAATCAGATTATTTGAGGCGTGTGTTAAAGCTATTGACGATCAACGAAATAACTGTGATAATACTTATAACTGTATTTGTTAATTATTAATGCGTATTAGCGAGAATGTATTTGTTAACCGTAGCAATTGAATCAAAACAGTAACAAAAGAGCATTTAGGTCACAACAAGAATACAAAGCAGAGGTATATCTTGTATTCCGTACCGATAATTTTTTGCTTTCATTATTGTTTAAAAAGGAGATAATATTATCGATTCCCTCTGCAATCACTTCAACTGAGCGCCAATTCAAAGTAAACTAATTAGACTCTAAATTGATACACTTGTTAGAAAGAATGATATGAAAGAATGACATGTGTGGCGTGTAAGACAATTATCGATAATTTTTTTATTTAAAAAAACGCAGAGGTATCAAATAGCTCTGCACCGGCAACAGTTTGGTATATCCGCGCTTAGCATCACACTATTTCATCAACGCTATTGGACTTCAATAAAAGTTCGTCTGCGAAGCATGAGGGCTCGATGCGCACTGTAGTTTCTGCGCTGGAAACGAACAATCAATTTTACTAATACATGCAAGTTTGAATACACGTGTCACGTTCAATCATATAGATCAAGAATTAAAGTGAAAAAAGAAGCGTATATTTGTAAAAAATTCTTTTGTCTTACACTCGGGATTCTTGAACTGCGCTTGTAAATGCTTGTTTGTCATTGCTAATGCAGCAAATACCATTAATCTAAAATGATTTGTAATAATATATGTATCATGTTATAATAAATATTATATATATTCATAAATACATGTTGTTATATATCATCATCATATACCATATTTCATATTATACAAATATAAGACTTATATTTTATACAGTGTGTAATATTGTTTTATTGTTTATTTCGCAACAAATGCCTTTCTCGATCACAGATTTGTATAACATGCGCCATAATTTCTTTGATCGTAAAGAACGAAATGCTTTGCTTCCTAGAAATAAGCACATGCTCCGATATCTTCGTTCGTATTTCGCGAAGCATTTCCTTCGATGAATAAAGGCACAAGCACTTGCTGCAGTTTATTCATACGATCCAATATCTTCATTCACATTCTTCGAAGCATTTTCTCGATAAAAAAAAAAAGACAGAAACTTCGCTTCCAGCTTATTCGCGTTATACATTAGCGTATTGGCAATTTTCAAAATATCCGCGTAAGGGAGATAATTACGTGCCATGTTTCTGTATTTGGAAAGCAAAAGAGAATAAATAGGAATTTATTAATCTTAATGTATTTATTATTGTTATCAATAATGAGCTGTACAAAACGGGAAACAAGTTGCATAAACTGCGGAACAACACAAATTTAATTGAAAGCCCTTAAATAAAACAATTAAAAAATTATATCTTACAAACCTATCTGAATAAAGAAGGGGCTTTTGTGTCATTTTATCAATTTTGCTCCAAACAGAAAATATCAATCTAATTTATCTGTGTCTTATTAATTTGCGTTAAAAGCATACGTCCATAATTTTGAAGTTTAACAGGCTTCTGGCTGAAAAGTTTCTCTTTTTGAATCTAAATAATCTCTCCGCGCTTGACAAGTACAGAAGAGTGAATCGTCGTTGCATAACGACGCAACCCGCATCGTTCGTGCTTCCGGGTCTCGCGCGGGGCTTCCGAAGCATCGTTTCCGAAGTAACGAGCCATTACTCTCGGTCAGATTGAGGTTGAGGTTGCAGTATGTTTTTTCGATAATTACAAGCGCCATGTAGCCTTTCCATTCTGCCCCCTCTCCCCTTCCACTTCTAATATTAAATCAGTCGACGAAAAAGTTGGCCGTTACTCCTGATATCGAGCGTCCAATTATCGTCGACGTTAAATCAGTTCGCAGCATTGTTTCCGCCCGCGGAGAGGACCCCTATTAAAAGTTAATGCATTTGTCACACGACCCGCGTCACTACATGGACGCACACGTACAAACGCGCCGGCGCCCCCCTGGTTGTTAGGTTTTTAATGGATTTATGATTGAGGAGCGCGACCTAAAAAATTCTCAACCTCTGCCAGCCGAGGGAAACGAGCATCGCAAATGAATACGGTTAATCTCGTTGCGTCCCTTCATCACGAAACAACCGCCGCGTAGGGAGACGCGAAAGAGAAAGCGAGCAGGGAGGGAGAGACGCTCGGCTTGCACTTCATCAGCTCGCTTTTCTTTTAATAAGCACATCGAGCTTTGCGGTGAGCCCACGCTGCCTGCACCCCTCCCCCCCCTCTCTCTCTCTCCCCCTCTCTTTCTTATTTTCGTTTTTTTCCCACGTCAAAACGTGCTTCTAACCCCTCTACATTTATCACCGCCCACTGCAGCTTAAGCGGCAATTTTGTAGCGCGCTATGCATGTGCTTGCTTCAGCCGCCCCCGGGCAATCCCCTTAATGTGTACTTTTTCTCACTGTCATAATTGAGGAGCCGCCCGAGAAGGAGGAGGCCGCGGCACTATCCCCGGGAATGTTCTTCTCTCATAAATTCCAGCCTTGCGCCTCGCAAGTGTGCGCCTTTGTACCTCGGCGCGCCTCGTGTTACGAGATATTAGAAAAAATTTTCGCGATTTTTCATACGCCCCCCTGACGCGTACTACGCCAATGAGGAGAGCACTCTGCTCCGCCACGCCGGGCTTCCGACTAATCCGCAGGCATAATTTCATCATCGAGGAGAGGGGGTGGGATCTATTTCAATTGGCTTAGCTTTCTCATCACGGACAGCTGTATTAATAATTGGAAATGTGTTTAAAAAAATTCTAAAAGTTAAGTATTAGATTTTCAATATCTCACATTAAATGTAGTTATGTTTTACAATATAATAAAGTGTATGTCTCCGTGATCAAGTAAAAATTAGTTATGTCAATAGCATCTTTCAACTATATTACTATTTATTTCATATGTAAATAATTAGATAAAATATGAAATTTTTTAAATTAGTTATTAAAACTGTTATTAATCATTTATTAAAAAATTTTTTGGACTTGAAAGAAAGCACTAATTTGCAAGATACATAATTTAAGATGTGAAAAAATAATGATTTTATCGCGTTGATAATCAATTAACTTTACTCAAGATCGTTCAGAAAATATACTCGTACTGTTGAAGAAAAATATGTAATATCTCAAAATAAAACACTTATTTTCTCTCTTCTAAAGAATTTCGACGGAAACAATCTCTCAACGAGCAGTGGCTGTCATGAATTAAAAGTAAGTATCTCGCGATATCTTGGCAGCTTCTTAAAGCAACTTTTAATAAGCTGAGCGACTAGCTAATTATATTATCTTTACCTTTAGCTTAGTTCCTATTTGGCATATTTTCAGCGACGTTTAATTCCCGCTAAACAAATTTTCGATTCGACAGACTTGCAGTAAAATTTTCATTACGATGAAAGATAGAACAAAAGTTCACGATTTGCAAGCTAATTCCTCGCCTTAGGATCCGAGATGGCATATCTTAAAAAATTTATTACAGATATAATATTACGCAATTATGTCATGTTTTAAAAGTGCAGTTTTTTTTTCTACAATACAATTCATTCGCTTTTTTATCTTTTTAAAGCTTTTAAAAATATTTAAAAATTTTAGGTAAAATATATTATATATACAAATTCTATTTTCAAATTATCAGAATAATATATCTATATATTTTACACAATATCCAAATTACTTTTTTAAATTAATATTACGAACGATTAACTACGATTATTAAAATAATATACAAACGCCCAGACAGTTGTTATCATTATGTTAATCTTTTCAGTTGTGGAACATATAAAAAATAAACTTTAGTTTTAAATATTTTCAATTAATTCTTATTCTCTTTATTATCTTTAAATTAAGAGTCATATTTTGCTTCCACTTGTTCTTAAATACTCATTACAAACACTCAAGAGACGTATGTGTACAAGTATGTAATGTGTAATGTGCAAATGTATGTGAATGTCCCTAGTGTATTAAGCTCCGGTCCATGAGTTTGCTAAGCCCAAATGACTATGCGGATCAGTCATCCCTGCGAGACTCAATCGCAGTAAAATCGTCATGTTATCTCCTGAGATTAAATCCGAACACTAACGACGGTTCGTTTGTCAACAATTAGCGAAAAAGCGATCGTGGGTACAAATTCGCATAACCGCATCCGGTTCGATCCCCTGGCGCATCGTCGTCGTTGTCATCGTCGTCATCGTCAGCGTCGTCGTCGTCGTCGTCGTCGTCGTTCTCGTCAACGTCGTGTTTTTTTCTCATTCCCTCGTCTTTGACATAGCGATCGGCACTTCAGTCCCGGGCACTCTTTTTCCCGCTCGTCAGCCGGTCGAGCACCAAAAAGGAGGACATTTTGACCGAGACGCTTTATCGAGGGGCGAGCTGCCCGATCGACAATATCTCGACAATTCACCCTCGAGCGGAACGCTGCCGATTCCGTCCGTTCTCCTCCTCTCACCATTACATCCCCGCCTCCGCCGCAATTCGCTCTCTCGACCTTTCACATTTCTCTCTTTCTCTCTCTCTCTCTCTCTCTTCTTTCTCTCGTTTCTCATATTTTCCTCATTTTATTTTTCCCCGGAAGGAGAGCCGGCAGCCCGTGGCTGCTGTGCATTCGCGCCTCCTACTTTTCCGGCGCGGCGGTCCGCATGTATCAAAGGTACATAATAAATTGAATATTATATCCAGCGGCGCGAACGATAGGACAAGAGGGAAAGAGAGATAAGGAAAGACAGAGAAAGAGAGAGAGAGAGAGAGAGAGAGAGAGAGAGAGAGGCAGGGAGGGAGAGAGAGGGGGAGGGAGAGAGAGAGAGAGGTGGGAGGAGAGAGCCAGGAGAATCAGTGAGAAAGAAGAAAAGCGATACCGTATAGTCCTGCGGGCCTGCGCCATGCGAGTTGAGCGCGTCCCGTCACGACGAGCGTCCCGACGCCGCTCTCTCTCGACTCGCTCGACGGCGCGACCAGCTCGACGCAGTCAGTACACGCGTCCCGACGCCCGGGAATGCGTCCGTTGACGGAGGTGTAGTTTTGCCGCGCGAGTTTACGATCGTGCGGGTGACACTCCGTTGGAAAACGTGCAAAATTCGCGGGTCCACTCGAAGAAGGGAAAAAGAAAAGAGTGCGTGGACGAAAGAGTGAACAAAAAGGGATATACGCGCGTATATGGCGCGCCGTGTCATACTCCCGCCAGTATAATGCTACACTTTCTTCGCGAGGTAATATTCCTTGATAAAATTATTAAAATGTTTTTCTTCGTTAGAGTGTTGACAGAGTAAAGTTAGTTTACTGTTAAACATCCCTCGCTAAGCGTTTACATTCGAGAATCTGAATTCCTTCCCGGTATTGTCCCGGAGTGAATTTGACATGTAGATAACAGTCCATTGTCGACGAGCGCGAAGTGGTCTTTGTAATTTGGATAACGCGCTATGTGTATGACTGAGGGTAAAAGATGAGGGAGGGAAGAGATATGCCCGTGTCAGCTCGCCACGATGCAATTGCAGTTGCGTTCTTTTTGCGTGATAAGTTGCCCCGGCGCTGAACATGGCAGCAGCCGGGATCTCAAATAAAAATCGACGCGAGTACGCGTAAAACCGGCGCGCGATTCTCCGACGTTAACGTAAATGGTATTGTTAAAAGGACGTTTCGGAGCATTTTACGCGAGTAGTGAGTTATTGCGTTATAACTCATGTTATGCGTGGGTGGTGCAGCTTAGATACTCTCTTTTTCCTCCCCGTTCTATTATACGAGCCGCATACCGAACGTGTTTCTTGTACGATACAGATAAAAAGGAAAATACGTGTGCGCGAAGTAAAGATGCGTTTATACGATGAATTTTTGCGAGACAAAGTTTACGGGCCAATATATCATATATGTGGACTATTAATGACCTCGACAAATTAATACTTCGAAGACAAAGCTCGAGTATACGTCGTCGGTTTAAAATGCTTTTAATTAAACTTCATTTTTGTTTCTTCATAATCTTTAGAAGATTAATTTTTATAGGACTACATGTTTAAACATCCTGTTAACTACTCTCCAAATTAAAAATTGTGTTGTACTAAAATAACAGTATGAAATTAATTAATTTAAAAATAATTATAATAATTAAAATTTATTTCTCTCATATATGTAAATATGTGTGTGTGTGTGTGTATATATATGAGCGTAAAATCCATTAAAAAATTTTCGAAAAATTAACTTCCTACATTTTTTATTTAGAAAAGATCAGTTTTCGATGATGACATCGCGTATTGCACTGAAATACATCCATTATCGAACTCTTCGTATATGGACATTAAAAATGCATTCGTTCATATCTCCTCAGTCTTGCAAGGAAAAATACATGGCATATATCTAGATAAATCGAAACAAGCCGAGAGAAATATACATTTGGTAAAAGTAACATTAATCGTAAAAATATTAAAAATCGTTCCATCAAAATGAAATCTGTTAGCATTTTTTTTCTCGCTACAAAGAAAACATTAAAAATATAAACATTACTTATAAAATTACAATGAAAATTCTGGAAAGACTATTCAGAAAATTACTATTGTCAAGATAACATCTGCTGTAAGTATTATAGACACAAGTCTATATACACATTTATTCCATACCAAGGTTTCCTTTCAATAGTTTCCTCATGAGAAAGTAAATGTCGTAGCGACGTGATTATGCGTATTTGTCGTTGTAGAACGTTTAGAGCGATTCTATTCAAATAAAATGATGTTTGTGCACGATTTGCGTGATGTCCGAATTGATCCATTTCCTCACAATGCTAGCCACTCGTAAAGCAGACATATGTCCGCCTGCGTTATTATATGCTGGGATTATTCTTCACGTTTATGGAAGAGAGCCAGAGGAAGAAGGGAGAGGGGAGATTCGGAGCGACGCGAGAGCCGGAATAAATCATTCAGAGTGATATAACGTCGTCAGTATGAGGGATCGCGGATCGCGGAGATTCCCGGCGTGGGGCAGAATCAAATCTGTCCCATTAGAGGGGGAGGGAAAGGAGAAGCGGGATGTATTATCATAAGAAAAAAGATTATTGAGAACGCCGCCGAGATAAAGTCTCTCGGTAAATTGATCGGCCATCCGGGAGTTCCTTCGCAATATCGTTTTGGACGCGATTAACTCGGCTTGGATAATATTTTCGGCCGGCACCGATCAACTCGTCGATCCGGGAATTCGACGAGACGGGCTGGAGAGAGCTATTATTAGAGAACGACAGTTTAAGCCCACCGACTATACCAGTAAATTCTTTCGTCGTATATCACTTTTTATATTTTCTATTCGCGCGATAGGGATCAATGTCACTTCGGGTTAGCGTCTCCTGCGTGTTTCACGTGTACGTTGCTATTTTATCATATCTTATAACGATCGTAATATATTCTGCCAGTCTTGGTATTGATCGTGATACGAAACGATGATTTGTTCGTGTGAAAATATAAATTTTAAGTTGGGCAAAAACAAAAAATTAGGGTGAGCAAAAAATTAAAAATAATAAGCAAACATTCTCTAATATATATGTATATTCTATATATGAAAAAATATGTTGCAGCTGCCATTTCATTTTTAAAGAATTAATAGCGTATTGCAAATAATGAAATTTTATAGCTGAATTTTATCAGACAATTTTAGTAATCTATAAAGAAAATAAATTGAGATGGAATTCCATCTTAAATCACACTAAAACCTACAAGACATATTCAAATTTGTATATTGTATTGTAATTTTGTTGTATTGTATCGCTGTGAATATAGATGTGAATCGATATTTTTACTTTATCATAAATAGAAAAGGGACGTGATAAAAAAATAATGCATGTGTATATAATTTTGTAATACAAATATACGTAAGTTTTATATAGGAATTTTAAGAAAAGTCATTTCATTTCGTAACAAATTACATTTTTTATCTAAATAATTTTTATTTGTTTATAAAAATAACATGGTATCATGATATGTTTGTCTCTCTCTCTCTCTCTCTCTCTCTCTCTCTCTCTCTCTCTCTTCAGTTTTAATTATAGAATTTTTTTCTAGTGTGTTGAATAAAAGACTTAGAAGAAACGTATGTACCGCGCTTCTCGCTTGCGCTAATCCTTTTTTCGGAAAATCCTGAAATTCCCGCAGTGAAACGAGAACAGGAAACTTTCACAGTCATTATTCCACAGCGAGGAGTGAATTTACGTTCGCGGGAGGAAAATTTGGTCGCGTATAAATCTCCGTGGGTTCGTGTTTTTCGCTTAGCGTTTCTAGGATTTTAGCATTTTCCCGAACGCGGTTTCTATCGCGCGCTGTGTGTGTGCCGCACAGCAGGACCGATTGGTATTCCGGTTTAGCGGCAACATTTGCCTCTTCTTCCTGCGGCGATTGTTTGCGAGCAAACATCCGGGCGGCGGTAAACGCGCCTAAGAGAGTAGAATATGGAATTTTACTTGTACAGCGAGAGGCAAGATCGTCTTTATGGATGTTGATATTGCCAATTTCTCCGCGGCGCGGCGGGTGGTTCGCGATAATGGCGGAAATCAGATTTATAGGCGCGCGCTTTTACTTCGCGCCTTATAGAAAATTACCTTTGTAGTAGGTGGCGTCGGATATTACGATGTCGGAAATAAGCAAACGAGAGAAGGAGCGAGTGGATCGGGATTAAACGGCAGAAGCGATTCCGGTAATGCAGCGAGTAATGACGAGCTGGGATAATAAATTCAATAAAGGCGTATGGAGAATAATGCATCCGATCGAAGAGACACGAGGCATCCGGAGGCTGGATAGGAAAAATATTTTCAATAAGAAGAGCGGGGAAAAAGAGAGGGAGAGAGAGAGAGAGAGGAGAAAGAGCGAGAGTGAGACAGAGAGAAATCGAGCCGTGGAAATTACAGCAGCGGAAATGGAGCGAAAATTAAACTCCGTGGGCCGGATTAAAATATTTTCACGCGACGATAATTGAGGAATAAAAGATTTTCGCCGTGATCGAATAAATCAAGCGGCTCGTCGGGTCGCGCGCGGTCCCGGATTTCTCTCCGCCGTATCTTATCGAATCGAGATGCCGCAAAGATATATGTGCGATCCTCAGATGGAACGCGAAAGTACTCCGTCGGATTCATAAAATAAAAGGAAAGAATAAAAAGAGCAGATGCCTCCGACAAGGCTGGTACAAGACGCCTGAATTTATCGTGCAGGATCGATCGCGATCGATACGTCATGATTTTACTTTACGATGTGCCATCGTGGGGATTAAAGTCGAGTGCGCGACAAGGCGCGAGAGGGTGCAAGAGAGACCCGTCAGTCAGGTGGAAGTAAAATCTCGATCCGAAATATTTTTTTACGCGCGGATAACCGAACGCCGGAAGATTTTCGCCCGGCCGGGGAGCTAAACTCGAGCTCAACAGCTTGGCCCCGGGTTTTTCCCTTGGCTTCCATCAGATAAAATTGCAAGAGGAGAAGCTGCTTCTAAAGACCCGAGAGGTAAAAGAACCCCCGGGGAAGTACTAGTCGGGAAGTGAGGCCGAAATTAAGAGCCGGAGGAGGCGGTGGTGGTGGCGGTGGCGGCGACGCGCGGCGGTGACGATAGCGAAAATACATCGCGTTGTGATACTCGAATATGAGAACATTTTCGCGCGATACAAAAGTGACAAAAGTAATCAACGGGATATTATATCTCCGGGTATCTCTCCTCTTGACCTGAATCTCTCAAAAAATCACGACCACCGGTAAATCTTTCCCTTCGCCCCGGCCCGCAACGACCATCGATCACAAGTAAGCGTGATGGAACAAAGAGCTCATAATCTGACATCGGAGCGTGTCAGGAGGAGGAGAGAGGGGACGGTGACGTGACGACGAACGAGACAAAAAGAAAAGAGAAGACCCTCGCGAAAGAGCGAGGGCTAACGAGCAATGCGAGAGACAGGACCGAGAGGGGTTTTCATTTGGTCCTGTCGTAAATAAGAATGAGTAGTTACTCGGCGTATAAGCGCGGCGAGCAGGAACGCTAAATTCCGCCTCGTACGCGGACTGAAATCTCCGCCGCTAAACGGCCGAGATAGTTATTTACGAGATGGCGTAAAAGATAGTTGCCCCGCGTGTGTTTCCCCGAAGGGCGACGACCAAGGGCGGATCGCGTCCAAGCATCCAGGATGTATGACCCAAGTCCGGCAAAACACTTTGATGGTCGATTCTCCTCGTACATTACGTGGAATTGCCGTGAAACTTAGTGGCGTTTATACGCCGCTTGACAAATGTATCGATCGAGGAAGGAGACAAGAAGAAGCGCGCAAAACGACGAAAAAAAAAACCTCCCCAAAAGAGACACAAACGGGCGAAAGAGGGTACACGTGAACGAGAGGAAAGTTCTCGCAACACGTTAACCGGTTCGCTCACCGTCGCCTCCGGCGGTTTGGGGGTGGCTAGGGGTGGCCTCACTTCTGGAAAGCTTCGTTTTCTCGCGATAGGCACGGCCGATTAAGTGAGCCGTTTACCTTCCTTTATTTTAGTGTCTAGTTTTTAGTTTATACGTTGTATATTTTGTTATAAATCTTCACATTCTTTTAATCTCAACATTATTTCCATCGTTATTGTGATTTTATTTCTTTTATTCTATCGTTGTTATACGACACGATAAAACTAATATCGCGCATATTTTCATGATATATAACTCAATACACTCTTAAGAGATTTTTATCACAAAATATGAATAGAAAGATAAAATTTTATTATCTTAAATATACAAAGAATGAAATATGCATTGTCTATAAACTAATAAATAAATATGTATAAACTTAAAATTAATCTCTTAATATTAATCTTAATTTCTTTCCTGTTCATTTATCTCTATATACATTTTGCTTGAAATTCAGAGAATTACAGTTGTAATATATTATCAATTTGAGCGACATGTAGAAATAAAGACATAGAGAGATAGTATGAAATATAGTGAGATACACGAGGTGCACTGTATTCGTTTCAGTGAGATTTTCAAAACTGGGCTTTTTCAAGTATCATCATCAATAAAATGTTTTGCTTTTCCAAAATTGGCTTTTTGACGTATAAATCGATATAGCAGCGGAAAAATATTTTTCAGGCTTTGCGCGTGAAACGTGAAAATACGAAAGCCACTCTAGCATCACCAATAACTTCGGAAACATTTATGTATCCCTCAATAAAATAAACTGTAATAATTGTAATTAAGGTTCCAATGTTCCGGTAACATAATATATGTGTAATATAAACCTCTGTGTTTTAATAACATCTTTAAATAACCGCATTGTTTATTTTAATACATACATTCAAACATTTTGAAATAATTCGCAAACATTTTACGAGTACGCTATTATCATTCGGTTTTAATGTTGTATTTTCACGATTAATTAATTAATTAATTAATTAATTATTGCAGTATTTGAAGTATTAATCAAAATGTATCAAAATATCTTGCGTCATATACATTGCACTTTGCAACAATTGATCGTATCCGAAAGCAATAAACATCAAGAAATGTCCTCGTATTTCCTTAAGCAAAATCTAAGATATAGGAAAGGAAACTGAAAGAGAGAAAGGGAGACGAGACGCGAGTTGACGGTGAACGCGAGTTTGTTATTCTCGTTCAGCTTTTCTTTCGTTCTTTCAGAATGAGGGTAGCACGGCTATTACTGTGCTGCGTACTTCTCGAAGACTACAGCACCAATCTCGGCGGAACGGCAATTACCAGTGACGCTATGCGCCAAGACGGCTCCTCGTCCGCGACGAATCCGACGCTATCAGGTATATACCATACCCGTATATACTCATCTGCATATTGCCGCCTGGTTTTTCCTTCCTTCGCCCCTCCGCGTCATGCAGAGGAGAGATCGCGCAGACGGAAATTCTCGTCGGCGTTAATGGCACGTGCCGTGGAATTCGAGCGAGCAAATATCCCGTATTACCGTCGGAAAAATAAAAGACACTCGTCGCTTCAAGTATCTTTTACTCTCGGCCCCCTCCAATAAACATTGGTAAATGTTCGGAGGGTCTCACCCTCGGATAGCCTTCGACTTAACATACAGCAGGCTTCGCGCACAAATTATTATCTATATTAGATTGTGTCCTGCATAAATTTGCAGTTTGTATTCGACGCGAAAACAAATTATCTTTCGTTACTTGGTATAATATGCTAACTGAAATTAATTTGCAATGTAAAAATGGAAGCAAATAAAACGTCATCATTATTTCGTTCGTATATAGATCATTAAACTTAAAAACGAAATTTATTTTATTTATATTTAATAAATATTTTAATATTTATTATATCAATATTTATATTCGTTCACACAAGTTATTTTGTAAAAACAAATGCCTACCACATTATTTGATTAATGAAATTTTCGATAACAGATAAAAAATAGGATTTTTTTAAACATTAAATATTAATCTAATTTTAATTTTAATTTCCCTGCGGTCGGTATTAAAATTTAATTCATAAGTATAATAAGATAAATTATTATAATCATTTTAAAAAAGTATGCCAAATCCGTAAGAGATATATAAAAAGAAAGAGAGAATTTCCTGAACATTTAGCTTAAACGCGCGAACCCTAATTCCATTTCTTTAGCATCATCAGTTCGGTCACGGAAGCCATATCTTTTCGAGAGTGCGTCAGTGTGGTTTTTCAATTATTTGATAAGATCGCGTGTTTCTCTCGAGTCGATAATCGAGGTATTTGACCGGCAATAAAAGGAATCACTTTACGTTGCGTGTCGACTCGTAAATAAACGTTATAACGTCACATGTTTTCCACGCAAGACGGTGTGTGTACTCCGCGACGTCTGTGAAGGGTTTCCCCGCGGTGCATATAAAGCTTTGTGAAAAATCTGAATAATGCATTGTGAAATATTATCTATACGTGGTAGATTTATACGGTGTTGCGCCGGCGATACGTTGTCTGCCTTTATCATAAAGCTCGATAATGTTTAGCGAAGAAAAGGAGAAAAATTTCCGCAAGCAAAACTCGATCCTACACGAAAGCTTGGCTTAAACAACTTAAAACAGCTTTTTAGATAAACAGGAAATCCATTGAGAGCAATATAATCTTTATCATGACATACAGTTACCAGAAACGTTACTAAATAGAGAGAGAGAAAGAGAGAGAGAGAGAGAGAGAGAGAGAGAGAGAGAGAGAGTTTATTAAATAAAATTTTTTTGAGAGTTTAGTAATATTTTATGCAAATATTAGTAATCAGAGGGAAATTATTTTCACATATTACTATAAATAAAATGTAAAATGTTGCAGTCACATGTTTCTTGTATTTGCACACAACTGGACATAATCAGCTTTTCACAAATTCTCTAAAGGACTCATTTCACTGTCATTTCACTTTTAAACGTGCATCGATTTTCCAAATAATTTCTGAAAATCGCAATTAACAATGCAAACTCAAATACTTTAATTTTAATAGGAAAACACATATCGTGATCTATTAAAATCCATGAAATATTTGAAAGAGTATAACGGCGCGGTGTACGTAGGCGTGAGTTTACAGAGTAAACTCGATGCATACAGATTTTATTCGCACGTTTATTTTTGTGGATTGTTCAGAAATCGCGGCTTTCAAACTCGTTGAATCACCTTCATCATTTTTTCCCTCTTTCGCGGTTTCTGCAACCGGGAGCGCATTACTGCTGCCACGGTATTTTATAAAGCTAATCGTCAGTGCATTCAGAGATATGCGGTGAGAAAATCTACGCATGTCAAAGTAAGAGTACATAAAATTTGTGTTTATTTTAATCGTCAATAAAAATAACAGAGGCACGTGTACGTGTACATGTATGAATCCACATATATACAGCAGCATATTTTTATTTTTCAAATAAAAAAAATATTATTATTATGATACTGTAAAACCAATATTATAATTAGTACATTATATAAAATTATCCATTATATTTTCAATAGTTTGCAAGTACGTTTAATATACTCGTATTTCTTGAAAGTAGTTTTGTCAAGAAAATTTGCGCGTATCTTATAAATTGGTAGCGTAAAAGTGCAAAATCGCTCATAACATAAAAAGTAAAGAAAAGAAAAATATATGGAACTTTATTAGAGTGGCCACGAGAGGAAAGACGTAAACGAGAGCAAGAGAAGAATGGAGCCGCGGAGAACGTCCTGGTTTGGCGGGGGATTGTCGACGACGACGACGTCGTCGTCGTCGTCGTCGTTGCGTCCGAAGTTGAAGTGGTTCTAGTCCAGCCTGGCATTGCAACCGGGTCCATGCCGGTTAGTTCGCCAAGTTTTTCCTTTGAGGATGAAAGATATTAATTAAACTGTCACAGACACGGTAGCATGCGCGCGCGCACGAGGAACCCCTGCCCAACTTTATTTCGCCACTTACAAGTTTACCACTTAGGCGCCAGTGTACGCGAACGGGCGGGTGGGCGGGCGGGCCACTGCAAGTCATCATCCCTTTACGAATCTAACGCGCGATATTTATGCGCACGATAGAGAACAGACGCAATCACGAACCGGCACGCGAAAACGTGACGTATGCATGCAGAAGGATTGGCCAATTATGCGTCAACAAGCATGGCCTGAGGCTTGATGCACGCCAGACAAGTCGTTTATACGTTCTCCTTTTTTTCTCTTTTTCCCTTCTTATCTACTTTTTATGTATATTTTATACATCCGCTTCCGACAAGCGTGTTTCAATTATAACTATGTGCAATACATGATGTGCAAATTTGTAAAATTGCAAACGTAAAATTAAACTCTGAAAAAAAAAGAAGCCGTCACTTTTTAGTAAACCTATGTATTAATGACTTTCCTCTACCTTTTTATGGATTTCGGTTAGAGGTTCTTTCTTAAAGAACCGGTCGCATAATAAATGGTTCGTGGTTCTTCTATCTGCCGTTTCCTTTATTTAACTTCACTTACTTATCCAACATCTTCAGACAACTGACAGCGGTTCCGGTTAACATTTCAATAGCTGATAACCGATAGGTGAAACTAGAACACTTTGTAAAAAGATGAGAACAAAATGCGCACTAAAGCGAAATTTGCTAAGAACCTTGATCCTTTGATCTTGTACAGAACAAGTGAAGAGTTTTAAAAATATCTGCAAATGAGATTTGCCAATAGATCTATCAATGGTTCAATAGTTCACATGTAAATGTAACAAATTATTTTTCAAAGTCTAAAATTAGTACAAAAATTGAGCTTGGTATAAATAAAGTATAATTAACCATTCAAGATTTGTTTGCTATACTATTAAATGTTCCGTGAAAAAAACTTACTTTGACTTTGTCTTTATGTTACAAAGATATGTGTTTGCATCTTCAAAACATATTCTTTTTTAATTCCATTCTTAATATAGCAAATCATAAATTTTTTCAAAATTAATCGATTTGTTAAAAATAACTTGCTTCAAAATATGCGCCGCGACGGTCTATAAGATGAAGCGGTAGAAACAGTCAATACACCGGATGTGTTGATTTCGTTCGTGCAATGATTAAGAGATGATGCAATGCAAATTGCATAGCGTTGCTATCATTCGCTTCGGATAGTGTAATGATCTTATCTATCAAATGCCACGGTATGCGCGTGATGTCAGATTCTCGTGTGTAATATACTCGTACGTGTCTATCTGCGTAATACGTGACGTCGCAATACGTCTGCCTATTCGCGCTGTGATACGTCATACCAGATAGTTCATAATACGGATACATTGTGGACAAGCAGAAACGAAGCTTTGCTTTAAGAGCTTTGCTTCGGCTGCTTTAATTCACCGGTATATGAATAAATACATTTTACGTAAAACCTTAAAATAGTGATAAATAGAAAATTCTAAAGTCAAAAGTTTGGAAAAAATATACATCTATGACAAAAATTATGACAAAAATTATAAAATTAAACTGAAAAAAGATGTAAAAAAAAACAAATGTAAAAAAACAAATTAATCAATTATTAATGCCTCGACGATTCAATGATTATGCAAAGTACCTACAAAGATTGTTTTATATTAAACATAAAATAATAAATAGCATCTTCAAATTGTGATTTTAAAAAATAGATATTTGTCAACTATATGACAAATATATAATAACAATACGATTGCAAGCAACAACTTGGCGAGGACTCATAAATACGGATTCTATAATTAATCGTACTTTTACCCAGGGATTCAAAATAATCCACGATTATCCCAGGCGATTAAAATATTAAACCTGATCGGCTTTGCATTCAGAGTAAATAGTAAATAGTAATCGCGCGGTAAAATTCCAAAAAATATTACTTTGATCAGAAGTGTGGTTAAGACGCAAGATTAAAGTTTCGCATTTAGCGTCACAGGTGCGACGCGGACACCATTCTCCGATACTATTCCGCAGGGAAACCCTTTAGACGTTAACGTATACAATATAATACGGTATACGTGCATATATATATATATATATATATATATATATATGCATGTATTTATGTGTGTGTGTATATGTGTGTACGTACGTACGTAAGTATGTACGTATGTCCAGGGTATAGCGGGCAAAACGTGTTTCGTTACTGTAGTTAACTGCGTTTACACAACATATCCTACGGCGTCGACCATCTCGAGGCCGCGCAGCCGTTCACATCTGAGCACTACTGTTAACGGCGAGGAAGCTTCCGACGTAATGTGTAACGTTAAGGACGTTGGGCCATGTATAGAACCAATTACATTTGCGATTATATAGGTATACATCAGCGCCGAGACATTTGCAATTGCGAACTATACAGGAACTCGTACGTCTTCTCTCCAGTATTCAATTGTCGTGAATAAATTCAAAATCGAGTGAACCGGAAATTTGCCATCTCCAAGATCTCTCTCTGAAGATTATCGATTTTCAGCTATTAAAATTTAAATTAGCAATTACAAAGCATCCTTTTCGAAGTGCGCACATGGAAAGAACAGTTTTGCAGAAGTCCCTTAGAAATTTCCTAAATTGTATAAATACATATCTAATATATTAAAATAATTTCATTAGATCATCAAAATAATTACGTAGAACGCTCGGCTTAATTGCTAGAATATTAACATTTTATATAGCATTGCCTAAGTATCCTACCTAATTATTTTGATAGTCCAACAACATTATTTTCAGACCTGTATCTAGTTAAATTTTTAGATACTTGGACACAAAATCGTTCCTTTGTGTGATAAAATTTCTTTTCGTTACTGACTGAAGGGTAAACGAAATAAAACTTAATAAGCGCGATTTAACGAAAGAAGTTTTTAGCTTGAGCAGTCTGATTTATAAACGAAACTTTTCATAAGGTTTTATTTTGCGCTGCTGGAAGGGGCATGTTTAGATGTAGCGCTAATTAGCGCGCTAATTAGAAAGCCGTTACAGTGCAAAATACACGCGAGCCCTTATCGTATCATTTATGATTAAAAAAATAAACGCTCAAGATTTACGACGACGCTTAGCAACGTCTAAACTGAAAGAGTTTAAATTACGCGGAGAAAAAAACAAGATTTGTTATTTGCGCATCCGCATTTCACTTTTCGAGGGAGTCGGGAGGAATTCTCGAAAGTTAACGCCGGGTAATCCGGAAATTATCGATGACACTGAAACAATCGCTCCTCGTAGTTTGACTTCCGCAAGTCCATACCACCAGGGAAAGTGCGTAACTCCCGAGACACTCTGTATCACACCCGGTAACACGACCCGGCGCCGCGCACGTGTTTGCACGGTACGCGCTTAATATTAATATGTGCTACACCTTATACTCCCGAATGAGGAATAGTTTCCAAGCATAGTTTCTCGCTCGCGCTCACGTACTAGTAGTAATCTTCTTACACGTTAAGGACGCGCTCCGGTATACGTGCACGGGCTGGTATTAAGGGTACGGAGGAGCGTGAGGTGAATTGCGAGTGCGTAATAATATACGCGTTCACGTATACCTGCGTGCGCGTGTACAGACACGCAATGTACGCCTCACGTTGCACGTGCATCCACATTGTCCGAGACGCGGAGTTATAAATACAATTTTGGCGCACTTTACCGCGGCGCGGTTCCCGCTTATAGTCGGACGATAAAAAATGTTGGCAAATACGCTCGCATTTTTACACAGCTTTGTGTCTTCTCCCTCTCTCTCTCTCTTTCTGTACGAAATTCCCGCGCGCACTTCGCCGGGCACGACTGTCTTCCCGCGTGCAAAAATATCGCGTCTATTAATGTTGAAATATTTAATTTCCCGCCGCGCACATACACACGTGGACAGGTAGACGGTAGCCGCATTCTGTGTTGGTGTTTATTGCAACAAGTAGAAACGCACGGCCGTCTTTTTCGTAGAGGGCCATTTCAAATTCGCGTCCACGCTCCACGGTAATGGATCCTTTGTTGATGAAAATGCCGGTACGCGCTAATAATTTTTGCGCTCCGCGCCAGAGTGAAATGAAGCGGCTTACGCGAATTATGTTCTAACGATGCCGGCACATAATGTGCAACGCCCGCGTAACACAATACTGTCGTGCAGTTAATCTCAGGCAGTTTACGAAGTAAACTCCTAAACTAGTAATAGTACATATGTATAGCGAGCCCTTGGTTTTCAGTTAATTTCAAGTAGGAGTAGAATTTACTTAAGCGGAAATTTTGATTATGCCATAGGGTGGAATATTATTATGCATGGAGGGTAAAGGAAACGAGTGATATGAAAAATAGGTGAGCAACCCTAGGCCTGCGCGAGCACAAGGCGTCGGGACAGGGTGTTTATATTAATTTTCTTTATCGAGCGCGCGCCGTTTGCCTCTCGCCGGAATAATGGATTCGGTTACGTCACCACGGCATCGCTCAATGTCGATCGCGTTTCCGCGCGAGAAACGAGAAAGAAAAGCCATCGAAACGGCCGTTCGAGGCGCTCGATCGAGCGCGCTGAACGCTTGTAAATTTCTCGTTGACTCCGGTAAACTTTTCACCGCCGCGCGCCGCCGCCGTCTCAGGACGGTACACATTTCCGTGCCGTATTAACCGATCGACCGAGCGAGGCAACGCGACGTGCATTGTGTAACGCGATCGTGTGCATCGACTTGCATACGATCGTATCGGTGTGTATCGGTATGCGTGTAATGCTAAGGTACGGACGTATATATACATGGCGCTCCAACAGGCGGGAAACCTCCGTGTTCCGCATGTGCGATCTTACTAATTTCCGGGATCGGAGCCATGAGAGGGCTGGACTGAAAATGAGAATCATGGCGAGCAAGCAAGGAAAGAACGAGAGATCGAGAGAGAAAGAGAAAGAGAGAGAGAGAGAGAGAGAGAGGAATGACGAGGATAGCATGGGCGTGAATTCGATTAATTAAACTTCGAATTCGCGCCGCTTCGCGGAAATGGAATTATCGCGGCGTAGTCGACGGCGGCGGCAGCGGCAAGCAAATGCATTGGTTTGGGGACAGCGAGCCGCCGACACCACCATCACCACCACCACCGCTACCAGAAGGGCGGTTACGTCTGCAACGGGGGTGCAACGGCGGTATTTGGAGGTCGAACGGTGTAACAGCTTGTGCCGGTGGAAAGGGCGTGGAAGGATGTGGGATAGCAAACTAACGCGAGAGCCGACGATATATATTTGCGGCCCGGAGCGGCGCGGCGCGATGGAGAAAAGTTTCGGCAGGGATTCGAGCCGTGAGAATTTAAAATCCCGCGAATCTGGCTAAGACCGACGGACTTTTCCTCTCCTCCCCCTCCCCCCCCCCCCCCTCCCAATCCTGCCCTTCTTCTCGACTTCGAGTGGCGTTTCAATAATCCGCTTTGGTATCGCGCCGCTTAGCCTTCGCCGAGGCGAAGAAGAGCCGAGCAGGCGTCTATTAGGTTCTCAAGTCGAATTCTCTCTCTCTCTCTCTCGGCCGTTGATCGATTGCCGACATCCGCCGTGAGTTGTGAGAAATACCGATTTCTCGCGCCCGTTACACGTGTATACCAAATTCACTTGGAAAATTGCCCGCATCACGTCTGCGATCGCTCGCGATGTTCGAGAGTAGGAAAGCTGTACGCTCCGGTTATAAAATGCATAAAACTTGAAACAAGATACGGGCAAGAAAAATAAGTTTCCTCGTTGTGATTCTTCGCTCGATGCCAGAACTTTGATTACAATTTAATTTAAGTCTATTTAATTTAAACAAACATGTTATTATCTCCAAGCCCGATTATGGTTTTTTCGATATATTATTTATTTTCCAGATGTAAAAATTAATCTTGTAATAATTAGATTATCCAGTTATGCATTATTAATATTTGTAATTAATATAATTTTTAATATCGATAATTAAGCGTTAAGCGTAAAAAAGTAAGCGAGGCGAGATTATGACTGACTAATAAAGTTGAAGAAACTTATAAAACTCTCAACTTTCAGAGTGATGGTTCGATAATCCGCTTATGTCATCGCTTTAGTGAAAAAAAATCTCATGAAGAGTCTGCATCTTTATTGGTACGTTAAAATAAAACTTCAATGAGGATGGAGAAATATTTTTCGCGAGAAGTACTTGTCATATAGACAAATCTCATTTCATGTTAATCTCGTTTTAAAATATTTTCTTCAAAATGTTAAAGAAAGTTCTGCAAAAGGACAAAAAACTATAAGCAGAAAAACAAAATTAAGTATCACAATATAAAATAGGAAACCTAAAATTAAATCAGAATTGATTAAGTTAATTTCAAATACAAGTAAAACATATTTCGCGTATATAAAAAGTTATCGGATGACAGGACGATGGATGTTTTTAAAAAGATATGTTTCATTTATTTTTACAACGCTCGTTACAAGCGAAATGAAAACTTCCAAAAGAACGACAAATAGGAAGTTGTGAGATGGAGTTTGACAGATTTATATCATCTAATCCGTCGCAAGGTACTGTGAATGCGATAAAAAAAAAGCGACGTAGGAGAAAAGGAAGCATATGTCACGGGTTGTACCTCTTTTCCCCCTTCGTGGCGTAGACAGCGCTGATGATAAAAATCCTTTTGCAGCCGCATAATATCATAATAACTATGTAAATCAGACCGCCGTAGCAACCCACAAACAGAGAATCGGATATTCGTATGCTAAGCCTCAACCTGTTCCGCGCACCGTAGCCGCCATTTCGCTTTGACATACACTATATATCAGCTGTTACCCCGACAACGAGCTGGGCTCTCGTAAAAAAGCATTATTTAACTATCTACTCTTTTAGTATTAACGGTTGCTAGCTATGGTGACATCAAACAAATCCTCTCTTGCAAAAACGCCGAAGCGTACAAGAAGTGCGTGTGAAGAGGTAATGCGAAAATGCGCCGCGTATCGTGTGTCGAAAAATCGCTTAACTATAATAAAAATTCCAACTGTCAAACAAATTGCACTGTAATTTAAAAGATTTCATTACAATACGAAATTGTGCGCGCGTGCCAAGCATCTCCAGAATAACTTCTGTTAGTAAATGACTCTATCGGATTACAAAGGCGAGTTAAACATTTATCGGTCTTTACGACGAGTTCAAGAAAAGTTTAAAAAGCGACTCTGCCAGGATCATATTTACATTGAGAGAAGTTCGAGATAAGTACAGAGGCAGAGCTTGCGCGCGAATACGAGTTTTAAGAAAACTTAAAACAAGACGTGCGCAAAAGATATCTGGCAAAATATTTAAAAAAGGAACAAATATTTAGATCTGCGGAATATTTAGTATTATATTCTACAAAAAAAAACATAATAACATTATTTTCATTAGGTAGTTTACCAAAGAAAATATAAAAAATAAGAAATGTACACAATTTTTCTATATCGCACGTTTTTTTCTGAGTTACTTATGTTATATAAAAATAATTTTGTATATTATATTTATATTCCAAACAATTTTTTCTCCGAAATGTTCAAAGTTTTTTATTTTTAATTCTGTTTTTCTAAAAATTTTATCATACACGCTAATGTCATATTATTTTTATTCTTTTACTCCGTAATTATACTTGTTTTTCATAAACTTCGTTAATAATAAATCCGCGGATGCACGGCTATGAAAAAAAATTTTATTCGCAATGAAGGTTGAAGGTTTTCCGATCGTACCTACACGATGAAAAATGTTTAAAAGGCGATTATACGTCTCTCGAGACGACCATAGTCCATAGACATAACGTTTTGACAACAAGCCAAGCGTCACAACGGATTTAATGAGCAGTCGTAAACGCGTTACAACCGGTCGACAACACGCGGTTGAATGAGATTTTAAACGCAAGCGGATAGTGCTTTTCTTCTACAAAGTCGAGAAGCAAAATTTATTAAACAGAAAGCTTTAATTATCCTTTGTATATCAATCGCAATATTGTACGTCGTACGTTGACATTATTGTGCTTTCATGTAAAAACTTCGCGTTGTAAACTAGCAATTACATCGATTATTACGTAATATGAACTCTTCATTGCATTTCATTATATTCATATTTCATTGGTTGTATAATTAGCATAATATAAAGCGATACAATGTAACAGAATTGTGATGTAATTATTTGATATTATTTAAAACGTGGCGTAAAAGGATCGAAACCAACCTTTAAATTACTCGCAAGGAGATGGCTATCGCGAGTCATATTCGCGGTGTAATTACCAAACGTGGCGCGGAACTCTTACATGAGGTACGCTAATTAATCTAACACAGGTATACGTACGAATATATTGCGTTGCGTTAGCCTCTTACGGAACTTCGTGCTTTAGTTTGACTGTAGAGTATTACGAGACACCTTCTTGTGCGAATGACGTAAGATGTAGTAAAGACGCTATATAATTTGTCAAAACTTCAAAATATATATGGTCGTAAATTTTATGCCAAAAAACATAAATTTATTATGTATTTTGACGTAGGTGTTTGAGAGGTACCTCACGTCGCTAAAAAATGCATATACTTCCAACGAAAGTTTCCAACTTCGTCAAAGATCGAGGTTTCCGTTACATTTCTGTTAAACTTGCCATTAATTACGCAGAACGTAGCTACGAAAAATATACTGTTTTACTTTTACGTCCGTCAAATATCGCGTAATCGCGCAAACATTAATGAGATCGTCCCGGTAAATTTATCGGAAAGATTGTTTATATTTTACTAAGACGGAACGATACGGCATTGACATAGCGATACCGAGAAATATTCGCCAAATACGCTGGAGGGTTTAATAAATGCAAGATGATACCGAAGTTTCGCGATGAAAGTTAAGCACTCTTCGAGAGAGCAACGCGGAAGCACACGGAGCAAGGCGAAGGAGCGAAGGCCGTCGTCCGCGAACGTGGCAGCCGAACTTCCGGTGTTGTCGTCTTTTTTTTTTCGCAAATTAATGCTTTCGCTCGAGATAAAAATTTGCTGAGCCTCGCGCGTATCAAAAAAGAAAAAGAAAAATATTTACCCTTCCGGCGAGCGAGAAGTTGGCCGTGTCTCGCCCTCCTCCTATCCTCCTCCTTATCATGGAAGTTGGCTATTCTGTCGTAATAACCGAGAACTTTGTTAAACTCTCGTTTAAGGAAAATCTCACTTTCCCGGAACTCTTCTCCGGGGCATTAATGGCTCGATTCATTCTGGCTATCCGCGGCTGTCCTTATTAACTTAACGCAATACATGTCACGCGCGTCAGCAGTGATGTAAAACAAGCGTTCGGGGACTCGAAGGCGAAGCAAGCAGTTAATGCCGGCGATCGTGGACCGATTTAAGGGAGACATTAGCATGCCAAGTACGATAAAATTTGCATAGAACGCGGAACAGACTCTGTCGCTCGACCTGTACCCGCTTTATTGAGATAAAGATTCAAATTTCGCACGCCGTTCATCCTCGACATGCTGTCGTCAAATTAGTAAATCCCTTACGACTAGAATGCTGTTGTCGTATCTAGAAGAGTATCGAAGCTTTTTGACGCGAGTATTCTAAAGCAGTTATTTAATTAAACAATTGACTCTATTAATTACACAAAAGAATTTTCTCTTTACATAGATTTTTCGTTATGAAAATATTAATAACTAACGTTATACATAAACCATGTATTTATATAAGTAATTTTTGAATACGACAAAATTATTTATATCTTATTGGATAATTGATTTGTTTTATACAAAATAATTTATATACACATACATAAAAGCATTATTATTGCAATTAAAAGCTGCATCAATTAAATTAGACTGAATAGTAAATTTGTAAAAATTTTTGTATGTTTTCTATACCACTGTACTTCAAAGTTAAGGTAATTTAAATTAATTTCACGCGGCAGCGTGTAATCATTTTTACTTTACTTTTATCGATAATCTCAGCATGAATTTTTCGTTATAACACAGTAAACGGGTGAAATCAATTTTACACGGCATGCTCCTACTGTTGTCAATTTCTCAGTCTATCGTGACTACTAATAATATTTCTTATCGTCCTCTTGACGTGTTAAGGAGATGTTAAGAGGCTCTAAGTTTCTACTGTACTGTTGCGGGTTTGTGGTCACTTAAACCTAAATCTCCTTAACTCCTTAACAGCACATGATACAAATGCATTGCAATACATAGAGAGAAATGTTTCTTTAGATTTACAAATTTTTTTAGATTCTTAAAGAAATTTTATGTAACTGGAATGGTCCAACCAAAATATTTAAATTAGGAAATGCAATTGTTTGAATTTTTAAATAATATACATCTATTTTAAAAAGAAAATATTGTTTCGAAATAATTAAAAAATTCTTTTTACTTAAATCATTTTATTATTTCAATACGAAAGTATTATACTATTTTGCTTAAATTATAATTTTATTATATTATAAAAATTTTATTTTAATTCCTAAATAAATTTATTGTATTTTTAGGAATAAAAAGCATTAGTAATAATGAAAGTATAAACTTTAATGCTAAATGTAGATGTTTGATGAAACTCGTGCTGCGTTTTATCTCTCATATGCTGAACTTTGCTTACAACAAATCAACGAATCAACGAATTATGCCAGTTACCTCAAAAAATTATAATGTTCCATCAAAATATTGTTTCAATTTGTTGTTTTTTACTAAACAATATAATGTGTATTTAATCCAACAAAACAAAAGAAATATTAATATTCCACAAAATGTTTTATTCAAGGTTATATTATTTCGTGAAATAAATGTAAGTCAAACAAATAGAAATACTGAATGTAAAAAAACACTTTTCTCTATATAAATATAAAAATAAAATGTTTGCGTGTGCGTTAATAGAAATGCTTCGCATTTGTTTCAAAATTAAACTTTTACGTATTATAAATTTTTACATTCAAACGAGAGTCAAAAACCGGCGATCATAAATCGCATACCTTGCAAGTCTACCCCGAAACGTCTCGATAGCGATTGACTTCGGCGCATCACGATGCATTTTGCGTAGCGGTGAGATCCGATCAAAATAAGAGCATCATTTGTCGAATGCGCGATCTGCAGCGTGCACAGTGGCTGGAGCACTTCCGTCCCTCGTGCGTGACGGTTCCATCTCTATACAGCCCCGTGATTTCCCATTCATGATAACTCGCTCGCGCGGCACGGGAACATAGTGTAACTGCACCGACATGTAGAAACATTCCTCGCTTTTTCAGCCTGCGATCTCTCGACGGTGCATCGACGGTATCGGCTCTACGTGTCGGAACGTATCGCCGGCGAATGGTGTCTGTAAGATCGCTGAAATACGTCGGACGATATTTCGCCCTGTCGGACGTCGACACGCGCTCCTCCTTCTCGTCGTCGTCGTCGTCGTCTCTGGCAGCTGCACGCTGATTTCGATCTTGGGGGAGGAGGGAGGGCCCATTTCCCTTCGCGCGCGCATTCGTTTTCCGGACTGCGTTTTCGCTCGGACTCAAAAATTCCGTGCAAGGCGCCCGAGATTTATGTTTCGGCGCGCGGAAAACTGAGTTAGATCGCGGACGTTATTGTTGATCGTGTAAATCGGGCGTTACACGCCAACAAATCGGTCCTTTTATTTGCGAATATTGCCAATCGACCTGAATCGCCAATCTCCCTCTACATTTTATTTCGATTTGAAAATTCTGTTCGTACAGCACGGTGCCCCAATATTTACGAGATAGATGTAAAAACTGTGATAACTCGGCAAAGTAATAACTCGTGCGCGTACACGACGATATAGATGTTGATCTTCCTTCTTCAGTTACTTTTAATTATCGCTATATAAATACGTATGTGTGAAAACCTTCCCCAAAAAACTAAAAAAAATGACTACGCAAATATGTTGAGTTAAACGATTCATCGAATTTGTCTTAAAGCATAATTATATATCAACGCAATTGCTATTAATGAAGTGCTTTAGTTTCTAATAGTAAAGCAGTTGATTACTAAACGGAGGATTCATATTCAATTCCCACTTATCGTCTCACATATATAACACTAAACATGTGTGTCAAATAGGAAAATATTTTGTTGTGATAAAAACAAAATACAGTACCTACAACATATATTTAATCCCAAAATAATTGGAAATCGCGGAACTATTGTTCTTTGAAGGATCAAGATTTTCAAACAATAAAAGACATTCCACAGTTTTCTACGTTAGAAGTTGAATCGAATCTGAATCCTTCTTTCAAACATCACGAACTTGCACTCGAGAGGCATACCAAATGGGAACGGAGAGAATTCTGCCGTATAAACATATAATTGTTATTGATCCGATCTAAAGAATGGCAAAAATAAGATTATATTTTAATAAAATATAATTTGGAAATCCGTTTTCAGAGAACAATATAGTATCACTTAATATATAATTTCCAATATAACCTCAAGATCAAGTATGTTTTCGGTATTTTCTTTCACAATGAAATATTCTCCTATTTAACACATTTAGTGTAGTAAGATTTAAGTTATATTTAGTGAGATTGTAAATTATATGTAGACTTTTCTTATGCTTAGATTTCCATTTCGCAGTATTATGCAGTATTATCTTCAGCTAACAAATTAAACACAATAAATAACATATCAATGTGAGAATAAATAAATAAATAATAAATATAATCAAAAGACAAATCAACACAAATCATTAATTCACGGATAATGAAACTGTTAAACCTCAATATACTCGAGATATAATGTGTTCAATTTAGACGGATAAATTCGTCGTCAAGATTAATGAATAACGAAGGAATAATATTTGTTCAACGAAATCGTATAATTATGCAGAGTGGGAAGGTACAATTATCGTTTGTGGTAACTTCTTTCATTTCTGTAACATTTAAAATCGTATTCATGAACTTTCATGAATTGCAATGACCTCTTCTTTTCCACTTTTAAATTGTGTCCCGCACCTTCCACACTTTTCCAGCCAACTCCATTTCTATTATTCCGAAAACGCCGATCCCATCGAAGCTGAGTAATTTCGTAAAAATTTTATAACAATCGTAAAGATTTATTACGTAACTTTCGCAGTTATTTACGTATCTTTTTGGGGGAAAAAAAAAACACATTCTTCGATTTCTGACGGATTTATCACTCGATTGAAATATGTAATGCTCACATGTATCACGAGTACAATATTGTTTGGTTTAACATCGTCGTATACACGCCCGAATTCTCTCGGATTCTTCACAATGTCACGATATGGTACGGCTATTTATTTTGATATCAAGTTTCTCACCCCGGAGGCTTTCCGCAAAGAAACTGCTACAAAAACGACGCAGCCGTTCTATTGCGTTCGAATCTCGATTGCTTAAACCCGCTAACGTAGTTACGTATTTTACGACGCGGAAGGAAATAACAATGCCGCGTCGGTCTCATGCCTTACCTTTACTACTGACCGTCACAACTTTCATTCGTTACTGCATTCACGACACCTTACAAACGGCCGTGATTGCAGAAAGCGAAATGTAAAATCGTAACAATGTTTGAAATACTGCCTAGCGTATAAAATCGATGTAACCGTCATAAAATAAGCATGCATGTCGACATTGTAGAAATAACACACTGCCTGTTAAAAATCGGATTAAAACTGCATTGTAATTTATAAACTGGAAATAATTTTCATTTAGCATGTGCATTATAATTACGTTATCTACTTAATTTACCCATCGATAATTACGATTTAACTACATACATCAATTTAACTACTATACATTCTTAAAAATTTACATGCAGATATTATGCAGCAAAAGCTAATTACGAAAGAGGTATAATAAAAAAAAATTTTTTTAAATATTTCTTGCATCTAAATAATATATGTATGTATGTGTGTATAATTATGTTTTAGTTTGCATATTTTTTGTAAAACTTTGGACATTGTCAAATAATAAAATAAATCTTCAATTTTTAAGTTTAGTTAAGTCTTTTAACGAACGTTAGTTTTTCAAATAGAACCGATAACGATTTCAAGTTGTTCGAATGCAACTACAGGATCTGACACCTGATTTTTGACGTTTAGTTATTCGATTGCTATATAGGTTTTGTACGTTTCCATCGCGTACACGCACATGTTCCATTAAACTTTTGCTTGAAAATTCGAAACGATTTTTTGATATTCCAAATAGTTTCGGGGATATTCGCCCATTACAGTTATTCCCTTCACTCACGTCTAAAAAAAGGCTCTACCTTGGATTGCATGCGCTGAACGTAAATATTTTTCTACAAAATCTAATATACCGACAAGTTAATATATTTTTACATTAATCATCCTTTACGTAAAATCGAATATTTACAAAAGTTCTTTCCTTCGAGCTAGAAATTCGTATTTTGATTGCGCCATCGTCCCAAGCGATCTTTTTATATTTTGCTTCATATTTGCTTTAAACATGCATAATTCACTCTTCTCGTATGCGCGCGCGCGCGCGCACACACACCTAATGACGTATATAAATATAAGCATATAAAAATAAACCCAAAGGCGACCACGTAAATAATTTGTCGCATGCCTGTCTCTCGTAAACGGAGACACAACAAAACAACCGCGGAGAGATCAATTTTGCCAACAAGGGGCGTCTTTTATTTTTCACGTGATTATTGGTGCGGGCCGATGTCGAGAGCTGAAAGTGAAAGCCGATCCGGCATTCTTCGATCGGCGTTCCGAGTTCCACAGAAACGAGCGGCACTCGAGTACGAGAGCGCGGATGCCAAGTACCGTAACTTGTACCGCGCAGAGATTGAATTATTTTTCTTTCAGAATAATTTCGCCATAAAATAAGACCGTTACGAGTGTGCATGCGCGTCCACACGTATGTGCGCACCCACCCATACATACGTCTACCGCTCGCGGCATCATCCCTCTCGAAAGAGGCAAAATCTCTCGAGTTCTCTATCCCTCTATCTCTCTCCCTCTCCCTCTCTCTTTCTCTCTTCCAATCTCTCTCCTATCTCCCATCTCATTCTCCGCAGACGAGGCCACTCGAAGCGAGTAACGTCGCTATTTTCTCCCACGTCTCCTTATATTACATTCTGGATACAGCCGCGGGGACGACGGCGGTGGAAGCTGAAAATTCCTTTCCTCTCCTGTTTCTGTCAGTGAATATCTTATCACAACACCATCGTTCCGCTTCCTCGAGATCGGCGGATCAACGCCAACAGTTTCGATACATCTGATTCGCAGTCTCTCTCTCATCCGTCGTCGATCTTCGTCCAGTCTCGCTCTGCACAAAACGGCCGGAAAGATCTGAGTATAGTTTTGACGTATTCCGGGATATCGCATCATGTTTTCGGATTGGCCATGGACACAGTTTGCAGTCGCGGGTTTCTCCGTTCGATGCAACCGCCATGCCGTCGGCGGATGCTGCACGTCCGATGCACCATCCAAGAGCATGACTCGGCGATGAGATGGTATTTGCAAACTTTGACTTTGCGCATGTTTCAATATTGCGCCACGTGCCGTGCCTGCGATACAGCTGAATGTTGTTCGCTTGAACTTCTCGTCCTTTTTTTCTCCGCCCCGCGCCTGCACCGCAACCCGCACGGCAAGAGAGACGGTTTCTTGCTTATAAAAGTGTCTAGCGCCTCGTAATACTTTCCGCTTCGATTTGTGCTTCCCCCCCCCTCTCTCTCTCTCTCTCAGGCACCGTATTCCCCGGCTCGATTTTACGGTGCCAGCCCGATGGGAAAAATCGCCGGTACTTTCGTAAAATAAAGCCGGTGCATTGTTCTCGGGAGCAAGCAGAATGAATCAAGAAGAATGAATCTCTAGACTCTTTTATTGTAGGAAAATTGGACAACTCGGAAGATCAATTACGTAATTTTCCTCCAGAGGTAGAAAGATGATACGCGAAAATTTCCACGTAAACTTGCTGAGATCATGTAAGTTCTTTCAACATTAAATAATGAGATCGCGCGAGAATTCAAGCGGCCAAAAGTGAAAAGGGAACAAGTTCACTAACAATTATATAATTACCCACCAGATGTGACAGTTGAAGTTCTTAGATCTTAATGACATAATCGGAAATTAAGGGACGCTTTTATAACACGTAACGCGTTACGTACAAACTTCCCGCGTAGTAGTTATAATGCAGTTGATAAATGTGTAATTTCTCTCGTTATCTTAATGTTCACATTTCAGTACAATATGCGTTATAAGCTACAGCTATGCTCAAATCACTTTGTATGAGGAATTTGCATTAAATACACATAGCTGCGCGCGCGTGAGTGCGTATTTCAGCTTATTGTAAGCTATGGTATGTTCATGGAAAGCCACGAACGAGGTATTCACAATATATTTTAGATTAATGCTATTGTGATGAAGAATTCATCAGCGCCTCTCCATAGTTGGCGTTTTGATGAATATTCATTATTATATTCCTCATTTATATCAGTCTTGTAACGTCCCGCAATTCTTATGCATAGAAACAACTGGGTGCATCACCATCTACGTCAACGGGCTGCAATTTGGAACTTGACAGGAAATTAAAACTATACTTCACCATTCGAGATACGGTATTATGTGCGTCAACAAGCCGTTAATCGCCGCTATTGCGCCGTCACGTGCATTTTAACGAGAGGCAACGAATCATGAACATCGAAGCACTACGTCTGCCCCGAGTGGCATAAAATATTTGTCAAAGCAACGCGCGCGCTAAGCCTCATATAAAATAACGATTTATCGGCGGGGCCGAATATTTATAACATTATTTTACGTTATGGAAATGGAAAGTTGAACGAACGATATTAGTTTCATAATCTCACTGCGACGTGGATGTATCGTTTGCACATGACGTATCACTGAAGCGCCAATAATGCATCGCGAAATATTTATTTTAATCATCGTGCACAGGGATGTAATTGCGAAATGCGTTCAAATTTCGTATGCACAGTAAGCCTGATAATTATAATTTACGATATTCGTAATGCGAAACCGTTGAATAGCCTCGGCATTTCATGCGTGATGTTCTTTTTTTTCCGGAAACAATTCGCAAAGTTGTTTTAGAATTATCCCCGATATTTCTTACGCCTTCCAAATGTTAAAGTCAGGTTTGAACAATACTAGATGCTTTATGTGTTTTTAATTACCCCACTTGAGGGAGATCGTCCCCAATCATTATTTTAAGTCTTCCATTGTTCCCCGGTTATAAATTATTTAAGTTTACGCGCGACCTAACCACCTGATTTATAATTGCACCCGGGAGGAAACCGTTCTCCAGGGAACATTGATTGATCAATAAAGGCGATTAATCTATTGTGTTAATCCATTACTACGTTTCGCCTATTCTGAAACCAATTTAATTCAATGAACGAATAATACCGTAATTCGTGAGAATTTACAATATAACTTTTAATGCTTATTACTTGATGCCTTACGGTTTGACCAGAGTTCACAATTTTAATATTCAACATTTTATTATCAAGATATCCAATAATGAATATTAAAAAGTCGACAAAATTAAAGGTCTTCTTTCAAACATTTCACTGGAAAATTGCTCTATATCTGTGTTTTAAAAAATGTCATTAAAACTACAATTGCGATATTCAGAAAGCTTCGTGCAATTTAACTTTTATTCAGGTAACTCGCTTCTAAATGTAAATGTCAACGATATTTTCCCTCTTTCTCTTGTAAGATTTTACTTAAAAAGTCCATCAGTTAAAATTTTATAAGGTATCTTATTGCTTGTGTAAGGCTTTCAGAACGCCCGATCTTAATTAGGAGCATAACGCGAAGCTTCTTTTGGTTCGCAGATGTGCCGAGCTTCTCCGAGCCGATTGGCAATGTGACCGCCGCTATCGGCAAAGAGGTCGCCCTCTCCTGTACCATCAAGAAAGTGGGAAATTACAAGGTAAGCAGCTGGTGAATTTTCACAAGAAACGCGACTCCATTCGGCGCGGCGCGTCGACGCTCGCGGCAGAGCAAGCACCGGGCGCTAATTAGCCGACTTGGAAACGCATAAGCGCACGTTGCTAGAGCGATAAGAGAATCTGAAATTCGGGTAATCCCGCGGAAATAAATGGGTCGCCCCGGGCTGGTTCTGGCAGATGTCAGCGTACCGGTGTCTTTTTGCGCGCTTCGCCCGCAGTTTCTTGTATTTTTCCGTGAGCGCGAGCTTCTCGCTCGTTCGCTCGAAATAAGCAAACGGTGGCAAAAAAAAATAAACGGTGATACAAACGACGGCGGGAAAACAGTTACACATGCCAATTTCTATTACAATAACTGCGCTAGAGGATTAAAAGGCGGTCGAAGAGCGGCTTGTCCGCTTCGTGTTGCACTCGAACGTTTGTGTTCATTTACGCCGTATGTGCGCAAAAATATGTAAAATTAACATTTTCTTTACGTTGTTTAAGCATGCGAGAAATTCAGTAACGCCCGAGTAAACCGAGGATAATTTTCTCTTGCGCGCAGTTGTACAGCATATGTTGCCCCGGGTTGCTGCTAATATGAAACATCGAGAAAATTTTTTTGTATTTTTCACATTGAGTCTCTTCCAAAAAATACTCGAGGAATAAAAAGAGCAAACAGCACCGATATGATCGTAATATGTTTGGCAGCAATTTGCAACGCAAATGTATAAGGTATATTAAACAAGCCATGCGCAAAGGCCTGCTAGCGGCACAATTTTTATGTTTCGAGAGTCGAAATTGCCATTTCGTCCCTCAGTTTTTCATCGACCACACAATATCGAACGTGTTTATAATTGTGTGCCACTCAAATTGATTAATTAGAATTTAAAGTTGAGTGCATGAACGAATGTGATGTACGATTTGCTGTAAAACTCGCGCTGAACATCGCGACGATGATTTTTCCCTCCTTTTTGGAATAAAGCTTTTACGTGCGATTAAACGCGTTAAAGCTCCGCATGTCACCATTAGTTTGTGTTATTTTAATCACAGGTTTAACGCGTGCTAACCTATATTTACGCGGCAGTCTATAAAATAAAATTCGATAACCGCAAATTTGTATGCGGATCGACTTTGCCAACTTGTAATACCGATGAATGCATCTTTTATTCATTTCAATTAATCACTAATTTTATAGTGGCGTCGATTGCGATATGTGAGATTGAGCAAAATTTGCAGAAAGAATTATATTGGACGACCTAAAATAAAATACGCAAAAAAATGGGAATAATATATAATTAAATTTCGTTCCAAAATGTGCAACATTTAATCTGAAATATACACTACTGATGCCGGACTGTATTGATTTTACAAAATATAATAAACTCGAAGAAGTAAACGCAAAATAATATGCGACAATAAAAAAAATTGAAATTACTGAATACAATTCCACAAAACAATTAATACGTATCCAACAACAAATAGCGTGATCATAAAGGAACACAGTAGATGTAACAAATTTTAAAATGTAACCGATAAAATGAATTCAGCGCGTTTTTCCGTTGTTACAATATTATGCGCAAATAAAGAAAAAGTTAAATAAAGCGAAAAAATGGTTAATGGGACATTCAAATTTCACACAAAAAAGCTGAGTCAATGCTATAATATATCTCATGATTAATGAGAAAAATTAACAAGTCTCGCTTCTTCGTATGTTTTAAAGACTTTCCGTGTTAAATTTTGTATTTTCAGAATGCTGAGTAGCGCCTAAGCAGCTTAATTAAACATTTAGATAATATAATACCCCCCCGATATTCGCAATACTGCTGTGGCGTTAATGTTCAGCCAGCGTAATTATCCTGTTTAATTTATTCTACAGCGTCTTGTAGTTTACGATTCAGTAATTTATTCGAAATACGAGATATGCGCGCGGATAACAACAATGCGCCTTCAACAATGCAAATCGCGAGCTTTCATGCATGGATTATATGCGCGATACTTCTATTCTATCTTTCTCTTTCTCTCTTTTATTACCACGTTCTATGTAGTTTTACATGGGCACAACAAAATCGAATACACTTCGTGGTTGGCCCAAAAACACTCTAGGCAATAGTTGTTTGCCGTTCGGCGTACGCACACAGTTAGCAATTTTTTTTATATATTTTTTTCGCATGCATGTACTATTTTTTATGCAATGCACCATATCCCAGCACTATGTCTCGTTGACAAACAGACTCGCATATTTGTACACCATGGATAGATAGTAATAAGAGCGCTTTATACACGTAGCTGCAAAGAAGTGTTGTAATAATAGTCCCTTTTAGCGAACAAACTATGCAGGCATAACGCCAGTTATTAAAGGTAAAATTTCAGAGAAATTTCGTAGAGTTTTACTCATGCTTCCTACATGCAAAATATAGTAAGATAATTCGAATCTTTTCCAGTATAAAATTTATGTTAAAAAAGGAAAAGTATAGAAACGTACAAAGTAAACGAAAAGTTCATCTATGAATAAAGAATATCGTTATCGATATGTGTAGATAGATATATATTTTATATAAATTATATATTAAAGAAACTGGAGAGTCAGATTGTTCGAAAACCTTTGATAACTTTCTGTCAACTGTAACGCACTCACTAAACGTATATAAGTGAAGTTTTAAAGAATATTTCTATAACATATAAAAAGTGAAAAAATATTTTTTATTAATAAATACTTATACAATATAAATGTATAGCTAAAGTATTCCAAATTTCTTTTTCGAGGTCTGACCGCTCCAAAAGAAAAAGTGTTGTTAAGCTTGCAAAAATGTAGCAGAAAAGGCACAACATTTTACTTATTTTGGTTAATAACTTTAACTGCTTTTATCTAAATATAAATTTTAGTAAAACGACTTCTCTTTTTAAAACAGCGCGAAAACTGGATAACAAGCAAATAGTTATTTGTTCATTGTGTACGCGTGTCGAGTAAAATATTAATGAAATATAAACATACACGCGACTGAAGATTTAGTCTTTGTTATAAAGCAAAATTGAAATTATGTAATTCGCACCAGTGCGTCAACTAACGCGTATCTAACTTTTGTCAATGCGTCACTAGTTAAAACTTCGTGATACTTTACTTTCTTGCGCGTTTAACGTTTCATCATCGCGGCTCAAAACGTCGAACGTGTATGTAACGCAGCTCTCAAACTTTATTTCAAATGTTACAGGACAAAAAATTAAAAAAAAATTTTTCTTGAAAATGCCTTTCGAGATTGAAATTAATAAAATCATAGCTAAAATTTTATGTAAACGCACAACCTCTATTTATTGTTTTATAGAAGCTATGTATTGAACTAATACGTAATATATAAGTTCATTTATATCTCCATCGAAAATCGATTCATAACATATAATAACTATTACTTCTCTCAAAATTATGTACACTATTTTACACACACACACACACACATACACACACACACACATTATATACACATAAATATAGATATCTTGTTTAATATATTTGTACATATTTAATATACATATATGTACATTTCCACCAATGTGGATTACTTTAACTTACTTATTACTTTTTTCTAGTTTTAAGAATTAAAGAAATATAAAAAGTAAATTAAATCAAAATTAAAGTTAAACTATATTGGTGGAAATAATCATAAGTGTGTGTTGCGCAGAAAATTTAGTCAAGATTTAGTATTTCTTTAGTATTTGCATTAGTTAAATTAGTTAGGTAAATACATAATCTGCTTGAAATGGTAAAGTTCAGAATACCGAGAATGATCAGACGGAATATGTAATTTTCGACTTGATATAAATTCCCTATTTCTCTATTTCCGTTGAGTTAAAGTTTTAGTTGCCGATATCAATACTCTCCAAATTTATTTCATGTTACATCACAGTTTCAAATGTTAATATGTAATAGAGCATATTCCTCAGCATATATTTGCAATTATATCATCAATAGTTGTAGTAACATTTCAAGACTAAATAGATTATAAAAAATGGAGTCAAAATTAAAACATCTTATAAAAATATAAGTAATAATTGTACAGTAATTTTTTAGTAAAATTATGGAATATGCGAAATATTTCCTGTTATTTTATTTACGCTCATAACATACACACATTCAAAAATTAAAATTGTTTTCTTTTGTATTAATTCATATAACATTTAACATCAGAAAATTATAGAAAGACTAAATACACGCAGACTTCTTTAAAAAAATTTTAGAAAAGAGAGATAGCAATTAATTTAAGAATTTTTTCCTACTGCATTGAATAAATATATGAAGAAATGCGGAGATCGTAAATATCTTTTTCTAATTTTTATCGTCATGTAAACATACTGAAATTCTTTCATGATATTTATGAGAAATGTATTCACAGTATGTGAATATGAATATAAAACTTATACTAAGATTCTTTCATGAGAAATAGAAGTTTTATATAAACAAGTTCTAATTACTTTTAATCTAAGGTTATAATTATTTTTCTATTTTATCATTTACTTTTTTATCATTTAAACACACACACACACTCTCTCTCTCTCTATCTATCTATCTATCTATCTATCTCTAATCATCGAGCAAAACTTAGTTAAAAAATGCATACATTAAATGTACCATTTATTATTGACATTAAGATTAATGATTAAAAAAAATTAGCTAAATATTATTTAATTTTTGATATAATTTTATGATATTCTTAACTTCTGTTCTTAAACATTTTCTTTGCAATTTATGCATGAATTTATAAATCAATAATTCTGTAAATTCCAAGATAAAACATTTTAAACTAATTCTAACCCATTTTATTTGAGGTAATATATCTTTTCGCGCGTTTCACACATTTAATACACGCGTTCATATATAACTCTCGCACAATAGATACCAGATCTATTATATTACCTCAAAGCAAAATAAAAAATACTTCGACACTCACCAATATGATGCACAGCAGTGGAGTAACACCGATTATGATAAACTGTAAAATATAAGCATAAATTACAATAATGCTCAAAATAATTAATTTAAAAAAATTATTATAAAATAAATAATAAGCTATTCACCTTAAAGATGCCCCACTGGTACCCGATGTCTCTCCCAGATCTCCTCCTCTCAGGATGACATAGTTGAAAGATTCGTCACACATGCCCAACACTGGTAAAAACAATCACGATTAATTATAATCAAGCAATTCTGTTATTAATTCTCAGAACGCAATAATCATCCAATATTTTGCACTCGTAATTTTACTACTAATTGTGAAAAATATTGAAGAAAGCCCGATTGGCCAGATTAAGATTTGCTCGAAACGCATGTTTCGGAAAATGTACACATGTTAAATGTTGGAAAATTTTAATAAATCACAGATGCACATATGTTATGCTATTGTTAGTATATAAAGTACCACGATATGCGCGCATGGAACTAATTAAGCATACTTATTAAATAAACACATTGCAATGCCGTTGTATTCGGAATTAATTGGTTCCATGCCTGCGATACGATATCGATGATTACGAAACATGACTTGAAAGATAATGCAAAACAATAGAGCTGCGTTGTTGTTTGCCATCCAGCAGAATTCTGCCATGAAAATGATAAACAAAACGATCTTGTGTAAATACCGCAATATATCAGTCAATTTGTCGCAGCAAAAATATTTTATATGCAATGAAATACATGTACGCGGAACACTCAATTTTTTAAATTTTAAACGAATTTTGAACAGATAGATTAATGTTACCGTATTATATCACGGCTTTCCATTACTTGAATTCGACGTCAAACAACTTGAAAATTAATGCAATAAGGCTCGAACGACGAAGGATTTTAACGTACCGTCAATGTACGTACGCGAAATACATATCACTGATAATTATTGAAACGCGGAATTAAACGCGATTGTACTTACTAATTAAAAACGCGTCGCTCCGAATCGAGCCACATCTGCAAATGCATGTGCGTCCCGTTAATGACCGAAAAATTGGAACAACAACGTCGGCAATTTCATCCCGATACCGTGCAATACGACGCTATTAATGAAATTGAGTTGAAGACTAATTAAGACGCGATAAGCTGTTCGGAAATATACAATCGAATTCAATTATATATACATGTAGTACATAAATCTAAAATGCACATGTTAATAATACTACTCTCCGTTTATATTTGATCCATTTGATCCGATAATATTATTCTATGCTTTCAATCCAAAAAATAATAGATGATATATTTAACATTCAGATAATGAACAAAACACGAGGTACATTTAAATCATTAAAAAGTATCCATTAAAAAAATAATGTTCGCATGTAAATTTCGCAATAGAATAATTTATAACTCTTTATTCAACTTCAACTTCTGCAACCAATCAAATCGAGCGAAATATCTTCGATAAATAGCTATCATGTCGGTAAGCTTATGAATCGTTGATTGCCGGTCAATTACATTCATTATAATTAATCTCTTAGAGAGATTAATCGTGTTTTCTTCTTCCTGTCGGGATCATAATTTTAAAAAATAACGCGCTGACATGAAAAGTAATTCGTGTTGTTACTTTCTCACTTGCCACGCAAATAATAAAATAAAATATATAGACAGTACACATATGACATGTGCACGCCGTCGAATTACTGTAATAGTTATATTAACAAATTCACAAAGGTATATAATAGAATTCAATTCTGCAAAATTTAGCATGAAGTTTAAAGTGAGTTTTATAAAATAAATGTATACATAAAAATGATTATTTTTTATATTTAAAATTTATTTCAATAAATTCCATTATCACTAATTCTTTAACGTTTATTTTTAAAAATCTGACTATATTTTAATTTAAAAAATATTTATTTAAATAAAATTATTTTAATATTACTTTATCCAAAATATTTGTTTCGAAAAAAAAAGTAATAATTTTAAAACGATAAAACAAGAATTATGCTTTTAATAAAATAACTTTGAGTAATAAATAACAATTTAAATTTATTTCGTTAATTTATTAAGTTCACACAATAAAAAGTAACTAATGAATATTAGATATAATTGTTTCCATATTGTTTTTCTAAAAAGAAAATAATTATGTAATTTTTATTAATTGTTATTAAAGAAAAAAAATTAACTATATATGTATATAAATAATAGTTACAGTTTTTATTTCCTCTTTCTAATGAAATAGAATTATATGTAGTAACGAGGATTGATATTTATATAAATTTTTCTTACAATACACATTGAATTAAATGAGCTTATTAGACATTATTATGTAATTGAAAAAAAATTTGATAATATATGTAAAAAAACATTTCCAAGACTTTCATTTGAATTTTATAAATTAACATTAATTTATAAAATTTATTTTCACAGGAAATGTAAAACACATATAAAAGCGAGTTTTGTATTTGCTAAATTTTGTACTTGATGCTAAAAGATATACAAAAAATACTTATGGCTACGGGATAATCTAAATCATTTATGCGTATTTTATATTTTGAGCTAATCGGATGTCTTTCCATAAAAGATTTATTCATCGAATTGCCAATTAACAAAGAGGCTGACTCTAAAAGACGATCATAATGAACGAAAGGAAATGGAGGCAGCTACCGACACAAAAGTACGATCCTAAAAGCGTGCAATTTTCAGGAGATTATAAAACGCCTTTCGCGACAAGTAGATAAAAATTCGCACGCGCACACAGTCGCACAGGCACACAACACTCTGATCTACACTTTAACAGCGGCTCTTTCTCTCAGCGCTTTATCTTCGCGGAGTTCCTCAGTGTTTTCTTACTATTCTTGTGCTCGTCTCGACCGATCTTTCTAAAGCCTTCCTAAACGAAAAAAAGGCACCGACAAGCTTGAAGCTTTTAGTATCCGCGGCACCCTTTCAAGGAAGTAAAACGAGGCAAATCGCCGAGATGCAGGGCGGTAGACTTGTGTCTACCTCTTTTTCCCTCCCCTGTCGACGCGAAAGACGGATCAAGAAAAAAATGGACGGTGATATCTTCTGTGAGGTGTACGTGACGGCTCTGATCCCTTAAACGTTCTCATTTGCGCCGTCGCGAAAGTCGAAACGCGCGCTCGAAAGAAATCAAAGCGATTCTACCGTATTTCAGCGCGAAGGGAGACTAAGCGTGAAGCAGGATATTCGCACCATTTTCTCTGAACTTCTCGCTACAATCTCGCATCTGAAATGCACCCAGGAGTCTCATTAATTTTTCTATTTTTAAATCCGTCAGATATTAAAACGTATTTTTATATATCAATAGCAATAAACTTTAATTCGTTATTCGATCAGAGTAACAGAACACTGTTACTCTAGACTTTACTGTCTACACATAATTATGGATGTTGGCCAGCTCAAAGCGGATTAAATCAATTCACATAAGATCATCTATTATCGAGAGGACTAATAGCGAAATAGGATAGACGTGTACACTTGGACCGGTGAAGCACAATAGCAAATATCCGATAAACATAAATCCACGAAAGCTTCCCGATATCCGTACATAATCCAATTATACTTCAGACGATTTACGCGAAATAGGCGAAGATTGGGATCGTAAATGAATGTGAATACAGTAATATGAATAGCGGCGTTTTCAGAAGCGCGTCAAGACGAATTTAGTTGCTTATGACGATTCATTTATCACCGTCAACCTTCTCTCTCACGAGAGATATCGTCCTTTATAGTTGAACGAAGTTGCAAGTTTACTAAGTCATATCTCACTGCCCGCTCAAGAGAATGTTCACTTCCTTATTGTTCAGTGAACTTAACACGGGTTATGTAACGTAGTCGCGACAGAAACACTTCTTTCTCATATCATCACGTAACGCAATCACGAAACATTTTGTAAAACGCAATTTTGCCGCTACTGACGTTAAAGACACTATGCTAGAAATATTGTTGCCTATATTGCGGTTTATTACACGCATCAAGTTGTTTTATTTATTTCTCTTTAAGAGAATATACACTGTATACGCAATAATTAGCGAATTCTCGTTTCGTTAATATTAACAGGCTTGTGTATATAGTTATTATAATTACGATCACTATAATAACGATTTTGCTTAGTAAACAAGAAGACAGTGTATAATTCCTTTTTGCGAAGGAATTATACACTGTCCTCTTGTTTACCAAGCAAGACCGTTAGGACGAAGATAGTTTCGTCGCTCATCTTCTTGCCTTTCCTCCTTACTACCTCCTTACCAGTTCCACTATCGACAATGTACGATGAGAAACTTCGATAGCGTCTCTCCTTTTTCGTTCCTTCACCCTGGTTCCTCCCGCCCTTGCGGCAACCTACATCCCTGGCTGGTCCTACCGACATTTCCATCAAGCATCGATGAACGAGGAGCATTTTCAGAAATACCGAAAACGAGAACGGAGGTGTGTAGCTAGACAGCATCAGACTGTTGATAAAGGGGCGGCGGGGAAACGCGAACAGGCAGGATCGGGAAGAAGAGAGGGAGCGCGAGTTGGCCGAAGTGGTGTTTCCCCAGGGTAAGCATGAGCATATACTTGCCCGGGGCTTATTCAGACAAATCGGTGATTGCTGCGGAGGCGAGCGAAAGGGTAGCCCGCCGCCGCCGTCACCACCACCAGCATTCTCACTAACACCACTAACACATCAGTCGCACATTGCCATCAGCACACCGCACCGAGGTACCTCGTGCCACAAACACGTTGCGCTTGCCTTCGGCACAACGATAGAACGAGACACACGAAAATCCGCTGCGCTTGCGAGGAAGGGGAGAGAGAGAGAGAGAGAGAGAGAAAGACAGCGAACAGAGACGAACGGCCATACAGACAGACGAGGAACAGAGGCGGAAGTGGCAGAGTAGAGAACGAGAAACATTGAAACGCGGTATAGGGATTGTCCGTGAGATTGTGGAAGTACGAGAGAGAGAGAGAGAGGGTGAAGGGCGCAGAGAGCGTAGTCGGACTGAAGAGGAGCCAGGGAGAGAGAAGAATGATTGTTTCCATGATTACAATGGAGAGAGGAAAGGGAGAGATGGCCGGGCAGGGGGTGGCGGTAGCGGGTAAAGGGGTATGAGGGAGCAATCTCTTAGTGCTAACGTAGATTCGTGAGACGAAGTCTTTCGAAATATTACACCGAAGGGGTACCGACCACCGCCGCTGCCGACATGCCCACCGGGGAATTTCGTAACTGCTTGGATACTGTAAGTGTCAGCCATCGTGGCCGTTCAGGTGTTTTTCCAGGAAAAATACTTGGTGCCTCGTTTGGGCCGAGAGATGTGAGAAGGAAAGACTTTCAACACTAAAGTGCTATGTAGCCGGTGGCACCGGTTCCGGACGATTCACAGAGGTAGATTTATACTCTGACGACCGAGGAACGTAAGCCTTTAGATTCAAGGTGCTAATGCTCTTACAAAGACTAGCGGTGGAAATGGCGGTCGAGCGGTTCCGTCCGGGCAAGTATAGAACTCGTTTTTAATTTATCAGCCGGGAGAGGAAGTCTTTCTCTACGTCTCTTCCTGTTGCAACGAACGCTTCTTGTTGTAACGAGACCGTGGAAAATCCCCGGATAAAAGCGCACCCGGAGACGAGGGTAGCGTAAGTACGAAACGTACGTACGAATAACTAGAGAAATAGTATTTCAGTTATTAAATTAAGGCACACAATGAAACTGCACACTCGGGAGAAGTAACTCTCAAACTGCAACAAAAAGAAGAAATCGTGTACAACGATTGGTGTGTAGCGTTCTATCGGGACAATCAGTTATCCCGCTCAAAGGACTCAAACAGATTACGCACCGAATATCCTGTTAATCTCATTAAATTCAATTCCGCGCGCAATCACTCCGCGCGATCTACTACAATAGATTCGATCAAGCAATTAGGTACTTGGTAATTGTCGTGCAAATACGATTTATGTTGCATATTTATACAATATGATTATATGATATGTATACATATACATATACATATACATACACATTCACATATCTATATATTATATACAATTATTTTAATCATGCGTTTAATAATACACTAATTTCGTATTATTCAGTAAGGTGTATGCTCATAAATATTGATGATTTAATCAATATTTTTAAATATAATTCATGCAATGTATAATATTGTTATGTAAATATAATAATGTTTCATTATTACAATTTGCATAAATATATAAAATTATGAGTTGTGGATTTTATTTAAAGGGTCTTTGTTATCCAATAAACGCTTTATTTTTTATTTCATATTTGTGATATTTCACAGCAATAAATAATATTAAATTCTTGTTTGTTTGTATAATTTAATTAAAGAAAACTCTCAACATTGAAGTGTTTTATGTACGAAGAGAAGATTTGTATCTCTAATTAATACTGAAGTCGCTTTGATGCAAAGGATTATCACTAAGCATATTGAACATTCATAATGAAAGCTGTCTTGACACGAAAGCAATCTATCACATTCACTGTCTGACAGTTGATCGAGTACGCGATACACTAACAATACAAATTTTTAAAAATATATAAAGAAAACATAAAGAGTATCTGCTCCAGGTTTCTACAATTCTGTCTGCCTAAGAAACATTAAGTATGAACAAATCGTAAATTATTGATGTGTCATATTCGATTTTATTATATACCCACAAACAGATTCGATGTATGTGATGTGCCTATATATGAATATTACAATAAAATTCTTTTCTCTCAATGGGATATCAACCCCCAAAGAAAATCCGATCGAAAGTATACGTTATAGGATTAGCGATTAAAATATGCCTTTTATTGTTAGAATCGAAAAGAAAAGAACGAAATCTCATCCTAAACGTGCAGCGAAATAGAAACCCCAGATTTATATTTCATTAATTATCCTTTCGAATCATGGATTACTTACTACGGATATCTACCGGTATTTTCAGGATCGTGACCATGCAAAATGCCGAAGTAAGTCGCCGTTTAAGTCCTCGAGAAGCTTTTTATACGATAAGCATGCCGTTTCCGCAGAAGAGGAAGGACAGTATTATTCCGGGATAGAATCGAACGAATCGTTATCTTCTCCGTAGGGATAATGACCCCATCGATGCCTCTTCTTTCATAGAGAACAAACTGTTATTCCTTCGTGACAATGTACTTAAAGTGCCGTCGATTGTACCTCGATAAAGAAAGGATTCAAACAACGACTTCCGTCATCTTTCAGTTTTCTCTCATTTAACCCCTTTCCGTTTCTTCGATAGCTAAAGGCATTCCGTTTTTCGCGTAAATGCTCTTGCTTTTGCCGGAAACTCGATTTATATTGAACTACTTATACATCGATTCGATTAAGCTATGCGGTGCACGGCTCGCCGCTTTCCCATTATCATGATCACCAACTGCACTGTTACACAAAGAAAAATTCCTTTTCTTACAAAGAATCATAATCGTTTTTCGAAAAAAATTCAAAAGCATTTTATAATTTTGTAGTTTCAAATATCGTTCCATACATAATAAATTTTTCAATTTTAATCGTTTATGTATAATTTTTGTATGCCAATCAAAACGTTCTAATTGTACATTTTTATATCTTGAAAAACAAAAGGTTTTTTTTTTTAATATCTGAAATTAAACTCCATATTTGCATTGTAACTTTATATTTTTATTGAAAATCGAGTACAGAAACTGGCACACGTGAATATTTCATATCCAGTATTTTATCCAACATCTCACAATTTTTAAGTGCACATTTAAATGGCGAAAACGTTTCTCTCGAAAAAGCAAAAATTTATTAAATTTTATTGCACGATATCTCTGCGTTTTAACTGCGCGATCAATTCCATATGTTAAATTGACGTATTAATGTGTGTCCTTAAGGCCAATTAACCCTGTTTTCAGCGATCAACCCTTCGTCTAAGCTTGCCGCTGAGGTTGCGGTCAGGTACACGCGTGTCGCGCAGGTGTATGGGTAACACCACTCCAGGTTGTGCCCCAACGCGGCATGTAACCGGCCGCACGCGTATGCCCGGAGGTGGTTATATGGGTCGCACAACAGTCACTTGAGATTAATTACCAAGTGCATCGTTAGAGATAACGCGACGAAGGCTGGCGGCGGTTAAGTGAAGCGATGGTACCTAGATACGACGTTAAATTGAACCTTTCGTCGCCGCTGATTCCTGCAATGCCGCCGCCAACCGCACCGGCCCGGCCCGGCCCAACGCCGGGGTGCAAGCCGGTACAATATGCGTACTTGCCTAAAAGCAATTACTGCCGACGTGCACACATAGACACACGTACGAATACATACACGGGTGCACTTGACGATAGCGCGCGATATAATATTGTTCGGAGAGCATCTCGTTCATATTGGCTTCGTCAAACCCGTAGCGGGACACGAGCGAAAGACGATGTTTGATGTTAATCTCCTGCGCGGTTCCTGAATATCATTATAGGCTATGCATCGAGCTGTTCCAAGTTAATAGCTCGGGTCCAACCTTCGAAAAAAAATAGAACGAACAAATAGATGTGGATTGTCTTACATCAGCAAATATGAGCTTTTAAATACGTTCGAAAAGTATTTATTATAATATAATATAGATGTGTAATATCTATATTAAAATTTATTAGAAGTGATCGTTCATACTCGTGATCTTATATAATTTTAATATTTTTCTTTCATTTCTAATAAGGATGATCTTTGAGAAGTTGTAGCATTTAACAATTCCTTAAGCGGATATTCCACTGGTGCATCTACTCCAACAAGCCTTGGAAAATAAAGCAGACGTTCGCGCAGTTCCATTAAAATCGCGTAAAAATAACATTCCGCGACGGGAAGATAACTTAAGCGAAGTAACGCTGTTCCTCCAATAGTGAGCTACTTAACTTTTTTAAAAGAGAAAGATTAGTTTCAAGTATTGTAGAAAATTTATGACAGGTGATTCTTTATGATTTCTTCAGTAGAAAATTGCCGTATTATCTGTATTATCGTATGTCCCGTAATAAAATCGTTATCAAATGATGAATTTGCCATTAAATGATGATGCGGCAAAACATTCTATACATTTACTCTGGTATTTGCGTATCATTATAAGAAGATAATTTATGAAACCATTACCGGAAATTCCTCAGCGCTAGATTCTCAATAAAATTCCAATTTACGTAGGAGGAGCCACTATTCATTTGTCAATTCGGATCCTCGCTCGTTGAGGAAAAGCAAATCTTTCGACTAATCTTATCTACTGATTTTCCGATTGCAATTTTCATGAAGGGAAGTTTCGATATCGTTATCTTTGTTCCACAGGTAGGATGGCTACGTGCCGAGGATCAGACGATACTATCGATGGGCGATCGCAAGGTCATCCAGTCAGCTCGATTCTTCGTCACCCAGGAGAATGCCAAGACGAAGAATCAGACGCAGTCGCGGGAGGACGAGGAGGCCACTTGGCAGCTGCATATTCGGGGGTTGAAGGAGGCCGATCGTGGCTGCTACATGTGCCAACTCAACACCAAGCCCATGTTGAGCCAGCTGGGATGCGTGGACGTCCTAGGTATGCCTAATTGCACGCGTTACGTCGCATTCCCGGCCGACCGGCCAGGTTTGCGGCTGTTGGCAGAGACGTCACGTACGCACGCATGCACGCACCGCGTTTCGATTAGGCCCGGAAAATATGCGTGCCTCGCCGCTGGAGCGATGCGTTTGAATAGGCCGCTGCACACATGTGCACATGGATATTGCGCAATATGGAGAGATCCCTCATTACGCATGTTCGTGCAGGATGATGATGACATGGACACAATGCGTAAAGTGTAGTCGTAGCATTATACGCTTGCTAATTCATGGTTGAGAGAGATTAACTTATGTTAATCGAAAACTTTAGAGTAATTTTAAAATTTTGGTCTCCCCAAATAACAAATTTTCTTTAATTCCATCCAAGAAATCTGTGTTAAATAATTCGGCACATCTGTGAGTGAAAGTTATTCGAGCTAACTTAATTTGTAACACGTGTTCCCTTCAGGAAGAGGATGTAATATCGATTCGAGGGAGTTAGTTTACAAGGAGTATTATCGGTCATATAAGAAACGCTAACGGCTGCGCTTTAATTTATAGTTTAATTAAACGCGATAACGAAGTTTGAAAGTCTACCTGGCAGAAAGTCTACCGGTGTTCGGTAGACTGCGTCAGCTGATGGATGCTCATACTTTGTAGCTCGTACGCAAACGTCGAACTAAACTGTTTCTATCAAAATTACATTATCTTCTTTTACCGTTAATTGTATCAGCGTAACACGCGCAACTTCAATATTTGCTCTGCCCGGCTTATACGGCATCGGTTATATCCTAGGCGAGGCATCTCAGGTAACATTTTGGACGGAACTGCTTCAATTTTGGCAGATACACGCAGCGCGCTCATCGTGCCCCGTTACGGCATCGTGAAATGCACAATTTCACTTTTATATCGCGCCGACGAGCCAGCTTGCGAATAATATCATCTACTTTGTGCGTGAGGGAGCTCGCGGGAACGAAGTAAAGGACGAACCGGGAATGCGTTCCATCACGTACGTGCATGCGTGTTCACTGTCGGACACCAAAAAGCGGTCTCTCTCGCTGCCGAATGGAATGAAATTCCTTTACGTAGGAACACGAGAAAATACCATCCCTCCCCCTTTTTTTGCCTTTCGTCGCACAGTTTGTCTGTACGCAGTGCACGTTATACCGCGACATACTTGTTCAGCTTTGGATCATTGTAATTGAAACGAATCGAACGATTCTTCGAATTGGATGGGATTCCATTAGAAGAACATTCCCTAGAAGAGGTATGTCCCGCCGATATTTCATTTCCGTCGAGTGTGACGGGAATGATTTCGAGATGACTTTTCGGTCGTCTTCGCCAACGTCGCTGCAACATCCAGGTTAAATCGCGTTAGAACGACGGCAATACCGATTCTTTATGGTTCACGTGCCCGCCAGTCTTCGTCCGCGAAGTTCCGTTTCTCTGAAAGGTCAGAAGAAAAACGCCGAAAAGACCCATATGAAGATATATTGTTCCGCGTCGCACGTGATTTCGATCCCATTCGTAAATTGTTTCTTAGACAATGACGCGTGACATCGGCGAAATTACGTCATAATCCTCAGGCACGTGATGTTGAATTTGTGATAGATGAACGCGCTTGCGGTATCGGAAAATTCGTTTCATACCACGAAGGCTTACACGATATAACGATCGGTGTACTTTACATTTCGTGTACACACAATGTAGTTTAGAAAACGTGCTTGTTACTCGACTGCTGTTTTACTATTCTTTTGTTATCGGGCTTTGCACATGCTCCCAGTACCCGGGAGTTCTAGTTGCAAAATGAAATGAGTTATGATATATAAATAAAATATTAATTTAAGAGTTTTACGGTTGGTTTTTTCAAGCACAATAAAATGTATGTGGAATTAATTTCCCGTATTGTTTTATGAAATGGAATGCTACCAGATAGCATATTCCAAAAAACGCATCAGTAACAAGAGATTAATTTCAGCGGATATATATAAGGAATTATGTCGGAGGAAATATTCTTCTTCCATAGTCATAAATTTTTGACAGCGTATTCTTCGTGGTCCTTGTAATTCACCATGATGTATGTATTGCGTGGATTAGATAGTATAACTATTCGTGAAAAATATTTCTTCCTTATCACGGGCTGATACTTTTTACGCAGCTTATTTCACTTTATCTCATTTCATTGCATATTTTACATTTTAGCTTTATCTTATTTGCATACCGACAACATCGTATTCTCGTATCCTTTTCAGTGCTGAGCTTGGAAGAATGTTTACTGTGCGCCATTCTCAAATAAAAAATGTAAGACAGATGTCTCTAGATGTCGATTATGAATTAAAAAAAAAAACAGAATTCGGATTAGCACGTATTTGAAAAGCTTTTCAAATTTGATTTCAAATTCTGCGTGCGCGCGTGTATAAACGAGCGAATAACGATGAAAATTATGTAATGTTATATGAGAGAGAGTTTTTGGAATAGTTATTTTAAATGCGTTCTTCATCTGACAAAATATTATCCGACCTCTTTCTTCCAGTGCCGCCTGATATTCTGAGTACCGGCACCTCAGATGGCGAGGTCTCCGTTCTCGAGGGTGAGAACGCCACGTTGTCGTGCAAGGCGTCCGGACGGCCACCACCTCGCGTGTTCTGGCGACGCGAGAAAAGTGATTTCATACTCGTGAGGGGTGTTCACGACCCGTTGATACAAGGTAGGATATCGTTCCGAGATCCTGAGACCTCGGGGATTGTCACTCCCGATCTTTGTAATCGTCCTCTCTTTACAACGATGCGCCTTGTCACGTGAAACACATATATGTTTCAAAATAAAGCGTCTCTCCGTGAGAAAACTACAACGCGAATTTATTATTCCCATCTACTTGCATCGTGCAGTGCTATTATGGATTAAGTGTATTTATTAAATATAATTAAATTTATATGCAATACAAATGATAGAAATTTTCATCTAAAATTTAGAACAAGAAGAAAAAAAGATTATTTATTCATTACAATTTTCAAAGCTTCGACGTTAATATTCGATTTATAAATTTATATCTTTAGAAGAAAAGGATCTTGCTATTCCTTCTGAAGAAATCAATTTATAAATCGAATGTTAACGTCGAAGCTTTGAAAATTATAATAAATAAATCATTTTTTCTCCCGGGATATATGTAAAATCAGTATAAAAATTTTCTAATATCTTCACAAACATTTTTAATATCTTTGCTTTTGCGCCATTAGAATAATCCCGGTAATCCGATATGTCTCAATCAAATAGTCGAGCGTTTTAAAGGGATATGAAGACATCGTAAATTCGCACACGTAGGTGATCCCGATCGAAAGCAATTACGGCGGAACACGTTCCATCGAATAGAGATTAGTTTGTCCGCAATGACTTTCAATATCCTTCGGGCACGTCGAGTTCCGCTGCAATTCGCAAGACACTCGCACCCCAGGAATTTTGTGCAGTCGCGCGCCACGAATAGATGGACCAGTTGAAAGAAATACTTGCAACATCATGCAAGCGCTAGCGACTCACGCGGAATTAAACGAGTGTGCTTGTACAGCCATTGACATTCAATTGAAATGATTGACGTCGTGCTAGAGAGACAAATTTTAGCAATCAATCGATTTCCGATATCGAGCTCAATGCATCCCGAAAGGTGCGTAACGCATAATACATACTTTTATAGTACTTTTCAATGAAAGGCTTTTATCGATTCATTGTATTATATTTCACATATAGTTTTCAAAGCTACGTGACACTGTACGACGTGTAGATTAATCGCGATATAAAATGCATATGCAATTTATTATTCTGATTTTTATAAAAGATAGATTGAAATAACTGCATTAAAATTTCATCTTTTGTTAACGTACGTATAATAAAAAAATTCAGATAAAGTTAATACTGTGCACACTATTAATCATATTAATCATATTAATGCTATTATTAATAATATAAATTCAATATTAAATATAATAATAATAATTATTCTATTTTTTCACATATAATTTGTTTTCCTAAATAAACTATTACACATTATTTGATTAACAATTAATGACAATCTGATTTTCAAAAATTAAATGTTAAAACAAAAAGATTATTTCCATACTCAATAATGCAGTTAAATGCACCGATTATTAATTTAATACAAGTGAGTAAAATATTATACGAATTCGCTAACTGTCGGGACAAATCAACGCATCTTGTATTTTTGATATATCTTATTAAACTTCTGACACATTTTATCGCTAAACATGGAACGACACATTCCACATGCGATTTATGTCGGCCGTCCGTTTGATAATAATATGATTCATTATCTTTCAGTTATTTGAAAAGCGCCTACTGCGTATGCATGCTAATGTAATTCCTCATTAGATAATGGGAATTGTAAACATGTAGTATAGAAATATGGATTTTCAAAATTTCGTTATTATTACTTCTCGCTTTTAATGACAAATGTTACTTCTATAAAATAGAATACAACCATGCATCTGCGATGTTGAAAATTCTTCTAATTAACTAGATTAATTTATCGTTGTCACGAGCTATAATCCTTAATAACATTTCTACTCGTTTCATACAACCATCGATCATCATTTTCATCAATCATGCTAAAATACAAATATTGGGGCTTTATTAATAAAATGACAGTAAATTAAAAAAGAATTTATGTCTATGTCTCTCTAACTTTAAATTAAAAAAAAATAAAATAAGGATTAGAAAATAAATTTCAAATTAAACAGATTTACATATCCCTTGAGACAGAAATATTAACGGTAGCTGTATCACCAATGGTAGTAAATTCCAGCGACAAATTTTGCTACAAATTCATATTCTGCTTATCGTTGCGTGCCCCGAAGGCGTATTTCGCGAATAATTACTCAAGCCACGTTAACACGTCGGCTTATATGGCCGACGAGGGAGCAGCTTTCAACGAGATATTCATACAACGCACGATTTTCTAGTGGACAACCTGTCTGGCGAGAGGCTAGAATTAACCAGGGTAGACAGAAGGCAAATGGGGGCTTATCTTTGCATAGCTAGAAACGAAGTGCCTCCGGCGGTCAGCAAGAGGGTTAATCTAAAAGTAAATTGTGAGTACTTGCAAACGATTTGTAGTGTTGCATACTACCATCAAATCGAGATTGAAAACAATTGATACACAAATAAATCTGTTTATCCATTTAATTTATTCTTGTGACAATAATAGAAAATGTAGCGTTATTGTGCCATCGTACGAGAGATTGAAACGTAAAAAAAAATACTGGATATTATTTTTGTATCACTAGAAAAGAATCAGATATCGAATAAAACATAAATAGTACATGCACAGAAAAAAAAAAAATAGCCAATAACATATGTAATTGCGAGCTGCCAACTACATAAAATACTCAATATAATATTTACTGTTAATGCAAGTACAATGTTGATACTGCAATAGCATATATTATTGTATTGAGTATATCTGTAGTTGGCAGCCCGCAACTACATATCTCATTAGATATATTGCATTTTTCTTCAGTGTGTAAATGATACAATAGTAATAATACAACTGAATGTTGGAATCTTTTCTTATTTCATTATTATTGCATTTCCAGTCCCTCCTAGCGCAAAAGCACCTAATCAACTACTCAGTTCTCCCCTGGATACAAACGTGTCGCTAATCTGCTTAATCGAGGCTTATCCTAGGACGATTAACTTGTGGATGCGGAAGGAGCAAGTTATCATGGGCGGGTATGTGTCGAGACAATATTGACAGTTTGGTCTACCGATCCCCGGTCGAATAGTTCGAATCCGTTGTTCGACAATCTCTTCAGCGAGATAAGAGGCAAAACGGTTCGTATTGCTTTTTGCTAAATCGCTCCTGACCTCGGTCACCGTGATTTCGAATATCGATCCTTGCGGCCAACCGGTTATTCTAACGAGACGTCGAATAACGGAATCTATTCTCCCCTATCGCGGACGTTAAACGTAAGTGATATGTCAATGCAGAGGCAGATACGAAATCCGCGAGCAATGGGACCCCGACGAGGAATGGAAGATGACGATCGAGTTGAAGATAAGACGTTTGGAGAAAACGGATTTGGGTGAATACACGTGCTCAGCCTCCTCAAGTATGGGAAAAGCTGAGGCGACTCTCAGGGTGTACGGTGAGTAACCATGTACACAAGATCGTATATAAATACGTTATCCCCTGATTGACAATCAAACAAGATCCGTTATGTTAAATCTACATTCAATATACATATATATAAATTCTTCCAGTATAAGTATAATAAATATAGAGATAATAAATATAATTGCAACGTCGTGTTACTTTTGATAACGCAATAATATAAAAAAATCTTTAAGCATTATTAGAAAAGACATTATATATTAATAAACTGTTCAAATGCGAATTGAATCGAATCGAAGATTCGAATATATATACTTGGCAATCGAATTCGAGCCATATATTGACAATTTTATAAAATCCTACATTATTTTTCTTATAGAAATTTTTTATTATTATCTATATATTAATATTCAACCTAATAATAATTATATTCTTAATGAAAAGTTACGTGTCAAAGATTCAATTAAATTCAAACAAAGAAAAGAAATTTGATTCAATTTTGGTGTCAAAAAAGTCTGTTTCTCAAATATCTAATAATTCATTATTCTTTTCAATCGCAAGAACAATTTAAATATTTTTAATATATTTGTAGATAATATATTTTTGAATTTTCAATAAAAAAAAAGAACAAAATACTATAATACATTTAAATTGATCATTGTTAACGGTATAGATAAAGCAAGACTAAAAAAAAGACAGAGGACACATATTACTCCAAGTTTCGTTCACCCTGATCACTGATTCATGTGGATATTTTCAGAGATCGAGCGAGTAACCATGCCCAACCGCGTCACTTCGCCTAACTGGAAGCGATTGAACCGAGGCAAGGGACGTGTGCAAGGGACGATGGTCAATCGGGTTTTCTATCAGCAGGTGAGCACGCCGGCGATGCAGAAGAGCACCGCGCGATTGATTTACAACAACAGGTACGCGACCACGTCGACCACCGCGGATCCGCGCGCTCCCTTAATCAAGGACCAGGGTAATGCCTTTACACACAACAACCACAACGACAACCACCAGAATCTCAAAGATCGCAACGATGCGTCCGCGATTGTCGCCAGCAAGAGGATCGTCCTGCCGCTCTGTCTCATATTGTTCTCGGCAGTGCGATAAGACGTAATGTGACGAGAACGACGAGGACGACGATATAACTACCCCTTCGCTGAAAAGAATTACTTTGCGAGCTGGCATGGAATTGTGTTCATCGATCCGACAAACAGCGAAAATAAGAAAAAAGAAGCTCACGAAAAGACTCGCAAACGAAAAAACGCGGAGGGGGAGGAGAGAAAGAAAGAAGGGAGAAGGGAGGCAATTCTCAGACAACGACGACAAGGGATCGAAGGGCTGATGAAAGAACTGTTCCGTTTAATTAGCCAGATCAACGTTCTTAGTAGCACGAGGGAAGATCGAAAGGGAAGCGAACACTTGAACGCTTTTACAGGGTAAGATCGAAAGAGAAGCTGAACGAACACTTGGCCGCGTGGCAGGATGGCAACGGAGAGGGAGTCTGATCCGTTAATGCGAGCGAATGTTGCCAGAGATAACCGCTGCGGATTTTTACGGAAAGACGCTTACGAATGTATTTTTTATGACCCTTTTATCCGTTGCTAACGTGTGAGAAATTCAGGGATGAAATGATGGTTCTTTGGTTGGATTAATATATATTATTACCCGGATAATTTTAACTCTTGGACAGCAGAACACTCGATACAACTTACTCCAAGCAATACTATTATAAAATCGAATTTACTTTTATTATAAAATAAAATTTTCGTCTGATTCTATTTGCATTGTATCCATAAATCACTTGTTGTCTGGTCAATAAGATAAAATATACATATGAAAATAAATAATATAAATAAATAAATGTAAAATAATTTGACACATAATTATTGAACAAGAAAAATAAAAAAAGAAGATCCAGGCATTGCTGTCTCAGAATTAAAAACACGAAGTGATTTTTATTATTCAAAAAGCGAATGATTATTCCTTTCTTTTTGTGGAATTAATAAACACTTGGAGTAATTTTATAACGTTAGCGTCGAAAGCCTTATATATGCAGGGTGTCTGTCTAAAATGAGCTGTCACCGTCGTTGACGACGGATGGAGCCCGCAGAGTTTAAACGCTTACGTGCAAATTGCAATCTTGATGCGCATATTGTTCATCTCGTAACGACAGTGACAACTCAGTTAAAGTGAACATCTGTTACGTTGCCATTGTAATACGTCTTCGATGAATCACAAGAACTTTCCGAGCAATTGTCCGATCGTACCCAAACGCAGACAAATAATTAGCATACTAATTTGTATGTAAGAGATAAGAGACGATAATATCTTTGTTTATTGTGATGTAAGAAAGCGAATCGATATTATACTTGGCATCATAGCGAGCGTCATATCCGAAAAAAAAAAAGATCCATATCTGTAGCACATATAACAGTACACTGAACACTTTAGGAGAATATATTATAAGTCATTTTGGTTATTTTATGTATTTTTTAAAATTACATGTAGACAAATAATGTACCTTATGTATGTCGGTAATGAAGCAGACCACGTTGTAGGTACGGTATAAGTGGTTAAACGCGAGGAATGACCGATGTATCCGCTTTTTAAATAAAACGCGTTAAATAAAAGTCTGCTTTAAAAGAATTTTGTATAAGATATGCTCAGCTATCATCTTGAGAAATGCATATGTGCATTTCAATGTTGATACATGTATATGATGGGGTAGATAGATGTGTACGTTGTGTATAAAAATACGAGCAATCGACAACAAATGATCTTGTAATAATTTCTAGCAATATCAACACAAAAATCATTTAGTTAATGTTCCTCGCAAAACTGTGAACCATATCTTGCTCTGTAATTAAGACAATTATGTAAAGCGATATCGAGTAATATTTAACTCTCGAAATGTATTAAAGTTGCAGAAGCTGAAGAGATAAATTCGACGCTTAAACAGCTATAATGTCCATCAATATGGAGTACAAGTCTTAGTTACATCGCGCGGTTTACTGTCAATGGAAAAGGTAGCATATCCCATACAGAGCAAAAATATGTTAAATGTACCTACTTAACAAACCCTGTATATCACAGAATGCTCAATATAATAACTTAACAATAACTATATTAAAAGAACGTTGTTTATAGGAGATGGAAAAAATATATTATGAGGATACAATGAGAAAATGTGCTCAAATTGGATGATATAGCTTTGGAGGGGAAAAATGTGTTGACAAATAAAAAAAATTATCATGCATTTAGCAATGGCGTTCGTTTTGAATTTAAGTCTAGCTTAAACGAGTGTATTTTTTATGTATTATTGAAACGGCAAATATAGCTGTTTGTCGATAAATGGATATCAAAATTGCTTTTTATTTTCTTACATCTCGGACCTTAGATACAATAAATATATTAAGAATATAATTTTGGAATACACACCAAAAATGCATTGATTCAAATAATCCATGTAGGAATGTTACGACCAAAATAAAATACTAAAGGCCATACAAACGCAACAGAAAGCCACATATGGGCTTTTTCTCTCACCAATCCTAGCACATTTCCAAAAAGTACCCTGAAAACTAAAATTAAGATTTCATTAAATATATATAGAATATGTACACACAGGAACACAAATGCCTTCTCATCTAAAGTTAGATATGTTCAGGTTCTTGCAGAGCACGTAACGTTTCTATAGGATTATGAAACACAACTATCTTCAGATGGGAAGACTTTTGTCCCTATGTTTATACCACACATATTATAGTATATATTTCAACAATGCTGCATTAAAAAATTTACATACCCAACTTTTCCTAGCCGTTTGTCAAATAAATTTGGTGCCAGTGATCTGATGTATGTACAGGTGCATATCAGCAACAATATTACAGTCAGCAGACTCTGAAAATTAAATATGGCAGACTGCCAAAAAAAAGAGTACATTAGTATGCTTAACAATGTTCACTTCTCAAGTATAAAATATATAATCTTGCTCAAATACGTGTCATGCAATAACAGTTGCGTATTAACTGCTTACTTATTAAGTTAATAATGGCAGAATCTTAATCACTATCTCTTTCAAAGATGTTTTTTCTGATAATATAAAGCATGGTCTATAATATATGTTGTAAGCATAGAGTAATGAGTAAGAGTAAGAGTAACGATTTGCCATATAATTTTCTATGCTTTTATGAAACTAATAGCACTGTTCACAGCTATTCCTGCGCTCTAATTGGCTGAGCGTAAATGTAAAAGATGAGGTAGGAGTAGGAAATAAAATTAATTTATGCAACGTCTACAATGTCAGCAAGAGTAATGGAGCAAGGAGTAAGAGTAACAATTGACCACAATTAAAAACCGGGAGTAAACGAAATGGGCAAATCTCATTTCATACTTCTTACTTCTTACTCCTATTCCATTACTCCTGCTGACATTGTAGACCTTGCATTATTTCGCTTACGCCTACTACTCCACGCTTACTCCATGTATTGTAGACCACACTATAATAATTCGTTTTGTAATTCGTATTTGACTTCAATCGTGTTAACAAATTGCCAAAAGTGAATAACATGATTTAGAGGTTATACAATCTTTCTCAAGTGATAATCATAATATCGAAATGTTCGCAATTACCATAGTGTTGAATCGTGCTCGAAATATAGAAACCGCAGTCGGTCAAGTTCGGGAAATCGACAAATTATTAAAGATTTTTCCACAAACCGGGTAACGTATTATTCAACATCACTTTCATGTTTCGTATGACGTACAGTATAATAGCGCGCAAAGTACGCAGGTCGCAGACTCGTGCAGTATTGCAGTCGCGCAGTTCTACGCGCATCCACACGTACGTATTAAAGACCTCACTTCCGGTTTAGATGTTTTGCCCGTCGGTACATTTTAACAGTGCCATCTTTTCGTAACATGCAAAAGTACGATAGAACTTGATAAAATTTACCTCTCGGTAAAATCGAAAATACACGTTCGGTTAATCATTCTATAACACTCAACAATAAAATAGACTTTGCAACATAAAATATAAAATTATCAAGTTCGACGTTGCTTCAATATGTATTGCGTATATATTTAAAAAATTTATTTCATCTACATACTAGATCATATCAGATGATATTTAATAATTAAATGTAATGTTTGTATAAACTTTTCAACAATCTAGTTTATTACTATGTAAAATAATCTTATAATTTTATATATTTGACGTTATTTTTCTATTTACTAGATATATTTTAATTTAAAAAATCGTCAGTAAAAACTGCTTTTTACATTATCAACTGTCAAAGAATAATTTTCAATCATCAGTTGTTCACAAATTTCAATATGCTATAATAAGAAATGTTAAAATAAGAAGAAATTGTGTCTATTTTGCTTTTCTTAATATAACAAAATCAGATCTTTCTGTAATTGGTCTTTTTTAAAGATTACATCCACGTAGATTATTGACATATTATTTATGTTAAGTTTATACAAATCTTTTTTATGTAGACTGTAATATTTATGTAATATGAATTACTTTTTTATGTAATATGAATTACTCTCAGACTTTCTCTGATATATGTGATATAGTTTTCATGTATAAATTTATCTTAATTTAAGATAAAAATGGTTTGACTTACCAACACTGATGCGCAACAATGAAGTTGAAACTGCATGAATCTGTAACATATGAAAATGTACAAGTTAAAAAAATTCTCAATCAATATTTCAAACGATATCTATTTAATGAATAAATAAAAACTGAATACATGTACGTATTCAATTTTCATTTATGCATTAAATATACTTATTGTACTTATTGTGTTGCTTATTACGTGTACGTGTTCAATTTTTATTCATTAAATATACTTAAAAATTAAACTACATCTACAAAAATGTTTAGATATAAATTCAAAAAGAAAATTTAATAACCAGATAAAAAAATAATTTTTTTAATTTTCTAAATCAATAATAAATTTTACTTACTCATGGGTTGCTCTGCCAATGCCTGAGGCTCCTTCCTAGGTCTTCTCCTCTTCGTCCCTTTAAATGTTGCCTTATCGTTGCTCCTTTGTGACATTTGTGCAAGATTTCTTGTAATAACTAGAATGCACAATCGCGATACTTTGTACGACACTCCCGACGATCACTCCATTATTTTCAAACGGAAGGACAACAGGAAGAAATGCGATTCCCACGCGAAACGATGATGCGACTGTATTCTTTTTCATAACGTTTACACGAGACTCACTCGCGAAAATACGTCGATAAAAATTACTCGGCATTCCGAGGATAAATCGCACACGAACGCGAGTAAAACGCGCGTGGCACTTCGGCTTGTCCTTTTGGAGCGAGTACGTGTACACGAAAAGTTTATGACACGAAAACAATGCGACGAGCACATGATGCTGCACTTCCTAAACGAATACAATCAATTCCACGACAAGTTCATGTATCGTACGTTATTGCATCGGCACTCTCGATACCATAACAGCACAATTCGCGGGAACGCACGAAAGTTTCTGAGAAAAACGAAACAGTTTGACTAATAGGAGCGAAGATGACGACGGGAAAGTGGTGTAGCGAGTGACGTCACGTAATGTCGTGAAACACAACTCGAGAAAAGCGACCGTTTCAAAGAATGCACATGCCGAGACACAACGAACATCGAGACGATGCAATTCGCTCTGAGAATCTTCTCGTATGATCACAAGACTAGCAGCGTTTCACTTGGCACTCGCGATATTCTACCGAACGGATTACTTGGAGTCACTTGGCGTGAATACGCGGGAAAACTTTGCTGGGACCCAACGCGAAGACAGGCACATAACATCGTGCTTTACAATTAAACGAAAACGATCACTTCTACGTATGATATTCCCGGATTCCCGCGACGTCGCGTGTCGCCTGCTAGCGTACCGACGCTCTCGATAATATATCTGCGCACAACGCGAATTCTGAACTCCAAGTTACGAACTCCGTCTAGTCGGCGGTAGGGCGAGAACGAACATGGCGATGGCGGCGGTTGATCGCAGTGTTGCCAACCTTGTAGATAAAAATTACGTGATCAGGGTCGTGAATTATAAAGCACACGAGAAAAATATATCACACAATTATGGTACATCTTATTTTAATTTTAGAAATAAAGTTAAGTTTGTCAAATGTGCATTAAAGAATATAAAATTTATTTGTCGATCTAAACTCTTAAGTCGTAAGAAATTGACCAATTACAATCGAATGTGAGAATAATAACTATGATTGGTTGATTCGGCCTATGGTACTAGCAGTAAATTTCGGAACGCAACCAAAATGCAATTTTCATTAAACATTAAATTAACGCTATAAAGCGTATCGTGAAAATTATCGTAAATTTACGTAACATAGAATTCTTACCATGTAACATAGTACAAATAGCTAAATTATGTGATGTGTAATATGTGATGTGTAATTATGTTACGATTGGGAACACTGCGTCACACTGTGGCTGCGTTTCAATATTCACTGCCAGTACTGAAAATCTATAGTTTACATACGAACTATAGATTTTCAGTACTGGCAGTGAATATCGGAACGCAGCCTGCGTTTCCGCCGTCGCTCAACAGAACGTTCGACCGGCGTGGACTAGCGCTGGAGCACGGAGCAACAATGGCGTACGTGACCGCTGGCCGGCGCTGGCAGGCAGACTCGGCGGTACTCGGCGCCAGTCGGCGCCACTCGGCGTCGCTAGGCGGTTGACTCGCCGCGCCTGCGCCGCTGCCGCCATGTTGCCCGTTGCTCCGCGCTCCAGTCCAGTCATGTACGCCACTCCAGCGCCGGTCGGACGCTCTGTCGACTCCGTGCGTATTTCGCGTTCAGAATTGAATTGTGCGGTATTGTGCAGGTACGGTGTTGTGGTGAGAGTGCCGTCGTGCTGCTAGCAAACGATACGTCGTGCGTTTGCCTTCGATCTCGAGTAAGTGTTCGCGTGTGTGTTCGAGCCAAGTGTTTGCTCGAAAAGGATACGTTCTGTAAAATATCGCGAGTGCTAATTGTGAAGTGCTACTAATCGTCGTGCGAGCATACGAGATTTTCGAAACGAATTTATCTCCGTTCGTTGTGTCTCGGCGCGTAGTTTTCATTCGAACGATTTTCCTCGGCCTGCGTTTCTACGAAGTTACGTGCAGTTACGTGACGTTACGCCACTTTTGTGCCATGTGGATTTTCATTCCGGGCAAAGTTTTCGTGTACGCGTATTCGCTCGAGGAGGGTACGCATTCACGTATTTTTTCAAATGTAACGGTCGCGCCAAGTGAAATTTTCACGCGCGGTTTACGTTTTACTCGTGTGTGATATATTTCTTTATCCGTAATATCGGGAGTGCCGAATAAAGTATCGGGCGATCGTTATTAATGTGTGATTCGAGAATAGCGGGATGATGTCAGCAGAAATTAGCAGCATCCATGGAGCGGTATTAAATATATTATTTTTTCAAGTGATATATTTCTTTACTTGCTTTTGTGTTTGAGTTAGGAATAATATTTATCACATTTTCAGAATCAAAACCGGAAAAGGAATGTAGCAGTAGCAACAGCAGCATAAGCAGCAGGAGCAGCGACAGCAATCGGTGAGTGAATTTTTATCAAATCAATTATTTGAATTTATATATCATGTATATGTGGTATTGCACATTTATAGAACACGATTATGCACATTTGCATAAAACAGATTTAAAATATGAATTCATATAATTGTAAAATTTACGGGTATAGCATGAAAGGGTATAGCAGAACCAAATAAACGTGGACATAGCATAGAAGAGACTCAAAAAGTCATGTACATTACCTATGGGATTCATAGATATTTGACTACATAGTTCAATGTGCACATTTTGTGCACATAGAGGTGCTGATGGATGAAAACACCGTGTGGCAGCCCCGGTTTGTCCAACACATAAAGCGTTGGACAAAAATCCGCCATTACAGCTTCCATTGCACTGGCTTCTAGCCGGCGATTGTTGCCCGCCCTGCCAAAGGAAGATGAAAATAGTGGGGGGAGGGGGGCAAAGCGAACGGCCTACCGCCGAATGTTTTGCCATTATTGTTCAGGGATATCGCGAAAAGCGGTGGATTTCGACTGACAACGACCTGGGCGAGGCGAAATCCGAGCTGTGACGATGTGCTTTGCGCCTGTCGAGATGGGACTAATGTACTGCGACAAGCGTAGGCTGCGGTAATACCGGTGGAAAACGTCGAGGAAACCCACGAACGACCCTTTGTCATGGACATGCAAGCTTCGAATGGTACGCACTTGCTTTCCTATGCGGCACGATTCGCTTGTCGACCGACCGATCGGGTTTTCTTCTCAAAGACAACGGTGCCGCGACGTTCTCGGATCGACCTTCGCGTTTATTCGAACGTGCTCGGGAGCCGCTAAACGCTCGCGAGAGACACGCAACTAGACGATAGAAGGGGTTAAATAGAAGTACGTTCTTAGCGTCGTTTTTCGAACCCTGAACGCTATTCGCAAATTTGCGTAAAAAAAGTACGATAAAGACTGTAAGCTCGATGGCTCTCTCGCGATTATGGATCGTGCGATAGTTTAATACTAGACAAAATTGCATTTCACGGTTTGCAGAATTTGTGGAATTAAAATTCTATATTGGAATCTGGTTCAAAACACGAATCCGATACTCTAAACGTAAATCGAATAATCTTTAATTGATATCGCTATTCATATATTTTTCAACTTCCATGTAAAGCATTGCTTGAATGGAATCTCTGTTAAAGTCTGAATTAAAAAAATTTTTTTTTCAAAAATAGTATTGTATGTTTTCCTATACGAATGGAATTTACAGAAAGAATATTTCTGCATTAATGATTCAGTTAGAAGTAACAATTGGTGAATCGTGTGAATGTAGGAATGGATATGTGTATGAATACAGTGTATACTTCCATCCCTGGAATTCCTGAACAACTAGGGATGGTATGGATGGGGGATGTGATGATGGGGGAGCCCACTCATGAACTCATGCTGGATCCCCGTCAGGGCGAGAGTCCGTTTTTCTCGCACGGCCCTTACGAAGATCTCAGAAACCATCACATTGCTTCGACCACTATGGTACGTTATATACCACAACAATTCTCAAACGAGTGTTCGGAACCTGACGAGGCAATGGAGGCTGTAGATGCCCATGAGATACAGAGAGTGAGTTTTTCACACAGAAGAAATTAGTCTGATTTTCACACATATGTGTGATTTTTAATTTATTTATTTTCTTTGTTTTTAAGGATTATGATTCACAATCCGAAAGGCCGGAAATAAGTGAATATTTGACATTAGAAGATTACATGGGTGATGAAGAACGTGAACAAATTGTGAGCAATGCGGCAACTCAGACTACTCAAGACAATCGTAATAGAAAAATAAAGCCCATAAAGCACCCAGGACTTGTTTTGAAAACACCAATTGCTTATCAACCTCATACTGATCTAAATTTTATTCCTATTCGCAAAGATGGTATAGGTAAGCATAATCATTACAGAGCTAAGTATATATACACTTAAACTTTTACATAGAACATACACTGTTGGACACATTGTTGAATAAAATGACAAGACATCATAATAATTGAAATTGAAATAAACAGCATTAGAAACATTAATTTTAAAACAATATTTTAATAAGTTAAATTAATACCTATAGCTTAAAGAGAAATAGCAATTTGAATTGGATAAAATTATAGTTTTTTTTTTTTTTTTTTTTTTTGAGAAAAAATCTACAATTAAAATTATATTACTAAAAAAAGAAGTTGAAAAGCACTTGAACAAGATATGAAATTTGACTTGACTTTTGATATCTTTATATCATAAAAAAGTTTATTACACTAAAGTTGCTAAAAATTTTTATTTTACAGCTGTTTGTGAAAAATGTGGTGCTATTGGAGTAAAACATGCCTTTTATACAAAGGAGCGCAGATTCTGCAGTAGAGCATGTGCACGTTCTTCAGAACATACAACACCTACTGCTGATTCTACGTATAGTCCATCTCACTCGATGGATCAGTCAATATCTAATACAAATCAACCATCTTCTGTTGAAACCAAATCAACAGACGTAAGTTAATATTAAATCTATATACAGATACTGCAAGAAACTGCACATTCTTGTCCTATAATGTTTCAATTTTTTAGGTTGTAAAAGAAGAATCAGATATTAAGGAATCCGTCGAATTAGAAAAGAACAAAGTTAAATTAGAACCAGTAATGCCAGAGGACTTACCAGTTAGAAGAAAGAGAACAGCAGAAATGGCAGGTTCCTACGACTGGACATCACAGCTTGTTGAGCCTGGATTTTGTGCTGCGCCAGTCTCTTGTTTCAAACATGTAAGATTTTCTGATCTTTGCTTTATCTTTTTATATATTACTCATTTGCTATAACTACATAACTAAAAAAATTTTTTCTAATTTGAATGTTTTAAATTTTATATTATTTTTATATACTATCTTATATAACGACTTTGTTTATTACAGAGCAGTAGAAGTATCATTAGCTCTCTATTCTGATTTTATTCCTATAAGAATTCTTTTTTCTTGATAAACTACTAAACAACTACAAATAAAAATTATAATTTTTTAGTTGTATCATTATGAGAAATGAGCGCTAATGTAATTTTACAAATATCTTGTTAACTTTTTTATTATTAACTTTTTTAGGCCCCCATATCAGAGATTTGGGATAATATCACAGTAGGTATGAAAGTAGAAGTAGAAAATACCGACTGTGATGAAGTATGCGAGGCTTTCCCAGATTCGTTTTGGGTTGCGACTGTATTACGTATATGCGGATACAGAGCTCTGTTAAGGTATGAGGGTTTCGGACACAATGCAGACAAAGATTTTTGGGTATCGCTTTGTTCTAACGATATACATCCCGTTGGTTGGTGTGCCACAATTGGAAAACCTCTTATTCCACCTAACAGTACGTAATCAAAATTATTTCTAACAGAATGCATGATTGAAAAAATGTATTAAGAAAAACGATTGTCAATTATTGAAAAGTTTACAAATAGGAAAACTAACATGTTAAATTATTTTTTCAGCAATTGCAAACAAGTACAAAGATTGGAAGGATTTTTTAATGAGGCGATTAACTGGTGCAAGGACATTACCAACAAATTTCTATAATAAAGTGAATGAAAGCATGAAATCTCGTTTTCGATGTGGTCTTCATTTAGAAGTGGTAGATAAAAACAGAATCTCGCAAGTGAAAGTGGCAACGATACAAAAGATTGTTGGCAAACGTTTGCATGTGAGATATTACGATTCGCCTCCGGAGGATAACGGGTTTTGGTGCCATGAAGATTCGCCTCTCATACACCCGGTTGGTTGGGCTAAGAAAGTGGGACAAACGTTAGACGCGTATCCTGAGTACTTGGATCGTGTTTCGAAATCAAAATTATCTGAAGACGACGCAACGGAGAATCTTTTTCACGTGCCAAAGAATCATCACATACATCTCACATATAAGTTTACTGAAGGAATGAAAATAGAAGCTATCGATCCGCTTAATCTCTCTGCTATATGTGCGGCGACGGTTATGCAAGTTTTGGAAAAGGATTATATTATGATTCGTATCGACAGTTATGACGAAGACGCAAGCGGCGCTGATTGGTTTTGTTACCATTCGTGTTCACCATGCATTTTTCCAGTTGGTTTTTGTTCCCAACATGGTCTACCTTTAACGCCACCGAAGGGCTACGATCCTACTACGTTTACATGGGATGCATATTTAACCGAGACCAATACTATACCTGCTCCTATACAGTTATTTAATCGGGTAAGTTTTCTGTATATTTATAAATGCAAAATAATATGTATTTATTGAATGACAAAAACGAACTAATTACAAGATTAATCTGTGCAAATTTAATTAATTACAAATTAAAGGAAGATGTTACAAGTTGGAGTTAAAAGTTAATATATAAAATTAAATACAAAACTTAATTTAATCAACTCTCTTTATATGTATTTGTAATGATTGGTACATGTAACTAAGTATTAAAAACAATTAAAAGAAGCTATCAAGAGTCAGTGTGGTAAACAGAGCGCAAAATTAAATAGAAACGTATTTAAATTTGTGTATTGATTACTGCGGTAACTCCTAATAGCTTCTTATAAATTGTTATTGAATTACTTATAGATCAACTTTGTAATTTGTTATAGTTTGTAATTCTTATAATTTGTAATGCAATAAATAAACTTTATTTTTAAGGAAATTCCTCAACATGGATTTATTGAAGGAATGAGACTCGAAGCTGCTGATTTAATGGATCCTAGATTAGTTTGTGTTGCTACTATTACTAGGGTGATTGGCAGATTATTACGAGTACATTTCGACGGTTGGGAAGATGAATATGATCAATGGTTAGATTGTCAAAGTCCAGATATTTATCCCGTTGGCTGGTGTGATCTTGTCGACCACAAATTAGAAGGGCCGCGTGTACTCGTAAAAAACACTAGTCCTACTGGTATATATTAATTGCATATATACAGATATATATATATATATATATATATATATATATATATATATATATATATATATAATTTTGTATTTATGAATGTATTTTTGTAGTAAAATCACCAAGAGGCCTTAAACGTAAAGCTAAGAGAAAACTGAAGAAAGGTAGCAAGATGTCTTGCTCCAAAAATATACTACCTCGTCAGAGCGAACGTATTAGTATGACTCGCGAACGCGGGCGAGAATTGGAACCTGCTCAAGGAACAAAAATTGAAAGAGAACGTGATCTAGAAAGTCTACCTGAGCAGAGGAGCAGAGAGCCGGAAACAGCGCAAGAGCCAGCTGGACCTGACCAAACTTTACCTAGTCCTACTACTGGACAAGGTCAAGCATTGAACGATACGCAAAGTGAAGTACAGAGCCCTCCACCACCCAAGGAACGGACCGCTACGTCGTATATTAATGTAAATATATGACATTAACATGAAAACCTAAGATATGCAGAATTATAGACTCAATAAACACTATAAATTCTAATTTGTCTGATTTATAGGTTACTTCAGCAAGTACTAAATATATACCAAGGCTAGCAGATGGTGTGCAAAGAAGTTCGGAATCTGGTGATCTAGTGCCATCTGAGTGGAATGTCTTTGATGTTGCACAATTTCTTAGAGTTAACGATTGTGCAACGTATTGCGATAATTTCAGTAAACGTAAGATAGATGGAAAGACATTGCTGACTCTCACTAAGGACCAAATAATAGACCTAACAGGTTTCAAAGTTGGACCTTCTCTAAAGATATATGATTTAATTCAGCAATTAAAAATCAAAGTGAATCCAGCTCAGGAAAGGTTGAAATTAGGGTTGAAGAAATTATTATAACAAAACTAGTTTGTAGTTAGCACTATAAATAAGTTCCATCATTACGCAAATTACACATGGATTTACAGGTAAAGCATGTGAAATATCGCTAATTAAAGTCACCTCCATCTCGGCAGACACCATACGTACTAATGTATTGAAAGAATGTTGATATATGGATTCTTTATAGTCTAAAAACGCATAAAATTTAGATGCTGTATAATTTTATTATGAATTTAGAAAGGAATAAACTTCCATTCTAGGGGACAGTTTTTAATTTCTCTATTCAAACAAATATACAGTGTTTGTTACAAAGTGCGTAAAAATATATAAATATATATATAAGTCAGCATTAATTCTATTATATTTAAACATTTTAGTTTCGAAATATCTAGTATTAAACTTTTAAAAAATATATAAAAACATTAAAAATTTTAAATAAATATAACAATAAATAAAAAATTGTCATTTATTAAAAATAAATGTTTTTAAATATTATACCTTATATAATTTATTAATTATACATTTTATTTTTATTTTTCGTTAATCATAAATTATTAAACTGAGAACATTTTATTAATAAAAATAATTTTCTGTATTTATATAATTTTATGACATTATGTAGCTTGTAGATAAATCTGATAATGAGAAAATTTTATTAAACTTTACAGAACTACAGTTTTTTTAATCAAAATTTAAAAAATTTTTTTATAAGAAAAAATATATGTTTAACATATTAAATATTAAAAAAAAATTATGTATGTTAAATATATATCTTAAAAAAATGTATATATATATATTTATACTGATTTTAAGATGTTACTATTTTAATTCGCAATTATTTTAACTACGATTTTAATTCGCAAATTTCTAAAGGTTAAATTCATCTTATTTTAAATTTTATTAATTTTCAAAATGATTTTAATTATTCTAATAAATTGTACGGCAGTATCATTACAATCGCTAGCATGATTTCATATAAAAGCAGTCACTTCTTAATTGGAAAGTCTTGCAAGTTTGATTCCGTTTCCATATAAATGATTTAGTTATAAGGGCGACATTCATAATCGATTCATATTTTAAGATCGTCTCTAGTAACGTTTTAAAATGCTAATATTCTCTGTGATTGGTGATGACATTTTAAGACGATCTTAAATATAAAATTTCACTGTAAATGACGGCTTTAAGAGATTGATTAGTCATAAGCTTTGTTATAAATGTTTTTAAACAAAAGTGTGATGGAATTGAGAGGTGAACCTATGTTTCAATATTTTGATAATAAACAAAACATTGTTTAATTTCAAATACCTTTAATAAATTAGACTAATGTTGATTAACAATTATACACATATGTGTATGCAAGAAATAAATTCTTTGTAAAGACTGTATTCTAGAATGGACTGTTCTTTTTAAAATAGACAGCATCTAATTGTTTATAATGCTCATATTGTAGAAAAGAATTGAAATTTAGATTTTTAATATGTGATGTCATACATTTTATATACATAGAGCCAGTTGTTCCAACTTTTTGGTAAACTTATCCATCATGTAAATATGCGTCTTTATTTATTTAAGAAAAAATGAAGATAGATATATGCTTACCTGATAGATAAGTTTACCAAGAAATTGGAACCCATACATAAATATATATATATTTATTTATACCTGATGTACGTGTAAGGAAAACTCGATGTACGTATAATTGCACTTAACATACTTATAAATATGTAACATTTTCTATAATATGTTTTTATATTGAAGTTTTTTTAACCACAGAATTATTTGTAAATCCATGCTGCACTGCATTAAAAATACGGATGCATCAACTACATACAACGTTATATTGAAAATAATTTTACTTGAATAATAAATGAAAATAGTAATAATTTAGATCCATATATGCTTCTACAGAGAAAATTAATGCAGATATATTAAAAGGAAAGCAACCGTAAAGTACAAAGAAATTTTTTTTATCAATTCAATACCAATCAATATTAAATTCTCACTAAGGAATACAACGCAATTTTTTACAGAGGAATATACTTCTGTCTATTTTGATAAATTTAACAATTCACTATGCACAATTCTATGATGAAATATACATGAACAAAATTGTACATAATTGAAGAGAAAAGAAATTAACATACATAAAACTTGTATATATTATATGTAGTGTGATGTATTAATTTATAGCCGTCTGTCTCCAAATCATGATACATGACGTCGCACACCTCATAAAGATTAGGTATAATACTTGTGCATAAATTACAACGTGGCTGATGCATGCGTATAACGTACATTGTATTCATATATTGCTTAGTCACATCCTAAGATGAATCAAAGGAGTCAGATGAATTTAAAAGATACTGCTCTTTGGCTTTTAAAATATTTTAGTACTACACAGTAATGTACTGCTATTCGCTGATTATTTTGATTCAACAATTTGAATCCACAGAACATGAGCGTTCATATTTTTTGTTTCACAAGAATATCTCGTGTATGAATGACCGACCGACACTGTCCTCGTTCTCATGCACAGATCCTCACAAAATTCTAATAACACGTTGTTCATACAGAATGAAATTATCTGAGATTGTGATCCTTGATTACGGCGAAATTCCCTGCCAGCTTTTGCGAGCCTCAGATCAAACAATGTGCAACATTTACACGTCGCGAAATATACTCAATTCACTAAACTTATGCCATCGAAGAATAATATGTAAGGGCATTAAAGAGATTAATGTTAAAGATTTAGCCTTATTTGATCAAATTTTTTGCTTTTTTAACATCAATATCATGTAAAAGTCTATTGCTCGTATTGAAATTTGTTTTTTTCTTTTATATATATAAAACATAGCGTTAAGAATTTAATTTAACGAGGAAAATTATTTGGTATTTGATATCACTTAATACTTTCGATCGCCCGAAATTAATTCTGTAAAACGTATAAATTTATTATTTTAGTCGAATAAGAATCACGCAACCGTAAGTACAAAAGAGCAATACTGACTATGTTTTAGAAGTTCGTACCGTGCTTAAATTATAACTCAAAACTGCGATAGCTATCTCGATTATTATAATTATATTTAAATTTTGCGTTATCTCGATTTCGAATGTTTGCCGTTAATTTTAGACAATCGCAAATTTGGATAAATATAATAGAACGTAATTACAGGAAACGGAAAGCACGATCTCTCTGAGTAATACAACAGTTTCTATCTTTATCATTATCAATGCTTAGACAAAATGAAAATACGCTGTCAAGATATTTAGTAGTTACTACATCTTATCCCTCTATGCCGTATATTGTGACGTTACATATCAGTTTCTCTATTTGTACTTCGTCGCTTTCTTACTGTAGAATTAGAGAGAATGTAACATTCCACGTTTTCACGAATGAAAAAAAAATGTATATTGTGGCTATAGAGGGTTAAGAAAATAAAATGGATATTTGTCAGGAAATATTACATCTATTGCGGGATACCTTTTTTTTTTAAATAGGATTTAGTATCTAATATCTTAATAGGTACTTCTTTCTTGAATCATTAATTTAATATTAAATTCGTATATAATTTAATAGTCGTAGTTTTTAATAAAAAATAAAATTATTTTATATTTTATGGCTTTAGTGATGTACTATGTGACAAAACAAATTTTTTGTAACGGATTCGTGAGTTGAATGAGAAAAGACACTATACAAATTTAATTGTACAGTATTTTTATTAATTTTTCGTTTTATATTGAGAAAATTAAATATTCTGCGAGAATCGTTGGTATAAAATGGATGAAATTTAAAAATGTCGAGTCGAAGTTGCATTGCACAAATTCGTGATTGGTAAAATTATCGGAATATTGCATATTTATTGCATTACAAATTATCGTATAAAGACCTATGAATAACAAGCCAAGTTTCTGATTAAATTCGTAGGCTTTACTAAACTATTAAATCGTGTAACGATAGTGTTACAATCAACATCCTCTCTACAAGTACCTTCCGCCGGTAACGCAGATGTTTGATATCGCCCAGACGATAAATCTTACGTTATCATGGGGGACTTTATTAAAGTTCGTCCGCGGGATGTCGTGCCGTGTAATAATCATTAATCGTAACACGGCGCGCATTAGAGGAAGTCCGATTCATCGATTTGTCATACGTTTGGTGACGGGGATGGGGGAGAGAGAGAGAGAGAGAGAGAGAGACTGCGCCACTTTACGGTTCCTTCGACAAGTAGCGTCTTTTGACACCATAACATGACGCGGAGCGTTGAACGATCATGGTTGCATAATTAGGTAAAGCGACGTCGGTCGACATGTCGGAATGCGTAGTAACGCCGGTCGTGCAAAGACGTTGACGCTTCGTGACGACCGATGGTCTACATAGTCTACTTTCGCGTCGCGTCCGGCGCCTCGTAATTCTCGTAAACGCGGCGTGACGCGTCGTCGGGGTCGAGACGAGGCGAGGGGCGAGGCCAGGCGAGACGCGGCAAGGGGTGAGGCGTAAGGAGGGAAGCGGAGAGAGAGAGAGAGGTTAGGCGGCGCGGTGCGTCGCGTCGCAACGGTGGGAACGTTCGGATGTGTGCGAGCCCCGCGACCGTAGCCGTGTACAGATGGTCGGCTACGTGTACGCGCTTACGCCCGCGACCGCGATAGCGCGGGAGAGTTGTGGAGGGCTGTGGCGGGGAGAGGAAACCGGCCTGGTGGTGGGAGTCCGGGTAGACTCGCGTATTCTATGGGCGGGGCTTTGGCCAGCTGGCAGATGTTTCCCGCGCGGCCGCGTCATTCCTCTAGCGTAAACCTACGCGACGCGCAAATAGTCCCGCGCTGTGGCGCCGTACATTTCCCGCGATCGGGCTCCGCCGGCCATCGTGGGTGCGTGAACGTGCGGATTTACGCGTGCCAGCGAGCGAACTGCAACGGCACCGATCTCGCCGGGGTTGCCGGTTTTGGACGAGCCGGAATCGCGAGGATGAGCTGACGGGGGATTGGTCCGAAGTGAGTTGCCGCTCAGGGCAGAGCGAAGTGCACGGCGGTTCCCCCGCCTCGACAGGCGCGCGCGAGTGTGTGTGCGTGTGTGTGTGTGTGTACAACTGTGTAGCGGCGAGCCACGGCCGGCGAGAACGCGAACTTTCGAGTGTGTCGTATCCCTCGAGGTGTGCGTTAGTGAGGTTTACTCCCCTGTTGTTCGCAGCGCGCGCGCGCGTCTCCGGCCCGCCCGATATCCGCCGTCGCGTCGGGTTTGACACGCGGGGACGACGACGCCGTACGTAACGTAACGTAACGTAACGTAACGTACACGCGCGCCACGGTTCAACGTACGTCGTCACGGGGCTTGCCGCGCGCGCGGCCCATCGGCGTCTACGTCACGGACGTCTTGTGCGATGATTCTACCGGCGTACGGCGAACGCAGAGCGATACTCGGAGCGTTGCTCCGGGTCCCAACGTCCTAAATCGGCCCGGTGACCAAGAATTCTCATACGAAACGCGAGCAAGGGGACTGAATACTCGCTACGTGGAACATCGATTAGAGGAGCCGAGTGACGAGGCGTCGTATCGCGTGAACGTGGCCGAAGGTCTCGCACGCGGGAACAACTTCACGCGAGTGCGGCCCTCGTCGTCATCGTTGTCGCGTAACACCGGAGAAAAAAAACGTAAGTGGTGACCCCGGTCTCGAGTGGTGAGTGACGGAAAGAAAAGTGCTGGCGACACGCCTCCGCGTGGAGAAAGAGGCGCCCTCGCTCCGGGCCACCTAGCGACGTTCCTGACGCCGGGCGGCGGAGTGATCCACGGCGCGCCGTGGGGGCCCTCAGCTGTTTCCCGCCAAAGATCGCCATTACAAAACGCGTTCGGGCGTTGTGTGTGCGCGCCGCGCGGAGCGTGTGGCTGTCCCGTGGACGAATCTTCCGTGCGTGTCGCCGGCGTCTGACCTGACGAGAGGAAAACGGGATTGTCGCGAGGCACGGCGTGAGCCGGAAGTGATCAGTATCGAGTATATCGCGTATATCGTGCGAGCGGAGACGCGTTTTGATAAAACGCGCGTTGTTTGTCCCCCTCCGCCTGGAGTAGAGTGCGCGGTCGGGCGACGACGAGTGTGAAGCGACGACCGAGCGAGCGAACGAACGCAACGCAACGTACGGACGGACCGACGGACGGACGGACAGCGGGGCGCGAGAAAGAAAGCGGGAAACAAGTGCGCGAGGAAAGAGTGCGCCGAGCGGGCGGCGATAACGAGAGGAGATACCAAGGCGGAGAGACCCGTCGTGTCGTCTTTTCGCAACCGCGACGACGACGACGGCCGTCGGGAACGTGGGATTCGTTCGGCGGAGACTCTCGGTGCCGCGGACTGACGAGAAGATATGTCAGTGTTTGCTAGTGACGATCGGATTTTGCTCGAGGAAATCATCGAGTCGACTGACCAGCCGGAAACTGACCTGTGTGGGTGAGTCTCCTTTCATTTACTCTATATACGTGAGAGAAAAGAACAAGAGGACGGTAACGCGCGCGTCGTAGAGTGGCATCACTGGAGTAGTGTGTGCGAGGCGATGGTGTGTGGCGCGCGCGCGAGCACCGCCATGAGTCTGTATGCGCGTACATAATATACATATATACTTAACATATACATATATACCCCGTGCCCGCGTTTGACACGATGAGGTTATACGTACGGTACGCCTTGTAACGAAACAGAGTGAGACGGAGCGAGCGTGCGAGAAAAAGAGAGTAGATAGTGAGAAAGAGAGCGGGGAGAACGAGAGACGATCTTTATTGGCTCTCTCGAAAGAGTGTCGTGCCGACCCGCTTATCGCCTCAACCTGTTTGCGAGAGACGTAAACGTGTAGCTGCCGCCGTGGCATCGGGGCGGCGGTGTATGGGCATTGTCGCGGGCTAGCGCGCGAGGTGCGTGCGTATCGAGCTGTGCGCGCGAGAGACAGAGAGAGAGAGAGAGAGAGAGAGATAGATAGATAGATAGAGAGAGCGCGGGCACACAGCTGTTGAAGCCGGCCGGCCGGCCGGCCGGCGCCCGTCGCCCGATATCCGCCGCTGGTGGCTGCTGGCTGGCTGGTTGGCTGGTTGGCTGGTCCGATGTGTATGTGATCGCGACGCTGCGTCGTCAGCCGCCGCCGCCGCCGCCGCCGCCGCCGCTGCCGCTGCAGCCGCCGCCGCCACCGCCGCCGGCACCGCGCCGCCGCCGTTGCCGTCGCGACTCCCCGAAAGCCGTTTTCCGCTGGAAACGCAGGGACGCGTAGCGCCGCGTCGCCCCGCGCCGGACCGGACCGGCACGGACGGCACGGCACGGCACAGCACGGCGGCATTCTCGCGAATCTCCGCGCTCTCCATGCGTTCACGCCCAACAAGCATGGCGCGCGCGCCCGCCCGTTCATCGTTCGCGTTCGCGCGGCGGATGCCTCTCCTCTCCCGTTCGTTTTCGCGACGTCTGGCATTTCTTCCGTTACCGCGCGCGCATCCGCATTTCACTCTTACGTAATGTAAAAACTCCGTAATTCCGTTGGAATATCTCGTTTGCACGTTCCTCTCATCGCGGTCTCTCTCTTTCTCTCTCCCTCTCGGAGCGGAATGTTTGTTTCTTGTAATAGAAAAAGAAACGCTGGTTTGGATTGGAATTTACCTTTGACGACGTAATATTTGCCACAGTTCATATCTTTCTGAGGATGCATTATAAACTCATTTTTTTAATAATATCGAACATCAGGTTCACATTGTTATCTGGAAACTGCGTGTTCAGCGAAGGAATAGATTCTTTTATTACATCTAGATTCGTAAAAAAAAAAACAATGATAAATGCGCTATTTACATTAAGATAAAATTCTTATTTATAAAATTTTTCCAAGTAAATTTTTTTACTTGTAGTCTGTCATTGAGGTACACGACGTCGGCAAATATAAGTTATATAAATCTCGCGGATCGTATAATGGTCCGGCAATGGGAAAAAACTTACGTAAAATCGCTCTCGTAAATACATAAACTTGTTACAAAATCATAAAGTGATTTCGCCGTGTACAAGCGGCGAAGCCGTCGGTCGGCTTCAAAGAAGTATGCCGAGTCACTTTTTGCGTCTTCGGCCGCGCGCGCATGTTTTTTTCTTCTTTTCGGTCACACGGGTACAACGATCGGTGGAACAAAGAAGCAGGAAGGCGCGAAGGAAAGCGTGTGTCCTTTTGTGTATAGCCGAGTGACCGACAGAGCCGGGGCACGCGGAGTGCCGCGCCGTACGCGCGTTACGTAAAGTCCGCCGTTTGTTGCACAATAATCGGTTTCTATAAATAACTCCAAGCATGCCATGCTCTCCTCGCACGGCTCGACTTCTTGTTTACATACGCTCATCACCGTTGTGATCGCGCTCGCCTCGTCCCGTAATCCTCGAATCCCTCGAATCCTGAAAGGACTAAGTGCCGCAATATCCTGTACAACTCTTAATGGCAGTTTCGCATAAATTGTCGTCGTGCAGTTTTTAACACATCGTGCAAGAATATACGACGATATAATAATACTGACGTTATATAGCCTACAAAGTTAAAAAATAATGATAAATTCATACTTTGGTGTCGACGGATGCATTTTGAATTATTTAATTACATTTACTGACGCTTTGGAGTTTTCTTGCCCTTCAAAATCTCTGCTGCGAGAGTATCTTTTCTTTTTTTAAATAGTATGCGGGTAATGTGAACAGCAAACACTGTTTTATATCCAGTGTAGCATGTCGAAAATGTCCATTAAATCGTATGTGTGTTTCACATTCCTCTATTGAGTCACTCATCAACGTACCATTGTTATTTCATTAATATGAAGAAAATGTAAGAGAAGTGTTGTTGTGTAGTATATTGCATTTGTGGCGTGAAAAGTGCAAAGCAGCGTACGCCAACAAAATTAATGTCGATGCTGTCATCGTCGAACGAATTATTACGATTGGTACGAAGCGTAAATAAATGATCGATGTACGCGACGTATCCAATAAAGTAATAATCGTCGTTTCTCACATCATTCGCTCTTCACATTATGTTACATTATTTATATGTTTTTAATCGCAGCGACGAGAGACAGAAGGAGGTAGCTAGCTCATCACAAAGACACCTTCGTGTATCTGAATTATATAATTCATCGCTCGTCGCGAAAGCGTTTCGCTTGTGCCACGTTTGTGGCATTATTGTCGTGAGCCTTGCACGACGATAAGTCCACCTTCGTAGTTACGGGGGATGCTTTCCAAAGGGAGAGGAGGGGGAGAAGAAACTATTTCCCAAACTTCTCTCGAGCGTTGGAATGTATAACTTTGACACCAAAGTTGAACGTAACGCACGAAATCACACCAGATATGTACGCTTATCCGTTTAATCGCGTTAAACACGATAAACACGACGCTATCGGAGACCCATTATAAACGGACTATCATTACGTAATGGCTCTTGCATTATTGATCGCGAAAAATTTGCTCTCATCGATAATTTTATTCGAGGCGCGCATACCTTTCGTCTTTCTGCATGCATATATCCATTCATTTATTGGTTGGAAATGGCTTAGAAACGCTAATTACATTTCACGTGTCAAATGCACTTGTTGGTTTCCGTTCGTAACGAAGTGTGGGTGTGTGTGTGTGTGTGTGTGTGTGTATGCAATTAATTAAGCCTGACTTTTCGCGTTCTATTTTTAATAACCGCAATATACAATCTCTCCGTTTTGCACCTGCTTGCGAATTAACATTATTCAGATACATTTACATTTTTCTTCGACGATCGCTACTTCTAATGTATAATAACTCGCGTGCAATGTCGCGACTGTAACTTATAATTTTTCTGACATTCTTTCTCTGGCGCCATTGACAGTATTTGTTGCACAATACAATTCCTAATTAACATGCATGCTTCGTGGCACGTAAGCACATACCAGCCAGATAAAGATCATTGACATAATGTCTGGATAATATTTATAAGCGCACGACAGCTGAGATAACACGTTAAACGGCGATCTCGTTTCGCGCCGAATGTTCAAATACGCACGTCGCGCGTGTACGTAACTCGTTTACGCGTAGTTTGTTTTTTCCGTATCTGAAGATGCAAGAGGGATAAAAAGAGAGAGAAAGAGAGAGACAGCTTTACATCTCGCCTCAATGCACTTTTTGCGTACGCGTCCGTTCGCAAGCTCGCGCGGCTTAACAAATGGGTCGAGCCAATCCTGACCACGGTCAACGTAGCAGCAGAACCATATCACGCGCGTACATTGCTTTTTAAGTATATACACGCGCGCGCGGACGTACATATGTACGCGTCGCGAGCGCATGCACTCGCGCGGGGGTGGGAGGGGGTGGAAGAGCGGGATGCAGCGAGTGAGTTATATCTCGCGCGGTGCACCCATTCTCGCGGGGTACCGCGGGTTAACCTGTGCATTCGGGTGCGCGTGCACCCGATGCACGGGAGGCCGCATGTCATATATCAGCCTTCGTCCCGCGCAAGTACGGCGCAGTTCGCGAAGCGGCGCGTCCCTGAGAAAACGTCGATCTCGACGGAAATTAGCGTCTCCCGCAGCGAGAGAAATAAAAACTATAAAAAGTAAGCACAGGCGAGATACATTGCGCGAAAGGGAAAAGTTCAGGTCCTAAGTGCACGCGAATATTTTACGTTACGTCCATTAGCGCTGAAAGCAAATTCTGCTCGTTGCAATTTAACTCGATATTCTTGCGACTTTGATGGCGGAACGTAAACCTAACGCGACGCCGCCGTAGAGATCGGTGTACGCCAGGGAAACGTCGCGCCGCGACGCCGCCGTCATGTCACTCCACTGTGAAATGTGGACGTTTGAATGGCTTCGTCTAGAAATGAGCTTAACACTTGCCGCAACTGTATAATTTTTTTTTTTTCCAATCTTGTTATCTGCCGCGACTTCCTGCCGCGGCGGTTTAACCAGGTTGAACACTCGCGGCCGTTCGTTTCGTCGGTTCGCCGCGATAAACGCGAGATTTCCCTCCTCCTGATTGTGTTTTTTATCGTTCATGCAAATACAATGCGGACGATAGGTCGGCTGCTTGCGGTATAATGTCCGTAATAGATAGGACAAGTCCCGCCGTGATAGACATAAGTAGACAAAACGGGTCTTTTACTCGCCTGTATACACCTGGAACATGACTTTCCAATAAAGCTCGCGTACATGTGCACATGTGTGTTGGAGCTACTTCACTGACCGACGCGTCATATAACCTGCAGTATCATTGTTAATTAACAGAAGACGTATCTGCTTTCGTTTCTCGCCTCGCAAATATACATTATATGCCGCACGCCGTATGTATAATACATACACACGTAAGCAAAACGGGGTGGGTCTTATTTTTGGCCGGGAGTCGTGATAATTGCATGCCACATGCCTTCCAACGCGACCTGTAATGTATCACCGTTTCTATCGCTATTTTATTTTAATCAATAAAGAAAGTTTAATATGTAGCTCGCCTTTCGATTCGGTTCACGAAGGCAGAGCTATCGTGCGATAGATGTAAATAGACAATACTTTATTTTAGGAACTAGCTCGACTTTATAATGTGGCACACGAACGAAACGTTGCCTGAGTTCCACGAAGGATTTATAGAGAAAGTTATAAGTTACAACAATTTCTGTAATTAATAATAAATCATTGGGTATGTTTTTTTAATGTGATTCGTTCAAAATCGAGCGCACAACTGATGCATCTCTCATGGCGTTTCACGTATTACAATGGAAACTATACCTATCGCAATAGAACCGTTTGACAATAATGAATTAATGTAATTCATCGTTCTTCTGACGTGGCTTTGCTGTAGCACACGCAAGTGGATTCGGTCCCACGGCAGTGTACTTGAAAAAAAAGTATTACACGACGCGATATTGTTATTAATAATTATCTTTCTTCGCGAAGCAATTATAATAGCGATACCGCGCCGTATAATAAGTTTTTTCAGCGAGTAAACGTATCTTACGCAATCTCTATCGCGATTTATTTGCACGGCAAGCTCGATAATCCCTAGATAGGCGATGGGGAACGTGCGCGACCTAGCTCAACTAGAGGAGACTACGCAATTTTTCCGGTGCAACGTACGCATACGCGACGCACGATCATCCGTCACTAGGTCGGCGGCTTTCGAGGTTAACCAGCTACAGTCGCTTCGTGACCGTCTGCGAGCCGGATGATGATGGTCGACGAGCCAGTATTCTTGTCTCCTTTTTATGGCCAGACTTACGTTTACGCGCCTTTTCTCTCTCTCTCTCTCTCTCTCCGCTCGCGCGATTACTGTGTGGGTGTGCGCGAGATAGAGAGACATGAATGAGGCCCCTGATACAGCGTCTAGAATCATCGTCTGTGCATAAACTGCGACATAAACCGTTATCACAGCCAGAATAATCGCTCGGCAGTTGCAGTTACGAATGCGCTCTTTTTATTAGATCGCGAAATACGTCGTAGCGTCCCCGCCCATCTAACTTTGTCCTTCGTAAAATGCGAGATCCGTTGGCCGTAAAACTGCGAATGACGGAGCATATAACGCGCACGACTTTTGCATAGAAACCTAGGTTCGAACACCAGATGTAATTCCGTAACCGAAAGTAATAGAACCAGCTGTCGTCTGGCTGAAATTGTTCGACATACTGGCATTTTTTTGAAATTTTAAATTGCGACGATATGGTTCTTACACTGAATCGCTTTGATTTTTTTATACGCCTATGCCTCTCAATATTTATGAAAAAAATCTTGCATTTTACATTAACTTATATTAATTTGTGCAAAACAAATTTTTACAGAAAAATCTCGTTTCTATTACCTTCTTTTGTGAGAGATATACCGTGATTTCTCATCAAGTTAGACACGAGCACAATTCCAGTATCTCGCTATAGATATCTTGCCACATGGTCTCTCACGATGCGGAACATTCGATGCATCTGTACACGCAAACGTCAATCTAATTTCTATGAAGTGCAACTTCGTTTCTCATAGAGAATAAGCAACTGAACCATGGAAACGATCCCGAAACTCCTTTCAGTTCTGCTATCTGACAGCAGACAACAATGAATTCTCTGTTGACCTCTTATGCTCTACATATTCGTCGTCGTGCACCGCAAACTCTCCGCTTTACACAAATATCTTGCGCTCGTAGAGGTGTCATATACGGATAAATGCGAAGGGACCGACCTCAGACGCGGGAATAATGCCTCCGTCTCACGCCCCTCTTTCATCCTTCTTCAAGTATTCATGCGACGCTTCTCTTCGTCGCCGTTGGTTTTATTCTAAGGATATTATATTCATGCGTGTATACGCTCACGCCTTGCGCTCTGTTACTAATATAGAGGATCGTCGCGATGAAAAATTGCGTCCTTCAGAACTGATAACAAAAATTATAACTGCAAACATATCGCTCCTTTTTTTCCTCAGTTTCTTTAACCTTTGAGAAACACCCAAGCAATTTTTTTGAAACTTTTTGCATAGTAAAACTACAAATATTTACAAAACCAATGTTGACTGCTTTTTTTAATATTTATATTATATACTGAAAGCTAAAGAGCGTTTGCGTCGGAGGAAATCCTGCGACGGAAATTGTGCTGCTAGAGACAAGACGGTTAGAAAATATTTCAATTTTAACGTTCACATTTTTTTTCATGTTTTCTCGCACATGACAAAGATTATGAAATCTTTTTTGCCTGGACTGCTACCTGGGTTTTTTTGAAAAGAATGGCTAAGCATACCTGAATTCTGCCCTTTTAGCTACGTAGACAGCACACGCAGAAAAATATTAGAAATATTTACAGAAAGTATACTTTGGCAGAATTTAGTTTAAAATATAAAATTAAAAAAATTGATTCGTATATAAAATGTATGATTCGGACATTTTGATATTTTGATTTTAGTTTGACGGTGGCATTCGCCATTGTCGTTTATTAAAATTCAATATTATCGATAAAATTATTAAAAGATTTCAATTCTTGCTTTACTTGGATATATCTCGCGTATCTATAGAATCGATTGCGATCGATGAGCGTAATTGGAACCGGCTCATAAGAGTATTTGTGGTGCACGATGGACAAGTGCGACACGGCTTAGTCATAACACTGGTGATAATGAGTGTCTTCTTTTCGATGATTGCTGACGCGCGGGAGGATGCAACGTGCTCGTATCACACGTCAGAGAGTTAACGCGTATATAAGGAACGCGCTGCGTTCTTTCGATCTGACGCAGGTGCACGAACTCTACCTACCTACCCCGGCTGTTATCCGCGCTTCGGTTCGCTGCCTCGTTTCGTACACCGACAGCTGGTTGACTCACGTCATTTTACGCACGGGAGCGCACGCATTCCAATCGTCATCTATATAAATTGTCATTGTTTTCCTCGCAGGTGCTCTCTCTCCCAAGTGATTAACAGTATTAATGTATTTACATACGTGCGTGTGTCGTCGCAGCCGAAGTCTCTTGATTGTCGTACGTGGGAATGAAACACCTGAATTGACGAGATGTGACATGTGAAAGCGCTTCTTGAACAAATGCAATGATTTTTTAATCGATAATAGATAACGTATCGTAATATTTAAGGTTCGTTAAAAGTATGAAAAATTGAATTTTCTAATAATTTTATAGCAGGCTTTATAGTCAATTTTTTTATGATAATCGTGAATAAATATCAAAATTATAAACATGCCCAACACTGATGCAGATAAAAAAAAAGATAAAATTGAAATGATCAAATAGTTAGAAGGTAAAGAGGAACTTTAAACAGATAGATTGACAAATATTCGAGCAGAATACGTTTCACCAATCTGTCCTGACGCGAGAGAAGTAGATTCAGTCGGAGTAACCGAAGGTGAAGAGGAAGAAGAAGAAGAGAGGAAGTGGTAGGATGGGACGAAAGAGAGAAGAGGGGAGGGGGAGGGGGTAGAAAAGGCACATAGAGACGACTCGACGTGGCGCCCGTTGGGCTACGTCTTACGTCACACTGCTAAATATATGCCTCGGCCGTTCCCAATCTCATACCCATTCTCGTTCTTCATTTCATCCCGCGTGCCGCAACGCGGAGAGCTAGGCGCACCGTCGTCACTGCCAAAGACATCTGCGTATACGCGCGCGCTCGCCGGCATGCGTGCACCTCTTCTCTTACTTTGTCCTCATGTGCGTGTAACCCGATATCGTGCGCCTCGCGTGAAGCCGCGGATGCAACGGGCGTCCCTAAATCGCGTGGCGCGTCGTCGCGCCAACAATAACGTCGACCGATTGTTACTGGCCGTATAGATTACACCGACGATCGAGCTATAAAATCTCCGAAGATCAGACGTCCGTGATTTCTGAGAACGTGCGTCTACTGCTTCTTCTCGAATTTTCCCGAATCGTTCTAACTTTTTTTTTTTTTTTTTTTTTTTCAAATTACTTTGTAAATTGTGCTACACAATTTTACATATTTTATTCCGTGCTTTTATTATGTTCTTTTAAATATTCGTTGGAAATTAAATATTAGTGATGTGTATTTCGTTCCATCTTATTGTGATTTATTTCATTTTCATATTTTAATCGACTACCTTGAGGATCCGTAGTCGTGTATTTTTTATTTCTTAGATTGAAACTTGGGTTTTAATATTACATGATATGATATTTTTATTCAGCTGGATAACGTACGTTATATAAATAAGAAATATTCAGGGCAAGAAAGAAACCTATTGTTACCTATTTCTGGCCCTAATCCTGTTAACATCTGCCGACGACAGTTCCGCTCGCAGAAGAGTCCCTTCCAGATGTTGTCTTCCTCGTAGGCAGTCTTCTCCCTACCTTTCCGCTTATTTTTTCTCTTCAGGCTATATAAGCTCCAGAGAGGTCTTCTATATGTTCTATCTTACATAAGAAAAATAAATTCTGCGACTTTTATATCGCATTGTTATATCTTGGCTTGTTTTATCTATTTTATTTATAAAAAGATTATATATTTTAAATCAAACTTGAAATTTACACACAATATTAATAATATGATGTACACACGATAAATTTTATAATATGAGTGAAATTCAACGCGCTTCAAATATCTTACAAAAACGTGTGCAAGATAAGATAGGGCGTAACTGTTTTCGACTATGTGTCTCTCGAGATAGAGATTCGACAAGCAAATGCTGCTTACAGTAAGGATGCTCGTTCGTTCATCGGCTATAGAAGCAGAAGGGAAAGCTAAACTAGGCTTTGGTTATTAGAAACGAGTTCCGGGAATAACTGTTAGGGTGGATGGGCACGGAGGGTGTAGGGTTCGAAACCCTAAACCCACACTTACGCATCGACCAATTGGGAACAGACGCGCAGTATACTTCAGCTGTGCGAGCGTGGCCTTGAGCCTCTATATAAGGTGACTCGTTGGAATTTTTACTGCGATCTTTTCTAATATCCCGTTTACTTTGGGTTAGGTCAGAAAACAAGTTAAAAGTGAATCCCCGGGATAACTCCGCGTATTTTTTATTTATATTATTTTGAATATATTTTATAAAGAAAGAAAATAGAATTTCTTAGATAATTTCGGAGATAAGCATAAGATACAACAACGCTTAAAATAAAGCAAATCAAATTTTAATGTAAAACTTCACAGTATATCTTATATGTTATCTTAATTCCACAACGGATATCTTTGCCTTTTGCATTTAAATAAGTATATCCTTGAGTATATCTAAATGCAAAAATTATACGACTAAGAAACAGAATGCCGGCTTTTAGTACGTGCGATGTTTCGCATGCTAATGTCGCGCGCAATTGCACGTAAAACGAACCTAAAATCTAAAATTTTCCTCCCAGCCTCAATGAAACTTTATAAATGAAACTATCACAAGGTCGTTTACTGTTTATGAGCAATCCGCGCGGCATCTTTATCATCCGTCCGCGCACCGTCCGTCCTCCCGTTAGTCATTCACAGCTGATAGACGATCGCAGATATCGTGCAGAAGCGTTAGTAACAGGCAGCTGACTGACGCCAACCGGCGGTTATTTTTATAGCCATTATAAGGAAAAAAGGAGAAATCGTAAAGTGCAGTAAAGCCACGTTATGCAATGTTCCTAGAATCGCTCTCGTAGAATATGCAAATGGAAGGTCGTCGTCTATTCTGCAATACTTGCGTGTGTCACTATTACGGTATGCACCTTCTTCCCCTTCTAATTCACAGAGTTAATTATTCTTCTCAAGTTACGTGTGATGCGTTGTTGGGAATTTTCAGCACGCTCTCCGTCTGCATATATTACACGATTAATTATAATCGAGTGATCCCTGCAACCCGCGATAACGCGGACGCGATTATTCGCATTCCGGCGCGTATCATTCAGCTGAGTTATAACGTTAACGTTTCTAAATGTCAACGGCAATAGATTCAGGCGGACGTGACGACACTACCTCCTCGCGCCGAGATAGCACCGGGGAAGTCCTCGGGAGGACTCGCAATCAGATTCGCGTTGCGCCTAGTAGAACGTATCGTGAACGAATCGTACATTTTTCGCGGCGTTCTTAACCGAAGCGCGTTTACTATCCGGCCGCGTTTCCTAGTCAGTCGCAGCTGATAGACGGCCGCAGATAGCGACGCTCGTGCGAAGGCACCGGTAACAGCCAGCTGAGTGGCGCCAGCCATCAGCTGTTGGTGACTCACGCGAGCGAGTCGACTGAGAGTTCGCCGCGGACGGATATACACAGTTGCACGTCGTAATACACAACACACACACACACACAAAATACACACCACACTAATAGGCGCCAGAATGCGCGCATGCCGTTGTCGCGTCTCACGAAAGCAACACGCTTTTTCCACCTATCGATGAAAATCCACGGGTGCACGTGCACCTGGGCAGAAACTCTGAGCGAGTTCGGTGCAACGTTACCTTCGTCGTCTTGATTTTTCTCTCTACCTTTGCCTCCTTCTCTCTTTTTATCGTCGGCGTTGGGCAACGTGCGTCGACCGGTTATAATTGGAACTATAATCGCGCGGCCAGCGGATGTCCTCTAAAGTATGTTCACTCGCTGGAAAATAATCGCCGACGGCCACCGATAACCATTGATAGATATAGTGGTAACAATATGGTCGTTTTTGATACCATACGATTATTTAATTCTCAAGGTGGGCTATACTTTAAGAAAAATTAATCTCAAGCAGTTTTTTATCATTTTATTTGCAAAATATTATATACGAAGTAATACAATTTACTTAAAAAATAATATAATATATTAAAATATTGTACGATTTTCGTTCGTTAGTTGTATTCTATTTGCTTAATATTGTATTGAGCTGCGTATATCGTTAACTCTTTTGGATATGCCGCTTTTTTAAAATTCATTTTTTATTCATATCGAAGATAATTCGGCACGTGTTGTCTGAATATCATGTAACCTTGTAAGAAATTATCTCTTGCGGGTTCGACTGCTGATTACGATTGTGAGCAACAACATTAATCACAGCTGTAGTATTTACAGCTGTGGCTGTAATTAGACTTTACAAATATCAAAAGTTAGGAGATAAAAATAGAGATTAATCTCTACTTATCACTTGATTTACAATTCGACTATCTTAAAATAACAATACAAAATTTGAAAGTATAATTCGAGACTGACTTTGTCGTTAATAAAAAATTTTACTTGCAGAAAGTTAAATATTACATGAAAAATTAATACAAAAATAATATAAGGAACATATGATCTGTAGGTTAGAAGAAAATTGAAAATATACCAGGTAATAAGTACATATGTATAAGTAGATTATGTGAAAGATATCTGTGAAATTTCTCTGTAGAGATGTGTGTAAGAGGCACACGCGATTCAGGAAATAATCAAACTGAGCCGAGATACGAAGAATAGGCGACGTAGGGTTATCGTTAGCGCGCGCGTTCTCCCTCGTACGGGTGGCAGGATTTCAGGGTGAAAAGGAAGGTAGCTCTATCCACTTCGCCGACCTACTTCGCCGCAACTGATCTGGCCGAGCGAGCGCTCTGCGGGTATCCGGCGAACGAACGAGCTGACGTCACGACAGCCAACCATCCAGCCAGCAAGCCGCCGGCGTACCAGCTGATCTAATATAACCACTCGATGAGAGAGTACGCCACGTGGATTTCTGGTTCCGTGGACCTTCCACGTGCCGTTATGAATGATCGCCGATGAATGCCACGGCCTGATTCAATCCCTCGTGTGTTACTCGGAACAATTCACTCGTATTTATCGCAAGGAAAGACGATTGTTTTCGAAAATGGCAATACGTATTAAGTGTAGTGCAATAATGATTTATTGTATTATTAAATTGGCTCTGATGGCTATTGTACGATGACGTTTGTGACTCGTGAAGTATCGACGACAACGACGACGACGATGACGGCGAAAGGCAGCGATACCGAAATTAATATAAAACGTACGGACGACTGACTTCATCGGCTACGAAATGTCACGTTATTGACGTTTCGTATCGCTTTAATTCACAAATGACGAGGATAAATTTAGCATCGCGGCACGGAGATTGTCTGTTTTTCAAGTTGCAGCAATAGCTAACATCGAACGATAGTTAAACGGCGTAATGCTACATTATAACACCCTTCGGTCATTGTAAAATCTTTGATGGACGATCGTGATTTGAAAGCGTTATTACATCGCGAGATGATGTACGATTATGCCTTTGTGCACGTGGTCATAGCTCCGCGGCTATTTGAGTGACATCTTCGAATGAGTAACTGTTAATATTTCAACCAAAGAAAATTACTGGGCAAGCGGTCAATAAAGCATTGTGACATTTAAAGACACTCTTTGTTATTTTTACGTATTATTATAGTCTTTTGGTAATACGTTTTATGAACAATAACCGTTTTATGAACAACTTTTTTATATTCGATAATTCATCAATATATCATTTAAGTCTTCCTTATATTTACATTGTACAATGTGCCACTTTTTGAAACGGTATTTTATTTTATTTTTTTTTTTCTACGATTTAGTTTACGGTCTAAATTAGTTCATGGTCTAAATTAATCTGACTTACAAGGCTGAATTAATCTAAATTTTATTCATAACATAATATACAAATTTTATTTATTCGAATAAGCTTATTTTTTTTTTATATTGTCGAAAAATCAGGAAAGAGATGTTTTGCAAACGTGCTGCAAACAAAAATCATGACGCGTTTATTTTTTTGCCGAATATCTTTCCCATTCGTTTGTATTAGCGACACGTGGCGAAGTTTCGGAGCAAGGAGCAAGGTCACGGTCTTCCTTGCTGAGTCACCCTCATGGCACTAAACCCGCCATTTCGATCTTTCCCCTCCTTAGCTCTCTTTCTCTGCTTTTCTTACTGCTGCTCGTTAACGTATAATTTTCCCGGCTGCTCGTTGTTTCCTCATTTACCGACTTTACCTACAAGTTAGTCTGCAATGTTACGGAATGAGTATTGCATTATTAAGGACTTTGCTAACTTATTTATAAGTTTCCCGTAGTAGACTACATCAGGTAATCACACGTAACGACGAGTATATAACTTTGATAGATTTAATTGAATTCTTTTTATTAATTTTAACATAATATAATTTTTAGATTCTATGTTCTAAAAGAAATATTGGATTTACGAATTTAATGACTTTGCAGAGATTTTAATAACCAATTTCGCTATATTTATAGTTCTTTTGTATATTTTAGGCATACGAATATTAAATTGAAATATTTATGATAAACTGACATTAGCATAAATTTTAATAAAATAAGAGAAATTATATTTGAGAAACTGTATAATAAACTTAACAAAGTTCTATACTTGGTCTGAAAAGAGCGGACTTTTCGTATTATTACTATTATTATATTTGCAGATAATTTTGTTGTAAAATTTTATTTTACACATGAAATTCTGAAATGTATCTGTTAAACTGTGCGCTTTGGTTATTACTTTTATCTACAATCACGATTATCTTGACCGCAAGTAGGTATATGTAAATGAAAGTTCTAGACGTTTACAGGTAACAAACATTTTATGCTTGCTCTTTAACTGAAATTTATACGTGACGTTTTACATGCGTGCCTACAGCTGACCTTTATGATGATACCTATTCGCGATATTCGTAATAGCGTACGTGCTTTATTATTCTCATATTATTTGCGTGACCATTCACATTACTAAGGTATGTTACGTAGTGCACATTACGGATACGAAATTAAATATGCCACAAATATTTTGCTAGACCATTTTTAAATAAAAAAAATTAAAAAAGCAGCTCTTAAATAATAAATTTAAATAAAATAATTAAAATAACAGAAACAAACGTAGAGTATCACGTAGAGTATTGACACATTTTAGAGTATCGAAGAGGAAAAGATAATGATGTTAGCAAATCTAAGTGGCCTATCAAATCACAGATTCCGCGCGACCGGGGCCAAAGGTGTTTGTGGACGTGCGAGCGGTCGGAAGCGCGCGAAGAAGAAGCCTTTGAAGCCGCCGTCGAGAAGCGTCAACGACGTCTCGCTTCATTGACCGCGAATTCAACCGTCCCGTCCACAAGTCTCGTCGTCGTTCGCCGCGTTTGACGAAGTAAAAAGAGAGATAAAACAGGGGGAGAAAAAAACATCTTGCTTTCAATTTCCTTAAAAGCTCTTGCGTTACCGCAAGACGGGCGGATGTTCCTGCCGCGTTTGATCTCAATCGCGGTGGAAAATCTAACGAAACGCCACGCGTTATGCGTGTCAAATGTGCGTACGCGTGTATTAGTGTCCCCTTTTTCTTTCTCTCTCTCTCTCTCTCTCGTTCGCGTCACTTTGATTCGGGCTCTATCTCGTTGATACCGCCACACTGGAATACTTTGACCGTGGGCATTATCGCCCGACGGAAATGTTTTCTTTCTTTTTTTCTTTCTTTTTTAATAGCGATGATATGCGCGTCTGTCTGCGTGCGAGGTAATTAAAATAAATGGACGCAGATATAAATATATAAAAGATTCAAAAGTTCAAGGATCGCAGCCTTTTAGTAAAGATTCAAGCGCTAGAATTTCGTGTAATTAACGCGAAGGTTGAGAAACTCGTGAGCTAATCGCTTGCAAGTCTACGAAAATTTAATATGACTATATACAAAACAATACATGTGCTTCATAATCAAAATAATTTCAAATATTAAATATTATTATTGTGGGCTTCGCTTTTTCGCCGCACTGATGAGATTTTGCTGTCGTAAAATTTAAAGTTTAAGATGATTTACATATTATCAAACTGCGAATTGCACAAAGAAGAAAAATCTTCTTCTGCTTTTTATTAATTCTTCTCAATTCGTTTGTCTGCAGGAGTGTCGAGACGGTGGACGACGACGGCTCGGTGACCACGAGTGTGACGGTCGCCGAAGTCGCTGATACTCAAGAACGGCAACCGCAGCAGCGGCAACAACTGTCAAAAGGTAACGTCGGGTCTGGTCGGCGAGTTGCTAGTCAGAACGTTGCGTTGAGCAACGGCAACGGTATCAGCAACGTCAGCCGTGTTACGTCACGCAGCCACATGGAGCAGGAGAAGCGGATGCGGCGAGAAATCGCCAACAGCAACGAGCGACGTCGTATGCAGAGCATCAACGCTGGATTCCAATCATTGAGGACGTTGCTACCGCATCACGAGGGCGAGAAACTGTCCAAGGTAAGTCGCGTGTGGCTTTATACTGATCCTTGATCAGAGTCGTGCGCACTTTATTTCATATTTCGAATAATAAAGCCGTTACTATTATAGAATATTATAAATCTTTAATACGTAAATTTTTCTAGATACAAGTGGAGAATAATTTAAATATTTTTAAAATATAAAATTAATTATCACATATAACGAAAGATATTTTAAATTTGATTTTAATTAAATATAGAGCATTTTAATGTACGTCCCAGCGTAATTTTTTCTTATAATTATTCACTTTTCTCCTTCTCCACTTTTTATTCTTCACGACTCTGGTTTAGGGCTAAAAATTTCTTTTTTGTACCTTTTTGTACGCTATATACTTTGGCATCGTACGAAAAGTCGGGTGTGCTGATACGGGAATGTGCGAGGCACACTTGGCATCGTATCATGATCTCTGAGTCTTTTTGGTTGAAATGAGAATTGTATCCATGCGAAAAGTATTTATCATTATCGCCGTATTCCTCGTAGCTTGAATCGCTTGCTCATTCGGTATGAATCACTGTAAAAGAACTGAAGAACACTTCCTCCAATATATTTTTCCTGTGCTGGAGGAATAGTCGATCAAGCTTGAGTAATAAGATCATCTATCCATTCATCGCTTCGTGCTCACGTCTTTCCATGGATACATTAGAAGGAATGCACAATCATTGCATGTCTCTCTCTCGAGAGGAATCTATTTCGATTGAACATCGAAAAAAAAAAAGACAATTATTAATCAATGTTTTAATTTTTATTACATCATAAAATCGCAAAACGTTCAGATCCTCAGTGAAGTTATAAGGATTAAACGTGATCTTTTAGTTTTGTCGAGGCTCCGTGCAAATAGTATAGTTGAAAATTATTGCATGAGGATAATTCGAGTCTTAATGCACGATTGCTTATATTGTGCAAGCAGTGTCTAATCACTAATCGCATTCATAATTCTTTTTCCTTTTTTTTTTTTATTACCGTAATGCATCCGAACTTGGAAAATTCTCATTTCGTCCATGTGCGTGCGATGTGGCGTGCGTACACGAAATATCTTTTATGCCGCACTATCGTGCACACAATGAAAATCGAGATATATATCACCGCAAGAGTATCGTAAGAGTGGGTCACGCCTTTGTACTAGTACCACCTTGCGATTTTGACTGTTCGTTTGAACACTTCGAACTTGAGAACTCTAGCGACGCGCTCAATCGATATGTGACTATTTCGGATCGTTGGGACGTTGTGCGAGTATTTGAGCATCCAATAGTCCAAGTGGAATCGTCAGGAATAATATTGTTTCTCGCAAGACGTTACTACATATCAATGCTCCTTGGATGAATTCGTAACTCCAATTATCGGGTACAATTGATAGAATTGTTTACTTCTTCGCAGTAGCCCCGAGTTTTCACTACGATTAATCTTTAAATGCATCCGAATATATATTGTTTGTTTTCGCACAGTAATGAAAATTAAAGACCCAGCATTAAGAACGGAATGATGAATTAATTATCATAACTGATAATTAATGTTGTATGCATTTAGGGATTAATTTATATCTTTGTTTGGCGGTATTAGATTTTATGCAAGACCATACAAGAAAAGTAACGACGATAACGAAATAATAATGACGTGAAAATCCGATCGATGCTGCATGATTTATTGCCTTGCAAGATATTTTTATAATTTATTTTCCTTAAAGTGAAGATCTCGATTTGTATTAGCGAACACATAGAAAACCGATCGCTCTTGTTTGGTCGTACAACTCGAAAATACCGCTGGCATGCAATGACGGTCTCGTTGAACACACTTTAAACGAGTCGTATTTTATTTTGCGCCTAATTTTGCACGTACGCAGTGCCGAGAAAAGAAAAAAAAAAGAATTTTTTTTTTGCATTCGCCAAGTAAGGAATCCCGGTACGTATTTGAAGATTCTTTCTAACCGTTATTTGAAAAACGCAGAGACGGATCCCGCGCCTCGGAATAGCGAGTCGAGGTGATGGTGTGGTACCATCCGACCGGAAGAGTTTTATTACATTAGGACCGACACGCACGATGTCGGGCCGGGTCAGGCTGACACGTGGACCGGAAACGACGACCTACCTCTCTTTGGCAAGGTGAATTCGTCAATAAAGCTCAATCGTTCCTCTTGCGTTTGCGCGTTATGCAAGCCGCCGCCGCCGCCGGCGGCGGCTTTTATGAATCGCCGCCGTGCGCTTTGGCTCCGGTCAATTTTGCCATGTGAAAGTCAGCCTCCGATCCCACGCTATAAAACTAAATCCTCGTACAATCGGTTTGGATCGTTCGCCTAGTCATGCCCGGGACTTTAATCATTCGCCTCACTGCCGTGTGATGGTGCTCGTTTAGTTTTTGCGCTGTCAGAACGGTGACGTCACGTATCGTCAAGTATCAGCTGATGCGCACAATTCGATCGTATGATCCATTCAGTTTCGACCTATTTGTGACACATTTTTGACGTAAAATATAATATTTGATTTTCCATATAGAGGATGTTATTAACAAGTTGAAAATGTTTGCGATAAATTTTTAATTTTTCACAATATAGTTAAATTGTTTTATATAATATATAATATATATATTTATTTATTGATTTTATAAAATAATATCTTGCCATAATTTTTAAATTACATTTTGTCACAGATAAGATTACATTATTGTAGATCTAAATTAATAAATATAAAAGAAAATTTGTAGGGAAAAAAAAACTAAAACGCGATAGGCACGGTTAGCGCTGTTGAGCCTGAATCCGGACCCTCGTAAATCTTTACCTGCGAACTTGTTCCCTTCAGCTTTGTGCCACCTTTGTGAAGTAAGGTCAATCGTGGGAGCGGACTACGGCAAGTATTTCACAGCGAATACTATTAAAGCTGATTATACGAAAATCGCGTTTCTCAGCGAAACACTGATACATATCCGCAGGAAATTGATTGAATTAACTTTTCTATCTTTTGAATACATTTGAATTATTTTTTTAAAATGAAATATTGCGATAATTTATGTAATTATAAATAGTTGAAGTTATATGTGGAGCTTTTTAAACTTTTAACTGAACTTCAAAGATTTAAACGTAAATGTAACGAAATCTTATTCCTCCACGTCGAATTTATTTTAACGAGTCGAGTTTATTCGGATTCGTAATTTGAGACTCGGTTATTCAGCGTTGAAAATTGAAGACTAGCGAGGCAGGAATTTTAGGAGCCGCGCCGCGGGGAGATGTTGGGAAAGCTGAGAGTAGACATGGAGATGAGCCACGCTAATAACATTTCGTCGGCGCGTGCAAAAATAGCACCGGCTAAAAATTGCGCAACGTCGCGCTCGGACAACGCGGTCACGCGGGGGTCAAGAGTTAATCGGGTATTTAGCGGGGAATGTGGACCGCGCGGGACGTGACGTGACGGGACGGGACGGGATGAGACGAGATGAGACGAGATGAGACGAGACGAGGCGCCAAACGGCGCGGTGCCTCGGTGAGACGATTAAAGGTAGGCATACAATGCGCATGTGTGTCAGTCGGAACAAGAACCTCGAGAGTCGCGTGACTCGTAATTGGCGGTGTGAACTAACAGCTGATCTCGCGCTGATCGCAAGTCGCAGCGCGCTGCGTAATCGAGCACGTGCTCTACGTACGTATTACACGTACATGCCCCGCTCGTCTTTACAGTCGTCATATCGACTCTTCTCTTATATTCTCCATGACGTCGAAAGTTACTTGTGGCTCGCTATATTTTTCGGATATACAAAATTTAGGGAACTTTTCAAAATTAAATACATTAAAATCTATACAGTTAATTTTTCGATATAAAGATATAATACGCTTGGTGTGTGAATCGGCGTTACATTATATGCACTTTTTTATTTTACTATAATGCGTAGTGAAATCTCCTGCTCCAGTGTGTACGGAAGCTTTATTTTAATAGCGGTATAAATACGTTATATCGCGGGAGCTTTGTTAGAAGCGCCATTTATTCGATGGCTCGGGACCTCGTTACTACCAAACGACGTTACTTCATCATGAAAGGCGGTCTAATTATTCCGCGCGCGGTTCTTTCTGAAATTCCCCGTGACCTCGAAACATAGCGTATGTACGTGCACCGGTTTCGTTCGCGCCGCCTCCACGTGTACCCGTAATTCGCGTACGTGTACTATCTCTGTATATGTGTGTGTATGTGCGCGCACTTTCGCAACGCGATATTTCGCGAGCCAGTCGGCCGACCACATGGTTCAATTCCCACGCATTTCTCTCTCTCTCTCTCTCTTTCTCTTTCTCGTGCCTTCGCTCCCTTTGGTCCCGGCTTTTTTCGCTTCCCCCTTCCCTTCCGTCCCTATTCCCCCTATCTTCATCTCGCTTGCCTTCGTCGTCGATCCTGTCCCTTCTTTCTTGGCTTGGTCACGAAGGCCGAACCCGGACCGGCGAATTTCGCGCGAAGCCCTGGCCCACTGAGGGAGACGTCTCAAAGAGCGGCGGCGGTCGGCTCTTTGGCAATATTAACAAGCCCACAATTTCCAAATACGAACGCTCGATTGCTTGCGAACTTCTTTCTCGCTTGTTACTTCCCACAATGAGAAGAAAGGCGTGACCGCGCTTTCGTCGGATCCGCTTGCGCAAATAAACTTAAAGAAAAATTATTTGTTTCTTTTGTTCCTTTTAATCTTTGCATTTCAATCGTTTTGCTGGTTACCCCATCAAAGACTACGCACCATTCAACTTTTCACTTTGACATTTTTTTTCGTTGCGTTTAAAATCGAAAATCATATATTGTCAAAATTAATTTTCTAGGATCAATTAGTCTTCACCGATAATGTCAACTTTTCGCTTCTTCGTTTTAGTTTGAAATTGAGACAAATGGGAATCGATTGGGGATCTTGATATAATCTGATATTATTATTGACTTTCATATTCCCGGGCCTCAATTTTTCAATTGGGAAAACGATACGTGGGATGATCGTGCGTTTCTCATGGGACATTCTCTCGAATCTTTTGTGTGCGCGTAGACAGGAGGGCACGGCGCGCATCGGAAACGAAATAAAAGGAGGGCACGCGCAAATGAGCGCAGACGCCTCGACCTATTTTCATTTAGCACTCGCCAGACAGAAATAAAAATAAACCGCCTCTGTGCTCTTCTCATGCCTTTAACAAAATTCGATTCGAGGCTGCCGCGTCACGGCTAAAGAGAGCATTTTGCGCGCGTAATTGCGTTTCACGCTGCGTAGGAGAGGCCGGCTTCGATCGATTGCTCGAACCGATGGACTCCGCCAATCCTCTTATCCTGTGTATTCGATTTTCCCACACATTTCGTGCGTGATAAATAGTTTATATCGTATTACAATCTCCCGCCTACAGCATATCGATATAATCTAGTAGAACGATTTTATTTGTGCATTTCAATAGCAATTTATTGGTTTAAAAAAATATTTAGCATTAAATATACCTTGAACGTATATCGATGTTATGTAATAAAGTTTAAATTAACTATTATCAATAAATACAATCCTTCTCCCGCGTCCCGCCCCGATAACGAAAATGGAAATAGATTCCAGTCAGAAATATGAATAATTCCGCGCTGGAATAATCTTCTCCGCGCCTCCCGGTTAGTAAACGAGTTAACCATTGACGACATCCGAAGCCGCAAACTTGTTAATTTTCAACGGACAAACGTTTCCATCCTATTTTCCTGAAAAGTTCTCAAGCGGGAATCGCGCGCGCGCGCGTTGCTGTGGCGAGACCAGACTAGTGGCGAGAGAGCTCCTTCGCGTAGTTCTCATTGAGAGAGCCGTCGTCTCTCCTCGCGCGAAGAGGTCGCGCCGGGAAGCACCGTTGGCGTATGAGCTGCATTCATTTCCATGAACTCTCAACGCCGCGTTCGAGGCTGGATCGCGCGTCTCGCATCCCCCTTGCCCTTTCCCTCCTCATCTCCGCTCGGTCTTCGTTCATCTCACTCTGACCGCAGGCGGTCGGTCGTGGACGTGTTCTCCCTTTCTTTCTCTCCCTCTCTCTCTCTCGTTCCTGGTCTGTGAGACGTATATATTATTCTTCTGCTCTCCGTCGTTCCCTCGCGGTGCAGTCTCTCCGGTCTTCTTGGTGGTAGTAGGCAAGGACGGCGGGAACCCAGACGTCACGTGCTTTGTCTGCCAGGCTCTCTCGCCTTTTCTCTCTTCAGACTCCCGTGGTACTACTACGAGATGCGCGCGCGCGTTCTTCATCACATACACATATACATACACCGGCTGCAATGAGCGGCTGGCGGCTGCACGACATAAGACCCATCTTACACCGTGTGAGAATTGAAGTCGTGCAATACAAGACTTCATCCGTCTCGGAATTGTGTACGTAACAGCTGTGACTATGTAACGAAACCTGTGACAAAATCATTGTATGTCATCGCCTAAATAATATTGTTACGTGTACATATGCTTCGTTATGTTTTATATTACATATACACGCAAGAGAGAATTGCGTTATCTGTCCAAATGAAATCGCTTTAACGGAGGTGCTAAAGAAAGAAATATATTATATCGTAACTCGCGTTTTTTCACGGAATAATGATTTTTGTGACTATTTTGCATTTCACGACTTCAATTACGGCGCACGATATTGCTACTCTCCGGAGATTTCTACAAAATTGCATACAGCAACAGTACATAGCGTTGTACGTTATGTTGCAATCGTTGCAACAATCAATTATACGGAAGTAGAACCTTCTCTATAATTCATACGATTCTTACACGCTCGAAAAGTTATTTTTATGGCGAATCCCGCTTGATTGACGCCAATGACGGAACAGTGACATCTAATTCTTTGTAGAATAGAATAATTTAATATTAAAGAGCATTGTTCATGTAAACAATTATAATGATAGCAATGTAATATTAATTAATAGTATGATACAGTAATATCATTTTCAGCGAGTTTAATGTTCAATAATATCCATTATTATTAAAGCACTATGCGATTAACTGTTATTTACATTACATCTGTCGCCAGTATATATAATCGTTATGGTATAATTAATATAATTATAGATTGCGTAGGTATTAAAAATGATCAATTTCGTTGCCGAGTAAACTCAGAGAATCGTGCATGTGCAACGGGTTAATGCAACTCGTCAATTAGTTACGCGTTCAATTTTTGCATGGTGCAAGACGGGCTTAAGAACGTGGAGTTCCTACCGACTATGCCGCCGCCGCCGCCGCGCCCTACTCAAGTGGGCCTCTCTTTTTCACCACTCGCTCTCTTCTCGCGTTGGTATCCGCCTTCCTTCCTCTCCCCCGTCTTCTCTTCTTCGGCTTCCTTCGTGTGCGCGGTGCACGTCATCGTTTCTCTCTCGCGCGTCACGTCGTACATATTAAAAACCATGCAGTAAGTGGAAATAATTTTTCTGCGTTCCTGATATTTCCAAGAAGCTTTCGGGAAGTGAGAATTTTTGACCGTGTTGATTTATGCTCTTATATTAAGTCGGCCATTTAAGTGGCAGGTGTGTGGTGAGAAACACGAGAAATTTAAGGCCAATAAAAAAACCCTAATAACGACTCTGATGAATGACTCTAATGAGTTACGAAGGAGGGAGATACAAAGATATGATATTGTAATAAGGGCGATTATCGATTAACGAATTTTAGCACACGCTATAATTTTCTCCCGTCTTGTCGTGAGACAAGTGTTTTAATCCGTATTTTAATCATGTCGTGCATAATATAAATTTTTTTTTGTTTTGCACACACTTAAGAGCAGTGAACACAAAAGTATCTTTGTTTAATAGGCGAACAGGCTTCCCGAGGATTAAAGATCCTAATCTTGAAAAAACTGTAGCCTTTTACATATCTAGAAGTATCTTGGACGGGAATCAAGGTGCGCCATATGCACCTTGATGCATCCAACCTCTTTCACCGATTGGCTTCTCGTGCGGCCACTTTTATTGCTCGACGTGGTGGGCCAAACGGGCAGGGCCCCTCGAAGCATATGGGTCATTTCGTTACCCTCCTTCTTCCTCTTCTTCGATCGAGCTCCTTCCTTTGCCACGGACTCTGCACACCCGTCCCTTTGTCCCACTATTCCCCCTGCCCTTTCTCTTTTGCCAGCGCATGACCGGCAGAGGTAACTTAACTTCGGCTTACGTGCTGCCGACACCGATACAGCTGTTAATTTTTACAAGATGTCTTTTTACGTTATATATATATATATATATATTCCTTTTATTTATATATAATTTTTACTAAATACAATTATTACGCAAGTGAGAAATTAGGTGTTGGATATTCTATAATTCTGAATATACTCGAAATATTTTGCTATATTTTCCAAAGTTATTAAAAAAAGAAATTTTTGAAAGCGACAGTTAAAATTGATGGTTTAACTAAGCGTTGTTTTCCACGTTGTGTCAAAACGACGTGTCAAAAAATTTTTGCGACTGTCATCTCTTTTACACAAATATGCTGCGTCGCGACAAAAATATATCACGTATTTCTGGTCAAGTTATACTATTGTACACGGTTGTTACATTATATGTTGTAACTTGGTTATTACGTTACGACTGCGGATTTTTCTCGCGCATTCTTAAATGACGAATCATGTTCGCGCTTAGACGGACGAAGATAACACTTCTGAAATGCAAGGACATTCAAAAGACGTGAAAATATTTCTATTACAATCCAGTATTAAACTGATGAATTTTTCTTGTAGCTTCTCCTTGATCCGAGCAAAAAGTAGAGATCCAAAATTTTCCATCTTAATATACAACGATTAAGAATTATAAGCTCGTTTTTCTTAAACGAAAGACGTAACAATTGCAAGAGCTTTCTTCTCTAAAAGCTTTTCCTTTTACGTTTTTTATTAGTCAAGTTGATTAGTTGAATCGATTGGCTAAGGCGTGTTCAATCAAATTGCATTTTCCCATTGCGCCGGTTCATTGCTCCGTAGTTCCATAACTCGTAAATAATCGCAAGTTTTGCCCGTTGGAGTGACATAACGCAAAAGACAAATTATCCTCGCGTCGAAAGAAGTGTCGGTGTTGAGCTTACTCTGGTGTAGCTAATAATAACGTTGGCGCCGATAATCGTTCGTGGAAAAACGACCGGTTAAATATCCACGTTCAAAGCTCATTCGTCTGTATGACGGTGAATAACGCTGATGGCATTGTTTACGCGACGAATATGCAATGCTCCGGGATCCGTTTAACACATGTAATTTACGCGCGAGCCGCGCGTAAATCGCGCACGATCGCGTACGTGTAATAGCCCCGCGCACGTGCGCACGAGTCTCGACGGTACCCATGCTTTGTCACGTAACAGCGCGAGGAATAGATTGCTATAGTTATTAAAAGCGTGTCGGGCCGTTTTGGTTAGCGAGCTGAACATTCTCGGGGGAGTACGCGCGAATTCACTCCGAGTTCATGGGATTTATTACTGGATTTACTTCGCTATATTAGTGCAGGACCTATCTGGTGAGAACTAAATCCTATTTCGGCCTCCTCTGCGAGACACGTTGCTATAAATTTCGTGATTTCATATACCGTGAGTTTTCCTACTTCAAATAAACACAATTCAAATTTATATTTGTCGCTTTATCTTTTATGCCTTTTCTTTTTTTATTTTCTATTATATTCTATATATATATACATATATTATAATTATTGTATTATGTTTCATATATTTTAACAGAAATGAAAGTAAAAAGTTCTATAAAATATATCTAATCTCTTTTTGAAAAAAAATTAATAAGAAAATACACATATCATTATTTTTTATTGGTTTTTGCAGCTCAGATAATGTTGATTTTTACTGCAATTTTATCTTTTAGTTTTTATTCGTGGTTTTTTATTACGTGTACTATGGAATCAGTGCCTAATTGACAATTGATTATCAGTCATAAACTTTAATTGCTAAATACAAATTGTGTAATCCAGTTTTTAATGAACGAAACAGTTAATAATTCTTAAAAAAATTATTATATTTAATGTTTAGTTAAAAATTTTCAAGAATGAAATTTGTATTTTGTTATTTTGTATTTTGTTGAGAGAAAATAGAATTACGTAATTTTTTTTACCTTTTATTCCAAAAAACTAAAATTGTTTGATTTTTTGATAACGTAAAAATGAGAAAAATATATATTTTACGCTGCGATTTAAAGTCGTTTTTTCGATTTATAAAAATTACGAACTTTATATTTCTCATAAAAATTTGAAGTAACAATAGATTAATTCATATATTTTTACGATTGATAGTAAGATGAATTTAATTCCTCGAATGAATGTTAATGCATGCAATAACAGTTTAAAATTAATTTTATATTAAAAGAAATGATTGTGTTAGTCATGTGTAATGTTTTATATCATTCCTAACAACGCGACGAAATGAGATAGCTGACAAATTCCCGGCTCGATGCTCGGCACTTATTATTTTTTCCGGGTACGTCGTGTACGCTGTATTTACATCGAACGATCGTATAAACTATAAAGTGTATAGACAGCCTCACCGGCATTCGGGTAGCGAGCTTCGAGCAGACAGGCAGCATTCATTCCATGTGTTATTACGTTATCGCTATTCAAAATATTATTCCTTACAAATATTTAACGATTGATAATCCACGTACAAGTAAGTCTTGTGATTAACAAGCCGCGAGTAAACTTGAGTGACCACCTTTTATCGAGGCGGACACTTATGTACTTGCGCGGTTTATTTGAAGTCGAGGCAATGGATAACGGGAGTTGTGAAGTATTGAATCATCATGATGGCCACGGACGATAACTATTTCGTTAATGATAATTTGTAGATCTTCAATTTTTCAATCAGTTAAAGATATGTGTGTATTCTATCTCTGTTAAGAGCATGAAATACGGGATTCGTTGAATCGTGAGTGAGTCGAGTAAAGAGAAAGCGATTTAATAACATGTGTGGTTCATAGGTTTTATTCCAAATGTATTGTGCAATATGTATTTTGCAATACGAAACTACAATTATCTTCGAACAATACATCGCATCTTAATCAACCATTATCTCGATTCTCTTAATCGCATCGTATCGCGTAATATCAGCAAAATTACCGATATTATTTTCGAATTTTTTAACCATCGAGTATAAAATATCGCCTATCGACATCGCGTCAACTACTATCGAACATTTATACAAACGCGTTTGAGTCTGTATACAACTCGTGTGTTTGATATTTGCGTAGCGTAAATACGATCTTCACACACACATCGGCAATTCGAGACTGTTCGCCGCTCAGAGATTCTCATCATATTAATTTTTGGAGCGTGCCAAGTGAATAAGCTCCGTTTAATTGTTCCTTTTTTTGTGTGCATTATTCTTCGCGCAATCTACTAAAGTGCACATCGCGTGTCGCGAGTACCGTGCAAAGTGTCGCGCGATCGCATTCTGGTAATTACTGTTCGTGCGATTGTAATTAGCTATGATATCGCGAGTGATTATTGAGTGCTATAAAAAACGGAGGTATATAACGAGGAAATAATAGTCCGAAGTGACATCAGCGGAGTAGACTCGAAATAGAATGAAATTATATGAAACCCGATAAATATTTTATCGCGAGACTGAAGAGTTCTGTAAATTATTCTTTTAGTGTTATACATAATATTATAGAAAATCGAAATATAGTCGGTAAAAGTCCAATATCATCTGAACTATAAGAATCTTGAGATTAGGTGACAAACGACAAGTTAGTAAAATAATTGACGCCGTGCGAATCTTTCGCGGTTACCATTTGGGCGATTTTGATCGTCCACAGATTCAAGCCTTCGATATTTTCGTATTGAAATTTTTGCCTTTAATTGATTCCAAAAGTACGTTAAGGTATGACATTTTATTTGTCTCTGATGAACAGTATATAGCTATTATCTCCGTTGCCGGTATGCAACGGACACGGGTCTTTTTCCTGATCGACCTGTCCCATGGACACACCTTTGAGTCGAGAATCATCAGTTGTATTTATAGAACGTGACTTGGTGATTGCATTTGTTGGTAACAAGTCGCCCTAATGACGCCATTGTGTGCTGCGTCTGTTGCACCTGCATCCCCGCAGCCTTGCTCTCGGTTTTCTCTTTCTCTCTCTCTCTCTTTTTTACCGGTTCACGTGACTTTCTGGCGCGTGTATGCCGTCAGTTTTCACATTGTTAATTTCGACGCGCGATCAACTCTTCCTCTCCTTTTTGTGCGAACAACGGTCGATATGAGCGGTCCAATTCGCTTTTCTATTAAAAAGTATAAATTATATGACATTTATCGTAATTTGGTTTTCAACAATAATTTACTCGTGTCCTCGTACGAAGAAAACGGGACAATGCACCTTCGTGTGAAAGAGAAGAGGGGAGCGGGGAAGGAGAAAAAAGGAAATAACAAACGAGAGATACGCCGATGATTCTCTCTCGTCGGATTTCATTAATTACTTTTAATTCGCCTCCTGTGATTTAATCGCGCCGCGCCGTAGCGAGATTGTCGCGGCGCTCGCTCGTAAAAGTCGCGCACGTCAGAGATACGATGGCTCGCAATTAATGAATAACCCCGTCTTTCTCTTTCGCCATTTTCATTCGCATATACGCGCCTCTCCTTCTCTCTTTCTCCGTCCTCCGTCGGCACGTTATATTAACTCGCGATGATGAAACAGTACTCGTTATGCCACTGTTGAGGGGGGGCACCTGAGGTGCGGCGGGGTAGGCCCGATCGTCATTATACGGCGTTTATATTGTCGACCGTATTTATCGTACCGGCTATGGAATGCGACAGTGTGATGTACGGCGTGTAGTAGGCTCGGCAGAAACGTTTTCTCGCGTGCGATTCTCTCCTCGCACGTTTTCGCCACGTCGTCGTCGTCATGATGTATAAATTGCATCGTTCCCTTGTTGCGTAGAGGGACTCGCATGTACGGAGGAACCTGTAGAGGGAAAATTGTTTCGCGTCCGATAGAGAGACGTAAAAATTGCAGCCGAGATTGGCCAGTTAGGAATTATTAAGCTGAATATATCCATTACGTAGCGTATGAACTCTTATACGGAACTCTTATTAATTTTTTAAAAATAGACGAATTCAAAACTTTCTACAAATTATAAATATATTTCGCTGTTTATAAAAATATTATGTATATCGTCTTTTTGTAGAAAATTTACAATGTGAATGTGTCACCGAGACTATTATCAGGTTATCAGCCGCACTGTATTTACATTATCGATATAGCTACGCTTACTTCTATTATATGGCTTCGGCGTTATCTACTTACACGCACTTACGTAAGGCAAAGTGTACAATGCAACGATGCAGCGTGACAGTTGTACGTTATGTAGGTACATTTTCTTTTGTGAAAAGTCGAACAATTGGACTTAATTTCATATCTTTCTCGTTTTGTATGAATTGAGATATTAACATAGATTTAATTTATTGATTATATAATTATATGTAACGTGACAATAGAGAGAGTTATTAAACTCTCTCTCTAAACTATAAGAGAGAGTTATTTGTCTCGTTTTTTAAAAATGACTTCTCAATTTATTTCTCTCTTACAGTCACAAGAACCTGTTTAACGTTTACAATGCTCGTGTCTCAATCAAGGGTCGTTTGATACGTTAATAATTCGCGAGTTGAAATGGTGACCGGACCTAATATATCGGCGGCCAACTATGCCGCTAACGGGTATAAACGACGCTTTCTTGCGCGAGCAAGCTGCCGTGTTATTCCATCTGCGAAAAGAGATTAATGGACACATTGTACGTTGCTACGACATGGCACAGTAATGTCGTGCATGCTTGTAAGTAACGCTGGGAATCATTGAGAACAGGCAGCGCAAACATATTCGGTTCTCTCTCTCTCTCTTTGCTTTCTGTCTATCGTTTTCTGTCCTTTGCGATACCTGCGCGTTCTATAGCAGATGAGATGCGCGAAATGTTCGCTATAAACATTATAAGGTGGATGTAACGCCACGCCTAAGGCTAGATTAGATCGCAGGTATGCATCAGAGAACAATTTTTCCCAGATATGGACTTATTTTCTTGCGTTTATGCGCCGGTGTTTCTCGGGCGAAATCTTACTGATTCGTATGAAATAAAGAGGGTTTATCTCCCACGGATCTTATGGCGCATTCATACCATTTTGCTATCTTATATTTTAATGCCTGATTACAATAGTAAATTGTATATTATAGTGGCTAATATTTTTTCTTTTATAATAGCTATAATATATACGAGTATACAGCAGAAAAGAAAAGAGAGAAAGAGAGATAGGAAAGAAGATAAGGAGACAGTGTTATTCTATCATTTCGGTTTTATTATTATAGCAGACTTATATTATTACGTTGCCATCAAATAATAAGAAGTTATACGGTTGTATTATAACGCAAAATTTTCTCGTTTTCGAATCTAGTATATATCGTTTAAATACTTTAAATAGAGACTGAGGCTAACAAGTACAATTTAAGAAGTTTTATTTGCGATACATGGCAATTACGAGACTAAAAATTGATCGCACGCGCTTGCTATTGCGACAGTGTTACCAAAGGAACTTATAAAATTTCAGATCAGGGCTTTACGCACATTAATATTTAACATAAAGCATATTTCATAATTATTAAGCGAATCACATGGAGGAATAGTAAACCACGTCAACTTGCTATTATACGACGTTAGTAAAAAAATTCAATCCTACCATTCTTTCCTTGAATTTATAATACATATTCGTGACTTTAATTTTAATTTTTTTTTGTAATTTTATCGCTTTTGCAACTATATCACATTTTTTTAAATTGATACACGATTTAATTGATCGGTGTAAAAGTAAACCTCGTTTTTGTTTAAATCCCAAAGTGGGATTTAAACAAAAACGAGGAGAGTTATACTTAACTGAGTCCGTAATACGAAACTATGCGTTTGAAATTCAATTTACCGAAAATTTGCACAGTGGTATAACATCGTAGATCGCAGCTCGAGTATTTAGGGTTTGGTGCCTGAACTAATTACAATGTTACGTTGCGCTTATCTTTATGCGTTGCGCGTTTTATGCGACGTGCATTCGCGGCGTGACGTAGAATAGCGCCCGCGGTTTCCGCTCGTGAAGGAAGCAGCAGCGCACCGCACTGCTAACTTAGCCATGGCTTTACGCTCGATGGCTCGCCCACGTGGCGATGTATTACGCGAGTCAGTCCCGCGGGGTCAGCATGGGAATGGGCTCGGGGAGCCGCCGTCGTATTATTCTTCCGAGGGGGAATCCCGCGAGCCGCGGCGCACGATGCGAGAGGAGAAAAAGGCGGAAGACAAAGAGAGGCCACACTGCAGACACGAATTATTAGTCTGTTTACCGCTTTTGCTTGTGAAATTATCCACTCGTTCGGTTCGCGGAATGGCCTGGCGGCTAAACGGGTGCGCTTAAACGCCGGAAGAAACCATCAAAGCCGGCCAAGATATGTTTCCCTCATGAATATTACTTACGACTTTCTCGGGCGCGCTCTCGAGAGTTGGTACGCTGCCAGCGGACGTTAAAGCGAGAAAAGAACCTCCGGTCGATTATTCCGGGGAAAGTACCACGGCTCCTCCTGTCTATCTCTTTTGCTCTTTCTCTCCCTTTCCTTTTCTTTCTTTTTCGCGACATTCTTGCATAAGTATCCCGCTAATATTGTGTCAACGATATCGGTTAAATTACGATTTAATATTATGATAATTAAAATCCCGATATAACTTTGACAAGATTTAAATGCACGGAAGTGATATTTACGTCCATTCGTACTACTTAAAAAATTGAACTCGAAATTCTGTAAATTTTCAAGTCTGATCTTGATATTTATTTTTATTAATTTTATAAAAAGTATATAGGGAATAAAAATTGGGGATTATATTTATATAATTTGAATATTTTTTAAACAAAAAGATTAATATTATTTATACTGTTAAGATCAATATTATTTATACATAAATTGGGCCTTGAAAATACTGGGGCACATGGTTTATATATATAAACCAGTCACTGGAGACAGTTCTTAGTGTCCGAGTTCCTTAACGTCTCCAAATAAATTATCGCGAATGCCGGCGACTTTATTTACGCTAACGAGTGTCGCCTCGATTGATTATCGCAGCTCGTATCAGTGGCGTAATTTAGCGTCGCGCGATAGGAATTCTTCCCGTGTTGTAATACACACACGTGTATTGCAGGTAAATTATCGTGACAAAAAGAAACATATCGAAACTGGGTCGGGTTGAACGATCGCGTACGCTTGGCAAATGTATAGCCCGCTCGGTATAATGAGCCAGCCGATGGTTGTTGACAAACAATTCTGTTTACAAATAGCCAATCCGAGAGGTTCTTGCGCCCGTTCCGCGGCGCTCGATGACGAAAATAATTATTCGATCCGCGTTGTCCGTGCCAAGGGTTATGGTACAGAGTCGCCAGCGACCGTTATGTAAGGTAGAGCGCGAGCATACGCGAAGTCGATGGTTTCGTGTCAAGGAGTCCCCATTTTTTCGTTCAACGTATCGTCGTTCTTCGAGGACGTCGCGTCGCTAAGTGGGACTGGGTGCTCGCGTATGAAATAAATCTATCAACTGCGATAACGTGACGATTGATATCTCTATTACGGTTTGAGGCAACATGTGGAATGTGGGCAGGCTGCATGCCGAAAGTCGTGGAGGTGGCATGGCCGAACGCGAAATTAACTTTCGATCGAGAAAATATTAATTTTAACGGTTTTTGTATGAAATTACTTTATTAATATAGCATACGTATAACATTTAAAAAATGCACAATAAGATTATTGAAATGTTCAGACGTCAAGAAATGTAAATGAGGCTTCTTTGTATTTTGCATTATAAGCATTATCATAATATGTCTCACTAAATTGTACCGTCGTGCGACTTAGTATTCGCAAGGAGGATCCTGTCCACACATCGGCCACATGCCTCGATTGCCTTTGAACACACCGAATTTGCGGTGTAACGAAGGCACTCGGTTAGGGCTATGTGTGTCGAGCCGAGCAAGGTGAACGAACCTGAAACGAGCAGGCCTCACTCGGGAGACGATCTATCTCAATAGCCCGTAGGCATGTAGGCACTAGATTTTCCCTTTTACTTACCTTCCTTATGCTAATACGCGTCTTACTTTACGTTAATCGAGTAAGCGAATGACTTCCTCTCCGGAGCTACTTTACTCTAAGGTAATTGCGACATTTTGCGGGGCTTGCGACATTTTGCATGACACGACAGTAAGTCGACAGTAAGTCGATGATTAGTATCTTTCACCATTTTATGTATATAAATGTGTCTCTAGATTTTTATTTCTAGATTTTTCATTTTTACAAATTTATCAATACTTTCAATTTCTTATGAAATGACGTATTTCTTTTTGTAATCTCTGCCGGTTGTCTATCACATTGTATGCTTGTGAGATTTTTAATAATTTGTCATCTGTAGAATTAACATTTAGGAGACATTATATTAAATAATTGATCCTCTCCGTGCTCGTACGTTATCAATAATTTTTATATGAATATCATCATTATGGTAAGGAAAACGATAGGCGATTGAATTATTACTCGGTTCTATGCCACAAACAAGTCGTTTGATAGCATATACTTTAACCACCTTTTCTACGATCGATGAGCGAAAGTTGTTCGTCTATACCTTGTTACATTCAATACACTACTTCCACAAACAACTATAGATTGAACAAAATTACTCTGATTCCTAAATATTCTAGGTTCTACGTGCTTTATATACATCCGAGAAAAGTAGGCAAGCGTTAAAAGGTCCTTATTAAAAAAAAAAAAAAAAAATTGAGAAATTCAAATATCAATCGTCTCTAATCGCACGCGGTCAATTAATGAATGCCTTCTCACGAAGTCGCCGCTAACGAAAAGAATGAGACATAAATCGCGCAAACAATAAAGTCACCGTCATCCGCGTTTCTTAATATGGAATCTCACGTCGGAGAGAGAGAATGGATACCCCGAGATTTCCTATCGCGTCTGTCGTTGCTTACCGGCCATTTGTATGCGTGCACGTTACTCTCGTGAAAACCGGTATTGGAATTTCCCAACCTCGTACCCGATGACGAATGATAAAGATTCCGCGGACTAAGTAAACCGTGAGCGCGTGTTATGAAACACGAATGGCGACCGCATAGCCGCGGACGATCTTGCCACGGCACGCGTGTGCGTACACGCTCGGTCATCGATTCCGCGCGACGTGTTGTTTTATCGGAATAAATCAATTCTTCGTTATCAATAAAACGGCTCAACGTTCTCGTTCCGAGAATATCCAATCGGAGCAGTGACACGGGGGGAGGAGGGAGAGCTTGTACTTACCGCCGTGTGTTTTCACGCACATAGAGTGCCGGTTAGCTCAGTGTCCGCTTAATGTCGATATGTCAATACCGAGAACGCGTTGCAGCACGTGCTGTCTACAAGATTGCGCAGTCTTAGCGTACTCTCGACTTTCACGCGAATATAAATCTTTTTATGAAGAAGCTGTATTGTGCCGCAACTTTTTTACAAAAAAAAAAAGGGTAAAATTTTTTATCGTAGGAAAATCGTAAGAATTTATTACAGCAATAATCTGATGTAATTTAAAAATTACAACGTAGCTTAGGTTAATTTTTAGAATTTTTTTGTACATATTCTACATTTATTGCTACATCTTTGCTTGGGTTAAATAATCTTTTTATTACATACATGACTTATATTATAATTTTAGAAAGATGTCATTAACGTGGGCTAATTAATTATAGACCTTGCAAGTGATTTTTATAAGTAACATAGCAGTTTTATATTCGCTTCATTTCGTATTTATGGTCATAAAATGAAAATTTACTTTCGTTTGATGTATCGTGGAAAATGATTCGAAAGCTATATTGCGTTACGTAACAATCGTAATGCAGCAGCTCGAAGTCTCACGCCTGCCGATAATCGAACCGCTGATTTATGATGATTACTTATTTCTAGTTGATTTCATCTAATCTTCACGGCCGCATTTTACAGCGATCGTTTTTGAATTTACGATTAGCCATAAACGGTTAGGAGTCGTCAGCTGGAGAACAAGGAGAATTAGTAAACGTTTCTTCAATCATCGGTGGTTGCAGCAGTACTTACGGAGTTATTCGCCACTCGAAATACAATAACGCCACTCACGCTAGGATCAGTAAGGTAATAATTTTGTCGCGCAACGTAGACGCGATTCCCGAAACCATCTGATGAATTTGGCGAGGGGGGGAGGGGGACGTGCAATCCTCGTGACTCGTTTTACCGTCGCGTCATCTGCATTCGCGCCTGACCTCGCATTCTTTTTCTGATCGCGCAGCACATGGTCAGATGATACCCAAATACATTCGACTAATTCGTAGTATATACGTACGCATCCATTAGTGAAACATCGAACAGTAAAATTATTCAATAAATATTTCACGTATACGACATGTAAGTCTCGCTTTACTGCCTTCACTTTGCCGCTACTCGGCTTGATCCGCGACGAAATTTTCCTCGAATCATAGTTTGATACTATCCGCACTGTTCCGCGACCGATTAATATTTCAGACGCATGAATATTTCGCGAGACGTTTAGCGTTCACGTTGGAACTGTCTATACCACTTATGTACATACGTGCGGATACATCAAACGTCAAAGCGCGATTAATATGACATTTCACGTGGGAGGCTCGCTTTCCATCGACGGTACTTTAAATTACTTCGATTCCTCGTAAGTCTACCTCTTATTAATTTTTTTACAGCTGTGGACTTATCGTCCAAACAAGATATTTACCGTTAAATGGCTTTTTAATTGTATTCGATTCGGAATATTTAAAAATTGCCGGATTTGCCTTTTCTGATTGAAGCGACAATATTTTTCAACATCAACGTTTTACGCACCGCGTCTGTTGACGGATGATATCAAATTTCCGTGACGATGCTTAGCTCAATGATGAACCGGTTAAAAAGTTATGCGGTGTCGAAACGAAATCCGACGAAGGTCTACTATTTCTAGCGAGCTTGCGAATTTCATCGCTCATCATTATCGTTAAGTTACAACAATACGATAGTAAGAATTTAAGTCCCTCGCGTTTATCAAATGCGCGAAATTGTACGAGGCGACAGAACGTTGTAGCTCAAAATTTACGCAGAATCTCTCGGGTGACTTTGTAAATTATACATAGGAGCCATTCTTAGCGAGTTACAGGAATATGCGGGTACTGGGTAGTTCCGGACACAAGTACGACTACTCGAAGTTTCCCCGAGCACTCGAACTTCCGAGTTCTCAACTCTCGGGGTAAGTCTGCAATTTGCAAGGACCTACTCGAAAACGCGTAACTTCGAGAAGCCGTTTGTCCCCTCCCCCCTCCCCCAGCCGTTCAAATTACTACCACTCCGACGAGCAGTTTCAGTGATAATTACGCCCGTCTGCCGTTCTTCGCGCGTTCATAAATCACGTTATTTAATCTTTCCGTTTTCCACAAGAAATCTCCGTCGCCGGCGCTTACCGCCGCGGAACCCCGGGCGGTTTTGTCTCATTGTTTTTGCGGCCGCCGGTCTTTTTTTTTTCTTTAATGAAGGGGCATCGGGGGGGATTGCACAACAACATTAATTGTGTTTAACATTATACGTTGCACGGAGCATCACGCTGATTGCCATGAGGAGATACGCGTCCGCGCGTGCACCACGCTCCTCACATCCGCACGTAACATGTTTAGTGAAATCTTCGAATATAGACGTAATTTCTTTTCTCAGTATTGCACACGTACAATTATTCGGGATTTTGTATTTTAAGAATCAGAAGAATTCAAGACTCCAGACTAACAAATAGTTAAAGTTTGATTTGAAATCTAAAACTATGTCTAAAATAATTATAAATTATAAATTGTAGTTATAAATCTTAATCCATGAATCATTTCTAAACCTATCCTGTGTTTTAACATTTACGTGAAATTTGTAATTGATTTATTTTGAAAAGCCATTTTTCTGCAGTAAAACTGGCAGTTTAATACATTATTTGTAGAATATAAATTATTAGAAACGACCGACCCGCCTTCGCGAATTAAGTTGTAGAAACGCAAACCGTATAATTCGCGGTTGGAGAGAAATGATATAAACTCCGGCGCGGATCGAGCGCGTTTTGCAGCCATTGCTGACGCGATTGCATAAATTCACTGCATAGGCACGAGGCGTAGTAAGTAATAGCTGTAGTACTACGGCGCGTACTATGAGCGGCCGCTAAATGGAAACCTGAATGAAACCTGGGAGCAATCGTTTCTGCGATTCTAAGCACGGATAAGAAAATGCGCCGATTACGTGGTTGGGAAGAAAAAGGAACAGCGCGGCGTTATTACGTGACGTTACGTGCACAACACTTTTTTTTTTTCTTTAATTTAACGGACCGTCAACTGTACAGTGATAAAATCTCTTTTATCGGTCGTTTATACATTTTGTATTTACGCGATACGGTTTCAGCGAAAATTGCATAATACGATTACTTAATCAATTAGACTCTTTTTTTCTTTTTAAATTTTCATCTTCAATATTTTTATTAAACGGAAATTACATTGAAATTAAAAGCGGGAATACCGATAGAAGATAACCGTTTCTACAAGCGTATCCTAGTGCATGCACGATGTTTCAGGCTTTCTTGGAAATAATACTTTTATCGCTACACCGTGATCAAAATGCAAAGTATACTTAGAAAGATTTAATTCCGATCGCGCGGTATGTTTCTTCTTTTCTTATTTCCTTACTTTAATGCCAGAGTTGGAATTACTGGAAACATGCGGAGAATTTGTAATTCGGCGAAAGAAAGTTGTGCACGTACAACGGTGTCCCGGGGTATATAGATCCCTTCGCAGAGTGTGCAACTTGCAGCGGGATAGTGTCAATTCTCAGATCTTATCTAGTTAATTAAAAGTGACTGCATACATATTAATAGTGTTTACGCAACGTATAGTTTTCTTACCGAAAATATCTCGCCGGATCCCGGGCAAAGCGGCATTACTCTCGGCGTTTTTGCGTTACAACTGCCGATTATTTCGGTGCCGATTCTCGAAAATATTTCCGCGTTGGAGAATTAATGGAGAGGGACGCGCGCGGTGAGGGTCACTGTTTCATTATCCGCGACACAGTAACTCAATCTTTGATTAATTAGATCCGAAACGCACACGCGAGCGACGTGTCAGCTAGGGCTGACGGGGCGGGACAAGCGCGCATAATGCGATTCTAATTCATTCACACGCCAGGTGAGAGCGAACCGCAGCACTGGCGCGGCGTCCCGCCGAAAACAATTTTCTATTATTCGGCTGTCTATCCACGGTCGACACGGTCTTCCTTCCACGGTGGGCGTGCGACGCAGTCGATTTATTACCGTAGTGGGCCGCGTCGACGCGTTGAAAATTAATTGCACTATTAATTAGCTCTAATTAACATTATATTAAATTAATTAGTTTATTAAAGCGACGTTGTTGCGAACACATATGCGAAACTATTCTTATCGCTATATCGATGTGGACTTGACGAGTGAGAAAGAGAGATGCAAAGAATGTTAATAGCTGCTCTAAATTTAGCTCTCCAGTTGTGCAAGGTATAAACAATTTTTAATCAATCGGAATGACGAAATTATGCAAAAGAAATAGTGTAGTAATAGTTTCTCTTGGGTTTCTCGAGCTGTATACGTTGTAATCATTTTTCGTGCAATCTAAGGGAAAGTTACGAAACGTCTCGAGACTGCCGTCTAAAAGCGGAAACTGAAAAAACCAACAGGCGTGTACCATGTCACCGTGAGATCCTTTCTATATCATCATTGGTTTCAAATCTACTCCGAGAGAAAGCTAATGTGGAAATGCGATAACGCCAACGGAAGCTCCGATTCGTCGCGAATCATTTATAAGATTCTTTTCTGAAGATGTCTCATTAAAGTAAAAGTAATTTTTTTGCACTTAAGGTGAAGCTTTAGATAAATGTGGCTATTCTGGCTTTAAAAAAACTAGAAAAGAGGAGAGTAAAAAGAATTATGGACCGTGATATTTTTGACACTTAATATTTTTTTATCATTATCAGGGAGAAATTAATTTTTCGAAAAAATTAAGATTCCCGTCCGACGACACCTTTTTGTGTGAAACTTGAACGTCGAGTATCGCCATTAGCTTTCTCGGGCATTTTAATACGCGCAAATTGGGTCGATCGGAAGCAGAAGGTGGCGAAGGGAGAGAGAGAGAGAGAGAGAGAGATAGAGATAGATAGAGAGAGGTGTGTGCCAAAGTAGGCGCGCGATTATCCGCCGCGACAATATTGGAGCTAAAAGTCGCTCGGCGTGAGCGGAGCTACGGTCCACACACAGACGCGATTCTGTGTCGCTTTAAAGCGCCTACAAAATGCGCTCTCATCCGGCGTGACCGCCTTCTCGCACGGCATTGCCAGCCGGCGACGACATTCCTGGGCCTTGGCGGCGTGGGCGGGCCTTTACGCGCGACATATTTCGCGAATATTACTGCGACTACGTTTCGCCCGGACCATTAGGCCCGGCCGCAAAAAACTCTGCGGGGGAAGGGAGGGAGCTGCTCGTTACCTCTGGAATGCCGGCCATTGATTCTAGCCGCGGCCGGCATCGAAGTCGAGCGAACGGGCGAGCAACGTGCCTTTCGAAAACCTTTCGGTACGCGTGAACGTAGCCCGTGCCAATTGAATGCCCGAGCGAGATAACCATTATCTAGAGTGCGCAATTTCGGGGACGTCGATTCCCTTCCGGCATTCATCCGCCAGTAAAATCGTGACACGTCACGGAACGTCTCAAATATCGTAGAAGATGTAGATATGAAATCAATATTGAATATATATCTAACGAAAATCACAGTAATTTAAATATGGATTATAAATCGGAAGAGTGTACTGTGTGTACACAAAAAAAAAGATAATTTAATTAATAGTTGACTTAAGACTAGTCGAGTTAATTTAACGGAGTAGTATAAGCGTATGTTTGGAGAAGCAGGCATTCGCGCGTACGCACGGAAAAACTCGAGCTCTATACTCGAGATCCGAGTATCTAGACGTAAACACGTGGTCCTCGGCGCGTATAGACTTTCGGCAAAGTCGGGTTGATCTTCGTACGTAACCCGGGCAACGTCGATAATGAAATCGATGGCGCTCGCGCGGCGTTCGTCACGGCAGAATTTACGACGACCGTTACGCCGGCTGCAGCGCAATTTCCAGCGCTATTTCGATCCCCCTTTTCTTCCGCGGAACGACGACGATCGCGAAGGAGTCTGGGCGATACCATCGCTTGCCTTTCGTCGTACGTGCCGTCTGCCGAGGAGCTTTTTCGATCGAGCGCGGCCGCGCGTCCCGACCGATCGTTAAACGATAATAAAATCGGATTATAAGCCCCAGCGCCGCCGCGTCCCGAGCACACCGAGCGTGCATTCGCGTCGCGATAAATGTCGGCGCGCTGATTGTACAGTCGTTCACCCTCATTTATCGCGGCCGGCGTTATTGGTGTCTGACCGTACCCGCCGTTTCTCTTTCTCTTTCCCTATGTCGCGCGCGCGCCGGTAATGATAGCCGCCGACGATGCTTATCGCGAAAAGAGGGTCAAGTACAAGTTTTACGAGACGCCGCGACGAGCTTGCGCGACACACGGCCGACTTGGCTCTTTTTTTTTTCCCCTCCCGTTCGGCGAGAGACGTGTGCGGCTATACGGGCGCTCGGTAAATCAGTGGGAATTAAGTATCCTTCATCTCGGGATTAATGACGGGAGTAAAAGGTAATCCAAACGATACCATTGAACAACGAGTTAAAGGTGTCGTTCGTAAATTACGCTTACAAGTAATGGTAAATAATTATAAAATTGTGGTAATTGTCATAAATTGCATCGTAAGTCAACCAGTCAATTCGTCCATTTTATGACTGCAATTTTATTACGACACTTGCGCGGTATTAATGGTATCTTGCATTTAACGTTATTAACTGTATGAAAGTAGTTATTCCTACGATACGCTGCGGCATATTATATATATAAGTATATGCTAGAAATACGTTATTTTACGTGAAAAATCAATTTTAAGTTTTACGAAGGATGAAATAAACGTTATCATCTTCTTGTTCTCGAACAAGAATTTAACCAAGAATGGCGGAGCTGCGGTTGTAATTAAGAGATCGGTTATTGGCACAAGGCGTCGTCATCTCCGTGCTCTCAATGCAAACTGCAAGAGTATCGTCCGAAAAACGCAATATTTCGACCAATTGATTTCGAGACGAGCGCTTGAGCGATTCCGAAATAGGGAAATGGCTCGAGAACATAACGAGAAACTGCATCGTTATGTTTTTGCGGTTGACGAGTTTTCGAGCCAGGGAGACTGCTGGAGAATGTTTTCCGATTGGCATTGTTTTTATCCCTCGATCGCGATACGAAATGCAAATCTTTTCGATTCACTTTCCTCGTGCGTCTGAATATATTCGGGTACGTGTTGCATCTTGTCTCATTAGAGTAAAAAAACAAACAAGGAAAGATGTATATATAGATATTCTCTCTTGAAAACGCATAATATATAAGCTGAAAAGTCCATTAGCGAGAGCGCAGAATTCCGAGAATAAATCAATAAATTACTCATAATTATCTATAAATAATTGCCGAATCGGGTTTCCACCGTCTACCTGCGGGTGACATTTAATCTAGTATCCGAGTGACATTTTGTGCGTTCGATGGGCTCCGGCGGAGGGAGAAGGGGGAGGATAACTGCAATCCTGACCCTGGACCGATGCGTGGGACACAAAACGGTGCTGTCGTCGCGACGCGGCGGTTGGCCGCAGCGCGGTTTGCGATCGACGGATAGACGGGCGAGCCGAGGACGGGACTGACAGTGGTCGCAGACGCATAAGCTACATAGTCAGACAGTGAGTGCGGCGCTATTTTCAGTACGCAGCCGACTTGCCTGTCGCGTCCACCACCGCTCGCCAGCCCGATCTCGACTCCTCCGCTGCTTAATCCCGAACTTTCGAGAAGATCGCGCGCTCGAATTGCGTTTTATTTATACTTATTTTTTTTTTTTTTTTTAACGACAGTAACGCAAACTATCGACTTTTCGCGCCGCTTATTTTTCTTCTTTCGTAATATTTCTCGAACTCGTTCGAATTACATAAAATATTATACGCTGCATTATCTCCGTCGAGAATCAAGCGGGACCTCAATTATCATTCGCCAAATAAGAAAGTGACGATGAATCACTCGCATTCCGCGCATTGGAAACAATCCGCGACCGACAAAATGGCGCGTCTTACGACCGCGTCTTATGACCTGTTGTATAATCCGTTATCTTGCGAGACCTGCGAAGCTTTTACACTTCTTTTTATTGAGGGCTTTTTACCTTCCTATTGCCTCTCCGCCGTACATTCCGCGACACGCGTCGTGCTGACGTGAAACTTTTCGTTCACCGTACGATCGTTTTGCCCCTAACAGCGTGATCGTTACTGCAATGTCATTGGCTCGAACATCGTTTCTTTTGGAGTATATACGTCTCCTGCGTATCCACGTTTTATCATATTTCCGCCGTAAAAAACTTTATCGCGTGCATAAAACATACCGTTATTATCACGCGCATTACTTATTTCTTTAGAGATTCTTAAAATATGCAAACTCCGAAGGTGAATTAACGCCTAACGTTATATGCTTTAAATTCGCTCGGTTACGTAACCCTGAGCCTGAATTTAATGTAATACCCCGGCGCTATTATACACGTCGAGCCGGGCCATGAAAGAAAAACTGTATTTGTCTCGCAATAAGAAATATCGCAACATCTACTTATGAATAACGCGATCGATATGTCCATCATAGAGCGAACTCTTGATGTTCTAGAAGCTCTGATAAAACGTTCTCGATACATTTTACCGTCGTTTAAATTCTACAACGCGCGGTATAGCCGAAGCAAGAACCTTACCGGCGATACGCCGCGACAGAAGAAGCGTCTATCTTCGTGCTTCGATCACGCTTGAGTAACGCCGGCGGCGCAATAAAAAAAATTGTACCCGTCATCCCGGTGAGCTCTCCGTGCCGTACGCATAATTCGATACGCTTCTCGTGCAAATGCGATCGCGCATCTGTCCACGATATGTGCATAAATCTTTACGAGTCTGCCGACCGAGAAAGTCAACTGGGGAATCAATTGCGAATGCATGGGTTATGCTAAGTTACTGTTATTTTCAATCGCTTTCTTTGGTCGTCAATGAGCCGTTTGCTTCACGATTTTGCTTCTAGCTCGGATTTTAGAAAAATCAGGCACATGCTTTGGTTTCCGGTAATTTATTATATTTTATTGCAAATTATAATTAAAAGTCATAAAATATGCATATGATATAAAACAGCACTGCCATTATCTTTAATATACCGCGCGTTTCATTGTTACGTATTAAAATATAATTATTAATGAAGGAGGAATGGGAAAATGATTTAGGTAAAAATGTTTTTTAACGTCACGATACATATTTTATTTCTAATATTTGAAATAATTATTTTCTGTTCGCGAGATGTCGCGGAGTAACAAAAGAAATTTGCACAGTCGAAGCGCTCTCGTTATTAGGAAACAAGAACAAGATTAAAGCAATCGAGACAGCTGACTCTCCTTCGCGAAAACGACACGACGTCCTGATTCCATCCGCTTTCAAGGCCGCGCAAAAAGTCCGAGTACGCCGCAAATGCAACCGCAACGGTACCCGATGCGGCATAGGATGCGATAAGAAGACTCCGCCACCGGTCTTATTTTGTTCCTTCATTCTCCCTCTTCGGAAAGCTCGCGCAAAGATAAGAAGCGTGGCGCGACGGAAGATGGAATACGGGGGGGGAAAAAAACCAGTTTCGCGGAGCTGAACTGGCAGCCTCGTTATTCGAACTCGAACGGAGGAAGGAACGTTGCGCGCGCTTCGGGCTTCTATACTTTGGACAAACCGGCCAACCGGTTTCGTTCATGAACATTATTTCGTACGGCAGCCGCGCGAGAGGTGGAGGGGGAGGAGGGGACATCACACAACGGACTTTTTCTTATTCTTCTACGTTTCTCTCGTCAACGTTCGATGGTTCCCTCCCGGCGAAATATTCTGGGATGTTACACATACGATGGATTCGCACGGTAGGATTAACCGGACCTTATTTTTCCGTCAAATGCGTTTCTGGATTAAACTGATCTTTTTAAGCTAAGAGAAAAATAAGACGCGCAATATTATTATATATTATAATATTGCATTATGTTCATGTGCATTATGAAATCTTCCGAATTTTTAATCGCAGTTTATTCACAGTTACGTGAAAAAATGCGTACGCGATTCGTCTTGCATTAAATGCATTAAAACAATTAATTGCTAGTATTTCTTTTCTAAGACCGCGCAGAGATTGCTGTCGTATTTCTTAATTAATAATCATAATCTTAACATTTAGCTCTAAGATCACAAGACACATTCACGAACGATGTACGATATATATTGTATATATCACAGATGAAGTAACAGAGACACTCGAGATGAGAGGATGCGATGTGTATATACATTAATACATCAAAGAAATATTTATTCGTAGCTCGATCTCTCATGAACTAACATTCACGTTCATTACTTAAACATGTTTAATTAACAGTCGTGATGAAAGTCATGGTGGTATAAAAAGCGCATATTTTTTCGTTGGCAGTTAAACTTTTTTAATTTTAGAGAATAAAAAATATTTTTCAATAGTAATGAATATTTGAAATATTGCAATATACGAAACACGTACATTTTCTCTTTCCTTCGGTGCAATTTGCGTTTGACTTGTACGCGATATCCACTCTCGCGGATTCTGAAGTCGGTCGGTCGGTCGGTCGGTCGTGCGTTCGAGATATAATAATAGCAGCAACGTGGCGGCGCCGGCCGCGCTGTCGCCGCGATTCGGGAAGTATACGTACGTTTGAATTTACTACGGACGTCGATAGCGATCGCGGCCATTAGCACACAATCTCTCACCGGCGCACTGCGTGCACGTGTGCGCGTGCACGTACGTTATGCTCCGTCGAGAGGCAGCGCGTATGGCTCCGCTCGTAAAAGGCCGGCCGGGGGGCTAAAGCAAGGCGCGGTGCGGTGCGGCGTGAGGCTCGCGCGTCTGTTCTCGCCACTTTTATGAATGAATGCAGTTCGAGTGGGCGTGCATAGCTGTGACTGCGCCTCCGCGTGCGCGCCGCGCCGCACCGGTGTGTGCGCGCTTCCGTCTATCGCGTACGCACGAGCGAGCCCCGAGAGAGAGCCATCGCGCCGATTGACCGACCGATCGTCGCGAGATACGCGCGATGACACGCATTCTAAGTTGTCGCCGTGTCCTTGCGTAGATAATCAGCGTGAATGATTAGTGGTCGGATGAAAGATGCCGAGCTCATTGCCCCATCCGGAAGATGATTTCATCGCGCGTCGACCTCGCTCGCATATTCTTCCTCGATGTGTTTGACCTGCGTTATGCTTAAATTTTTTTTACGACGTATTAGATGACAAGGTGCAAGCAGTTGAAGAAGGAGAGCTCGAGGTTTCTATCTGAACTGTTCAATTTTGCATATTAAAACATATTATCTAAAAAAAAAAGTTCTCCCCAAGAGCGCAGCTTTTCTTTTTTAAATTAAATCAAGATAATAAAGATATTATCTACTCTCGTCTGTAAAGTTTAATTTGCGGAAAGATCCTCATGTTCAATCGCTTGCACGATGAAGCGGTAATAGTTCGTTTCGTCTACTAATTGAAGGTTTTAGCACCCGTCGGGAGACCGCCGGGTAATGCTCGGTCGAGAGAACGTCGTCGGGGCTTTGCGCCCTCGCTCAATTTTCCCCGGGCAAGAGCTCTCGGAAGGGAGCACGCAGGAGAGACAGTCACCCGCCCTCGCGCGCGCCAAGACCGACGACGGGCTCGCTCATCATAGGTTTTAAACGACCGTCGTAAATCACGGCGGGACAGTCTTAAGAATCCCTTTTTTTTTTTTTTCTCTTAACTCGCCGACTTGTCCGACGTGTGGACGCGCGGATCCGGTCGTGTGGGCCGCTTCTCGTAAATCGAGATCGGCGGCTCGACTTTGCGTGCCTGACTGGTTTCGTCCACCCGAGTACGCGTGTAAACGTATCGTGGAAACCGTTCATGGATACGATCGAGCTTGTCTCGCCATAAATGTACTGGCCCGCGCGAGTATTTGTCACATTGCCGTCTAAGTTTCGAGCGGAAACATGATAGAATTTAGAGCTATCACAGAAACGAAGCCAATTTTAATTGGATTTAGTAAGGAAAATTTTCATGGCTTTTGACTTTAGAAAGAAATACCGTAATACTTTTTTTTCGATGTGTAATGTATTGTTAGACGCATTGATTGCCCATTTGATATATTGAGAAAAGTATTTGTTAATAATAAGCTTTAGAAATAATTAAATGTTTGATTAATATAACGAAATTTAGTAATGCATATGCTTTGTTGATTATAATAAACAAACGGCTACTAAATATTATATTTTTTATATTAATGGAATATTGAATTAAATTTACTTCACTAAAGCTTTAGTAACTATCATCTAGATTTAATTATTTCTTCATTCTTACTTACGGCGATCTTCATCTCGATTGACTTTTTATTTTGCAAATTTTTCGAAATTCTTGCTGTGTTAATTTCTTAAGTATCTGAAACTGCATCCTGGAAGTCGATATAAGCAGATTAATTCGTGTCTTCCTCGGCCTCGCGAAACGGAAATCTAATCCCCATGTAATTCGATGTAATTGTAGATATGATTAGATAGCGTATAATCACGCGAATACATCATAAAAAGCGTTAATTATATTTTTACAATATTTGTAAGTAGAAATACAAGGCGGGTTCTAATCCCTCGGAGCTCTCGAGTTAAAACTCGTTTTATATTCCTACTTTTGTAGTTGAACAATTTTTCATATGTCTTTTGCATTTATTTATTTTATTCTTTTTTCATAATAGTCGCTTTAAGCACTTTAACAATAACTATATAATTTTTAGAAATTGAAGTAGCATTATGTTAATTGGAAAATTATCATTCCCTTTAATTTATTGCAAAAGTATCGGGCCATTGGGAAGATAAAGAATTACGATTATCCGTTTGTTCATTTCTTATTCACATAACATTAGTACAGCAGAATCGAAATGAAGCCGTAAAATGCTCAATTAATTTCGCAATCCATTATGTGACGTGAATACTTAAAACGTCCGAGTCACTAATTCTAACTTCGAATATTAGTGGTCTATGCGTTGTATTCTTTTTCGCGATATTAATCGCTCGAGGAAAATTATTTCATATCAATAAGTTCGGCAGCGATTGCTGTACCGCAAGTTTCTTCAACAAGTTTTGAAAAAACGTGCTAAAAATTCTGCACGTTATAGCAAAAATGTACATTTTGTGTGTGTGTATACATAGAAATCGAATGTTCGCTCGAACGATACGAGTGACGTACAAATTGCCCGATGCTTTAACGCAGAAAAGCGAACAAATACGATGAAAGCGTACAAACGAGTTATCGTTTTCCTGATTAATCGACCAAAACGAATAAGCCAATAACAGTTTAATCGAGTAATCGTTTATTCGCTCGTTTAATTACTCGGTCGAGTAGAGTGCGCACGCGGACCTGATCGGCGCTTAATACTCGCCGCGCGCGCTCGAGCGCGCGCCCAAATTTTAATGCCCGCCGTGTACCATTAACGTAAAGTACAAGTCCATTACGAGATCATCGGAAATGCTCGCATCGATCGTTTCGTATGCCGGACATTAAAGAGGATCTTTTTTAATCGACATATTTTTTTGTCCGGCGCAAAGAGCGATCGACAAGCCGATCGCTTTTCGAGAGATAGCGACCTCAATTAATTAAACCGGCCTAATTGACGCGACGCTCACACGCGCGCCCGCGCGCGCGCACGTACGATCGAATTGCCGGGCGATATATTATTTATCGATAACGCGCTAATTGCCCCGCCACGAATGAGAACAAACGTGAATGTATATCCTCGCGCCGTTCGCGTCGCACGCGCGCCGCCTATTTTCTAATTTCCCCCGATTCAATTACTCCTCCCGAGAGGCATCACGATCTAATCGTGTTATCTCATTTTCGCACGTCCCTCCCTCGCCCTCTCCGACGTAGCGGACGCGGCTCGTTCGTTTGTTGATTCCTTTTTTCCCCCAGCCCCCGGTTGTTTTGTCTTACGTAACGCGGAATGCTGCACGCGCGTGGGCCGACTCGGGGTAAAAAGGACGAAAAGAGAAGACGAGGAGAAGCAGATCCGTGCAACGATGGGGCGGAATGTTTCTCGGGCTGTGGCGGCTTAGCCGAGCGTAATAAAAATAAAAAGAGAGAGAGAGAGAGAAAGAGAAAGAGAAAGAGAGGCCAGGACAAGAGGTGGCGGCGGTGGTGGTCGACGAAGAGGAACAAGAGGAGATATCCCATGCCTTCTCATTCACGCTGCTGCGGAGGCAGCGTTTCTCCCTGTTCAGTGAGACGGCTAATAATACCTTCTTCTTGTGCAACATTTTCTTCTCTGGCCGCTTCCTGCGCGAAATAGAGTCGCGGTGTATAGGTGACCGCGTCGCTTCCTCCACTCGAAGTCTCGACTTCGTCCAGGAATTCAGGAATTCCGTTACGGGTCGCGCGGACGCGCGCGCAAGTTCTCGCCTCCGGAGCAGAATCTCGCTCGCGATCTCCGGAACAGTTTCCGCTCTGTTAGCCGCGCGTCTTCGCCCGTAGATGAGATCCCGGAGCGGTGTGTTTAACGTTATTTGTCGAATGACCGACCAATTTTTTTTTTAAACCAAAAAAAGGAATATATTTTCCTTTTTTTATGTACAGTCTTCTTATTTATATTTAATAACAATACAATAATATAATACAATTGTCTAATGAAGTATTGATATAACGATAAAGCGATTTAACTTAACGGAATAAGAATAAATTAAGATATGTTGTAGATAACTTAATTTCACAAAATTGAAGTAGAGCAGATTTTTATGTTATTTTTTATAGATTTTTAAAATAGATTTTTATATTACGAAATAAATTTTAGTGAAAATGTATTTCCACAACCGTGTATATTAATATGGAAACGAGTGCGAAATATGAGGATGTTATGATAGAAATGACACACTTTTATTATATTGAACGATAGTTACGAGAAATAGCTGCGAAGCGATGAAAACATTATTAAGAAGAGCTAGAAGAGCAGCTCGGGGCTTTATCGATGCGCGATGAATTATTTATCGAAAGTGATACGTACGCCTGAAAGTAGAGCTTTTCTTCGGCACTAGCCCGATCTCTCATTCTAAAATGCAGGGGTATAATCTTCTAGGAAAGAGATCTTTCCCGTCGTCAGGGAATAAGTTACTCGTTTATTCGCGAACGAGATTTTCCTCTTGTTGCTAATAGGACATCCAAATACTCTCTCTTTCTCCGTGCTCCGTGAGAGATCGGTCGACACTCGGAACTAACACTAGCTTCTCCGAATCGCCGACAGTGAAAGAGAAAGATAGTCTTGGGTCTGCTCGCAGTTAATCGTAATGCACCAAGAGGAAAGTAACGCGCGCGCGCGCACGCGGTCGTACACATACATACGCTCTCGCGCGATAAGATCACTCCTTCGCTCGCCGTTTGCGCGATTACTCGGGCCCGCGCTCGTGGATTATCTGACAAGAACCTCGCGCGCAGAGTTATGCGTATCGCTCACGCCCAGTCCATGAATTGTATCTTTATCCCGCTGCCGGAAGTCTGGCTGATATCGATGCGGCGGCGCGGTCAGCGTGTTCTGTTCCCGTGACGTTTACGTCCTCGCGATGAAGCGAGACGAAAGATCGGGGCAGGCTAATGAAGTCGAAACAAATGCTATCTTTACGACGAATGTATGTAATATACGTGGGCCTGCGGGGATACGAAAACACCTCCCGGTGCCATCCCCAATGGGAAGGATCGCCGCGAAATTGTTTCGTTGATTTATGACGCGCAATCAACCGGAACACTTTCACCAATAGGGACAACGTATAGTCTTTTATCTATTTTCTTCTTATCAAGTAGAAATTCGATTAAATTTTGAATTGACTTTTGAGACGAAAATCTTACGCGCAAAGATAATTTGTAAAAACGCTCTTTTATATATTTAACAATTTATTTGAATTACAAGGAGCAAAGTTAAATTTCAGGGCATACTTCTGAAAATATTAATAGTCATTAATTTTCTTCTTATACGTATCTTCACATATTAATAATATGTGAAAATAATAAACTTCGTTGATTTCAAATTTTATTTCATGTTAAACGTGAGGTGTCGGCTTAAAGTATACGAATATTTTCGAGTGGAATACGCGGAATTTTACGACACGTGGTTAAGACGGCGCGTAAGAGATCGGAAGTAGAATGACTTTTATAAAAAAAAAAGTCTGGAACGTTGCGGCAGCGAGAAATTATGCAGAGTAATCCGATTATGACACCGGTTAAAGTGTCATTAGTATGCCGCAGCATGCGTGGAAAATGATGGCGTACCGCGGTGAAACTTAACAGGAATATCGATTTCGCATTTTGCCGATCGGCTCTTTAAATAGTTGGGAGTAGCGCGTGGCGTGACGGCACCCGCGTAATGATGATGATGATGATGCTGCTGCCCGTTTCTAGATACTCCGTGGAGCGAAGTTGGTTAAAACGCTTGCCGTGTTGCGCCGTGAAATCAAATGAGCGTTTATCACGCAGCGACGTGCGCGATCTTACTTTTTGAAGGCGCTGGAAAGCGCGTGGCATCCGCAAAATGATACCGGACGAGGACGCGGAGAATATTACGCTGGATTAGCTCCTGATTTATTAATCTACTTTTCTCACCGATGCCGTTGCCGCCGGTTGAGTGAATTCACGCGAGGAAAAGATCTTTCTTCCTTTCGTAGCTGGCGGCATTATCTTCCGCGAGGAAGCGAGAGGGGAGAGAACGAAAGATTCGGGATAACGCGGCGAGAGAAAGGGACGCTAGAGAAAGGGGATGGAACGGGAGACACCCCGTAGAAATAGTGTCATCGTTCCTTTTTTATCCGCACGCTTAATGCGTTTGCCATTTCCAACGGTGAATTTTTCTGGACGATAAAGGCCGCGGAATCCGCTTCCGTCCGCGAAGATCGATGGACGGACAGCGTCGCGAATAGTGCGTCCGGAACATCGGTCTCTCCGTCGTGAAGAGAAAATGTTTTCGATTAGCGCGATGACGGCGACGAATCCGCGACAATTGAAACTCAGGGATTTTCCTCGTGGGAAATTTATGGCAGCGCATAGATACTCGAGCGCACACTTCTGATTTTACCACATCCGTCATCCTGTAACACGAAAAATTATTTTTATTATACAATTTGCTACTAAATTACATTATTTCGACTAGCGGAAATGTTGCGAATGTGCATTACAGATTTTCGTACGGCAGAGTACGAAAGAAATATCTTGATCCGAGGTGAATTTGCCGAATTACATTTTGACGTCAATTTGATCGATCTGTTGCCGCGCGTGCGAGAGCTTGGCGATGGACGGGAGTAAAGTTCAAAGCTTTTCAGACGTCGGGAACTCTCTCTCTCTCTCGCTTCGTTTCGCCGAAGGGCCGAAGATCGTGGCAGCGCTACTCTAAGCGCTACTCTCAGCCGCCGACGGAATGCGACGTCGGTTTCGGGGAGAGAGAGCAGCAGCAGCAGCTTTTAGCGAGGAAGGTTAGAGTAACCGGCTACGGGAGGGGCTGTCGTTTTGAGGTACACTTTGAATATTGAACCGGACCGACAGCGACGAGAGATGCTGTGACGTCAGATTGGGTTGTTGCAAACGCGCGGCAAGACGAAGGGGACTCTTTGTCTTGACATCTTGATAACGGGTCGTAGCCCTGGTGCTCGATTTTATACTTTCACGGGAACTAATTGCGAATTGGCGCGATTCTGCTGTCGATATCGAGGGAATCTCGGCGACTGCTCTCGTTTAGTTCAATCCGCTGCAAACGGGTTCTGTCGCGAATCTTCAAAGGACAGTTATGAAATAATAAAATAATAAATTACTCTAAATATTATATTTCACGAGAATTTGGTATATAATCGTTATTTACAATGTAATTTATGATAAGTATCGTTTGGAGCGTGATGCTAATAGAACAGAGTTTTGTTGCCTACAGCGAGATACGAAATTTGCCTGCCGCTAACATTTTTTACAATATTGAATTTACTGTCAGTTGTAATTTAAGAGAGCAAATGTTCCATAATTCACGTTATTTTCCTTGATCTTCACGTAACATGCAATGATATCTCATCCACCATTTTCGCCTGACTGCTCATGTCGTCCACGTGTCTACGGTAGATGACGATGGATCCCGGTCGGACGATAAAGCTGATCCTCGAAGGCAAACACGCGTGGGATAGCTGTTGTGACGTCGGGAAGCATAGTATTAGCTGTTACGCTCCGCTCCGGAGTATACGGAAGGCTGCTTTTGTATCCTGTGATCAACGCACGGCGGGAGAAACTACTGATATATATATATATATATATATATATATATATATATATATATATATATATGCGTGAGCGGTCGCGAAAATCACATTTTCTTCCTTTTCTCGGAAGCGAGTGAAAAATGGGACAGTTTGCTCCACGACGAACTTTCTACCGATAATCGGCGGCTCTCTCAAGTTTATACTTAGATCGAGCATACGTATATACATATATGTCTCGTTTTGTATCCCGGACGTTCAATGCGCCTGCACGCGCATATTTAACAGTTACAGTAGATAGTAACAGCCGTCTTTAATGTATAATAATAATGTTTGTGCGAGTTCCATTAGAGGCACTTGTGAGTTCATTAGAAAGCTGCCGAGTCATTAGCGATCGATTGCGCCCGCATATGATTATCCAGCGCGATTCGACGGTTATTATTCCCTTAAGGATTACCTGGTGATTTTTTTCCCCGCCGCCGGCACCTTTCCTTCCACCTCAGAGGAACGCATCTCGCGTTTCGCACACAGCATGCGGTCAGGGTCGTAAGCTGTCGCGCGAAGCAAAGTCATTGCCGATGAGGATGTCGATAGAGCGAGGTTGTTGGAAAGCGAGGTTGGGTATGACTGTTAGTTCCCGCGCGACCGTAGACGGTCGGCTACGGTAAATATTTGTGGTGTTGGTGCGTGAAGAGCTATAGGTAATTTATGCACTTACCAAGCGCAACACCTCGCGTCGTATCATCGTTGCATCTAGAGCCCCCTCGACGAGCGTTCGAAACCCCCGGAGGGCTTGCGACGTCGGCGGCCCGGTGTATATCCGCTCTTTCTCTCTCTCCCTCTCTCTCTCCCTCTGTCTCTTTTTTTTTTTCAATCTCCAGCTTTTCGCTTTACGCTGCTCCTCCGATCACGTGGCCGGCGTGCGCGTGTAGCGTCGGCATCCCCGACATAATGGGTGTAATCTGGGGAAATATGTTCTAGACACGTCGAGAGAGCGAAGGCATCAGATCGGATTCACTTTAATAGTCGCTCATGTAGGAATGACGTGCGGAGAACGCGGCGTTTGGTCTGGTTTCGATAAATCAATCGCTCGATTAGCACAAATTAATACCTATATATTGCACCTGAATTTTATTTTACTCATAATTAATACGGCAATTTCTTTCGATTATTCATTAGGTTACACTTTTGTATTTTATAATAAAGATTTGTATCTGAAAATACAATTATTGAGGGACGATTGAAAAGTCAAGACGTGACAATGAGTGGGTATAAGATTGCAAATTTTACTCTATAAACTTGACGAAAGTGAGAGACAGGAGCGTACTAGAGGCTAAAGTTCTCTTTGTTCGATCTTGCCGACGCTCATCTGGTCGTTGGAACTCGTCCGGTATGGGGTTAAGGACCTCGATTGAGCCCCTGTTTAACTGCATCTCTGTGTGCAATATCTGTGGTAGGTCGAGACCCAATTACAACGTACCTCTCTTCGGCGAAAACTTGGACGAACCGCAAAATTAGACGTTTGAAGGGGGTCGATGAAATTACAGGCTTAACACGTCGCCGGTCGTGCTCGTCGTGAGAGCGACTGTAATCGTTCGTGACATTTCGATTTAAAATATGGAACGTCAAATAGAATATTTATTTCGAGGTCGATGAAGCCATTATCGTAAATCAGCAGACGTAAAATGTATGTATAATGTATACGCGACAATAAGTACTCGCGTTTGCACGGGTTTTCATTTCAAGCTTATTTCGAGTCACGAGCTCCGCTTATTTATACCCTATTACTTTTTCACACCTTCCTTCTGAGAGGGAAGGAATCGTTCGGAGAGCCGAAGCGGAAAATAAACAGCGCGGTATAATATTGCCGCGCCTCGCAAATTTTCCGATGGCGAATAGTAAAAGCTGATGCGCGTGACGCGCGCGCGGAATATATCTCGACGTTACGATTCAGTAAATCTAATTCCGTATCGAGCACAGAGAGATACGGCAATCTACCAATGCTCGATGTTCCGTGTGACAGAAACATTCATGGATGTCGTACGAGCTGCAGTACGAGCTACGTAGCGTACTATCTGCCACGGATATTATTATTTAACACGTCTAATTTTGCACCGTGACCCCGCTCTTTTTCTCTCTTTTCCGCTTGCCGTTTCTCTCTCGCTCTTTTCCCGATACTCCGGTTTGTGACACCGAAGAGGTCGTCGGGTCACGTTCGATCCGGGCGCGCGCTATCGTTCGGGGTTTTCAAAGTCGAGAATCATCTTGGCCAGGCCGGCATTCGGTCAGCTCCTAGAATGGATCTCGGCCACTCGGCCGGGTCAGATCTTTTGAACCGGCCTCGTGCCGGCACAACGCACACACCTGCGGTCCATCGTGCTCCAAAAAGGAAAAAAAGAATTTTTTTTCCAGCCAGTTAACCGGCCAGGCAGAGTCAGCGGGCGCAAGCCAGCCAGCCTGTAATCTCCGTCCGACTCGATGGGTATAATTGGATCTTTCGGGTTTGTTCGATCGGTCTCGCGATGGCGGCGAGGGACCGTTAAAGAAATTCCGATCGCCAAATCCTACCGGCTATCGGAAAGAGTTTCGTCCGCCGGCCACGGTTTCGCTTCAGTTGCTCTTTAAATGGAATTTCTTTCCTTTGTAACATTAATTGGTCGACGCCAAAGCAAATCTAAGCGCGATTTGACAGATGAGGGAAACTGTAGCTTGATAAATTTACGAAAGATAGATGGGGAGTCATATTTTTCACGTCATTCGGTACAACGTGTATTTTTTATCGTATCTCTATAAATTTAATTTTGGAGAGAGATGTGATGTATGAAAACATTTCAATCATTCTAAAGTAAATATAAAAGATAGAATATTCTAGAGGGGAAATTGTCAATTTGCAAAATATCATATTTTTAATACAGAAAACATAGATGTATTTCTGATAACTTAAAAATTATTATCAAGTAAAAATGTTGAACTAAAATTGTTATTCAACAAAATTATGCAACGATGATATTTGTAACGTTGGAAAATTATTGAGTTTTATTCTAATGTTACAATTGATTTTATTATTATATGAATATATATACACGAGACATGCAGATTTACCCATTAATGTTTTGAAGAATATTATAATATTATTGGCTCAATTTCCGCGAGCTCGAGTTTCGCGAGTCGTCGAGATCCGCGAAACTCTCTCCGTCAGAGTCTGTCGAGAGTTTCGCAGTTTCCTGCTACGTGATGGTGGCGCGGTGGTACAATCCGCACGCGATCGAAGGAAGGATGCCGGGGTGGGCGAGTGCCGGCCGGCGTGGCGGGCCGGCAAGCTTCGCAAGCACGTTGGACGTCGTAGGAAGCGCACAGCGAGTATGCCAGCCAGCCACCAGCCAGCCAGCCTGCTTGCCTACCTACCTGCCTGCCTGCCTGCCTGCTTGCCTGCTTGCCTGCCTGCCTGCCTGGTCGATCAATATTGCCATGGCTACGACGTGCAACGTGGAGGAGAAAGAAGAGTAGGCGGAGTAGGTGGCGGCTGGCTGGCTGGCTGGCTGGCAGTCTGGTTAGCTGGCTGGCTGGCTGGCTGGATGGATGGCTGGATGGCTGGATGGCTGGTCGGCTGGGGACTGATAAAGGGGTGGTTGCTCATATCCCGGTTACACAGCGCCGAGAGGGTTGGAAGGAACGTGTCCGATTCGTGGAGGGTTGGCTGCGGGGACAGAGGACTGCCTGGGCGTGCGGAGGTTACAACGTAGTAGAAATACGTACTACTACGTCACGAGACCTACACCTTGCCCCACCACGTATCAACCAACCAACCAGCCAGCCAGCCAGCCAACCAACTTACCCAACCAACCAACCGACCGACCGACCGAGCGCGCGCGCGCGCGCGATTCATGACGAGAGTTACGAACTATTCGTCGTCGTCTCTCGCACTCTGTCAGACCATCCCGGCAATCGCCTAGAGAAAAAGCGCGCAGAATCGGTGCCCCAGAGGTTTTTCCACCGCGAAATTTCGGTTGACGTTTGTACGCTCATTCCACTTTGTCGAATTAAACCTCGTCTCAAACTGCGTACTCCGAACTATTAAATGCATTTATAAGTTAAAAAGCCAGATCCTCGCCTTGATATTAACATTAATAATTGACATGTATTTACTATATATCATTGTCTAGATAAAACATTTTTTCAAAATAATGTTTTATGGATAAAAATCTTAAAAAATTAGTTTCTCGTTGACACGTGATTCCAAGAATAACCCGATATTATACGTTTTCTTGAAGCATTTTATCTTCGTGTGCGGTGTTACGCCTGAGTGTTTTCGCGTGCGAAATAAAATTCACGACTTTTTTTTTATAGCAAAAACGTTTCCGGAACACACGAAACCTCTTTGACATTTCGATAAATCCTTCGAGGACGCGAAATCTCCCGTTCTTCTTATCAACTCCATAAGACGCGCGGGTCTTTTAAAAGCGTCCATTCTACTTATGCCTCGTCCACGAGGTCTACAACATTGTGATAGAAGCGCGGGCAGCTGCCATCGGCGCGAAATAGAAGAGTAAGCATTATACGCCCGGTTGTATCGATTCTCGATATCTCGCTCTGGTCTTGACGTCGGCAGGTAATCGGTAACGCGAATCGTGTCGCCGACGCCGCACGCGCGCGCATTTCTCACTGTTCGATGTACGGCCGTATTTGCGACCTATTTCGCGAGATCTCGAGTATAAATGAGGACCACCTGTCGTTGACATATCTGACCAATTGACTATACGCAGGAGCCGCCGCGGCCTGCCTGCCCGGTCGTCACACTCGATCGTTCGCGATTAATTTCGTGAGGCCTCGAATGTAAGCGTCAGGGATCTGCCGTTGACATATACTTTATCCATCTCGGATACGAGATGGCGGAGGCCCTCGAAATTATGCCGACGTTAATTTAGGAAACCCGATTAGAATCGATGTGGAAACGAAATCCGTTTATTTCGAGATCGCGCGGCTCGTGATACGACGGCCGTGTTAATTCTCGTCGAAAGCAATTACATTCAATGTGCCCGGCGCGCATTAGTGAGCGATAAACAAAAGATATTTTATATACTATATATGTATATGTATATGAAATAAAAGTGCGAGATGAGAGTGATAAAAGAGGCGCGTGAAGTAAGTTACTTCATTAGTATATTGGATAGCTATTATTATAACTCGTGTGGCAGTATTTTTTTTTATCACCCGCGCAAGATCGTTTCTATGAGTTTAGTTATATAGTTCACATTACTAATAATTATACCAACTATTACGCCTCGGTGAGGCTTACGAATTCCCTTTTTTCTCCCCGTTCGCTTTTACGGTATCGATGAAAGTTGCTCGTTAATTCCCAGCCCGTCGCTGGAACTTTCATATTAGCCGCGGTTTATTTTTGGCACGCAGGCCCGGAAGAGACCCATCGTTGCAGCCAGCTCGTCTGTATTTTAATAGATGCACGCTTCACTGAACCAGACCTCTATATCGCGGCGATGTCGACGGATGAACTTTTTGTCCCGCGTTCGTTTGTGCGCGCGCCCGCGTTTTACGCAGGGTACGTCGGGGACGCGCGCTTGCACGCCGCGTGCATTTTGCACACATAGCGGCTTAATAACAGGCCGAGTTATTCGATTACGTTGTAATCCTTCCGTCGCCGGAGCGCGTCGTGCTTGTGGAATTAATCCCCTTTCCTTTCCCCCACGTCGCACGATTTGCGGAAAAAAAGCTGAACGCGAGGGTATTATAGTCCGCGAAAATCAATAACCTACTTATACGTCGTTTTTCACTGTTTGCCACGGAAAACGCGAGGTTTTTTTTTATTTTTTTATTTTCATCGAGAGGATCCAGGACTTCCCCTAACAGTTTTAAGCGAAAAAAAAATTAACTAATTAATTAACTTAACGGCTCGTGAAAGGAGGTGAGAGAAAAAGTTTTTCCTAACTCTATAATCACTCAATGTGTAACGTATGATTTTGTATGACGTTCAGTGTGAATTCAAAGGTTAATACGCAGTGATATAAGCGGTATACATGAATTAAAAATGCCGCCCCGACGTATACGAGGCTTATTCCGTAAGCGTGTATACAGCTACGTCACGTAATAATTCTATACCTATGATTACTGCAATATTTTATAAATGCAGCAAATTTCACATGAACACATTACGCGTAGTTATACCCACGTTATTTATAAATGCACTATAAATACGTTTCATATTGTTGCGCACGTGTCCAGGCGCGTACGTGAAAGGCTTAAAAATATTTTACGCGAATTGCGCGTCAACCGCAATATGCGCGATGGTCGCGGTCGCGCGGGGCGTTTTCGCCCGGTGAGAAAGAGAAAGAGGGAGAGCGAGAGACGGCGTAGCGTAAATGCTCTCCTATGCAGTTTTTCGCTACAATGTTCGACGGGGAAAAAAGGGGGGGCTTTCGTTCCGCACGCGTTGGCGTGTGTGCACGGATCCCTCTTTACTTTCGTGCGCAGGACGCGGCCGTAAACAGCCGTGTTCCGTGTGTACGCCCGGTAGGCCTATACTTGTCGCCCTGACTACGAGACTTCGACTTCCTTTGTTTCACGGTTCGCCTGCGAAGGCGGAACGTCGCCGCGGCGGCGTGCAACATTGTAAAGCCGCAAGAAAGTACGTGGGACGGTGCGCGGCGGTGGATCGATCCATCGCGTAGGCACCGAGCGTGGAAACTTGGCGATCGATCGATCCTCATCGTCGTCGTCCTCCTCGTCATTGTTGTCATCTTGCGACCTACGTGCGAGGTGGTTCATGTATGCGTTTTCCATTCGTTCAATGACCCGCTTCCTTGCTTACCAGCTTACGGCGGAAGGATGATTCGCTTCTGTTTCTTGGAGAGGTTCCTCAGCGTCGTTCGAGCGCTACCGAATTGGACCACTGCGGATCGTAGACCCTCGTTACGCGTTATCAAAACAACGTATTGCGCTATACGGGAGACGAAAAATCGTCCGAGGTATATTAATCGGCCCTGTGAGTCATGCCCGCTCAAGTGGAAAGGCTCTGTCTACCGGCGATGTAAGCCTGCGGCGGGGGGAAGTGTTAGCAACTTGTAGCATAAAGTATGGATCTTGCCGAGACCACTCTGTTTCCCCATTGAGCTCGACATTCCAATTTTAATCTCGTACAATTTATTCTACTTGCCTCGGCTTTAGATCTCGCAATTACATCGTTTTAATTACGACAACGGGCACACATTGCTACTTTTTTTTTCCGCGCGGTTACGTTACCCGCGTCACGTTACTAATTTTTAAACACTCATAATTGGAGAAACTTTATAACTCGACTTTAATTTAATTCCGTAAACGCGGAGAGCGCGCTCTCCCGATTCGATTAATTTTGTATCCTCCCTTTCTCTCTCTTTGCCAGTACCGGTCGCTCGTACCTAAAATTCTCCCTATTCTTTTCTTTCCCTTTTTTTTTTTATCAACACGTGGGATACTGTGCGTCGAGGAGGCGTTTCCTCCGTTTTCTTTCATTGTTATTTCACCGGACGCAAGTAACCTACTGCCTTCGTCGTTCGTCGTATTACCCCGAGGCGAAGCGTGCTTCTCGTGTCGTAATTCGCGTGCACGTGAATGCAGTCGGCAGCGGCGGTGCCTCGAGAATCGCCCGAGCATTCATACGGGTGCAACGTACGCGCACGGCGTCGCCTTCAGGGACGGCGCCGCCGCCGCTGCGACATCGTGGCCAGGAGCAATTGCATTCGATTTTTTTTTTTTTTTTTTATTGTGGAGTTTACGAGCGAGGGAGGGAAGATAAAATTGTAATCAAAGCCGCCTAATTGTATTCTTGAGTGCTATCTTATCTGAACAGTTAGGTGAATTTAGATTTCAGAATTTAGAATTACAGAGCGCACAAACGTTGTCACTTGGCCTTGTAATATAAAAATTGAATAAAGAAAAATGCAAACTCGATAAAAAGTTTCATAAGGGGAGAGGGGAGGGTGTAAGATATTAAGGCGAAATTCAATTTGGCAAAAAAGTTGCTTTTGCAATTCAGGCTTCCTCTCTCTCCGCCTTGATTTTACTATCTATATCTCGGTCGGATCTGAATTGGCACAGCTTCATAAGTTCATCAGTACCATTCCGGAAGCTCGCTGGGATTAATATCGGGGATAGTCGACGGTCGGCTGCTACGAATTACCGCGATGTTGCGACATTTAGAAACCAGATGGAAATCGAGCTCAGGTAAAATCTATTGGATCGACTTGTACTACTCGCGAGAAGTCAAGGGTCAGCCGCTCTGACGCCGCGCCGGCGGCCGATCCGTCCCTGCCCACTTGGCAAGAACGACGTAGTACGGCGTAGTACGTCGTATCTCGACTTTACACGCGACACGCACGGCGCGCACTCGAGGTGTACTACTCGTACACATGCGTGCGCACCGGCCGGCCTTTCTCGCGACGGCGCGGCGGAGACGAACGGAGTGCGACGCGACAGCGGGAACGCGTGTAGAGGTTGATTCATATTTGCGCGCAGCTACGCGATAAAACAAAATGTCAGCGTTTCGTAGGGATCCCTAAAATGAATAGAAAGAGACTCGTTTAACTTATCTTAATCGCCTGAATCTCAATGAAGCACGGATGCAAATTGATGCGAGCGAACGGCGAATCACCACATCTCGTTTCAATTAGTACGAATGGCAAGGCACAAAGCAAATTGCTTATTTGCGTTTGCGTTCGCGCTCATCCTAATGCGCGTTCGGCTTAATGGAAAATGAGAATGACGGGGGTTCTTGGGTGGAAGTTGCGAAATTATAAGACACGTATGTTTGGATTCAAGTTACTTAATCGCATACAATGATGCCGCATACGTGTGAGCCAGTCTGTATTTATTGTTGTTTACGTTTTCTGGTATTTCGGACGAGCGTGATATTACGCAAACCGGCGCGGCGCCTTACGGTGCGCGCAAACGAGTATTATGTTAACAGGATCGAGATGAGTGCGGTAAAGCGAGCCAACGTCGGCCGTATGAAGCCGTAGCAATCGCGTAAGGTCTTAACGTGAGCCGAACGATTCAGACCGAGCTGGGTCGAGTGCGATACGCTGAGCGCCAGGGCACTTTCTCGTTAATGAAAACTTTACTGCGCACCCAACGTCGGTGACGCGCGCGCGCGCGCCGCTGACGTTTTAATTGGATCGCCATCTTTTTAATTGGATTCGGAATTAATGGCGATGCCCGCGACTGAATTGTCGCGAGCGTACGGGAGTGACCTACGGCCGCAATCTTCGTTCGCCGATGATTGTAATCGACCCGGCCGCGCCTCATGAACAAACGTTTCGCCGTTTACTACGTCGCTCCGACTACTTCAACTCTGCTTTAAATTATGCAATGCAGAGTGTTTTTATTACTGAGAAAATTTAGGACAGAGAATTTTGTTCTTGAAAATCATGGATTTCCATGGGATTTTATTGGTATCGGGGATCTTTGGAATTTTATTTTTAAATTTGAATTCTATTTCTTTTTCCGACAAATTGTTTTTTTAATAATGCAAAATTGATTGACGATAAAAATGACATACATGACGTACATTATTCTCACAAAAATACGACTCGCAAATTTTTATAAAGAAATTATTGACAGCAGAAGACAATACGTCATTCCAAATTGATGTTATGCGTTCAATATTAATCACTTTTCGATTTATGTACTTCCGATGCTCTAGATACGTGTATTGCGGTACTTTTTTCGAACTATTTTTAATATTCAGGTTTCTTTATAATTTGATTAAAAAGCAAATAAAATAAATTTATTTAAAACCGGATAAAAATATTTTCTAATCTTATATCTGAAATTTTGAAGAAAATTTGGAAATTCTTAAGAAATTCTTTTATAAGATTTAAGTAAACGTCCTGTAATATCTCTTTTGAACAATGTTGTCAAAAAATGAGCGAGTTAACAAAATCTGAAAACGAATCGCACGTTTCGGGCTTTTCTGCCGCTTATCGATTCGGCACACTTTTTTACGTGACATCATTCGTACCGAACGCCTTGTTGCTGCATACTCTCGGCGGTTGTTTCGCAAAATGTATTCGAATTCTCTTGCGGGACAGACGGCGATCTGCGGTACCAAACAGGAAGTCTCCGTGACCGTGTCACAATTCGGTCAGCCTTGGTGCCGGCGCGGGAGAGCAGCGGCGGCTGACTGCGACTTGCCCGAAGGTCGCTGTCATAATTCAACGTGGGTCACGTTCGGATTCGATTCAGTTCGCGTCGCTCGCGAGAGGCTGTCGGATATCTTAACGCGGCGAGTCGCGCCGCGCGGGGGACGAGGCGCGGCGAGGCGAGAGAACGCGAGAGAGCGAGCGGGGCCACGGGCTACCGGATGTGACGTACTGGTTCGTCTAAACATAGACACGCAGCGTGCAACTCGCGACGACGACGAGGCGGCGGCGAACGATGCCGACCTGCCCGTCCGTCCACTCGCTCGGCTCGGTTCCTCCACTCTCTGGACTCTAGTCAAGGCTACAACTGCCATCGACATCCAGGACCGTAGCGGCAAAACGCTTCGGGTGGTTAAAGACCTGGCACGTTCTGTCGGCTACTTCAACAAACGTTATGATTCACAAAACGTGAAGATAATCCATCGCAATCGGATTCAAGAGAATTTTATGTACATAAACATTTCTTCTTTTTTTTTTAATCTATAAAATTCTTACGAAAGTAAGAAAATGACTTAAACTATTGAAAGACTCTTATTAGTTGAAAAGAAGTATTTCAATGAAAAACATTTCATCTTCGCATATTTATGTTACACGATTACAACGTGTATCTCATCGTGTATCTCATCGTATTTTTTAACAACTTATTTATATTCTTTTCATAGAAGATGCACTTCGAAACTCGAGGAATTATCAGCTGTCACTGATTGTGATTTTTCAACAATTTTGCGGGATAAATTAAAATCATGTTTCCGGTTCTGATTAGTAAGTTATCTGAAGTCTCGTGTAGGTTACGATTAGCTTGTGTAAAAAAAAACCACACAATATCGCTATCGTGTCAAGGATGTGCTTTAGGTCCGCTCCTTGAACACGCGACACGAGAGCTCCGCTGGCTGGCGCCTGCTCGCGCGCGAGAACTGCACCTCTGAATGAAAAACTGAATCGGGGGAAAAAAAATAACGCGGGGGTAGGGGTAGGAGGGAGGGAAGAGTTGCGAGCTATAGATAAAGTGAACTAACGTAACCTCTGATTCATTCACTGAGCGCGTTACGTAAACCGACCACGCTCGGTGAATTACATTGTGCGTGCACGCCGCCGTGAACGTGCACCGATGGCGCGAATCAACGTTTTATTGTACACATGTACGTTACTTTAAATATCGAATATTCAGCCCTTCCTTCCCCCTCTAGAACATCGGCGAGGGGGGGGGGGGCTGTGCAAAAAGTTAAACGGTCGTCAGTTATCCTAGTTTCTTCTAGAAAATAAATTTTTAACGTCAATACCATTCGCCCACCGTTATCAATATCATTTACATATCTTTATGGCCAATCTTTCGTTCTCTCTTTTTCTGAACCTTCACTTTTTCCATATCTGTGCAATTTTTTAGAATTTTATTAATAAAGTATCTCTTATTTTTTACAGGTAAGTTTGGTCAATTCTCCATTCGTCGTCAGATATCCGATAGCGTAATCAAGGTTGCGTTCAGGATGATATGGAGCCTCGTAAGTCGTCTTGTCGATACTTTTAATTAATTTCGTTGTTACGCCGGACCTGATAAACGCGTCCATAGTCTGAGTCGACTGTCATTTTGAGTCTGATTAACTGTTACGTTATGGAACTATGCTGTGACACGCTTGTGTCATTAATCACGTGCGTTTTATTCGCGAGATGGAGAGAGGATTGTAAAACCTCGGTGTGTAATTAAGAGAGCGGAGATATAAGCTTGTTTGAAAAATGAAGCTTTTTAACAGTCACCGGATATGACCCGTTGATCACTGCCGACAACCGGCGCTAATGCGAAAGAAAGAGAAATATGCCTGTTTCTATTCGAAATATCTGTGTCTTTAAACGTATTCTTCTAGGAATCGTTTAATCTCGTAATCCTTCATGAAGATGCCATTACTCACTTCTCGCGCGCGATTAAAGTACCATCCGCATTCTTTCAGTCACAGTCGAGTCCCGCCGTGATTTTTCTTTCAAATTTCACCTCCAACACAAGTACTCATTTAAATAACTACAGATATTTATATATTTTTTTTTCTGTCCGATACATGAATAATTCAGTTCATATATAATAAGGGATAGATAATATAATGTAAGATACGTACTAAAAATCAATCGTTGCTTAATAGCCTCTCACATCCCGTCATGATAAAGAAGCTATTTGAATTTACTTTGAAAACGTGAACGGATTAGCTTCTTCTGCTGCGAGCGGTGAAGCATCGACGTTCTCCGATCATTTAACGTTATCGCACGTTCAAATATTGTCCACGTGATATGCATGTCGTCGTCGATGTGCAGTAGGGAAAGCGAATAAAGGCATTTGTCACATACGTCTTTAAGCTAGGCAAGTCTTCTCCCTCGAGGGCCGTAATATCGCACAATGGGGCCCTCCTAGCACGCGCATGAATGGCGATGAATCGTTTAGCGTGCGCGAAGGCTTCGAGTGGACCTTCTCTCCTCCTGTCTTGTTCTCTGCCCGCCTGTCTCGCGACATGTCGTTGCTTCGATGTATCTCGTACGGCGTAAATTTCGACGAAAAAAAAGTGGCAGCTTAGAGAACCCTTGTAGTAGAAGTAGATAGTCCGAGTTATATATACCTTTCGCTTTGCTTTCAATTCTTTCGCAGAGATAATGCCGATATTGTAGGGCAAAACGACATATTTATTGGAGAGAGATGGGAAATTTTAAGTATTAAAAATCGTTTATTACGAACGTTGACACGGAATATACCTGGTCTTTGATCGCGAGCAAAGTATGTTCCGGTGCCGCGTATACAATGGCGGGCTTCGCCGCATCTGGCAGAGGGGTCGGTTTGTACGTGACAGTCCGCGTATGTATTTCCGCATCACGATGTCGTCGTCCTGTCGCTACCGACCGACCGTCGTATTTTCTCTCGCGCGGCGATCGGACCGGAAGTGAACTTGATCCCGTCGAAAGCCGGTTGAAACTCTGGCGGAAGAGGCAGCCGTTGTTTCGTACAGGCGGCGGACTCTCGGAATTCTCTCCCTCATTCTATGCCGGAACAAACGGGGAGGAAGAAGCGGGAGAAGAAGAAGAGGAAGAGGAGGAGAAGAGGTTGGCACGCGGCGAGAAGAACACGGGGGTCCTTCTCTCCACGGCCGGGAATTCTGCACAGCCTCCGCCTACAGGAACCTCAGACGAGAGCATCGATCTGGGCGTCGGCCTCAAGACACCTCTCTCTCTCCCGCACCCCTCGCGTCGGCTCGCTCCCTCGTCGCACCACCACCGCCCTGTTCCTCTTCCGCTCTCCTCTTGCTGTTCTTCGTCTCCTCTTTCTCTCTCTCTCTCTCTCTCTCTCTCTCTCTCTCTCTCTCTCTCTCTCTCTCTCTCTCTCTCTCTCCCTTCTCCCCTTTCGCCATTACGGACGTTGCGCTCCTCACTTGTTTCCCGCTTTCTTTTTTCTCCCCGAAAGTGGACCAAACTGAAGGCGACCGCGCGTCCATTGTGCCGCCGCCGTTCTCGTATTCCTGGGAGGCTTCGACGCCGGATGACGACATTCACGCGATATACGACTTTTCTCTAATCCTTAAAATACCAAGCTGTTCTCCTGCATCGCGCGAATATTTTTTAGTAGGAACGACAAACGATATTGTTTGTATTATGCAAACTCAAATGTTTGTTGGTGCACAAACAGCTTTGAAAATTGTCTGTATACTTAATTTTTGTTGTCATATGCTGCACGTTAAACATTATGTTTTTTTTCCCCGTAAAACTAGCTAAATTTAAAAATACTATTTCGCTTTTATGAGTTATCTCCAATCAGTAATCAGTAATCGAAACATCCGCTCACGGAGTCCGATAGGTTTAGCGATGTTACGTCAATTTGGTTTCTGCAACGGCTTATCGATTGCCGTCTTGACATCGTATTTGGGCCAACGCGTGCCCTCGCAATCAGGAATTCATCTTCTACAGGAAAAGCAGCCTTTCCGCGGCATTGTATGCCCATCATTCCGATCTTGTCATCAACTTGGAACTCGGCGGAAGCACGACCGAGTCCGATTTGTCCTTTCTCGTTTCTTCGACTTGGATGTCTCTCGATGTTTCTCTTCCATCTTGTTGCTTTTTTATCTCTTGTTTCTGTATTTACTCTTGCGAATAGATTGGTATATATATATATATATGTACATCGCAATTTGTTTATGATTATCTTGTGTTTTCATTTCTCTTTCTTTTGATTAACAACTGTAATTAGTCTATTTTTACGCACAAAATATCAAATTTTATTTGCATAAGAAATTGCATAACATTTTTTACCATCCACATTATTTACCTTTTTTTATAATCTTTGTTTTTCTGATTGTATTATTTTTCCATTTTTCAAATTAAAGTTATTCTCCATAATAGCTAGATTTAATTTTTCATAACTTATAATGATTGTTTATTACGACAAAGATTTTATGTAGTAACTTTGTTGAGAAAAACGTGCGTGAAAATTAGTTCGTAACAATATATTAATTTTGACACAATTAAATTAGTGAAAATTTTTTTTCTAGATTTTAGAAAGAGATTGAAATGTTGTATCGATAACGTTGAATAAGTTTATTCTCGCCGTGCATTTTTATTAAATAAATAATTATGGGCAGAAAATTTTGTAATATATTTTTTTATATGTATGTATAATTTGCAGTTATATTTGAATTAATTTGATAATCGTATTAGTCTCTTAACGAATTCTTAATTTATATGAAACTTAGAACTTTTAAAAGAAACTTTTGAATTAATCTTGTTAGTATATTGCGAATACTTTTTCGTATAAAGTGTCTATGAGGATCTCTTTTTACCGTTTTTAAACTTTGTGCTTGACTCAGCCACCTTAAATTAGGCAGTGTTACGTAAAGTCGTGGTAAGAGGACATATTTACGAAGAGCTGCACTTTGCCAGTGTTTTCAGGAGAGTATTTACTCGTAAAGTAGACGAGAAAAGGTAGCCAAGGATCTGTTATCCGCGCGCGAGGATTTGCCCTCGATTTTATCTATGGTTAGGATTTCCTACGAATTTCTTTTATTATTTCCTGACCGAAGATGTCGTAAAATAACAGAAAAATATTAGCAGCTTTAGAAGTGATATAGCAGCTTCTGCGTACGATTGAGTGAGGTGGAAATCTAATATAAAGCGTAGTACTTATAGTGCAGGAAGTAGCTAAAAGAGTGTTGAATAGACTTACATAGCAAAAGCATCATCGATCGTAGCTTTTCGACAAACTCGTGGAGAGACGTAACCCGAAGCACTTGTTTGAGGCAAGGATAAAGAGTATCTTTCGAAGAGAATATTTCAGTTGGCGCATCCTGGAATATCAGTCAGACGACGTCGAATGTTCTGAGGCAGTCGGCATCGCGAGCAAAAACGGATATTTTGACACGGGTCTCTCTCTTCCGCTTTTTCGACAGATATGTCTTCGGATAATCCCCACGAATTCTTGCCTTTTCTCTTCTTCCGCTTTTATATCGATGATTTCTCGAAATGTTAAACGGATCGATGTATGAAATAGGAATTATAAACGAATAGTCCTGTGTGGAGTTTATTTTCTTTTTTGAGAAAACTAATCTTCAAGTTGGAAAGATTAAATTTAATTTTAGTATTCTCTCTCTCTCTCTCTCTCTCTCTCTCTCTCTCTCTCTCTCTCTCTCTCTCTCAATTCCTTCCAAATTTCAAGACTAATTTCACGAGTTCTGGAAGAAAGTGGGGTACGCTATATAATTAAAACCTACGCTTTAATTAAAACGTAGATCTTAATTATACCGTGCTGTGAATAAAACGTCAATTACGGATTTACAATAATGGCGAATTTTTTTTTTTTTTGTTTGGCTACGGTTTGCCTTATCCGCTGTCGGGAGTGACCCTGGGGGAGAACGTTCATTTACCTCTCGCGACATCGCGGCTACGTGGAATCGGAGTCTCTTGGAACCCAGTTAAGAATTGCGTAACACGCACAGCCGGTCGATTACCTCAGGCGTGTAGATGCCATTGCGTTTGCGGTGCAAGCGGTGCGCGACCGGCAGCCGTCGTCGCTCTGCAAGGTGATCTCATTACGGAGATATACGCATTCCGCGCAATTACGTCAACTCGCGCGAATTACGTAACTCGTGCGTAGGCCGGCTGAGATTTTACGAGTCGAACCTCTCGCGCGTGTCTCGGCTCTCTGCATTGATTCGCATAACTTTGATTCTAAAACGATTCAAAGTAAGCTATTTCCTTAATTAATGGTAACAAATTGGCGCGCTTGACAGATAATTGCGCCATATATACTAAGAAAGTGTCTAAGAAGTAT